>NC_044006.1:32482811-33122042 GCF_900496995.4 Aquila chrysaetos chrysaetos
TTCTCTGTGTAGCTTTGGAGAAGAAAGAGCGACAATTCCACCCATCCTCAATTACAACTAGATGAGAGGATGAGGGAGAGGACAGTTAATGCTTTAAGGTAATTCATTGCTAACACTGAATGGGTTCACAGAAAAAAAAAAGTCATCTTAATGGACATTACTAGTGTAGAGCAGTAGTTGGAGAGCTAACTGCACAAACTGTCACTGCTTGTGTGACAAGGGTCCAAGCCATGTAGGATAGGGTCCAGTCTGATGGTCAAGGGACTGGTCTCTGCAATATAAGATCCCTTATCAAATTTAATGTCAAGCCATAGTTGCAGCAAGAAATATCGGGAAAGACAATGCTGGCAGTGAATTCAGTAGCAGACACATCAAAATGTCTGTAGAGCACATCTCCTACTCTGCAACACAGTCTTTGACTGTACTGAGGGATTTTGCCGTCTCTTGTGAATTAAGAGAAAATGTCCTGTATCTATGTATACACTGGTAATGCTGTTTATGCCTGGTTTATTTCTACATATATGTGATTATAAAAAAAGCTGTGGCCTACAATTAAAATACTGCACCTCTTTACCTTGTATGTTCAAGTCAACAACACAGACTGGAAAATAGGGAAGACAATACAGAACAAACACAAGTGCTAATTTTTATCTTGTCTTTTGAAAATCACCCCTTTCAATACATTCTTCAACTCTATAAACTCTTTAGATGCTGGGGGAAGGTAAAGAATTAGATACTTGAAAGTGCAAGAAGCAATGGTCCATGAAACCACCTTTACAGAGTACTCCATGATGAAAGTTTGAAAAGTATTTGCGTAAGGACTACTCTAATATACAAAAAGCATGTGCTATTTAAGTTATATAAACAACATATTAAACTATTCATAGACACTGCAATTTAAATAAAATTTACACATCTAAAAATAAGTTTTATGTTATTCAGACAAGCAATTACATCTCATTTCAGAACAAAAATTATCAATCCATATACATAGTAAGGACTTGACTATTTGGCATGTGTCTTACCCACCTCACTAAAATGGCAGATATATCTCAGAGTGCTATTTCTAAAAGTACAAGTATTCAAGGCAGCACCAGCAGGCATAGAGATTTTTTCAAATTCAAAATGAATAAAACCCCAGTGGCTGTGTAGGCATACTTGTTCTTAGAATCACCGGGATCAGGCTGCACAGCATGTGCAAAGACTCAGTCATGGTGCAAGTGTCATCACTAGCAACACACAGACATGAACTCACTTCTAAATTTTTGTCTCTTTTCCAGGAATTCTGTGGGTTCCTGCTTTTTGATCTCCAGTTAGTCTCAGAAAGAGTTCTCCCTGAAGACAAGATGACAAGAGTTTTTCTTTGGGGCAGGGGGGGTAATCAGGTAATATTTAAACATCTAAAATTTGACTGAAATCATCATCTCTGAAAAGTTGAGATATATCCTATTTACTGTCTTCCTGCTCATAAAGAAAGCTTTCCAGAGTCAAGTTTAATTATTTCAATTAAACTAGCCTTTCCTTTAAAGGCTTATTGTTCTTACTGGGATCTTTTGAGGTGGCATAGAGAAAAGGATATTTAAAATGTGACAGGCATGTAGGAGTCCGCAGCTGCTTGCAACAAGTACTACTTCTTTTTATCACCAAATTCTATTCAGTTCTATAAAGAAAACTTCATTATCAAATCATGGTAAGTGTAATCTTTTGGGATTCTTTTCTTTTGAAGAAATTTTAACAAGACAAGAGACTTCATTTTTTCTCTCACTCTAGTCCTCCACCTTCTCAGTAACAGGTGCAACAATTATTTAGAAGTCTGCACAGACATATGAATGTCCTGGTGAAAGCCTGGTTACCAGAGCTCTTGAAATCAAATGCACCATGCACTTTACTCTCATTTGTATGGGAAGTGGAATAGCCTCTTCCCTTGTATTCAAACCAGTTCACATATAATTGGGATCCCCTCTGGGTTCTGAAACTATGAAAGCCTGACGTAGTTGCACAGTAGGAACAATTTTAACCTAGTTTTCATCCTATCCCCTTACTCCAGGTTTCCTTGTTGAGATTGTATCTTGTCAATGATCTGGGATGTCAGGCAAAAAGAGAGGACTGAACTGATTGATGTTCATTCCACCACCAGGCTCTAGGTCAGGATTTGAGAAAGGTAAAACAGGCTACCTTTCCAGACAGACTCAGCTGTTACGGAAACATAACTTGATGGACAATTTTACCCCTGGCAATAGTCACAGAGAATGAATGGATTGTTGGAAAAGAAAATTACACCTGCTGGGAAGTTGATGCACTGTTTGTTTCTGTTCCCGTTAAGAGCATGCAAAAGTATCAGCTACCATCACATTATACTCATATCTATTTAAAAGTTTATATTTATACTGTTAGCTCTCAAGGGTCCCATATTTAAAAGTTTAACTTATCTGCAAACCAGGCAGACATGGTGTCATCTCACCTTCAGTTGAAAAGTCAGAAATGGGGACACAACAACCTTCTTCCCAAATTAATGTGTTTTCGCCTTTATTTTTTTTTCTTAAAGGATCATCACTTATTTTGGTTTTGCTAACACTTTTATATTGAAAGTAATTTTCAGAAACGTACTCTCAAGAAAGGTCCAGCATTAAAAGAATTCACATTTAAAATACACTGGCAAAAGTATGTTTGACAGAATCTGTTCTTCTATGACCGGGTGCAAGTTTTTCTATGCTTAAAAAACTGTATTATGAAAATATAATGAACCTTACTTGCACTATATCCCTGCTGCTACCAAACACATGCAAATGTTATATTGACATGCCTGAAAGCATTCTGACTATTCACTAGGGAAAAACTGCATTTGCAAAGTTGAATTAACAGGTTTGGACTCTTAAAAAGCCTACAGTAAACAACAACGATTAGTAATGGCTCTATTTTAACATCACCTGTGAGTTATGTCTGATTACACAAACCAGTGGAGCCTATCAAAAAAAAGTGCAGCCACACACTTTTGCTGTAAAAAATGAGGTTTTGTTAAAAATACATTTTTCTTTAGAAACAATACTATTTTTAAGGATTTTTTTTTTGTCAAAACATAAAGCAAGTGTTTTATTTCATCTCATTCTGTTTTAAATTAAATTCAGTGTGTGAGCTCAAGTATCACCAGTCTTTCCTACAGGTTGTTTTGCAACTCTTTGATTATTTGAATTAAATGTTTTCATTTCAGCTACTTGCCCTTCCTCCTGTCTGCAGCCTTGTGTTTGCTCAGCATTGCCAGCAAGCACAGCACAAGCTTCTGCCTTTATTATCAGTGGTGTTTTGAGGGTAGTCCTGAAGCTACAGGTAGTCCTTTTCTGAGCCCTCTAATTCGGGTAATTATAGCACTGAATGAGGCAGAAATCCACTGAATCTGAAACAGACTCACAAAAACTGTCTTCAGTACCCATTTCACAAGATAAATAAGTAGGATGTTAAGAACTAACGACTCATGCTCTCCCAAATGTTAAATGGTTAAAAACAGAACAACCTGTTCTCTTCCTTCCCCTGCCAAAAAAGAAGGGTCATTTCTGAGGCTCGCTGACAGTTCAGGCAGCTATGTTGGTCCATCATACCCACAGTCACATTGAGACACCTGACATGTTAGTAAATAGAAAATCTCTGCAAGAACAGCAGCTTGAAGAGGTGCAAGGAGCAAGGATAAATGTTGCCCAGTGCAGAAGACCTTTAAGTTAGCAGTATCTCCTTGTTTTGCTCTGAGCTACAGAAAGCTGTTCTCAGAGAGACTAAGCACTCTAACAGGACAGGGACCAGATGGGCCAGCACACTCAAACTTAGTGTATTCCTTCTGGAAAGGACATGATTAGTGCTAGTGGGTACTATTCCTAGGGGAAATGGCAAGATCCAGCCATTGCAGTCAGAAAACAAAGCTTTGCAATTATTAGAGCTGCTGCAGTGAATTACAATGTTAAAGCACTGACATTATTTGAAGCAGAAGGTTTTTACTACAGAGAACAGCAACTTTTACATGCCAGAATACCTGCAGAAGGAGGAATAAAGAGTTTAAACTTTCCATATGACTCACACCTAGGCAAAAAGACACCTGCCTCTTTCTGTTATTGTCTTACCATCCCTTTCAAAAAGAAGCTAATTAACGCACTAGCATGTTTTGAAGCTTTTGGTCAATGAAGATGATGCAGAGATCAGTCACAGCATTCTTCTTTTCTTGCATTTCCTGGAGAGGGAACTGAGACACGAGACCTGTTTTCAGTAAATGGATGACATTGCTGGAGAAATCCTAGTGAATGTGGCACCTACTGTTGCTTTGGAAAACTTGTTATTCTGCTGGAATTCATTAAGAAGGACCACTACTGACTTACAAACACCTAGATCTCACTCTAAAGCAACTGAAGCAATTGTTTATGGATATACAGACTGTACCACTGCCACTAAGCAATTGTATGTAGATGGTACAACCACCATAGCAGATACTGTATGAAAGAGCAAAAGGTCTTTCTCCACTTGGCCCAGGCTGAATGATGGTTTTAAACCATCTGCCGAAATAGGGTAGATTTAGATTAGGTATTAGGAAGAAATTCTTTACTGTGAGGGTAGTGGGACACTGGAACAGGTTGCCCAGAGAAGTTATGGATGCCCCATCCCTGGAAGTGTTCAAGGCCAGGTTGGATGGGGCTTTGAGCAACCTGGTCTAGTGGAAGGTGTCCCTGCCCATGGCAGCAGGGTTGGAACTAGATGATCTTCAAGGTCCCTTCCAAACCAAACCATTCTATGATTCTGTGACTACACTGCTTTATCTCACTCTGAAAATAAATACACCAGGGAGGATAAAGGAGGCGTATTTTCATGGCTGGTATTCAATAAGCTTGACCCTTTTCATTACTGGCAGTTGAAGAAGGTTGACAACTGTCAATCAGTTGACTGGGCCCTTTGTTCACAAGCATGTTATCTATCTGGAGTCTCCTTCTGGTGGAATATTTACAGATGGACACCAGACATCCAAGAGATGGACACGCTTCTCCACAGGAAGCACTGAAAGGCTTCACTTATCAGAAGGAAAAGGCATTCCTGTTAAAAGATACTGGCCACTGATGGCTAGAACACTAAGAAAGGAAGCTAGAGCACAGGGATGACAGGATGTTTATAGATTAGGTCCCCTTGGAGGTAAGGGCTGGGAGAAGGGAAGGATCTGGGAAGGGATGCACAGACCAAAAAATCTTCCACATCTGCATTTCTGCTCCAGCTTAAGGACAGGTTTTTTCCCCCCTGTAGTTCCTCTGAAAAAGCAAACTCTTACAGTGAAATTTATTTCTCTATTGCTGCTATCAGGGCTATGTTTATTCTGCTGAGATAGTGAAGGAGAAGCTATAAGGAAAAACATCTTTATCCAATTTATATAATTCAGATTTTTTAAAGCAAAAGTACCTCAAAAAACACAAGCATTTTTACATCAATAAGCGCTTTTTTTCAGAGCTAATACTGATGCTGTCTAGGTATTTGCACTTTGTGAAAAGATACACCATTCCCCACCATTTAAAACTTTATTTTTCCTTGAAAAATGGCTACTAGTTACACATCATGTTGGAGTTGCTAGTCGCTGTATTTCATGCTCAGAAAAGAACTGCATGAATAATTATTTTCCCCCAATTTGTCTCTCGCTTGCTTTGCCCGGGTCTAGTTTCGGTGCAGAAAGAAGGTATTAATTTGATGTTTGCCTCAATTGGAAGAAGGTAATACTGGGAAGATCTCACAATACCTGAAAACATGACTGTAAGCTAGTCCACAAAATGCAAGTTATGCTGTTTAATCTGTGGTTGTCTTGTGTTTCTGGAACTTCAACCTTTTATAAGGATAGACTGCTGACCCATCTCCAGCCATGAGGGCCTTTTGTCTACTCATTAAGCTTTGATCTGTCCAGAAGCTAAAATGCTTACCAGTGTAGCTTTCACTGTCACTGCCCCGAAAAATGCTAGATAGTGTCCTCACATTGGTTTTACAGCATTGGTCCCTCACCTACGCCTATGGTAATTTCTGAACCACTGAAGAATTAACTGACTGTTCCCTTGCTGCTCGCAGGCACACCTATACTTGGTCTCTCTTCCTTAAAATAGGAACTAGACCAAAGAGCATGGCATGCTTCTGCACTTGCAAGAAATAGATGCAACAGAGCAGAGTACTGCAAAGAAGCAAGGGGAGTCTTGGGCACCTTACCCCACTTCTCCAGCTAGCTACTTCCCTAAGAAGGATCACGATGTTCACCAGAAAAGGGTCCATAACCCTAGTAGCAGACAGTACCCATTTCTAGTTGCCCAGCATCCAGGCTTCCTTCCTGGTGACGAAGAAACTGACAACACTTTAGGGAGGGTGAATGGAATCACTCCTGCTGTTCTTCCAAAAACCTTCATCTATATTCTCTTCAGTCCTCTATTAAAGAGTTCACATTAATTTATTCTCTGTCCCAACCCCCCCAAAAATAGCGTCTAACCAGCAGCCTCTCCCATTCTTTACACCGAAGGACCTCATGGAAATTTGAAGCAAAGTCTACAGATGTAGCACATTCCCCAGTTTGGATTCAGAAAGGTTAAAGTAGTTTGTCCTGAGTTACGTCAGCAAACTTTGTTAAGATACTTAGAGTGTATCATAACAAAGTATTTTCTAAATAGATCAAATTATTACAACCCATTCAACAGTCCACTCCCTTTCAACAGTCTTAACCAAAGCTATGTAAAGAAATGATTCAAAGAAGCATTTCAGAACTTCCTAAAAACCTTTCTTCAAGTTTGAGAACTTCAAAACAAGACTGTCATTCCAATATAAAATGATTTTTTAATTACACCACTTTTCACTGTATAGGAGGTTTTAACAAGTTCTAATGATGATCGTTCATCTCTGTTAGGGAGTTGAGACACTGTATTCTTTAAAACCCGTTTCAAATAGACACTAACTCAGTCTTCAAATGGATTTGAACACAGAATACAGTCCCACTGCACCAGGTTAAAAAGCAATTAGCTTAGCATTAATGAAAATGTAAAGGTGCTCACACTGTCTAAATTTAAGGGTCTCAAGCACAATCAATACAACTGTTCAAAGCCACTGTATTAGGAGATTTTCTCTCCATGCACTATATATGGAGCCTGATAATCTATTTTGGCACCTTGGAGTTTACAGTCTGGCAAGTGTTAATACCCTTCTAGTAGCTACATCCCAAGACAGCAGTACTCTAAAAGCTCATATGGTAAAACACAACGGCATGCGTGTCTGGATAGCATCAACAGAGGAATGTGATGCATACTTGCACAGAAGTATATAAACCAGTTTCTCCGTAACACATGATCCCACAACGCATTTGCCCCAGACTTTTATGTTTGTTTTTTTTAAACAGTTGTTTTGGGGGATTTTGTTGCTGATTTTTGCTTGAGAGTAAGACATACAGCACAAATTACCATGATGACTCTCAGTAACAAGAGGAAGAACTAGAAAATGTGCTTCTAAAATAAATGCTTCAGTATCTTTTTCCACTGCCAATGTATTACTTTTAAATGCAGATATTTTTCGCTCAAAAAACTTAAGGCAGCAGAAAAAAAAGCCCAAATCTCTACATGTCTATGGGATATGTAGCATAGTATCAATCAGAGGAAATCTAAAAAGGTGATGGTAGACACTTGTGTTTAAAGTACCTACCAAGGCACCTGAAAAGCAGCCAATATTCTTCCTGGATCCTGTAGGAAGCCTGAAAGTATTAGGTGAGAACTGACAGGGTTCTGATTCTTAACGAAATTCCAACTAACTTTTCACCACTGAATTACTGACACAACCCTGAAGAACTGGGAATCAGGAATATATTATTGTAGGCAATGTGCAGATGCAAGGATAGCAGATGAAGTTCTAACTGCTGACACGCATACTCATGTTGAAAGAGACTCCGAATGTATTCCAGTTGGCACATTATAACCAAAGGTGACCATATTCACTTGAGCTTAAGGTTCCAGTGGATGACCTAGTTTTGCCTGTCTACAAAATGAAAATAGAGAATGAACAACTAAAATAGAAATGTAGTCCTGTTCCTTTTAATATTATCTAAAAAGTACATGAGATCCATGACCAGCTCCTGGTAACTTCACGTCCATGTACTAGAGAAAGGCAAAACAGAACGATCAGACATTAGATGCAACTGTAATTTGGATTTTGTTTGTTATGGCTGATTACAGAAGACAGTGCTGACCTCAATAGCAATGTTCTAGTATCACACAAAACTGTGGGTTTTTAACTAGAAAAGGCAGTGTATTGTTTACAGGCTCAGTTTGCCCAGAATTAAGAGATCATTTTGTCACATGCAGCTATGGTAGATGTTTTAAAAAGTACCCTCCCATTCTACACAAAAAACACAGTATAGAGGAGGTTACACATCTGCATGTGGAGCACACAAAGAATATATTCATGTAAAACCATGCATTGCAGTGTAAAAATATCTGAGCTAACAATAAATAGGTGAACCAGTCTCTGCAGCTCCATGCTGGTTTGTTTTGTTGGGTTTTGGGTTTTTTTATATGTAAGCTAGCTTAGAAATCCTATCTACTGTGGTACAGTCAGAAACTCCTAAAGAATGCTGCCATTTCAAAACCAGCTCTGTAGAATCTCTGTATCCTACTGAAGCTAATCCCATATGATTCTTCATCTCTTGTGATCTCCACCACTCTCTCTATGGAAACATTTGTTAAAACAGAAATTTTCATTAGAAAAATCTAGTTCCTTATTTTCCTAAATTGCTTTGGAATGCTTGTTAAATATGTTGTAAAATACACCGTATTTATGCAATAAAATGAGAATATTGTATGGACAGTAAAATAAGGCAACATTACTGTTCCCTCATACATACTTAGTTCTCAGCACAATTATTTCAAACATGTTCAGCCTGTTTACAATTTCTGCTTATATTAGAGCCAAGTTAACTGTTTATCTGTGATGGTATTTCAGCAATGAAAGAAATCTTAGTGTTGCAACAACAAACACCTCCAGGGGATGAAATGAGGTTTCATAGAGCCCAATGTCCTTTAGAAGTGACAATATAAACAAAGTATTTTGCACACACAAGGACAACAGACATTCCAAGTTCCTACATTACTAGCCACACCAGGAATTTCAAGCTATCTGAAAAAGAAGACCATTTTCCTAATGTTGACTCACATACATTGGTGGGTTAAAAGGACAGATGAATCTGCTAAAACTTCCAGCTCTCTGCTCCACTTCTTAAGCAGTGATGGATTAACAGAAAATGAAGCAGTATCTGAAATACTACAGTTTACAACCCAACATGTAGAAGTAAGCCAGCACTGTTTTCTACTTATTTAATACTCTGTTCTGTACACTATAGTACCAGTGACTGTTCCACACCCCACCCAGCCACCCCAGCTCTGCCACCACAACCTGTGGGGTAGAGGTGGAACAGCTTTAGCTAGCTAATCTTAATATAATGTAAACAGGAATTTCAAAACTCCGGAATTTATGTATTTATCCACCTAAAACAAAAGCAGAATCTCCCTGGTTTATCTTTCCTTCAGACCACCAACGCTTTTCACTATTCTACATGTCAGTTTCTCATACCTGTTGTTTGAGAGCCTCCAGAGATTCAAATTCCAATCTGGCGAGTTTTATCTGGATATCTCTTGGTTTATCCGGAATTACAAACGCCATGATAAACTTTATTGCTAGTAATAAGTGCTGGAAAAAAAGTAAGAAGAAAAATGTTGTTCTATAGAGTTCGAAGCATAGAGAGAACAGTGTAATACTGTTTCCAAATTTTAGTAATCAAGGTACAAACAATTTCTTGTGACATGTACAACACAGCATACTATAACCCCATTAAACCTCAGCTACTCCATACTTTTTCTATTTACAGGAATTCATAATTTGAATATAAACACAAATAGTTTGGCTTATTTTCATAATAATCCTATTTCTACTAGGTACTATAAATTTCTAATTCAATTTTGTATTTGTGATTCCAGATAAAATAATAGCTTTTAAAACATATTATTGGTGCATAGAAATTGAATTATGGCACCCAGCACATATAGTTTCATAGGGAACTTTTACATATGTATACACACTCATATAAATATATTTACATATAAATATATTTACATATAACTAGATGCAATTATAACAACATACATACGTGCATGCACACATACACGTATGTCATGATACAAATGAAACAAGCACATTGCAAAAAATACAAACACACACAGAATTTGTGCATTAAAGAAGTTATTGAAACCTAAAAGGACTCCTGAGAAAGCATCAGAAGAGAACAAAAACTAAAATATGATCTTTAAAGAAGTGGCACACTTATGAAAAGAAACTTTCCAGGAAATGGAGAAACATTCCACATACAAGATGCCCAATTAGTCATAATTTATCACAAAAGATTATAACCTTATTTAAGAGAAAACAAGCATGAAGTTCTGTTGAACCTAGTCACTGACCAGTCCTTAAATTTCACTTAAACATGCACAATTCCCCTCTTCTCACCAAAAACAAGTGCCAAACTGCCAAGTCAGTGGTTTTGTTTCTTCATTTATGTCAACTATAAATATCATCTAAACAAGAATCATTAAATCTTATTTTATCAAGCGCTAAGCTAACAGTATGCTGCATGTTTGCAAGCAGGAACTTGTTCTTAGCTGAGAGAACCGTGACCAATATAAAGCAACACATAATATATGTGCTTAACTTTAAGCACATGCTTAACTTCCACTGACATAATGATACTCATAGACATGCTTAAATTCAGATTGCATGTCCAACCTACTTACCAAATTTCCCTGATTTTTTTATAAAATGGAACACATCAGTGCTCCTTTCTGAAATACATTTTGCTGAACTATATGATCCTGATGCACTTGGGCACATGAATAACAATGTAACAGAACAAAAATCCCTGAGATACTGGAATTAGGTGAGCAAGAAGCTAGCAAAAACACTACAGACTTCGCAGGAGTGGTAGTGAAACTCTAAATAAGCCAATTCCAACAAATAAGAGTTAAAGTAAGAAATCAGATAATAGTAACAAGTAAGAGAACAACAACAAAGAGCCAGACATGAAATTATTTTTTAAAATGTTATTACACAAAAATCGTTAGTAGGTCTAGGAAACAAACTGTTAGTGCAAGAATAATACTTTATTTAAAGAGGTGAAAGGAGGCTGAAAATTAATGCAATGCTAATACATCAATGAAAACCCGAACACAGATTAAGAGGTTAATGAAGCAATTAGCATGTCTGCTGTGTAATGCAATGGGTAATACTACATTATTAAAAAAAAGAAATATATGTCAACAGTAAAGCATTCTCCCACTCATACAAATTTTCTTTTCCCACTCAACTTAATAGTGTCTGCTACTAAGGAACTTTTCTTGCAAACAAAATGATAGCAAACAATGTTGGTTTATGCTAGAAATATGTAACAATAAAACATGGCTCAGAACTAGCACTGGAGATCTCTCTTAAATGGAAAAAGGTAAAATGCTGAAGACAATAACAAAAAAATAAGACAAACAATACTTCTATGCAGAATAGAGTCATAAGGAATCACAGGTTGAAGGGGAATAACTAATCTACAGATAAAATTTTGGTTTGCAAAGAGGAAAATAAGGAGATCAAATTTGGAGTTAACTCAAAAGTAGGTAACAGGAGTAGAGTAAAATCTTACACTTAAGGCAAATGACTGACAGAACCAGAGGAAACTGAGGGATTTGAACAGGGATATTTATTTGAAAAGTTACAATGGACATCTCAGTTAAAAAAAGACTCAGCATCACACAATGTAGCTTCTAGCTGCTCAAAATTCTTTGGACTGGGGTTCGTCTCACTTTGCTAAATGAAAGAAAAAAAACGTATTATTTTATCATATTAAAAAGCAAGAATCAAATTTTGGAACTGTAGCTGTTCAGCCATTGCTTCTTGAAGAGCCTTGAAAACATAACCCAAGCTAGTAACTTTACATGGAGACTTCAAAGTAGCTCCAAATCCAAACAATTTTTAAGAAAATAAAACAGAATCATTTCAGGGAACCGTAAATAATATTATGGAGGACAGAGTTTTTCCCATTTTTAATAGGGGTGAGGAAGGAATAGAAGAGACATCTAGAGAAAACAGATATAAAACCAATAAAAATGCTGCAGTTAATCCTGGAAAACACTGTATTTTTTAAAATAGATTTAGAAGGGCAATGTGTTTCAACTACTTCACCACGTGAAGAGTTTTGTAGTTGCATCAACTAAGCAGAGCCCAGCAGTTCAGCAGTATTCCAGAGATGGGTTTTTTGGCAATAGGCTGTTACCCACATATATTGAAAAATACCTTTGACACAAACTAGCTGCTTATCAGAAAAGAAGCCAGTTTTCATGCTAGCACAACTCATAGCCTGCAAAGACAAGGATACAGCCTTAAGCACGAAGGCAGAAGCTCTGACTGAGAAAGCCTTCAAGTCAGAGAGGGCTCAAAAGTTGGAGTACAGATGGGGAAAGTCACTACTTCTGCTTGCCCTACTGTCATCCTCTTTCCTAGACATCCACTATGGGCCACTGTAAAAAAAAAGATAACTGGGTTAAGTAGACCTTTGGTTTACCCCTCAGAATGGCTTTTTTTATGTTCTTTTCCCTCCCATCAAAACAAAGCTTTATCAGTCATAAAGTGCTCAGAACTGCACGGGATGTCCCTGTGTGCAAGCCTGTGATCTCAGAAACCACATTGGACTTAACAGACTGCAAATTCAGTTCAATTCCACCTCATAACTCCCAGTGAACCTGAAAAAAGACATAAGAGCAACAGCCTCCCTTGGATAACTTCTCCAGCTGTTCCTAGTTGCAAATTAGGAGTAATATTAAACAAAATTGGGAAGGCAACTGGCAGAAATTATGAATGTGGGTCATATGATTGATGAAACCTCTTTAAAAGAAAATGTATCTAAATTTATTAACAGTTTATATCACATTCTAGAATTGCCATTTGACTAAGGAAATGTAAGTAGTTATTCAAGAGAAATTGAAGGAAAAAGTAGGGCGATGAGTAGTTGTGTTCATTATATTATTCATATTCCATACTGATTTCTTAATCTTGTTTTAGTATAATTCCTGCAAGTCAGATCCACAAAAAGGAGACATCTGCTTTCAAAAAAGAAATGTCTTAAGAGGACAGTATAAATCACCAGAACAGACAGCAAAATTCTCTTTCATAGTATAAAGTTACATTAACACTAGTATGAACATATTCTAAAAAGAAAATATGAAAGGTTATCCAAATTTGCTGCACAACTAGTGCAAATGTATTTGTAAAATACTAAAATTTCTCCATAGAGTTGGTTTCATGGTTGTTTTTTTTTTTTTTTTATTTTGGGGATTTTTTTATTCAATCGAGTTACAAACCCAACCATTATTTCTAACGGCAACCATTAAAAAGCGGTGCTGTTTCCAAGAACATGCCCTTCATGATTACAAGAGGACTATTTCACTGCGAGCAAAACCCAGGGTAACATTCACACAAGCTGTAAGCTCTCCAATGCCAACAGCAAAGTCCCCTCCTATTTTGCAATCTGCCAGCGGGCAAGGAGAGAAACAGCAATGAGTCTCTCCCCCTTGATAAATGCAGTGCCATCAAACTCTTTGTGGTCTTGTGCCAGGTGCTTAGAGAGCCAGAAGAACTATTCTGTTCTGCAAAGCCACTGAGAAGAGTAGAAGCAGCAGCTGTGTTTTGCAGCAGTGGGTCCCCAACCTCATCTCTTCTAAACCAGAAAATGCAAATTAGGGTTAAATTCTTGGAATTTTGAACAGCTAATTTGATTTCTATAGTGGTCTTACTGCAGCAATTCCTGTCAAAATCTACTCAACTGGAAAAAAAAAAAAAGGAAAAAAAAAAGAACACAAGCAGTAGCTGTGTTGCTGGTTAGCTGATAAAGTGCATGCCAAACGTCAGCTTGGAGAGGCTTTAATAAAATTTTGTATCAAAAGCCTATTTTAGAATCTATTATTTATAAAAACTTTCAATTAAAATCAGAAGTCTGGACCTAGTCCAGCCTACAACCAGTACATACTATGAAACAAGATGGTTACTGATTACTAACTCTGCATAGATAAGGAACCCTACACAAAAGCCGACACCTGAGAATGGCACATTGCTTTGAACCTCTATTCCCTACTGGTATACGCAAAATATCTTTGCAAATGTAAAGCAAAGTATCACTGCAAGGTGACGTTGCTGTCAGAGCAGAAGGCAGGGAGATCATTAGATTCTTTGCTAGGACTCTGGATCACAGTATTCTGACATTAAACTAAGCTAAGATCGAACACTAAGAACAGACCAAAAAAAAAAAAAATTTCTCTTTCTGTGGCAACAGTTTTTAGCTTTGAGGGTCTTGCGTCTTTCTGAGAGTATAAAAAAGGCAGGAGGAAAGTGAAAAATAATTCTGTCAAGGGAACAATACAGGCAAAGAAAAATTTCCATAAAGCTCAGGAAGTTCAATTAAATTAAATTGTCTTTAATAGACAGCAATAAAATAAATTTATGAGTAAATATTTCTGCAATATACATAAAAAGAAAGCACGACCAAACTTTCCTTCCTACTTTTGGACTGAACTGGCTTCACTACAGAGTCTTGCTAATGGAGCAAAATCATCACAGCTGAGGGACTTTAAAAAGGGCCTTTCTTCCGATACACTGATAAATGCTGATTTTAAAACCTCATATCCCACATATTATTATGGAATTTTTGTAAAATAGGAATGGAATCTGCCTTTATAAAAACCTCTGATATTCCCTTCAAATTTCATTTTATCCATAGACATGTCCAAAGTCCAGGGGGGGATGATAAAAAAGTTATTTCACATTGGTCCTATTTCAAGGCTTCTTCACATCTCCCATTCAGCTTGAGACTTTGTCTTCTCTTCCCACAGACATACCCATGCACACACTTACAGTCCAGATGCCTGCCACAATCTGCATGCTCCATCTACCCCATTTATCCCCAAACCAGCATAACCCATCTCTCCCTCCTTTCAGCCAGAATAAGCTTTCTCCTCCCTGCCAAAACTCCAGGGAAACACTAGGACCGAAGTGCAGCCTTCCTGCCTCAGATTCAATGCCTCTCGCCACTCCAGCACAGTGAAGTCTGTCTCAGCTCTCAGCTGCAATATGCTCCGTACAGGTGAAATGTTCACGCACTTAACACCTGCTGCACTCCTTTAAGTCTCTACAAAGCACATAAAACAAAGATGTTTCAGAAACTTGTATCTTTGCCAAGTTTGGGCAGTTTTCTCATAGGAGCATCATAAAGCACATTCTTTAGATCAGAGTAAGCCTTCTGTCAACCTTCGCATTGCTACTTCAGAGCACAGATACAATGCGTCTTCACAACACAATAATAATCTTATTTTTATATACCTATAAATATTCTATATTTAAATATTTTAATATTTATATATTTTCTCCTTTCTTAAAAGGAGGAAGGCATTTATGTAAAAATGCAAAAACTCGAAACTCCAAACTGAAAAAAACCCAACCAGCAGGGAGAGTTTCAGCCTGACCTATTAAAATGTGGCAGAGGTAGATGCAACTAAACAGAAGCTTATTACAAAACATGTCAGAAAGCGTATGCAGAAACAGCATTATCCGGTCCATTTATAATTTGTAACAGAACGTCCGTTTCTTCCTCTTGGATGATGAACACACGCGTACACACACACAAAAACCTGCAAATGCTGCCCAAGGAAAACCAGCAGCTACATTTCTGACAGAACATCTCGCAGACCATCAGAAGAGTAAGAGCAGATCATCCATCCCCTATGGACCACACCAGCACATTTGTGAAATCTAGCCCCACTCAACAGAGTATTTAAGCTTATTTTTAGTTTTAAGCATACCTATAAATATATTTATGTTCAGAAAAACATTTAAGTCCAGGCTTAAAAGTAGATTAAAAAATAACGCCCAGGTCATTTGCTGAATCTGGGTCTTAAAATTCAACGGCTGAATCACAATATGTATTTTCTTTTCCTGGGGGTGGTAGGACGTGACATATACTAAATTCACCTGTCTGAAGAGATGAATGCCAGCTTGCACAGAGTCTCCTTACATTTACACTTCTGAAATGGTTTTAATTAGTGCAGAAATCCTGGTATTTTTATTACCAAGCCACTACAAAACCTCACAAGTAGATATCTATGCTGAAAAAGATACCAGGCTTTAATATGCAGTTTTGAGGTATATTTCAATCATGAAAACAACTATTGAGCTACAGCATGAGAATAAGGGTTTGTTTTATTACTGTTCCACATACATTAGCAGCGCTGGCCTCTAGTAGCACTGATACACCCCTCTTTCCAGTTACGTCTTGGCCTTATACCTCAAGACTATTGAGCTGGTTTCTTTCAGAAGTAAATTTATTCTAAATACTACAATTGCTTCATATACTATCATTATTGAAAAAAAGACAATTCCAGACCAGCACCCCTGAGCAAGTGACTAATGTATAAGACAACATGAAAGTTTAAAAAAAAAAAAAAAAAAAAAAAGTAAAGATAATCTCTAAGGAAGCAGATTCTCTGCTCTTCTTTCCAGGAAGTTACTGCAAAAGCAATGGGTTAGGCAAAGCAAAAAATAAAATAAAATATTGCAAACATCATCTTCTAGAGAGGAAGCTGGTCTCTTCTGCCTTTACATATTTTTGTACTCTCCTGTTTCCAAAAAAGCTCTACAAGACCGGTTGGAAAGCAAGCAGAGTAACCGAGTCCTACTTCTGAAACTTAGCCCTCCTCTTGGAAAGCCTTAGGAAGTATTTAAACCACATAAAATTTTAAACATAAGTCATCAGGGGCAATCTGTTAAATAAATAAATATTCTACCAATGCACATGTTAATAAACTTGAAAGTGCAAGTAATCTGATCAGTTGCATAGTCATGACAATTTTTCCATCTTACAGCACCATTATACTTTCTAGTATATAATGTTTAAAAACAAATTTTCTAATTATTTATAGATTATTTCTTACTAACATTTAAACCACAGCTGTTATACATCATATTCAGTCACTAATGAACTAAAGCATTATCTGGTTTTATTAGTCTTTTTGAAAAGATTTAGATGCCCAACTGTTCTCCATAATTTTCTACAACAATAACAATTAAGATGTAAGGCAGAGTGGAAATCTATAGAAATTTTGTCACCAACTTATTCAATGCTGCACAAAAGCCACTAGATCTTTATTTCTCATCATTTACATATTTGTTGAAGCCTTTCTATAGATCTTTTACACTGGAATTTTTAAGCTTACTTTCAGATTACTTTTTCAAGACTGAAGTATGAAAAAAGAGGGACAAGGGCTGGTAAGGTAGGGTGTTTTATTTACATGCACAAGCAACACTTTCCCCTCTCTCCAGGCAAGTTGCCATTTTTGTGTCTATCACTAGAAATTATACATTCAGCAGGTTCTAGAAACACCCGCTGAAAGAAAAACTTCTAAATAAAAGAACTTCTGATATCAATCTTGTACACAGACTTCTAACTGACTGCAGCTTGGGAAAAAACAGTTACCCTAATAATCTTGTTTTATAAAGACAGCATATTCTGTGACCCAAAATATTTTATGACACAGCACACTTGCAAAACTGTCTCTATAAAAGTCACTATAAAACTACAACATACACAAATGAGCATTACAGAAATATTACAAGACATGATTTTTCTCACATTTGTTTCATCCTGTAGTCAATTCAAAAGACATGAAAAAAAGCACTGTAGGTATAAATTTGTCTTGGAGCTTGTTGCTAATGGTTAATTTTGCAGTAACCCAACAGTCTTGAAAGCAGCGTGATAATGCATCCATCTCTATGTTACCATTTGATAATCCTGAAATGTTTTGGCACAACCCTTATCTCAATTTATGGCTAGCATTTAATAGGAACTGGGATAAGAGTTGCCAAAAGCCAAATTAGCTAATGCTGAATGTAATGAACAGCAGAGCTCTGATCACGCTCTGAAATAAATTCTAAGTGAAAAGGGGAAAGAAGGATGCCCATGGAATTAAAATTGACAGTATGATTAATACCAAGCCATATGAAGTGCCTCTTAGCTGATTGCTAACATTACATATTGGTTCCCATTCTGACAGGTATAGTTTATTGTCAAAACGCCCTAATGTCCCGCATCAAGGAAGGAAAAAGAAGTTCGCTATTTTCTATTTATCTACAAAACTTATACTTCTTTCCACCTTTAAGCCATACATTTTTCTCTATGAAAAAAGATGCAAGTAAATTACAGCACATGTCATTGTAATTATGTGTTGTAAGGAGTTCTGTTTGTCAGGACTCAGAAATTTTTCCTTGGTTACATGACTGGATGACATGGGATTAGTAAGGAGATACGAAGCATTGTTTCTGCTAGGGGTTTGAAACTACTGTAGTCACTTCAGTGATAAACACAAATTGTCACCTACAATCATCGCAGGCATGCATACAGGCATCACAGATTTTGAGAACTCTTTGCTCCTGTCTCAACCAAACCTCATTTGTCCTAGTCCACACCAAAGTAGACAGGTATAAAACTCCCAATTGAGTTTTGGACAGACTCAGCAAAGATATCAGAATGTACGCATAGGAAAGTAAAACCACTATACTTTAATAAGCTTTACAGATGGCTTTCCCAAAACTGTATGTTGGTTCTGGAGATTGTGACACAATTAGACTTGCCAATCTGATGTTTTTCTTCAGTTTATGCTAGGAAAAGGTGACATTGCATCTATATTGGAATGTAAACTATTTTAAACATTGAAATTGATGGTTTTATCTGTCACCTTGATAGCAAATAACACAAAATGTAACTGAGGTTTAGTTTTAAGAGTGAAGTCTCAGTCAGTTATTCTTCAGAAAAGATATAGACCTAAGTTTTTACCTTTAACTGTGAATAACAAGTTCTCCAACTAGATGCATCACATTGTATTTACAGATATTTGCTTACTTCTCTTGCAACTACCTGGCTTTACATACAACTGTCTTATGATGGTTTCAAAGCTGATTGACAAGAACATTATTCCTACTGAAAAAATCTGTTCACCTCACAACATTAAGATAAGTAAAGAACTGTATCTGAATAAACACGTTTAAAACAAAACATATTTCACCACACTGCAAATGCATCTTCATTGAATGATTCAAAATTTTAGTGTAATGCACAGCTTTCTTCTCTGTATTCATCCTATTTTAAGTGGCATGCTTTACTTCTGTTTGAAGCTGTAAGTAAATTCTGTACGACACGGCACATTTTTTAATCTGGACCAAAAGGTGAATCATGCAACGTTAAATAAAGAACAAAATGTCACGGCCATGACTCATCAGAGAAAAATAATGGTATTGCGATATATCACACAGTAAACTGCAGATTAATTGTTGTCTCTATTCCTGTGCAACTTTAATCAAAACAAATTAATTGAAATGAGAACAATAAAAGTAGCTAATCTGAAACAATTCTGTAGGAAAAAATTAAATTAACAATTTTCATACTGGAAACTCATCACCTGCATTTTTCTTGTAAAGACCTAGAGGGTTTTTTTCATCAGAACTATGCAAAGTCAAATAATCCTTTGCTTTTCAATAAAGGTCAGAAGAAAAGCTTTCCATTCAGGCTGGAGTATTTTAATTAAACATTGCAGCAGGTGTTTGGATGTGCTGCCAACTCCTGAAAAGCTTGCATAAAAACTGTATCTTTAAAAAAATAAAGACCTGTACATCCTCAAGCCCTCTTTATCTGTCTTTTCTGTGAATGGGTATTCACAAAATCACATACAATTTTCTCTGTTTTGGAACACCAGTACCTGCCCTTGCTGTAAAAGAGTTCTTCATCAAAGCTGTTGGAAGCTAGCCATGAAATTCTCATGTCAACTTTTATGGCCGTGGCAGTTCTCTGCAACAGAGCACAGCCCAGAGTTTAGCCTTAGCTGACGACCTGCTTCAACTTGTTGGGAACATAACTGGTCTGTTCAAGCTGACAAAAAGGGAATCTTTAACTGTGAGCCAAATTCACTTTTGACACAAAATACTGGAGTTAATGCAGATCCCTTTGTAGGTCATATGCATGCAAAATGAGTTTTTCAGCAATAATACACCTCCCAGCTTTAGCTCTCCATGCGCTCACATAAAAGCAGCCTATGAAATGCTTCCAGAACTGCTTACATTCTTAAGGAATGCAAAGCCCATCGAAAGGTGCAGGCTCCAGAAGAGAGGTGGGAGGAAACAGAGCAGAAAAGAAGAACAAGCTGTGTTCTCCACAGTGGCAGTAAGTGATTCTATCACGTCATTCTATCAGCTGAGAATGCGGAGTCAGAATGTGAATCCCAACATAGAGACTAGAAAGCAGTAACTCTCCTATACACTGAGATACACAGAGCTGCATCACTGCAGTACAGTTCTTCAAAACTAGACTTCTGTCAGCATAATCCAATGCTTACTGCTTGACAAATTCAGTGGGCATCCAGGACATCTCAAACCCCATCACATTTGAATAAGGAAGATTCTCAATTGAATTCTGATGTATGAGGAGAAAGGAATACCAGCAAAAATGGTAATATAGCAACAAAGACTGTTATTCACTTAAGTCACTTCAGGTTTTTTTTTCTAAGGCTTGGTAGTTTGGCCTTTGGAAATACAGGCAGAACAGAAAACCAACAGTTGAATCTCAGTGGTGTAACAGCTTTCACAACATGCAGTGAGCACAACTTCTCATCTCCCTACAAATAGCAAGGCTGAAAAAAAAAAAAAAAAACAAAACCAAAACCCACTACTTACAGATTCAATTAGAATTTTAAGACCATTTGGGAGTCAACTTGCAGCAAGGGCTCAGCATCACTTTGTTGCTATGGAACATTATCACATAGGAATAATCAGCCATAAAAACCTGCAGCTGACTCATTCTCTGGCTGAAATGATCTCAGCTGAAAAGGCCACTTTCAACTGGAAATGAATTAAGTAGCAATTCTGAGCATGGCTCTGAAAGATGCCTCAAGCATCTCAAATGGGCAATGCTGAGATGTCAGACAAGATCTTGGGTCAGTGACTAAATCTGAACAGGTCCTTGAGTAACTATAACATGCAAGCAGAGACAGGTGAGAAGCTGAGACTTTTCACACATGAATCTCAACAGAGCTGACCCGTGCTATCACAGGAATCTGAGAAGTCCAGGGACTGAAGGAAGAAATCATCTGTACCTGTGACTGGTCTGCTACTCATAATTAAAAGGGGTAACATGGAACCAAAAATGACTGTGTCTCAGCTTCAAAACTCATTCTGGGAATGAGAGAAACCTGTGAAGAGGCATTACCTCACTACAGGAATAACTTCTAGCAGTAGTGATCTGGCCCTGCTGTGAACCAGGAGGATGGCATTACAGAAATATGTATCCTGCAGACCTTGAGTCTTGACCAGTCCTGGGTCTGCACAGATAGACTGATGCAAAGCAGATATTTATTTCCTGAATCTGGGGACCATTTGTATTTATTAATTTTCCTTACGACCAGACTGAAAAGTGATTCTCTTTCTTCTCTGAGCTAAGGAAATACCGGAAATGGAAGTATTCTACAGTGCCTTTCCTTTAGCTTCTAGATGAAGCAAACTGCTGCTCCTTTTTGTGCTAAACTTGGGTAAGGAGTGTTCTTCAGGAAAAATGAGAAGCATACAGAGAAAAACGAAAGGATGCAAATGTACAGGACTGCGCAAGCCTGGCGCACAAGGGCAAGACTGTTGCTGCAAATGGAGCGTGCCTTGGAATCGGCTGCAATACACCACCACTCTGTCAGCTTCACTGCCCCTGAACAGCAACGTGAGCCAGCTTACCATCTCTAAGACCTGCTGTCTCCAAAAGCAACAAGATGAATCCTGGGGTGCAGAGGCAGGTGATCACCTCTAAAAATAGGCAGTCCTGATAAATTAATGCAATTTCTGTCTTAAGATACACGTTTATAAAAGTGAGATCATTGACAATCATAGCACTTCAAATCTTTTATCCAAACACAGACTCCCTCAGTCACATGAATCTTAACCAGAAACAAACTAATAGCACAGTGAACAGGCAAAACGTGAACAAAATTTTCAGGGTTCAAAATGTTACTTTGCTGTGACCCTGCCTTTTCCCCTTAGAAGTACTTTAAGAGCTGTTACTTGAGAGAATAAATCCCTAAAACCTCTTGGCCTTCATTTTATCTTTTTTTTCTTTTTTATATCCTTGACCAAGTGTTCTTTGATAATCCAAACACACACATCCTTATATATATAAAAGAAATATTCCCCATATACTCAAAAAGGTTAAAAAAAAAAATACAATGGGAGAACTTGTCCTGGAATGTTTGAGAGATCTGGCAGTACTTGAAGTTGTGTGGGGTTTTGTGACATAACAATTAAAGAATTATCTTCTAACATAATAAATTATCACACAAAAATCCTAAAAGCTGAAAGTCATGTCAGATAACAGGCTCATAAATCCATTTTGCTACTTCACACTCTTTTCCTAAAATCTCAGCTAGCATTTTTACTGGGAGAAGAAATATCAGTATGTCTCAAACATAGGAAAAAAATTTCTCAGTCAAACAGTATTCAAAAGTAAGACCTTCCAGCATGACATAAAAGTATTATGAGAAAAAAATTGAGTATATTTTTCTTTCAACCCAGAAGAACATTACCTTTCTTTGATAGTACTGAAGGGTTCTGGGTTAGACAAGATAACTTTGCTGTATATAGCAATTTAAAATCCATTTCTACGATGAATCATTTTAGCATCACAGATACCTAGCTCTCCCAAGCCAGAAACAACGTCTTTACTAGTCAGCAAACATACACGATGAAATTATATTTTGCTCGCTTCCAATGGGAACAAGCATATTACCCTGTCAACCTCAAACCTGAAAAGCATCTGGATCCTTTTCAGAATTTGCAGGGATGCCAAATGTAAACTAGAGAAGTACCAAACACTGTACTGCTTCTGGTTTTGTTTTACATGTTCATGCAGGCAATGATTTTTTTTTTTTTTACTGCCTACCTCATCTTTTAAAAACAGTTACTGTGTTTCAAACACTGTATCATTAAACACATTACACATGTATATCACTGTAGTTTATCCTGGCTCAGATTAATTAGGATGTATTCCATTGTTGTTTTGCAGGGAAAGGACTTTAAGTAACTTTGCACCTTTCCACGTTACATTTACTTATTTTTACCTAACTTCTCTCACACAGACAAAAAACATTCAGTAATGTGGTTCAAAACAAAAACACTTGGGGACCACTAACACTCAAAATTCTTCTAAAGATGTAAGTCAGTCTTTAGCATCATTAGTCTTCCAAGACAAACACTTAGACTTTGAAACCAGGTAAACTGTAAGAGTTTCTTTGTCAACTTGGGTTGCCTGAAGTGAATACAAAACATGCTTTAGAATTATAAAATATGATTTCTATAGGAAAGAATGTCATTATGGAAAGGTTTACTTAATTTTATTGCTATAACACCAGGAGATACAACAGAGGTTAGTTTTACAAAACAATCAAGATACAGTTGCATTGATCAGAGAGGTGCTTTGTTACCCTGTTCTGTCAGAGGTTTGATTCCTTGATCTCATTAAGCACATGCCTGGTTGTTAGTAGGGGTAATCTTTCTGACAGTGCTTTGCTTTTGAGGGACACAAATTTCATTTATTATGGTTGGGTTAAAAGTTCACCTCTTTCTTTCTTTCCCTGCTCTTTATTCCCCACCATGCCAGCAACCTTATCTTCACATGGCCTATTCTAATTTTTTTGTCCTTTGATTATTTTTTTTAAAGCTTAAAAATATACAGCTGACCTTTATTTTAATTTAAATTCTCCTTCATACTTTTAGAATATTGTCAAACTTGTTATCTCCAAGCAAACTTGCTGCTGCACAGTAAAACTAGTCTTCTGTGCACTGTCAGCAACAGAATATGTTTAATAGGATGAATTACTGGGCTTCTCTGATAAATCTGTAACTTGCACAGCCAGTTCTCAACACATTGCCTTTAAAAATGCACTCTAATTAAATTTCCTTGTGGACCAAAGCTGCTAAGGTGCTAAGCCTCTGCAGCCATCAACTCTATTCTCTATACATTATGTTACAGTGAGAACATAGCCATTCACATAATTAACGTGCTGCCCCTGTGTAAATCCAAAATACTGATGCACAAGACCACTCATTTGCATCCAACACAGCAACCCTGGCCCATTCCAAACAGAAGATGGTAACAGTTTAGCATCTAGGATTATCACAAGAATTTTAGAGATTTAACCATTAAGGAGTTTCTATAAATAGGAAACCTAGGGTGATGGCTCACATTTTGTTTTCAAGTGTTGTGTCTTCTCTTTCGAGATATTTGCACAGCAACAGCATTTTTTTAAAAAGTTCATTTAAAACCATACAATTTTCTGAACATATAACGCTGCTTGTAACATTACACATGGATCTGGTTTTCAGAACACATACTTGTCTCTTTTAAATGAACAGAAGGAATAAAGGAAAGACAACCATTATTTGCTTCAGATCTAATACATATTTTCTTTACATACAACATTTATATACACTTTCTGAAAGTAAGTCTGGTTAGACTATGTCACTAGGAGGAAATTGGTATTAAGATCAGGGATCACTTGCTTTTTTTCATAAGGCAATAAGGAGTTGCAAAATCTGATTTTGCCAATAAAAACTTTCAACTAAATATGAATGATTAAAAATCACGATGCTGATCAAAGCTTTGGGCTTGTTTTAATCTTTTCTTTTCCCATGCTACAAGACTATGTTCAATAGGCTCACAACTAACAGGTTAGAAATGCCAACAAGGTCTGCTATCTGAAATGCACGTGTTACCCTCAGTCAACAGGTCTAGGACAGATGACTGCACAAACTGCATTACCTCTGTACTGCACCATATTTCTTCCTTATATGCAATCAGATGCTTCCGAGTGGACAATCTGTTCTTCAATGACATGTATTAACTTTTGCTACAATTTCCTAAATAAAATATCGTCTTTACACAAAGTAACTTAATGAATTCTGCTTTTAAATATTCACCTGCAAAGAAAAGTAACCCCTTCTATCTGAAAGTGCTTACAACTGAGCAATACTCCATTATAAAAACAAGGTTTTTAAATAGACTAAAAGCATTTTCAGGAATACTAGCTTTGTTTTTACCTTGAATGATTACCAACAGTTTCCAATCATGAGAGGGTAGATTTGTGTTCCCTTGCTCACTAACTCTACTTAAGCTTAAAGGGTGCAAATAGCCTTTGCTGCTTATAGTCCATCAGCAGAGCATTCACTCCATGCAGAAGAAAGCCAGCTGAGAGCAGCAGCCTTCCCGCTGAGCATACAAAAGCGTGCAGGGGTGGGTCATGTGCTGCATGAAGATGGGTAGGAGCATAAGGCAGCATGACTGACAGAATTCCCAATCTGGTTCTGGGCAAGGCCATTTTAAATCAGTCCAGCTAGATACCTCAGTCCCACACACTCCATGTACAGTGATGACTCAGACCAAGAACTTCTGCTCCAAACACCACAGTTTTGATCAATCACAAAGCCATTAACTGTCAACTCCAAACAAGCAAGAAGGCATAGATTTACAACGAGAAAGGAAGGATTAGTGCTGAACAGAACACAAGCTCATCTTGATGGCTCCATTTTAAAACTTTAACACTAATAGCAACCTTTCTTTTTTCCTGCAAAACTCATTTCACTATGAAGTTCACAAGACAAAAAAAACCCTGTACGGCACACAGCATAGAGGCATAGAGCATAGAAGCAGAACAAGACTAAAAGTAGAACGTGTCTTCCTCCATATAATAGAACACCAAGTATTATCAAGTTGGGACACTAACTTCGGAAATTAAAAATGAAAAGCAATCCCCTATCACCATATACCTCAGAGCATGAGTTTGGAGATCATATGCTGAAAACCAGTTTCTGAGAAAGTGTCAGCATACTCTTTTTGTTGGCATAACCAGCAGTGCTCTAGTTCTGAAAATCAGATCAATGCTACTTCGTACCTACATGCAGATGCTTGAAATCAGACACCCATATTTTAAAAGTTCTGTCTTACTATACAATATTTACAGTTTGTCCAAGTGTTTGGGTCACTGAAACAGACAAACACTATTAACAATTACCCTGAAATTAAAGGCTAGACATGGAAAATTGGATCAAGACTTTTATTTGTTGAGCAAAAGTAAATAAAAATAATGTATGTGATTTTCTTTCATGTAAGTTTAATTATCTAATAAATAGAGTGTAGCCAAAGCTAGCAGACTACACATCCCCAGATGGCAAATCGTTCCGTTCCAAACGAAGGCAGGAATGACTCTCTGCAGGTGCCTATACATCCCCCTTGCCCATACAGTAGGCTAGGCAACTGGCTTCATACAGATACTAGCTTTCACATAGTTAAAGGTTAGGGGAGACATATGTTTTCCAATTTATATAAATTTAAGAGTAAATGCCATAAAAATCTCACCAGTTGAACTCAGTGGGAAACAAGCGCAACAGTGCTTGAGTAGAAGAAATATTCCAAAACCTTTTTATGATACTATGTTTTTGCAGAAAAGCCACTTTAAAACATTAAAAATATATAAGTGTAACTTATGAAATATGAGGTACAGTTTCTAGTTTGTTGTGATTACTGAAGCTAACTACTAAACTAGTTAGATTGTTTGGGCTGCAAAGTGTTGTACTTAATAGGTTTACTCATGTGAATGGGTGCAGAGGTCTCATTTTACAACACCAATTTCTTTGTCATTATATAGCCATATATAGTGTTAATAATAATGTGTTCCATATTCTAATACGAATAAGTAAGACTTCAGAAAACCTTTAACCTGTATATGAAATAGAGAATATGAAAGAAAATTTTGTGAACTATTTTTGTGTAAATAATGTTGAGACTACAATACTGGAGAATATTTTAGGAAAGGTCCTCATACATGTTTTGATGTGTTCAGTCTCAAGCATTTTAAAATTACTATATTCTGACTAAAAATCAATGGATTATCAGGAGAAAAACCTTTTTCTTAATTTCTGACTTCTGCAAGGGAAAAAAATAAAAATCACACAAAGCTGTATCTTCACTAACTCAGACACCGTTCTCAATAATACTAAATGTGCAAAGAAGAAAAATTAACTTTAAATTTAAAGATACAAACAGATTTTCTTTCTTGTTTTTGCAGAAAATGCTAATTCCAGCCTTACAGCTGATGAAGTCTCCAGATAAGAGAGAAAAAAAGGTGTCGTGTATCAGTCACTGAATGGAGGCATTCCAACAGAACATATTAGAAATCCCAGTGAAGAGTTACTTAAATCTGAATAAAGCACTAGGTCATAGGATATAGGATGCTATTCCACGGCAGGTGGATGGTGAAGTCTAGTAAACCACTTCAGGTTTGAATGAAAGGACAGTTAACAGCAACAGAAAGCCATATAGATTAAAGAGAAGTGAACCTCAGTAACCTCACAGCTCCATTTGGCTAAATGCAGTAAAATTCAGTCTTTCTGCTCCTGACGCTATCATAGTAATGTTAACTGGACACCAGTGGTTAAGGGTGAAGTCTTTATATGAATTCGTATGTTATTTTGACAATTTCAGTCATGGCTTTGTATGCCAAGATTGTAGCTCACCATCTGGTACATCCCAAACATTTGCACATGCACCTCAAAAGAAAATCAGGAAGGATGCATCATTTTCAAGCTTCTGGGATGAAATTATGAAACACTTCTTCATGTACAATAAAACTACTGACTTGATTCACTTTCCTAAAATATAAAGATCACTTGGCTTGCTGGATCTCCCATGTCATTGCCCAGCTATGCTATTCTATATCATAGAATCATTTAGGTTGGAAAAGACCTTTAAGACCATCGAGACTAACCATTAACCCAACACTGCCAAGTCCCACTAAAACCTGTCCCTAAGTGCCACCTCTACACGTCTTTTAAATACCTCCAGGGATGGTGACTCAACCACTTCCCTGGGCAGCCTGTTCCAACGCTTGACAACCCTTTCGGTGAAGAAATTTTTCCCAATATCGAATCTAAACCTACCCTGGTGCAACTTGAGGCCATTTCCTCTTGTCCTATCACTTGTTACTTGGGAGAAGAGACTGACACCCACCTCGCTACAACCTCCTTTCAGGTGGCTGTAGAGAGCGATAAGGTCTCCCCTCAGCCTCCTTTTCTCCAGGCTAAACAACCCGAGTTCCCTCAGCCGCTCCTCATAAGACTTGTTCTCTAGACACTTCACCAGCTTCGTTGCCCTCCTCTGAACACGCTCCAGCAACTCAATGTCTTTCCTGTAGTGAGGGGCCCAAAACTGAACACAGTACTCGAGGTGCGGCCTCACCAGTGCCGAATACAGGGGAACAACCACCTCCCTGCTCCTGCTGGCCACACTGCTTCTGATACAGGCCAGGATGACGTTGGCCTTCTTGGCCACCTGGGCACACTGCTGGCTCATGTTCAGCCGGCTGTTGACCAACACCCCCAACACTGTCTTTTCTTGCTGAAAAGTGAACTTTCATCACACTAGTGTGAGTCTCCCATTAGCAAACATTTAATCTTGGTTTTACTGGTTCAGCAGCTCCTCAATTACATGGCTAAAGAAAACTCACCCAAATTACAGAAAAGCACACACACAAACAAAAGTCCACCTTTGCAGGAACAAGGCCCAGATAACAAGAAATTCATTCTAATTAAAAACAATGAAGAGACAAAGGAATTGGGGTAAAAGCAGTATTCTGAAATTGCTGAGTAGGTGTTCAGAAATAATTTTCTTGTCAGATGTGGTCCAGGAATTCCAGATCAAAATAGGTAACTTGCAGTATCCCCACACACTTCCACCTATCCTCTCTTCAGTCCACCTACTCTGTGAACTCCCAGTGCAGACTAGTGCAGTCAAATGTGCTTTTAAGTGACACATTAAATTAGGAGTCTCATACCTTTTCAGAAAATTTAGGTCAATTTACTGGTAAAGCCCCCTGGCCAGTAGCATTTCTATTTTAGTATTTCCCACCAATAAGTCAAATAAGAACATTTTAAGCTTCATTAGCCTTCAGCAATCCCAAATGCCAGTTTCTTGATTACCTACTAGGTTGTTGTATACTACTCCATCTCTTAAGCTGGAAGAGGGATTACAGTATTATAAGATCACTTAGAACTTGCATCATAAAATAAACTATTCATACCATCTGTTATAAAAGAGCGAAATTGTTCTCCCTGCTCTATTGCTGAAAAAAAGATTGAGGTTAATCCACTTCCCTAGTGCTGTACAGCATATCGGAAGAGCAGGCTACATTAAAATGCTGAAATCTAAAGCTCCCCATTTCATGACAACTCTGTGTTATCTTTTCAAGAACCCAGATGCACAACTACCCCAGCACATCAGTCTCATGTCCTAAGAATCCTAGGACTATTCTACTTCTTGAGACTGCAAATCACTTTTTTTTTTTTTTTTTTTTTTTTTTTTTTTTAAACATTTGTATATTATTAGCTGGAACATTTTTACTTCAGCTGGAGTATCCAGCCTCTGCGTGAGATGTTTAAGATGGTTATTTCAAGTGCTTCAGGTCAACAAGCCAATACTACTGTACTCTTGTAAATGAGGCCAGGATTTCTCATGAGGTTTTACCAATAACTTCAGAAATATTAAATTATTCCTTTCATGCTCTTTTGTCTTGCCTAATACTGCAGATCCCACTAAAAATTTTTTTTTCATTGTGTCTAAGAGACTATGCAAACAACAATTAACACACATCCAGCTGGAAGATGAAATTCCTTCTACATTGCCATCTTATTTATTGTTTGCAGAATGCAACAATTAGAATTAATTTAGAAATAAATTAATTTTCGTATCAAAATTAAAACCAGCAAGCTCATTACACAAATAGTAAAATAGTTTTAAATGGGTGTATTTCATTTTCTTATTTCATTATTTTGTCATGCAAATATTCTGACAGTGTATTTAGGCCAAACTCCCTCCCTCTCCCCTCACAGTTCAATTTCTGGTAATGAGCACCGAGGTCATGAACACTGGATTGGAAAGCAACAGTAGGACCTTTCTTACAAGAATGTGTTGTATTTGAGCTCAAACAAAAATATCTAAAAATTTGAAAAGAAATATAGAAGAACAAAATTACGATATAACAGGTAAAAATGTTGCCTACATTCAATTTCAATACAGAGTGGAAATTTGTTTTTGAGTAATTCCAGTCATGTGCTCTTCTGGACAGATACCATGATGAAGGAGGAAAAGAAGGATCTCACAGTCAAAGAGAAGACTTATTCTGGGCTCACGCCCACTCATTCATTTCCACAAAATTTGGAAATACTACAAATACTTTGCTTCTGTAAATGGACATCTTGGCTAGTTTATACAATATTGCAAAGTTATTTCTTTTACAGTGTAAGATTCAAGGATGAAAAAAATTTGTAAATAAGAGGAGAAAACTGAAAAATTTCATGGGCCAGAAAAGTTCAAAGGAACAAAAAATCTACAATTCTGCATGAAATTATCAGATAAAAAAAAGCATCACAGCTTTTCTTTTAACAAATGATGGAAGAATTAAATTCTAATTAAGTTACTTTAAGAGTTCAGTATGATGAAAAATAATAAGAGCTAATAAAAATATTTAAGTTTTCAATTACAAGCACAGAAAAAAAAGCTTAGAGAACTATACATCTCATTTTCTCACCGATGCACTGTCCCCAACAGATACATTTTTTTTAAGATCTGCCCACCCTACCATAAGAAAACCAAATGTAACCACAGCCTTACCCATGTCACAGATGTATACAAGTGTCACAGATACATACAAGCAACTCTACATTACTTCAGTGCAAGCTTCAAGGATATAATATCCAGAAGGCATCTACCCTTAAAAAGTACAAAGCCACTTTAAAATCTTGCTCTTTACTATGGCTGCATATTTAGTTTGTCTACACACAGGTAGCTCTCAGAGGAATATGAGCATACCATCAGGTGATGATAAAATCCAGAGCTGTAAATGCTTTTTACATTGACTATACATGAATCAAACCATGGCTTTATCCAAGTGTGACAGAATTCCTCTGACATAGAAGTAACCAGTGAACCATGACACTCTTCTAATGAGTAAACACCTTTCTGCTGTCCTAATCTCTACAATAAACACCAATCAATAATTCTAGGCTCTCATCTTCACGCAGTATGACACGTAATTCCAAAAAGATAACTGTGATTCTTTTGACAGAAAAAAGATGATGCAGAACAAATGGCTAATATCAGCCTTCCTGTAGGATCAAGCCAGAATGCTCCCATATTGTAAATGAAAGCTTTTTTCCAGTCTAAACTCACAACGGGCTACATTCCAAGCCTCTAATATATAAACTCTATCTTGAAAAATATTTGGTTTTATCCACCACACTTACCTAGTGTTGAACAAACACCACTCAAGGCTAAACAAGTAAATTAATTATCCAGGAATATATAAATACAAATTGAAACTATGCAGATTTAACACATATGGACCTTCTGGTTTACCAGAACTATAGCAATGAGCTGCTTATGAAGTGTTTTAATAAGGGGGTTTTGTGAAGTAAAAAAAAAAAAAAAAAAAGGCACCAAAACAAAAAAGCCACCAACCAGAATATTTTTACTTTAAAATTTAATGATGCTCCCAAGATTTCAGTACTGTACTGCTTGCTTTAACATCTTCAAAAGGTCCCTTATTTGTTAAACTTCTAAGACAATGTTGATAAGTGTATAAAGTACGTGTCTGTAATGAAATTTATCAGATATCAATAATAATGCACCAATCACATTATCAACGTTAACAAGAAACAACTCATGACAGTCAGTTTTTCCAGATAAAGTTACTGTAAAAATTGGTAGAAATCAACTCTATCCTATGGCAGCAGTCTAGTAAGACTTTAAAAAAAAAAATAAATAAATCATACAGTAAGACTTTTCAAAAAAAATTTGATATAATTTAAGCTCTCACAAAATTTTTGAAGCATTAACTTGTCACTTGAATACAGCTATAAGACTTAATTATTTCCAAGTTGTTCAGACTTAGTGTTTAATGGTAAACAAGCAACTAAGATTTTGTTATGTGGTACATCCCCTTCAACGATAAAGCTTAACGTGTTCCCTCAGTATTGACAAATCTTAACTAAAGAAACTATCTTAGGACAGTGAAGCAACTTCTGAACCCAGCTATAAATAAGTTACTGTAACCTGGATACCACAGCACTAATACATGTACAGTCTAAACCTTTTTTCCTTCCTTAAAAAAAAGGCAGGGGGGGGAGGAAGTGGAGGAAGAGTGTATGTTGCTCAAGTTATTCAACTGTGCATTACAGAATGTTGAGTTATTCCTCCAGTTTGAGACACTAAAATGAATGCTTTTTGGTTAAAGGACTTTTCCTTTCTATTTAAATTCTGCCAATCTGTGGGGAATTCAGCAAAATTTTTTCATCCTCTTCCACAGGACCTCAGAATAGAGGCATTTTTTTCCTACTATATTTAAACAATTGCAGATATTTATGATCTGATTTATCACCAAAAAAAAAAAAAAAACAACAAACCAAACCCAAAAGCAAACACCTAAAAGAGTATCACATACCATAGCTAGAAGCTACTTCAGTCCCTTTGACCTTGTCTTCACTGGAGGGAAAAAAAAAAAAAAACAAAAAAAAACCCCAAAACCAAACAAAACCCAAAACAAACCCCCCAAAACCCCTCTGTGCTCAAGCAAATCAATCTAAGGTGACATCCTACTGAAAACAAAGTAGCTTTTGGTCATTTAAGATAAAATGAATTAGCTCATTTGAATTAAGCAAAGACCAGACCTTCATCTTAAAACCTTCTCAAGAGACAGTGAAAAATCATTATGGCATGAGGTCACAACATACCGACATAGTACATCCCATCCACACACACACACGCTATTGATTCAGGTGTTTTGCAACCATTATCTGCACCTTTCAGTTCAAGAAACTGAGGCAGTGAGCTAGTTCATGTGACTGACACTTTCTAAGAAGAGGATAACCAACAAAAACGATGGCAGTCCTGGACTCCTAAGATTGCCTAGTATAGCAAATCAACATTGATAGGTGTGAAGACCAAGAACCTAATTATTTTGTGCGCTATTTTTTGTAATTCACTTTCTGCCTCATTGCATATGCTTCTGTAACAGGATTAATTAAGGCTAGGTGCCAGCACCTAGGACACTGCCTCTCCTGAAGCAATGGTATCACTTTTTCCTTGTGTTAGATAATATGCCTTACCAACTCTGCCTTCTGTTCCTGTCATGAAGTCGCCATCTTCCTCTCTCTGGAAGCACAGAAATAAATCACTGCTCCTCTCAGGCTAGTTAAACTGTCAATATTCCACTTCAGCAGAAACTGAAAGACTGATCTCTACTAAACATGATATATATTATCACCATTTATTAGGCCTATTTTACAAAATTAGAGGTTAGCAAAGCCAAACAAAAATTAATACCCCACCAATGGGGGTAATGAGGATTTTTTATTTATTTTCTTAACAGCACTTCCATTTTATGTTTTGGTTTTTTAAATCTTTATTTTAAAGAAGAAAAGCACTGACCAATTTGAATACAAGTCAGCTGGCCAGCCACTCATGGCCAGCACTCAGGAGATCAGGTTTTTTGGTTAAGCACTCACTAGATGGAAAATGCTTAATTCATAGTCCAAATAACACCTACTGCTCCTCAGCTCTCTCAGGTAAACTGCCCTGCAGGACACACCCACTTTACAGTCCATTCAGTAAGAAGTTCTGTATTTCAAGAATAGGAAAGGAAATTTAAAAAAAAAAAAAAAAAAGAAAAAAAAAAAAAGAGAGAGAGTCCTTCCAGGACATATTCCCTAACTATAAAAATACCCTATGTTAATGTACACATATTCATCCTTCCATCGTATTGTGTTTGATATTCTATTACAATCCCAAACTACATCTGAAGGTTTCATGTTACACCTGATCCTTGAAATTAGTAACATCTGTATGGTATGCAGCAGCCCACTGGTATTTTTTGGTAGCAGAATCAAACCCTTCACCTTTGATGAAATCAAGCTAGAATTCATACATCTTCATGAAAGTGAAAGCATACAAAAGAATTATAGGAGCCACAGAAGTATGACCCTCTCTTCATAAAAGAGATTTTTTTTTTTTTTTAAACCAGTTCAAAAGCTAATGGCACAATCTCCTGGAATAGTCTTGGTTGAAAAGAGGAGCTGGGCTTTGTTCAAGGAAGATGCAGGGACAGGAGCTTTTATTTCAGTGGAGAATTGTATTACAATCATTACCATGTGTTTACCAGCAAACCAAAATACTCCTCGTAAGAATTAGCATCTAGCATCTCCTTTTACTTTTTTCTTTTGTAATGGAGAGGTAAATATACATACTATGGCTTTCTGAAAATAAATCCTTAACATGCTATTAACAGAAAATAGTCTTTATGAATTTTTACATAAAGTGTTACGTATTATTAAGTGCTCCAGATGCTTCATGACACAAGTCTTATAACATTAAAGAGGGGGGAACAAACAACTACAGAAATGCCTGTATGGGATATAATCTACTGGGTTCTTTCGGAATTTATTTATGTATACAGATGTCAGCCACCTGAAACTATTTTAAAAGTTCACACTTCAAAACAGTTTCAGTTTTACTTCCCCTCACCATGAATGGTATTAATGCTGCTATTGGGACTTTTTTTTTTTTTTTTTTTTTAAAAAAAAAAAGCACTTCAGGCTGGCATCAGAAAGTACTTTAAATTTATGAGTGCCTCCTGTGCATCCACATCTAGCATGTCTAAGAGGAAATATTGTCAATCAAGTCTGACTAGCAGCCACACAGGTCATGAAGAGTTGCATAACCAAACAGTGTGAACAGAGTTATTGTGTTTAGAAAATAATACAGTGCAGCAGGTTTTAAAACAACAAAGCAAGTGAGGTGTGTGTAAAATCATACGTGAAAACATACCAGACTGAAGGAGAACAGAAACATCTACATACTTTAATCTTGGAAAAATATTTAAGAAGCTGAAGATCCCTTTCTTCCTTCATAAAGACAAAAGAAACCCAGTACAATAGAGAATGACTGCTTGTTTTGTTTTGCTGCTCTGGTGGTTATAAATGCTATGTCTAAGGCATTACTGCTGCCGCTTTGTTGCTGTGAAGTGACAGCTGAGAAAAATGATGATGCTAGAGATATGTGTTATGAATATACAAATAGGTGAGAGCCAATTGATTCCCGCAGACAAGAGTCTAGACATTTCATTTAACAAGTGCTTCCCCCCTCCCCCTTCCTTAAATTCAGCAACCCACCAAACATATAGTCTTACCAAATAATACCTCATACAATATGCTTCTGGAATTCTTCTGGTAAATAATGGTACAGACATTATTATAGCCTAAACACACTTGGCAGCTTTAACAGTAGCATTGATCTCACTGTCATAAAAGAGACTAGTCCAAGGTTTCTAAGCCTACTGGGATACTGGATAGTCACCTAGAGACAGTCCTGCTTTGTGTGCACAGAATAAATTGTACTATTGACAATGTCATATTTGTTATCTTTTTAACAAGAAATTGTAGTAAAGAAACTTAGTGAAAGAAAGTGATAGCAAACATAGCTACCATACAATATATAAAGAGTAACTTTCTTGAGAAATTGCCCATTAAAGTAGTTCTAAAATTTTTAGTAGTTTTAAAATACTATATAAGAGCATCTGAACAATGCTGAAATGCCTGTTGCATTTCTAGGAATTTGGTTATGCTGGCACATATACCTGCTATGCAAAAACCCCAACATGCAACAAAGGAAAAGGACTTAAGCTATTTCTTTTGAGACAGAAAAAAATAAATCCTTTTTTTCCTTCTTCTAAACATGAGTCAAAAGACCAATCCACAATTTACCTGTGTATTACAAAGTCACTTATTTAATTCATACCCAAAGGACATGGTTTCACAACCATAAACAACATGTTATTGTAGTGTACTGACATTAAACTAAAATGAAAAAATTTAGCATGCAACAGAAATAGAGTATCAAAATTATGGTGCATTGATGCTGTGAGCATTCTGGTAGTTGGACAGTGATAAAACTGCAGTGGGTTTTTTTGCTTGCTTCCTGGGGCTTCGGGGTAAGCTCTCCCTGCCCCACACCCCAGTATACTTTGTTTCAATTGCTCCTGAGAAAATAAAAGGATGTCATTGATGGATAAATTTATGCTGACAATTTCCAGCCATTTCAGTTTTTGTTGTTTCTATTGACTTTCTAATAATCCACTTCAATACAAATGTAGTCTTTTTTTTAGCATCTTTCTATAAAGGACAAAATTACAAAACCAAAAATGCCATAGATTATACAATGGCATATTAAAAGAGACTGAACTATTTGAACTGAAATCAAGGACTACTTGTCAATAGTACTCTGCATTCAATAACTACATCAGTAATTTTTAATAGAGTCCTACAGTCACTGGAGAGCACAGTTATATTATACTTACAACGGTAAACTTGGTGTGGTCATCACAATACCTACAGAAAATAAAGAATCCCACTCTATGTGCCACACCCAATCTCAGAGCCCCCTTGTATGCAAACTCCTGAATCCCAAAAGGAACAATGAGAAGACTGTCTCTATTATGGCAGTCTCTATTATTAGGCCAGGTCTTGTTTCTGGAACAGAGCCGTTTTGTTTTTCATGTATTTACAATCACAACTAAGCTTCCTGAATCTCTTTGTTCCTGAGTAATGCATTTTGGTTTTATGACACATCATGCTAACTACAAAAGATCAGAAAGAACGAGCATACAAGTAAAACTACCCCAAGAAGGGTTTGATATATGAGCACAGAGCACGACACAAAAGGTTTACACCATCACCGCCTGTTTTATGCCCAAGTCAAAAGTTCTTGTCACCACTAATAATCAACAATTAGTGCCAATCAACTTGCATTAGCATAAAATGCAACTCATTAAATGGATATTGGTTCTTGAGGACATTATAAAACTTGGTTGATAAAAAGCAACAATTTTGATGTAGTATACTTACAGCTCCTGAAAACATGTGACTTGATTTTACACATTTTCATTAAATAAATACACTAGCATGCTATAAATTAAACAGGCTTAAAAATGAGGCACATGATAGAGCTCAAGGATACCATCCTAGTATGGTTGTACCTTTTCTGCAGCAGCACATGAACCATCTCATAATGACACAGTACTGATCAGGATATTCAGCTGCTGATGATTTGGAAGAAAAGTGAAATCATTTCTGGAAAAATCCTGTGGTGCCTAAACAGTAATAAATTCTGAAGAAACCAAGGTGCTGATGCAGAGGTACTACATCTCTTTATTGACTGCATACAACCAAGAAATAAACTTTACAGAGCAACCAAGTGAAACGCTGTATCTACAAATGGTCACAAAGATCAAGTACAGAATGGGGGATCACTGTCCTCAGAAGCAGTAGCTCAAAAAAAGAGATCTAGGTACTGATTAATAATCATTTGAATATTATTCCTTGGACAGCATGGCAATATTGTACTTGACCTGGTAAACAAAGGAATGCGGAGAAGATAGGAAGTGAAATTACTTTGCCTCTGGAACTGATGAGACTAGTACTGGAAAAGCATAGGAAATCTAGCGTTCCCCACTTCAAGAACAATGCTGAAAAATGGGAAAAGCTCACAAAAAAACCCATATGAATGATTAAAGAATCACAGTGACAGGGTAAAGAAGCCTTTATTTACCAAGAAGAAAATTAATGGGTAATTTGATTAAAGTATGCAAATGACACATCAAAGGGAACAGAAGGGTCCTAAACTTAAGAAGGCAATAAAGAATGAATGACAAGAAATTGAAGGTAGTCAAATGCAAAATAGCTGATTTTTCTTTTCTTAAATGGCAAGGATGATTTATGCTTGAAACAAAGTACCAAGGGTCACAATTTTTGCAACTTGTATACAAGAATGCACAATTTTCAGCAATTTTTTTTTTAAAAGAAAATATACTACAAGCTCAAATTCTTAAAAAGCAAGAACTGAAAACATATCATAGAAGTCATGCCAGCAATAAGACAACTTGAGTGGTTTTCTAGCTTTAAAACCTGGCATCTTTAGAAATATTCAATACAAATAAACTACAGCTACCTGAACAATAATTTCTTATGTGCATAAAGTGTTCTATACAAAACACCCATTTTCAAAGTACACCTATACCCTCATGCATAGTACTTTCACAAGTGCAAATGTCATTTGGCAATCTTGTAGCTTATAAAGGAAACCTGATATCATGTAAAATGTTCTTATTATCACTAGTCTTATAGTCTACCCTGCTTATAATGTGGTAACTCAAACCATTAAGTTTTAGACTACTTTATAAACAGTACTTGTAAAAAAACGTTCTACAGAAGCTGGCCAACATAAGGCAAAGAACTAATTTTAAACCAACAAGAATAACTTGCAAAGTAACATCTTCTATAGCAGGACTTGAACTGACATTTTGAAAAACATCCAGTAAAGTGTTCATCTATGTATCACAAACTCACTGAATTTCTGTTTAGCTGAAAGTCAGATTTAAATCATGTTGCACACAAAATTGAGTCCCAAAGGGCTAAACCAAGAAAAACACTGATTATTCAATTGCCTTTCCAGTAATCTTGTTTTACTTCTAACTTACTTGAAATCTACTGTAACTCCATTATGTTAACATACCAAATACTGAATACTCGTTCACTACACACACTCTATGAACAGCAGCAACAGAAAATTAAAACTGCAAAGCTCCGTAATTCCTTTTTTCAGGCAAGTTTTTTCCATAATAGTGAAAAAATCTTTGTAATTTTACTATAGTAGCAAAGAAACTTTCCTTCACATTATGAGCTGAAAGTGTCTCAACAGATGAGCATGCTGGTACTAACCAAAGAATTACCAAACGTACAAAGCCTATGTTTTCTTTACTTCAAAGTGAAAAATAAAAAAAAAAGGCAACATACAAGAATCATAAAAATAATAATAAATAATAATAATAAAACCCCCTTACAAACCACACTGCTCATGTTTCAAAAGACACATAAACCATCTAATTAACACTGAAATAGTCTTTTCTCTGACATGGGAAGCAGTGAGAACAGACTGAAAAAGATGGCAGTAGAAAGGAACCACTGGGACAGTAGCAGAACAAACAGGGCAAGAATTCAGAGGCTCTCCTAGTAAATGACTCCAAAACCAGTTTAGTATTTCACTTATGCTTTATAATCAAATTTTGAATAGAATACAGGACCTAGCAATCCTGTTATCACAAATGAAGTCTGATAATGCAGAATTTTGTTTGCTGTTTAGAGAAGAAAAACAGCTGACCCTGTGCTGCACCAGTTTAGGTCAAGTCAGTTCTTCAGATGAAGTGTATTTTCAGTCTATCCTCAAGAAAGCTGTAGCACCCAAGAGCAACATTTCAGAGAATTATTTTGAAATAGGCAGCTGTTGAGTAATGGAAGTGGTGGGATTTTTTTATTGTCCAGTTTTGTTTTTGCTTATCACCCCCTAAAAGGAACCCAGCTTCTCAATGCATTTGGAAAGAACTTCAAAGAAAGGACATCAAATCTGCAGAGAGCACTCATACGGAAGATAAAACACTTCATATGATGAACTGTGAACTTGAGCATAGGTAGCCACTTTTTACTGAGGGCCTGAATACCAAGCAAAAGTAACAAAGACAAATTTATCAAACCATTCTAGATGATGTCAATCTCCAGCAGATACCATATAGCCCTTGTAAAATGAAATTACCTTGGACAAGCTTAGAAGATGGCCTAAACTTAAAATTCTAACTGTTCATATAACATTAACATACATTAAAAAAAAAAAAATCAAGGATTGCTTATGTGGGGTTTAAGGGAGCTAACGTAAGAAAACAATTAATTTATCATATAGCTTAATGCAGTTAATATGCTGCTGTATAATAAATATTTAGGTGTACCCTAAAGTCATTTTAAAGAGAAAAGGGATCTGACATTTCCCAATATTCTTCTGAACTTCTGTTAGTAAAATATGCAATAAAGGATGTTTTCAAGGAGGAGGAAAATGTGAGTGGATAAGCACCTAGGATGCTTTAAAAGACATGAGATTAACAAGACAGCCTTTCTTTTGTCAGTTCTCTAAGGGAAGTGATACGCTCCCACTCTAGGATTAACTGGCAAGCAGGTCAAGCTAGCTGCTTAAGAGACCTGAAAACTGAAATAATGGAAGTGTAACCAGTTAGAAGAAAAAGATACTAACATCTCCCTACTTTGGAATGAGAGCAACTTGTGAGACATACAGAAGTGTGTCTCAATATGCAATCAGAGACGAAAAAAGAAAAGTGAAAAGACTGGAACTCCTTACCAGAATTCAGGTGGTATTGCATGCAGCTATAATTGGTGAAGGTATTTTATTTTTAACTTGAGAAATGTGACTCTGTTGTCATAGATGAATTGAAGAGCCTGACAGCAATCAAGAGTAGGATATAAAGCATCTGTGAATGAAAATGATAATTCGCAAATGCTGCTTCCATGAACAGCTTATTCTGTAGATAGAAACATTTTGTGAAAGACTTGGAATTTGCATAAAGCCATCAAGGACCCTCCTTAAAATGTCTATGGGAAATCTATCTTCTCCTTTCAAAAGTGGGTGATAAGTTTGAGTCATCCATTCTGTTCTATATCAAACGTGGCATTACACAACCGTAAAAGGCTTGCCATGTTTACTTTGAGAACAGGAAAGTAACTAGCAACAACCTTCATGGGAGTAAATAATTAACAGAAGAATAGCTTTAACCTTTTTCTTCCATTCTTCTTGGTTTAGTGGAAGGAGTATCATTCAAACATCTTAAAAGTATTTAGTATATGAAGTGTCACAGTAACCCTATGAAGTAAGTAAAGATAATTGCCCAGCAAGAAAATTAAGCCATATGGGTAATTCACCCTGGGCACTCTGGAGTGCTCCACTTTCAGGTTCATGCCATTCTGTGCTATTCTTCATCTACACTTCTCTCAGAACTCAAGAACGGGTTTATGGAATAAATCAGTCATAGAAATGACAGTGTAAAAGGAGACATGCACAAAATGATTTAACATCTGGAACTGTTCAATCCTTTGGAGATACTTTTATTGCAAATTTCCAGAGGTTAGCCCATGTAATCATTATGCACTATTTAAATAGACTAGTATTACTACTTTTCCATCTGGATTAGAACTAAGTCTCATTTTCTTATACAGCTATAAAAAGTTGTAAAATATCTGTTCAGTTTTTTCCTGCAAGTATTTTTCGTACATTGATTAATTCTATCCTTGAACAATTTTATGTTGTTTTATTACCATTTCATAAAATGTAACTACTAGCAATGCAGACAAATCACACACATGCATAAATTACTTGTTACATAGCCCCAACATTTTACACTGGACTATCTGGATTAGCAGTGCATTGTAAAGATGCACTGAAGTCACAGAACGTAGTAAGACTCTCTGGTATTTTCTGTACCCTTTCATTCCAAGAAATCAACACCCTGCACATCCAGATATGGAATTGCACTCATTTTGATAAACAAGATCTTTTTAGTAATTGCTTTCTCTTGACCAATTTAACTACTGTCTACACTCCAGTGCATCTTTAGTTTCTGTATGCAATTTAAAGGTTTTGGTCTGGATCTAGATTTTCTAGATTTTTCTATTTATCCTCTCTTCTAAGCCATGAATTTGTTTATGAGGTTCTTGGTTCTTAAGATCTGGCTTAAGCATTACCAGTGTTACCAAAAAAAAAAAAAAAAAAAAAAAAAGCAGCAGTTTAAGTCAGACACAAAACAGAGTTGTTGCTTCTACCAACATTAATTTCAAATACAGTTTGAGACCTCCTGCAGCAGCACTTTTTTTTCAGCATCCCCTACAACCAACATCCTCTATTATATTTTATTAGCTACCAAAGCCTAGGAAAATAAAAGCAAGGTCATATAATTTAGCTGCTCAAGTATATTTTAAATGTCACATAGCACTGAAGAGTTGTACAGAAATAAAAATGCATGTCTCGGAAGTCTCAACTCTATATACTGATTCAAACTAGGGCTTTTTTCTGTTGAAGGACCCCATTTTCATATAGAACAATCCATACATTTGTCCACACTCCCCATTCCTTCTTTAAAACTTACCACGAAACCTTAGCTGAAATTTCCTATGGATAACTTCCTTAAATTCACAGGTAATAATAAATAAATAGTAACAAAAAGGGACACATGACACAGTTCCAGTAAACATGTAACCTTGATTTACATATTTTCCTTTTCCAAACTTCTTACCTATTATCTATCTTTAAACCTGCAAACTTTTTTGAGATAGAAATATCTTTTTTGAAGTAGAACTCACTAAAAGCAGCACCATGGAGAAATGCTGAATATCTGCAATTCTTACCGCATTGTTGGGTGATATGCCACCTCTCGGGCATGAGCCTTAGGCAAAGCCTTCCAACACCACACATGAATGAGACTATCCAAGCACGTTCATTCAGTGCACTCATTTTAACCCCCAGCATTTGATAAATTTAGAATGGGAAAAACTATTGAATAGTTCCTTTATCAACTGCTAACAGTAAACATTCAGATTTTAACTGCAGTAACTGTATTTGTGTGTGCGTGTGACAGATGCCTGGATCTTTACAAAGATTGACAGGTTCAATGCTCATCTGCTTTTGAAAGCAGAGCACAATCATTAATAAAATCCATGAAGTTCTTGTCACCTCCATTAGTCACTTTTTCCTATTGAAATAAGATCCACATATAAATTATCAGTATGGTAAAGGAGTAACATTAAAGTGGGTAAATGCACTTGATTTTATTGACTTTTAATTAAAATCAACTCAATTTCTATTAAGCTCCAAACAGCCCTTATACTATCTCATCAGAAATTTAAATTGTCCTCCTTCTATCTTTAGCCAGGAAAGATGATACAGTTTTAAAAACAGAAAGAAGATAATCTTCTTAAACACGACGAAGCAATCATACTTAGCTGTAAAATAACCATGCAGTTCTTAATAAGGCATAAGTTAGCTCTTATGCCAAACTGCTTTATATTTTAATAAGCACTGTAGCATATTTAGATAAGAATGTTAAATCAATTGACCTCATGCTAAAGATACACATCTTGCAATAAATTGTTTTCTTAATTTTTCTTGAATTAATGCGTAGACAGTTAAAGCAAAAAATAATCATCTGCAAAGACAAAACTCATGTGAAGCCCAACAAAGCATCATTCCAACACAAAGAATGAAGTTTAAATTGCATTTGTAATTACTGAAACTCAAGTCTTATTGCTGTTTTGGCAAAATAAGTTAAACTAAAAAAACCGCACCTGTCAATTCAGCTGTTTCATAGTAGTTGTAATGGTCCAAATACATCTTAAAGGTAGAAAAGTTCCAGGCTGACAGTGCAGGTTGTGTTATGTAACAGCATATAAACACTTCCACAAATTAAAATAATCAAATGTCTTTAATTTCATTCAACTTTCTGCCTGGCTAGTCCCTTTTTCAAAACAAAACCCCAAATACTGTGCGTCAGAACAAAGAATACCAAGTAGACGAGGAAATTAAAATGTTATTTTTCTGTTTAAAAAAGAAAGAAACAATGAAATAACAAATTCATAGTTTCTCATTTCTGAAAACCACGAAACTATTATTTCACTAGTAGTTTGGAGAGTGAGCAATTTTTAGAGACTGGCCCCTGCACTGTTCACAAAACACACACCAAACAATTCATTTTGTTGTCTGTTCCTCCAAATATCACACAAGAGTCTCCACCTGATACCCTGTGCCTGTTTACTTGAGCAACAGATGCCATAAACATATCATTCGGATCTTAATTTTTAGCTTCCAAAGAAAATAGGCAATACAGTTCTGAAGCAAAAATGATCCACTGAAAAGTCACACAAACAAAAAAGAGCTTTTAAGAAGTTCATATAAGTACTCTGAATTATGTCACACTTGTAAATATATAATGTGGAAAGTCTGCACAATACTAATATATTTGCCCCAAAAAGTAATTAATGCACTGTAAAGCACTAAGTTATGCCACTGTACAAGGCCTTGTTCCTTTTTGCTGTTCACCATGGACAGCATAAGCTACCACTCCAAAAGCTCATTCTCCATCATTTTTCACTAGACACTCAGCCACTTTTGTAGCAATATTACAGGAATTTTAGGCAAGATACGGCAATAGCCAGCACCGCTGCTGCAGAGCCCTAAAAACTACCAGATCCCTTGTTGTAACACTCCTATGTAGAGCAAGTGTTAACCAGAATAATCTAATACTAAGAAAAAAGTATATAAAATTGCCCCCTATTGATTTAAGGAAAGCAAGCTTGTGCGTCAAGATAAGGTATGAAGGCTAAGATTTACAAGCACTGTATACAGAAATAGCCACAAAAACAAAGGCAGCTGTCACTTGGGGAACAGAGGGAGGAAGGAAAGTAGAGAAGGGTTTGAAGTCCAACTCCATCATGAAGGAAGAAGGGAACACAGAAGTTCAACAAAAATCATGAAGCAAAATTAGAGGGAATTATTATTATAAACAGAGTTTTGATAATAATAGACAAGCATGAAATTAATTTTAGGGCTGTCCACAAGGAAGGCAGCAACTCTAAAGCAGGAAATTTTCAGTTTATATATGAAAGCACCATAAATTTCTATTTAAAATTTGTACCTATCCTAAGAGAAAATGTATTTTAGGTAGCTGAATAAGAGGTTAAAGATTTCTTTTGGGAATTCATTTCAGTGTATTTACCTGAGTATAAGTTTTAGTAGTATCAGTCTCACTTTCCAGACCTTGCAGAAGGTCACCATGTTTCCAGCTAAAGAATATTCTACAGCACTCTCTTCAAAGCTCCAGCAATACCACTTGATACAGATCCAGTCCTCTTTCTTCACTGCGTGCCCAAGAAAGTCGCATGTGTTTTCTTGCCTTACATTTCACTACATGCTACACAGACTACAGGAGCAGGTGGAGGAGAAATGATCAAGCATTCGAAAAGGCAATTTATTGTTTCTAACACTATTACACATGGATTTTTCCTTTCAAAGCCAAACCAAGATTGCCAATATACATAAAGAGACCTCATTAACTGATATGTTTACGTTGTTCTTAGCAACAAGAGAAAAACACAGGAACATAATTTATTAGAGTAATAGCTGAAGAAGAATAACTTCACTGTAATTATTTACCATCTCCTTTCACATCCTTTCACACATAAGCTACCAGTGTCACAGTAAGCATTTGCCCACTCTGTTTAAGATAGGTTTTCTTAATAACTATGTAGTATTTTTGAAAGTTTCCCCTTCTCTAAGATCATCCTCAAACTACAGGAAAAAAACCATACTGTAAGGTAGACATCTGACAGTATCTAGCAATTTAATGCTTCAAAATATTTACACCAAGCAGCTCTTTTTTTTTTTTTTTTTTTTTAAACTTCGAGCTGTGGGAGAGAGTTATGTTATCACACTTAACCATGAATTGATTTTTCTATTACTGAATATTCCTGCAGACAGACACATGGGAGAGACCACCAGAGGTCTTCCAAACAGTAATTTGTAACTGTTCAAATCACTATTTGCACGTCCTTTTTATTTTTTCTAGCATCCGTTCCCTTATGTACATAAATATATCCAAAAAAGCAGCCAATGCATATTCCTGATCACATACTGATACAAAAAAGAATACTCTTCTTGAGCAATTCCTCTAAGCACTTTGTGTAGTTTTTATTACAAGCTATTCTTGAATTATTCCCTTTGACTGCATGGGCAGGGTGGATAACCACCAACAGTTTGTCACTATCTGACAAGAAACAGCAGCAGAGGCATTCCAACAAAGTTCAAAAATTAAGAAGATATCGGAGACCAATAAAATGGCTTGAAAGCCTGCTTTCTGAGATCTCAGGAGGAACCTCATGCGTTTTGAGGAGTTCAGCGTCAAATGTACAAAAATGCAAACAAACTCCATACCGTTTCAGAAAGGACTCCTACCAAATATTTCTGTATGCCATCCTACCCGGATACTATAATCTGCAAGCACTCCCAGCCCTTCCCCAGAGGGCCTAAATTCTCTTTTGCCCTCAGATGCATCTCACTGTGTACGCTACCCTTCTCCCCTTGCCATCATGCACTTCACACCAGTCCTCTGGCTTTCTCAAACCTGTAGTGCTCAGTCTCTGCTCAATGGCACTGCTTGGGAAAAGGCAGTCACTCCTGCAGAAGCATGGCAGCCACTCCCCTGGTTTCTTGTCCTTCGCTCTAAGTTCCTTCTTCTTTTGACTCTGCTTCTGCTCACTGGAACAGGTGTAACTTTTCAGTTCTGCCTGCACAGCTCTCCATAAAAAAACCACCTGCCCTGCCTAAAACAATACACTCTGAAGAAGTTAAGTGTTGACAGCAGCGTCAGCCTGCAGATCACCCAGAGAACATGTGGTGGATAAACTGTAACTTTGTCCTCACCTTTGAGTCTCCTCAGACTAGTCCTTCTTCCTTTGCCCTACCCATTTGACAGTGGTTTTAAAATTGAAGAACATGAAAGCTGCTTTTAGAAGGTCATGAAAATAAATGCTATTGTGTTACTTGAGAACAGAACATACAAACATCCAACATCCTGTCCCTGGAAGAAAGAGCAGAAGACAAGTGGATAATGATAGCTTCCTTCAGCGTACCTCTAAGCAAACCGCTGCTTCAGGACTCCTCATGCCAGAGGTTGTATCTCTATCTTTGGGTTAGTCATTTCATTCATAAAACATTTTGAAAAATGTAATTGAAAACACATCAATTATTCCTCGCAGCCTGATCACTATACAGTACTGCTAGAGGGAAACAGACCAAATAAGCTGTTTTCATCAAAAGGCTTTTTTTAACCCTAAAATTTACTCCATACATGGATGAAGCACATCCCTGGCCGTGGGATCCAACCTAACAGCATCTTAAAAAAATATATTACCTTTAAGCAACTATTGCAAAACAACTTTGACAGTACTGATCAAAGCTAGCATCTCTGTTTCATCCTGAGCTTCCTTTAAAAAGAGATGGACTTGCACAACGATTTTGTTCTCAAAGTATCTTCTAGATGTTAAGATAAGATCAATCTGTGCTTTAATAAATAAATACATTCAATCTGAACTGCAGAGGAAGACAGCAGCTAAATTAACCCCATTGGGGTTCCCAACTCTGTTGTTTTGCCTGTTTTGTTTGTTTTTGTTTGCTTGTGTGTGATATAAATATCGAAACATTTGGCTCAAAATACTCCTGAGTATACACAGGAGACTTGCAGAGCCAGTTCAGTGTCAAGCAGAGGAAAAGGAACACAAATGACATCCCGTCTGTTTATGTAATATTTTTTCCAAAGTTTGCTTCCCACAGTTTGGATTTAAAATAGCATCTTAGCTGCATTATAAAAGCAGAGTTATAAGTTCACAAGAACCTTACCATTTACCACAAAATGAGTACGTATCAGATAATTAGAAGGAATAAATTAATTGCCCTGTACCAAATTCTAAACCCATCATTACACATTTTTCCACATACTTTAAATCAACAGGAGAAAACATACTTGCAAATGGAAAATGAAACAGAACACTGGTCTTTGTCAGCCCATTTATTTGTGCTTAGGCAATTTTCTCAACTGCTGAGATAATACAGCAATGTACACAGGATCACTAGCTACTTTGACCCAGGATTAAAACATTTTTCTTCACTTAAAATGCGTTATTGGTTCAAAGCATCAGCAGCCTAGTTTTACTATATAGCAAAACAGTGTGCCTATGTAACAATGAAACAGGTCTTTTTTTGAATAGTATACACAGAACAAGTTTTCAATATTGAGTGCAAAACTGTTTAAGTGCTCAGATGACTCTCATTTCAAGTCATTACAGACTCATTCTTCTCCATCAAGCAAAATCATTATTTTGCTTATTCTGGCATCACACCTGTGTTATCACTGATCATAAACAGATACCTGTTAAAGCTATTTTAAGTCAATTTTCATTGAGTTTATCTTCCACAGCCCAAACATCCTGTCACCAGGGAAACATCTGTAGGCAGGAATGCAAATTATCAATTTTGTCTGGGGAGGCATAAAAGTAAAACCATGAGAATTTGCCTTTGTTTTTCAAAAACTCTACAATTAAAATATTTCTGAAAAAAACTTGTTCCACAGTTCTGCTAGACTGAAACAGTTTGGGGTTGTTATTTTGTGGTGGGGGGCGTTTTTTTCCCTATTTAGTGTGTTCTATAAAACCCTTCAAAATTTATCCTTTATCAGAATTCAAATACATTTTCCAATTTAGTGCTGATACAGACTAAAATCCCTACCTCCCAAACAATACTAAGGAACTTCCAAAACCCATCTAGTTCCTAAATACGGTTAAAATGCTAACGCAGACAGAATTTAAAGCTCTAAGACTAAACAAGCAGAAACTGTTTTGAGTTCTGAGTACCTTGGTAAATCAGCAGGGAGAAAGGGCAACTTCCAAAACAATGGAATGCATATTATAAATACTTAGAGCTTGCCTAATCAAGAAGTGACACCAATATGGGGTAACGCATATATTCATACTACTAGGGTTATTTCAGTATAATTCCTTGCAGATATTTTTCTTCTAGTGCAAGAGCAGATTATGTCACTTTAGAGACCTGTTAGAGTTTTAGTTCATGCAGTACACTGGTATAATTAATGCACCAAGTAATTATACTGATATCATTTTAACTTCCTCAGGCTAAAACTCAGGAAAAAAAAAAAACAGATCATCAAAAAGAAAAATGAAACAGCTGTTTAAATTTTGAGGCAACAATATTTGTCCAGTCAAACTTTATCTCTCTCTCTCATGTCAAGATTCTTTTTGGAGCTACAGATATACGTAACATTTGGATTTATTCAGTATTAGAAGCTATTTAAAAAGAAGCATTGTAACAAACTTAATCCTACAAGCTCCTTTCACTTAACTGTATATTTTTACATATCCTGCATTTCAAAGGTACTTTGGAGAAAGAGCTACAAGGTAACTAGCTGAAAGAAAAAATAACCCTCTACTGAGCAAAGATGATGAACAATCCTGTTCAGTGTAAAATGGCAAGTGAAGATAATATTGTATTCCTGGATGTACCCTAACAAACTGTATAACTTAAACCCAAGTCACTAACTTCTTGATACATATGCTAGCTATCTAATGGGGATCACAGTTGTAAGCATATATGGTTATTCAGAAAGAACCAAAATTATCCCAGGCAGAAGTCAGAGTTCCTCATACAAGAGAAACAGTTAAACAACAATTGCTACAACAAAATAACATACATGAAAATACATTTAATAAAGTATGTGAAGAGCCCCATTCAAACAAAATCTGGCTTATTTTTTCATGTGGTAACACACATTATAAGTTATCAATGTGAAATGACACACTAGAACTCAAAAACTTGTTAAAAAACTTCTTTTGAATTATTCCTGTTTAGAATCCCCAAAAAGGACACGCTGCTATTGAGAACGTATTAACTTTTTTTCTTTTAATCCTATTGAAAATAATGTCCCATGTTTGGCAGGCAATCACCACTCAGCACAACAGTGTTAAAAGCAGTAATGGATGTGCATTATTCACTCAGAAAATTTTAAGTAAAAAAAAAAAAAAAAAAAATCTACTGTGTCAACACATTCAGAAAATAAAAGATGAAAGATACAGTTAAAAAAATACTGCCAATTTGTATTTTAGGGAAGTAACTCACATAGGGACTATAAAATTATCTTTCCCATTATAAACTCCATTTTCATAATTAGCTCTGTCCCATAAAGTGGCTCTTCAATCCCACTTGCTATATTTTCACTTTGCTAACAGGCTGTAAACATACTACCTCTCCTTTTTATTAACCTTGGCTAATTAACCATCAGCTTGAAAATATATACATGTCTTACAGATGTTTTTTTGCTGTTTAAACAAACCAACATTAATATGCTACTTTGGAATAATATTGTTATGCAACTGAGTTAGCCAGAGTCTTAGTATAATGCTCACAATTTTAATGGGAAATGAAAGCTTATCAGTTAGGGAAAAAATATTTTGAAAAACCACTAATATACGAAACTGTATGAACTTTTTTTTTCTACTTTGTTCACCACGAACACAATCCTGTTCTGTCTGCATAGAACTTTTCACAAACAGATTTTTATCAATGTTGATATCATCACGATACTGAAAGTGGAACTACAGAATGCTTTAGTGATTGAGTATTAATTTGAACCAATATTTGAAATATTTTGCAGTGACTGCATGAAGGTTTCAATTCAACATACATGATCAAACTGCATCTCTAATAAATACATTGTCAAAGTACTGCATGTGAAGATCTGATGCAGTTACAAAATAGTGTTATATATGAAAGTGTATTTTAATAAATTATTTCCATACAACAACAAACTCTCAGGATTAATTTAAAAGATACATCAGCTAGCTAAATTCACTATACTGCTTCTGTTCAGCAACCCCTACAGTCATTAACATCACGCAAATTACCTGGATCATGCACTGCATAGTGCCTCATTTGATGATAACTATACATTTTCCACGTATTTCAGCATTGTAGCCTTCGCCAACTTTTTTCTTATAGTAATTTCCTAAGAGTACTGGGATATTTGTAAGCTAGTGATTCCAAGATGACCTTTACAGAATCTGAAGGTCATGGGCCCCTGATCCATTTCAAGTTAGATAAGCAAGTATGTATGATTTACTCTTTTTGACTGTTACGGATATAGGAGTACTCTCACAACAGATTAGCAGGGATGTTGCCTGTGACAAAGGAGTGGAAAACATGAGTGGAAACATGAAGCTAGATCCAGAAAAAGAAATCTGCCTATAGACTTATTCCTAGGGGAAGTGAGCGTGAACTACGAGTCAATAACGTTGATCACCTTGGGCAGATGTTCCGTTCTATGGGAAGAAGATAGCATTAGCTGCAGTAAACTGACCAAATCCCAGATAAGATATTTATACTTATTCCATTATGTAACTTAGATAAATGAGGAATTTCAATTCCTCATTTTCCTCCTACCAATGCAAAGACTAATGCTTAGCTCTGGTAAAAATAACCCCATCCCTCAACTCCAGTTTCCTAACTCACAAATACGAAATTTAATCTTGGTTTAAACCAATTTTAAGAATATATATCATATATCAATTGATTATTTTTGTATAAAAAGAGACATCCTTATAGTGAACATTCTCCTCTGTATGCACACAAGAAAGCATACTGTAATTAATTATCAAACTTTGTGATTATCAAATTCACAAAGTGTTTGCATTAATTTTTTTTCCTTCAGTTATACTTTAGTTGATTCAAGGTATCTGCAGCTAATATTCTAAAATAAACCAGTTTTACCAAGCAACATGGCAATTCACCAGGAAACAAGAATATCACGCAGGGACAAGGCAAATCTGTACCTTCATTTACAATGTGTGAATCCCTCAAGCAAGAAAACCAATTATCAGATAAAAATAGACCAGCACACAGCCAGGATGGCTTCAAGCTCACTGAGGGCTTGAATGAGCACTGACCAAAAAAACCTCCAAAAAACACACACACAGTGGCAGAAGAGGTTATATAAAGTTAGGAAAGCGTACATTTGGAAGTGGTTGCCAATGCTCTCTGGTAGGCAGCAGGAGGCAATAACACTGGGATGAAAAAGCACAAATAGAAGAAAATCCTTTAAGCAAAGTAACATTCCCCTCATATCTCAGATACGAGAGAAGTCTTCAAAGTATGCCCAGCATTCATAGCATCCAACATTAAAAAGGCCTCTCCTGTGCAAAACAAAGGCAGTGTTCTGCTACGTGTCTTCATAGACAGAGCTGAAACCTAGATTCAAATATGCACCAACACAAATATTTAAAACCTGAAACCACATTAAAAGATTTCCAAAAGTCAGAGGACGAAGCCTTAGGCTATTGAGGGAACATCTTGGATCTTGAGGTGGGTCTGGACAGAATTTTAATTTGGGAACATATATTTATAACTGGCTAATGAAAACTATCAATGTGTTAAAAATTAACACTCAAGGTCTCACAAAACTATTTATCCATTAAGAGACACAAATCAGTAACACTAAATCGGTTGCGGATTTACTTTGCACTTACAAGTAAAATCTTGGCATTCGCATTTACAATATTGAAATTACTCTTATTTTTGTTACTAATGTTTAAACTATAAATGGTAAAAATTAAAAAGTGGCTACAGTATGGAATTAATTTACTTGTGTAAATTACAGTGTACATTTCTGGAAAGATTTAGAAAGTTAATATATACCTTAAAAAGTATGGCAAATTATTAACTGATATGCAAATATATTTTAATATTTCCAACCAGAAGAGCTTTGATCTAGTCCTTTCTTTCTCCTACCCTTTGTACAGTTACGTACTTGATGTTCCCTATCTACAAAAAACTCCCAAGTATTTGAAATGACTCATACACACATTTCATCTTGAACTTCTCTTTTTTAAATTCTCTCTCTCTCCCCCCCTCCCCCCCTCTCTCCAAACAGCTGAGGCTGAGAGCATGACAACGTCTGTTTCTCTGCAGTTCATGGAAGCAAGCAATATTAACTAAGTATACAGTAGTGTCAGGAACTATTGTGAGAATGAAAACCCCAGCTAAGCAGATTCTGCTTCTTCCTCGGCTAGTATTTCTGCAGACTGGAGCTGGTTTGGATTCTTACCCATTCCTACAGTTCTACATTTTCTCCTGCAAGCCACTATGGCACTGTTCTACTACTTTTCTTCTCTCAGACAAATAGATAAGCTTCCAGATGGGGCAACTCTCCTCAGGAATCAAATCAGGTTCATAAACAACAGTGGCCAAACCTGTGGGATGCAAGGTGGCAGCAAGACAGAAGGATGTGGCATTTTACATCTTTTGGTGGATACAATCAATCCCTGACTACCTCAAAACACTGTGAGCCACTAAAATACACGACCATATGGAATTTCCCAAATCCAGCTTGTAATCTGTAGCCAAACTGTCATTTATGTGGATGATCCTTGATATAAGGAATATCTGTTCTTTCCATTTCCTCCAGCAGGATGGGATATTGGCTCTTCTGAATCTCTCTGTTTATTTCACAGCTATTTTGGAGTGGTTTGAGGAGGAATGTTTATGTTCTAATATACTGTGAGTAGTTAGGATAAAACCTGGTTTTTTTCCCCCATCATCTTTTTTATTGAAATGCTCAGAAACAGTTTACATTCCTCTACTCAGTATTTTTAACTGTCTCTTCTGCTCTGAAATACAACCACAGGCATTGTGATAAACATACCAAGAGGTTATCTAGTTACAGCAGCTTTTCTTAAAACCCTGCACATCCTCTGCCACTGTGCAACCATGTAATCCTCACTGAAGGGCTGATTTTGGTCCTGCTCTATCGTTTTGCTGTAGACATGGATAATGCTTCACCTCTAACATCATTAGTCATTTATTTGTGTTTTCTCACTATAAGTTGGACTTTAATGATACTACATTTTAATAGACAGGTTTTTAGGGCATCAAAGCCTTACTTTTTGCTGAGATAAAAGAGGATATTGTAATTGTTTCCTTTTCATAAATTCCAGTTGTCTAAAACAAGGTTTAGACACACCACCCATCCCTGTACCCTGTATTCACACATTTGCTTCTCCCCTTCCCTCTAACAAATCTACGGAACCTCTTTCAAGCCAGATTAGACTCTCTTCATACCTAGCTACTGATATTAAATGTGCGAATAGGTAACAAACATTCAATACATGCTGGTCTTCAAATTATAAGCACATCCCTTTTAAGCCATTTTAACCATGTCTCAGACATACTTGCTCTTTACAAAGTTGCTGAAATATTTCATACAATGAAAGCGCTGTTATTCTTTTTATCTAGAAAGTTAGTGCCAAACAAATATGTCAGAGATGGAGGATCACTGTTCTTTGTCCCATGTATCTATATTCACACTGTTTTTACTTCCAAGTAAAATAGAACCACTTTCTATTTACAGTAAGAAAATTTAAAAAAAAAAAAAAAAAATCAATATTTGTAATCATAGCAATTTGAGTATTTTAAGAATTCTCACTCTTAGAATATATTAAAAACATACGGATAATCTAACTGAGCTAAGTCTAAGAGAAGTGGCATCACCAAGAATAAAGCAGAATCTGAACAAGCTAGGTTTGCATCAATCAGCTCCAGAGATGATTCCACAGCTGCCACAGCAACAAGCAGAGGAGCCAGCCAAGAGACCAGAAAAGAAGCCAAAGAAGAGGTCAAGGCTTGGGAGCCAGAACTTGGCATCCGGGTCTTACAGCTGTCAGGGACACTCATGAGAGAAGTCACTGTTGTCTACAGTTTTTGGTAACAGTTGGGAAACAGGAAGAGGAAAAAAAACCCAAATCTTTGTCTACAACTATTAAGAGCCAAGTTAGTGCGGACAGGCAATACATGCCACCATTTGTTTCGTCACAGCATTCTGACACCAAGCCACTACACCAAATGAGAAAAGTATTATCTGCACAGAAATACAGTTTTGTAGTGGTGTGGAACATGAGACTTCCAAAGGGATGGTTTCTCCTGGAAAAGAAATATCAGTGAACAAGATGGAAATAAAAACTAGACAACTACTTTTTTTGTGTGTTTCAAAATACAAAATTTTGCCTTAATTTTTTTTTTTTTTTTAAAGGGAGATATTCTGTCAAACTTTCCTTTAAATGTCCCATTGTGTAATTACTACCAGCAAGAACTCTGGTATATAATCAACAGTTTTGTTGCCAAGTTGTATGTACTTTTTATAAAGAAAAAAAAAACACCCAAAAAACCCAAATGCAAACCAAAGCAACATATCTAGACATTACTGAGAAAAGATGAAGCTGCACTGTCTACATTAGGGATTTCATATTTGCTAATGACAGACACAAAACCCAGAATGACAACTGCGCATTTTAAGACTCATTAAATAGAATTTGCAGGATCTCTAAACAAAAGAACAGAATCAGACCAACAACTACAGTTTTGCAAAAATTAATTTTAAGTGCATATGCATGCAAAAACCCAAAGCTAGTAGCAGTTTTCGGGAAAGCTGTCTCCACAGATTCTGTGCTGACAAGCCAAGCAACTGCCAAACAATGTTTCAAAACAAGAGAGGCTCTTGGAAAGTGCCAAAAGAGATGTTACATTCTGCCATTACAACTCAGGCTTTATGAACAGGAAAGAGAGGACACTTGCACCAGGATTCTCATTGGTGCTGTGAATAAGGCATATTCCATACTAAGCAGATTCCCAAGGAAATATCTTGCAAGCTAGTATGGACCATAAAAATGAAGAAATGTTCACCTGTGATGAAAAGCAAAACAAAAGTAGAAACAAAATAATGCAACTGATGTCAAAAAAGGTATGGCCCTGTCAAAGAGGTGCTTTAAGCACAGGTCAAATAAACAGCGAAACTCTTAAAAACAGAATTGGATAGGATATTCTAATTTCTCTTTTCCAATCTTTTCTTACTCCTAATCAGACTCTATGTCTAGTTGTACACTGAGACACAAACTCTTATTTCATTTTCTGAGTTCAGAAGAAATAACTAGTTCATAATATTCTTAACTTTGTAGTCTGATATCGACCTCCTCAATGTCACACTTCCATATGTGGTGCTTTTTCTTGGACCGTATGAAGCATCAGAAAGCCGTCTCAAGGCAACCTTCTCAAGCACACTTTTCACTGTTATACAAATCAGCCCTCTAGTGGTAAAATAATCGTGAGATTCTATGAGAATTCACAGAGATTCTATGCACCTCCTCTCCAGCATAAAAATCTTACTCTCGTATCTCCTAACCAAGGTTGAGCCACTAATGGCCTATCTACAACCTCTTTTGGAAGCTATTCATTGAAGATGACAAGCTTACCTTATCTCAAGCGTGAGTGCATGGCTTGGTTATTAAATCCAGGGATAAAAACATAATAATCAACAAAGAATAGAACTGTCAACAAAGGTAGAAAACTAATTTAGCATAATGTCACAGAATTCTCCAGATTTTATGATTTTTTAAGTATACTAATACGTAGATAATAAACTCCACCATGCACTAGCACTTAAACTCCTTGATTACCAGAATCATAAATGAATGCTTGTGTTCTTTCCATTCTAAGCTACTGCATTTCCCTTCCCTAAGTATATTTATTCTCTACTTTTAAATACTAGGCAGTGAACTGAAAACAGAAACGCCACCAACTCTGACCTATGTTTGTGGCAGTGATTTGCATTATGATTGGCAAAATGTTGCCAATGCATCAGATATTTCATCTGTAGCAACTCAGCTTCAAACACTGCCAGACTTAACACTGTCAAATTTTCCTAAATATTATGTTACCATTTCTTAACAGAAGACTAGCACACTAGCTAGTTTTAAAATAAAATAGCCTAGATTTTAGATTAGCAAGTATGGGTAAAAACCTCCCATCCACATACTTGTCCTCTTCCTTTAATGCAGCAATCCAGCAAATTGTTATTACATGAACAACAGTCCAAAGGGACAGTCATTCTGAACTGGTACATATTTGCACATATTCAGCAGTTTAATAAAACAGAATTACCTGGTGTTTGGCAAGATCACAGCTTTCACTATATTTTTAACGACTCAAGAGCTCACTGACAGCACCTTGGTGTATTTGCAATCTCACATGCTGTTACAACGGAGACTACGCTGGGAGAGGTCACTAATCACCCTCCACAAAACACTGCTTACCTAAGAACACCAGACCTTCTTTCTGTTCTGAGTAGAGGTGAGCATAGGAAACCGCAGCACACCATCAGCTCACAGAAGAGACCCCTGTCTTTTCTAACCGGGACAAACCTGCAGCCTATCAGGTAGATTCTAAAACAAAGACTTCTTTGGAAACACAAGCGCCAACAAAATTCTATCAACACAAAGAACAATTAACTTTTTGGCCTACGTAAACCTTTTTTGTGTGATTTTTGCCTATCACGCACATGTTTTAATACAGACATGTCCGTGCCTTGATATAACACTAATTGGTTACAATTCAGAGAACAGTGGCAGACGATAAGACATTTTGTTATAATTTGTTTGATAGCTAGAAACCAATTTCTAAAAATCAAGGTATATTTCTGAATTTCCTTGCAAAACCATTCACCAATGAAACCATAGTGCAGAAATGCATATAACCTCAAATGCGGGTTCAGAAGCAACAATAAAAGTAAATGTATCTATTCTGACAAGATTTATAGTAGTTGTGTCACTCTCAAAACACTCTAAATCAAGTAACGGGAATAGGGAAGCACACAACTGACCGGAAAAGAAAAGCCCTCCAAAAGTAATCATTGGCAACTGTCAAGCTGGAAGGACTATCCCATGGGGGCCTACAAAGACTTGTGGTGGATCAGACCCTAGTTCAGTAGTTTCATTAACAATTTTGGTGATTGAACAGGAAAATCAGCTTAAGAACTGCACATATGATACCAAGCAAGGAGAAATCCAAGTGCTCTGAAGAGCTGGATTAGAACTCAGTGATCCTGAAAAACTGAAGAAATAGTCCTAATGAACAAGATGAGATTCAGTGAAAACAAACACCTACACACTGAAAGATGTATAGCACCAATTCAGAAAAAAAGAAATATTCAGTACAAGGTCATTGCAGAAAAGACAGAAAAACCTTCTGACATGCTAAGAGCATCACATACAACATAGGATGTACCTGAACTTTTTTTATACTCAGAAGTATAGTAAAACTTATGCACTTGTATCTGGTTTCAGGTATCATCATTTAAAAAATAGAGACAATCCTGGTAAGAACAAAACCAAGTATTTTGAAATAATTGACCTGTGAGGAAGAGCTGAAAGATGTGAGTTCATGCAGTTTAGGAAACAGAAGACAGAACACCACAGCAGTTAAAAACTCATCATGAAGGGAACAGTGACCAATTACTTTTCTGTACTACAAGTAGTAAATCAGTTTAACCTGCACTTGGGAGATTTTTGTTAAAAGCTTTCTAACTACAAGAATAGAAAGTTCATGAATAGGTTACTTGAGAACAATGAAAATCCTCATGCTAGGAACTTCCCATCTTAGTTAAGGTTACATGATCCTCGTTCAGAGCAGAGAGAGGAAAGTTATATAAGCTAAACTTAAGGGCAGCGTCCACAAAACATTTTGAATCTTCACTCCCCAATCAGCCAGACTGGGGGAGCTGTTACCAGTGTAACAGTGCAGCTCCTCCACTTTCAAACAGCCACCCATGTTTTCTCCTGATGAAAAATAGGATAGACGGGAGCAGAGGAAGAACAACACACACTTGAGTCCCATTCTGATGAAGTCAAGCTTTGCCTGAGGTAGACACCACAACACTAGGTAGCCCTCTCAGGCTCTCCACAGTTTTGACACTGATTTTCCAAATGTAGTTATAATTCTGTAATATAAAGCACATTAGAAAGGTACATATGACAAACGGACAGTTTTTAGCTATAGATGGTAGTATGCACAAAGAATCTAACAGAAATTTATCTTTAAGTCTTGACTTTTTGCCAAAAAAATCTAAACTATCATTGTATGTTATAAAATGTATACACATGCATAAGAACACATTTGCACCAGCAGAAATGCATCAGTATTATTGTACCAAGGCGGTATCTCTAGACAAAGCACCAACAGAAGATGACAAGACAGAAGGCTTCTTTTGTTTGAAAGAGTCAGCGAAGTTCTAAGTCTTCTCCCAAACTTTAAAAAGAAGCCACAATACAGCTTTTTACGTATTAGCCACAATTACTTTGTAGGATCCAAAGAAGCATCTGCCTCTTTTTATGGCTTCCAAGATTATGCTCTTATCACTCACAGTATCTCTGCAGTTCAGATGTCTTCAGAGGGAAGCTGAGCAAAGCAAGATGCAGCTGCAATTATTAATATAATGTGACATTGCAAAGGAAGCTGAATTCCCTCCCCCTTTTTGTTCAGTTTTTCTATTAGAAAGGCAACTCTTGCGTGTAGCTTCCCTAGCTAAAATTTGAAAAATGTGTCATACAGCTGTATGTACTCTTACACTTCAGCTTCAGAAGACATTTTACAACGTACAGCTTTTGATCCATTGCTGTACCAATTACTTCGTAATTAAACTGTGTAACTATAGATCTCAAAGTTTAATCTACATTGAGGGGGTGGGATGGAGGAGCAAGCTGCCACTACTGTTATTCACTCCACCTTCAGAAACAGGGAGGGAGGGGAAGAGACATGGAGAACAGACTAAAAACTCAGTGGATTCGGAACCTCTTATTTTGAAGATTTATACCAGAATAAAATTATTATAATACTATAACAGAGCATCCACACGAGGAGGTGCACCCCTAACATGTCTTTTTCAGTAACTGTCATTGTTAACATCTCTGGGTAGTTAAGGTCTTAGTGTAACCACCACAGCACCTGAGGTTGCTTGGAAAACCTGAGCAACTTGAAAGATTCATAAAAACAGAAAAACAAAATGGTAGAAGGCTCTACCTATACTCAGCAAGTTCAGAACTTGCAATTCCAATCGCACTGATACAAAGACCATGCAGTTGTGAAAGAACTGCAGTCTCCACACTACCTAGGAAATCAGCAGTTATGTTTTGGGTTACATGTGGCTTTCAAGATACGCACCAAAATAATCCAAGCTGGAAGTCCTGAAGAGGCAGATCGACTCATTCCTTCTGACATATCCAAAGTCAGTTTTATTTGGCCATGAAAGGACCATCCAAGTTTAGGGAAGACCAATTCATGAACCTATTAACATAATGGTACCAGTGTCACTTTTCAACCTGCTGTCTCCACAGGAAGGAATATGGCCACATCCCATTCTCACTATAAGCTGTGCTTTTGACTCTTAAAGGACAGTTTGCAGTAAGAATTTAAAAGTCATTTTAGTCTCCTGTAACTACAGGGAGTGGAACAGAAACAGGAACACTTGCAGGAACGCTCTACAGTCTGGGTTGTGGACTCCTTATTCACATGTAAGGAGTTATCCCTCAAATCCTTCCTATATACACATATTATACTTTTTAAAAAGTGTAATACACTTTCCCCAGTATTATTTTGTTAAACTGGCATGAAAGCCACTGGAAAGATGTCACACTAATACTCATCCTATTTCTCCTGCTTGCTCCCGCACTTCCTCTAATTACACAGGAAATAAAGCAAAACTACCAAATGCAACCAGTGTTAGAATAAACTAATACTTCAATTTTCTCCAACATGCTATTCTTCAAGATGCATTAATAATTTATCTGTTACAAGCTATTCCTAGTATAGACATCTTTTTTTAAAGTGAAGCCTTTCAGAAGCTAGAAGAACAAGAAAATACTTGAATTCAAGAACTTTATTTGCTAAGCTCTAACAGTAAAAATTTAAACATTTCCTTTAATAAACTGTTTATTCCCATGTCACTGGATTTCAAACCAAGTTTCACTCAGAATTGCAAGTTATGAACTTCTGAAAAAAACACACAGAGATGCAGATAAACTCAAGTATTGCAAATTCTATATTTCAAGTTTAATAAAAGACACCCTTATATTTGATATTGGTTTATCTGTAATCCCTATACCACGCATACACACACTTTTTATCTTACGACAAATCCTCTGACTAAAACTAACCTTGATCAAACATATTATGGTTTATGAATTCCCAGCAGCTTCTAACTGTATCTCCTTTGTATTATTCATTGTAGAGATTTAGCCGATTATAGGCATGCATTAGAATCTCCCATGACTTCAAAAGGACTGTTCAAGGTATTAGAATAGAAAGCAGCAGCATACCAGGCAGCTTGCATACTGCCACAGTTAATGAAAAATCCCTTTGAAAATTACACATCATTCCACTAATTTCTTCTGATCAGAAGAGTGAAATTCTGGATTGACACTTCCTTCCAGTATAAGATAAAAATTCAGTGCAAAAATGAAGTAATTAATCCCACTTCTTCTGACATTTACTTTACAGCATGACTCATGACCATCTTCAGCCGGTGTTTAATAAAAAGTTTTCACAGAGACTATTAAAAAAAAAATTAACTCTATACTACAGCCTTTCAATCCAATACTGCATTTTCTTGTACAATTTGAGTTCCAAAATCAGTTTTCAGTTAAGTGTTCCAGGTGGCTCTCAGCACTTAAAAAATAAAATAAAGCAAGCAAACAAAAAACAAAGGGAATATTTTTTTATAAACCCAGATTTTAAAAAGCAAATGATGCTTTGGAACTTTTTCTAAAGAGGGTCAGGAGGGGAGAAACTATAGCAACAAATTTAGCTAATTTTTAAAGAAGAGAAGTTTCCAATAAATGACTACTAATTACAATACTAAGCAGGTGTGTAACAAAGTCAACAACAAATACAGAAGTCGATCCAGAAGGCTTAACGCTCCAAACCAGAGTGTTAGAAGTTATTGCAAAGAAAATTGAATAAAAGAAAAGCAAATTCTTCTGCAATTTTATAACTGGAAAACACACAAGCAACAACATTACATCACTAAGACTCTCTGAAAAGAGGTGTTTTTATCTAATCGACAATACAGAGGCTCCAATACATGTATGACTGGCTTTCTCCTGCTATTTGGAGACAGTTTTACTGACCTCCTGATCTCCACATCTTTTCCAACTGCAGCTGCAAACCCCACATTTTCTACCTTTGGGTTCCCTTACCTGCTCAGAGCCACTGATTTTCACTCTCAATCATCTGAGGATACAAATGGCAAATCGGATTTATCCTCCAATGCTACACACAGTTTTAAAACCAACCAACCCAACCAACCAAAACATACCACCTTAGACAAAGAAGTTTTATATAACTTCGGAGACAGGAAGAACATCACAGTCCCTGAAAACGAAGGCTTCTAGTAAGAACGCTGCTGCAAACTGCATCACAGATGTATGGAAATATGGTATCTGAATCCTATAGCCCTACATTCTCTAGGAAATGCCATTATTCAGGCTTGTGCTGGCAGCTATGGATATCACATTTGCAGAAAATTATTTAAATAATTTAACTTAATAAACTAATATGCTATCTACAGAACAAAACAATTCAGTTCCATGAAATGCTAAGCCAACCTTGGAATGGTTGTGAAGCCAGGAGGCTTTGAATGTTCATACTCTACCTTGTCATTAAACAATTACTAATCTTAATCAAGTGGAAGGTAAACAATGAATATTAATAGGTATTAACTTGGCTCTTGTCTGGCCATTCAACTTCCAACTGCCAGCAAGGAAGCTGTACATCCTGATCAGGCTTGAGTTGAAAATACCATAATTTATACATTAAAGGAAACTTCTTTGTGGGAAATATTAAGCTAAGTGGGTTTTAAAGAGATCTGAAAGTCTGATTCTTATAAAGTTCTTTAAAATGTCTTGTAATTTTCCCCAAAGATCCATTCTCTATTCATCTTCGCTTTTGAAGTTCTGTCATTTTGGCAGTCTTACACAATCCCAGAAGGAACAGAAAAAAATATTCTTACTCAGTCTTCTGCTGTTCTTCCAGGTTGACACTTCTGAAGAACTTACTAGCATAGTTAAGGAATATGCTCTCTTCCAGGAAGAACTCCTAAGGTATCTCCCCCATCCAGCCTTCCTAGTATACTCATGGTTTAAAAATACAGTAGTATCTACCAGATAATGTTAATTTCATGAGGAATGGCACAATCCCAGAAGACACACCTATTTCTGCTTCTCACTGAAGGGACCCCAACATAAGCTAAAGCATTGCTGTGATCTTTCTTGAAAGTTCAGGTCTTCCACCTAACTAGCACCTGATACCTTTGTAGCTCCCTGTTCCTACCACCACCTGGCTGATGGCAGGAAGAGAGTATTCCCTTTTTGCTATCATTGTTTCTACTGAGATACTTCCCAGCTTTTCTTTCCCAGTGAGAGGGCTTCCTGTGCCACCAACTTCTTAACCTCCACTATAATGTCACACCCACACTGGCAGTATCCAATTTAGAAATAAAAGTCCTTACACAGAAAAGACAACTGAAAAAACAGCAGAGAAAAGCTAGAAAAATCCAGGGTAGAACCAATACACATGATGAAGCTAACAGTATATTAATGTTAGTTGCTTAACTAGCTTTTTACTATAAAATAATTCAGGTTCTTTTGAAAAAGTGGATATGCCATTGTATGAAAGCATTGCACACTTTCATATGAAGCTCTGGCCAGCTCATTTTCAGTAACGAGACAGGTCCTTAAAAAGGTTTACACTGCAAATTACCAGATCCTGGGAATTCATTCTGAGGAAGCATGACTACATAGTTGGCTATACTGATATACTCTTCCCTTGGTCTCTGCTGCAGAAAGAATTGTGGCCTAGATAGACCCATGATCTGACCCAGCTCAGCCACTCCTTTGTACATACTCCTAGTTCAACTGCATCAAAATAATCTGTTTTAAAAAAAAAAAGTAAAGCTGTATTTCATACACCAAGTCTGACCTTTACAACCAAGACATGTATTTATTTAAAGATAAAAATCACATTCTGAATTGTGTCACCCTAAAGCAAGAAAAGAAAATTACTGTCAAAATACAATGCTTCAGTTGGGGTAGACACAGTAGTAAAATGCATCAACACATTTCAGTTATCAGGGTTGAAAAACCTGATGCAATACAGTGGTTTCTTGCTGTCCTACACATTACTACACATACCCACATATTTAACACATTTCAGTGGTTTTATGTGATTTGGGCAGGACAATTCATTCATCTGTGTGATTATTTTTGAACTTCCAACACAGCAAATTGAGAATCTGAAAAAGGAAGTGTTTAAGAACAGAAAATAAGGACGAACAAATTAAAATGACTCACAAATAGGAAAATCCGCAAATACTGTTTTAAATTCTGACTTTCAAAAAGCCATTGGACTATTTAAGAATAGATAGATGTTAATATTCATTTTCATTTCTATACTAGCAAAAAGCCTCAGAATACAACCAGCAACTACAAACTTACTTAGCTCTGAATATTTTAATGTTTGTTTTCATTCTGACAAGCTTTTGCCATTAATCTTTAAGATTCAAAGTGACCAAAAATCTACACTAGATCAGAATGAATATCTCAAAAGAACCAGTAGATGGCAATAAAAAGATCTGTGATAAATTTTGATTTTAGAAATAAGCATAATCCATATTAATGTACAACCAGCAAAACTGTTGTATTTTTTAACCTCGTTGATATGGTCCCAGGAGTCTGGTTCAGCAGCAATCATTTATAAAATTTTATACAGACAAATCCATAAATCCTTCTCCCATCTGAAAGGTTAAAATTCTCACTCAGGTGAGAAAAAAAATCCCTGAGAGCAATCTGTTCCCCTGTTACTCAGAAGAATAACTGATCTAAAATATTTCATAACTTCGTATTCAAACTAAACCTACAATCTCAAGAACCTTTTGCAAAGTACAATCTGTATAAAATGCACAGAAATTTGAGTTCATTTTTATTCTTAAAATGTTGTCAAACAGTAAACTAAAGAATCAGTAAACTTTGTTAAGTCTTTATACTCCAGTAACCTTTAGAAACTTCCACTAGGTGTTATACCAACACTATTCAGCATCTTCTGGTAATTTTTGCCAGGGTTTCAGCTTTAAATTAAAATATCAAACTATTTTTATGGCTCACAATTGCAAATCTAGACATAAACCAAACTGCAGTGGCTTACCTGTCCAGGATAGAATATAAAAATCAAATTACTATTTTGTATATCAAAAATGAAAATATACACATCAGATTTTTAAAAGAGGACTTTTATATATGATTGCGTATACGTTTGCAGCTGAGGTAGAGGTATTCTGGAACAAAAACAGTACATTAATTGAAATCACCAGTGGCTTGGATTAATCTTTTTTAACATTCAGAATTAGTAATGCTGCAGAACTATTTTATGTGTGTATATATATATATATCAGTGAACCAAATAATTACACAATTTACATGAAGCACATTTTTCCATTTATCTTTCTGTATTTTTCTATTTTTGGCACAAGTGCAAGCATAGATAGGTCTTGGCTAAGGTATCTGTTTCACTAAAATATAATACCTGATGAATAAGCTTGCTAAATATTTTCTCAAAAAGGAACTGTCAGTAAGGCTTGTACCTTACCATGAAACATTACAGAAAAAGCCTTATGTATAACTTCCTCATTAATATTTATTCATTATACCTAAATAATCAATTTTTTTTTCCTATACATTTAACTATTAGACAGAAAATTAAACAAAAAATCAAATATTTACCAGTAATTACTCCTCGTTACGTTTATACCTGAAAACTGACAAACTACTTGGGTTATAAATGAAACACCCTCATGTGGTATATATGCATGCATGTAAGTATGCATCTTAGTATGGAAGAAACACACTGCCACAGAAAAGAATTAGCGCATGGGAAGACAGATACCTGGAGACTGTTGCCAAAAAAATTTCAGGAGTAAGAGAGTTAAGAGTTGTACAACTGCTTCCAGAAATTATCTTCTCTGATTAAAGAGCAAATAGATTGAGGACAAAGAAAGAATACACACTGCAACTAGCAGAAAGATACAAGGGGATAAGCCCACAAGGAAAGCACTCCTTATTTCTTTAAAAGTGGCACTGGCAACTTGGAGAACATACACTGAAAACCTGGAGGGGGCCTGTTGGAGGGCTGCCAAGACTACAGGGTTGAAGAACCTGACATATGAAGAAAGGCTGAAGGAATTCAGTTTGCTCCACTTAGAAAAGAAAAGGCTCGGGAGGGTGGGGAGGATCTAACCATGGTCTTCCAATGCCTAACGGGTAATTTTAGAGAAGACAGAGGTGCCCTCTTCACAAGCATGCACAGTGAAAGGACAAGATGCCATGAGCCGCAAGTTGCTTCAGGGAAATTTCTTCTTGCCGTAAGAAAAAAAACCCGACAAACCCACAATTCTTTGCCATGAGAACAATTAAACAATGCAATAGTTTGCCCAGAGAAGTGGTGGACTTTCTCTCACTGGAAGTATTCGAGCCTTAGCTTAGCTTGACAAGGACATGGACAACCTAATCTAGGGTTCTGCTTTCAGCAGAAGGCTGGACCAAGTAATCTCCAGAGGTCCCTTCCAACCTAGACTACTCTCCAATTCTGTATATGAAACTCTGCGGCTACCATATTTTAAATTAGTACCTGCCACAAACACAGAAATAATTTAGAAAAAAATTACTTTATGCACAGCTGTTTTGCTTCAACTTTGCACTGTTACAACTCCATTAGTGTCAATGGATTTATATATGCATGTATGCTGATGCAGCCTCTTTTTCTGCATTTTTTTTCCAGTTTCTCTACTATGTAAAGATGGCCAATATGTAAGTGTACTTTGCGTATCTGCTAAATCCCAAATTCCTCAATTCTACACGAATAAAGCTGTTTGCTCCACACATACAGAACACTATACCATACAGAAGCACGCCTCACTTCCACCCTGCCAGAATGGAGTCATGTATGTTATTGCTAAGAAAAGAGGCAACTAGAGCTGTTTCTTAAAAAATAAAAATACAAAATCCCAGCTTTATCAGGAAAAAACAGATAACACTGAAATCTCTTGCAAAGCATTTAAGGATTTTTTTTAAAAGGAAATAAAGGGAAGAGACATTCATTTTGACATAACAAGCCACCTAAAATTGCTTTTGCTCAGGAAGTGGATTCAAAAGACCTTCAGCTGCACTCAGGATGCAATGCTTACTAATTTTGAAGTTTATCTGGAAAGCAAAGTATGATGATGCCTAGAACCAGATGATAAGTATACCTTCTCATCTACTAGAATCCAAACTGCTCGACTCTGGTAGTGTTTCCCAGTTTCTTTGGCACATCATTTCAGAAACAACTGTCAAGTTTACTGCTGAGCTGACTGAATGTTGGGACCATTACATTAAGAGTGCTCAGCAGAAGCTCAAAGAGCTTCAACTGTACACCAGGAGACATTTGATGAAGAAATACACTTAATAAAATGGAACTCTAGAGAAAAGCAGATGTACCAGGCAACTCTCAACCACTTTAATTTTGGATCAGCTAACACTTCTAAACATAACACCACTAACTTTTCAGCTTCATTAACAAGCTATGATTCCTATTTTCCAGCCTTTGATAAATGGACTGTCAGCTCCTCCTCACCCAGAAAAAACAAAGCTTAAGAAAGGGTTACTTCCCTTATTGCACTCCATACCTCTTAAAGAACTGACTTTTAAACATATATATATATTTTATGAAGCTCATGAAGATCTATTTTAAATCCTTGAGGACTCCATGAAATCAAATCCACATGGCCCAACTGTTTTTTAAGCCATGTTTACTACAAATATGCTAGTGTTGTCCTTACACTAAGGTCCTCATATTCATCTATACCAGAGCTTATGACTATATTCTTCCCAAAATCATATTTGTAGACTGTAAGGTCAGATTTTATATTACAGCTGTCAAGTGGGCCCTCCATTATTAATTTAGTATTACCAAGCTAATCCCCAAATGCCCCAATGTGACATAAAACATCCAGGCTACGTGCACCTCTGCATAAAAGCTTTCCATTAGTTTACTCATTTGAGTGCTGGATACACAATGAGTTACTTTTGGAGATTAGGATACATTCATGTTAAGCTGTATTTTACAGCTATTGCTTCATAACACCCCTACTGATGTACTGTTAAAAAAAAAAATACTCATCACTACTAAGAGTTGTACATGCAACTGATTTCTTGGACTCAACTTTCAGAGTAGTCCTGACACTGATTTAATTAGCATTCTTTGAATTTATGAGAGTCCACATGAACAAAACTCTTTTTCAACAATTTTCAAAGAAAAGTAAGAAAGCACTGCAGAATTAAGGTTACACCTTGTTTTAACCCACTCCCACAACTATTCACCAAACTCCTCCAGAGTAATATCCTTTCTTTTTCAAATCAGTGTAAGAAGTCAGAGGTGATTGTGAACACTTTCACACAAGCACAGATGCTTGTTTGGAATGTCCTACTTTGCAGCTGTAGTTCATACCAAAAGTATGTGTCTATGGTAAAGCCTGAATAACTAAACACACTATGGGATATAACTATTTTTAAATTATGTTAATAAGGGCTTATTGTTTCCTGCTTTAAGGACATCCACCTACTTCTTTCTGTTTGAAAACTGCACTTGCTGCACTCGGTTAGCATCCATCCATAAGTAAAGGAGGGGAGTTTCATGATTCTGCTCCTGGTTCAAAGCGTGTTGCTATGGAAGCAGATGTTGGATTGATGAAAATAGGTCAACTGTTCAAAAAAAAAATTTGCTGTTTTAATACTTCAAAATTATTATTAAATGTTATTATTTTAATGTTTACTGTTATTTATTATGAAATGCTTAATATTTTATTCTATTTAATTACCATTTACTTTGCTGATACAATATGTATTTCCACCAAAAGTGTAGACAGCAGTAGAATTAGTGTTGTTAATGAAAAACAAATTATTTTGCATAAATCTGTAGGGGCTGGGTACAGAACGCTTATAAGAATATCACACACAGTGCTTCATTACTTCTGTACTGAGTGATGTCAACTGTTGCCATATAAACATGTTTCCATTTGAAGAGTGTTAGTATTGTTGTTATTAAAAAGCACTTTTTTTTTTAAATAAAAGAAAAAAAAAAAAGGACATTGCCAACCTATGCTTTGATAAGAACAGTGCTTCTTCTATTTAGCTTTGCATCAAACAGATATTTAAATATTCAACTGGAGTCTCAATTACTTAAACCTGATAAAAATATTTAATGACAGCTAAGATTTAAGTAGGTTACTGCATCGATTGAACACGTGAAAGCATACATAGCCTACTAAAAAGAAATTTCTTACGTTCCTTAACATTTTCACACTGCCTGCCAAGCTGCTCAAAATAGCATAAACACACCATAAAATTCTCATCTTCATCTGCACCAAACACCAGAAAGTAAAATAACTTACCTGTATCATGTGTTTCTGAATCTCTACTAGGTGATCTAAAATGCTTTTCTATCAACACCCTGACACATCCAACAGAATTTTTTCCTACCTTGACACTGATGTATTTTAGATGCACCGGGTTTGTCCTAGAGGTTTAATGTGATATGTTCTGATCCTGAATTTTTCCTTACAACTGAAATGCACAGTTTAATCATTAATAAATATAGTAAAGGTGCATGGCAATATTGCCAATACAGGAGATTTGTGCTCCTCTCATAGTTTAGGGACCTTCCTGTTAGATGAAGTAATACTTACAGGAGAAAGACAGTGGTGCAGAAGTCCCACAAATTTAATCCAGCACAAACCTACAGCATTACTGTGTGTCTTCCACATACAGTTACTTCCATCCTGCTCCCTTTCACCAGTGAACTGGGTCAGACAGCTTCCCCCAAATCAATTCCCTCATCTGATTCATCATGCACCAGAATAAAGAAAGTGCCAGCGTAACAAGTAAGATGGGAATAAATACCCAGGAAGCAAAGGCAAAAATAGCCCCATCTCTTTAAGCTGCCATAAATCAATACTGCTTACATTTAGTCATACAGTTTTCATAATATGATCTCTCTGGATATGTTGTCCAGTAATGAACTACAGCATTACATTTAAATTGCCAAATTAGTTTCATATTAAAATACCTCACTGAGATTAATACAAATGTTCACACACACATAATAGAATACATCAGGCTGTCTGCAGATGTGAACTTCAGTAAACCAGTTGACACAATTCATGATTAGAGTTAACTTTGCAAACCTTGAGGCTTGGAAAATAAAACTCAAAGCAAGCTTGTAATTCATTGCATAATGCTTAACACCTGTAAAAACAACAACAAAGAAGTATGTGCTCCTGCTGTACCTCTGTAAGGCAATGCAGTTTAACAACTACACATAGACAACCCAGACTTTTTGCCACAAGAAAAGGAATCCAGTTCCTAAAAGCTAAAATAGCATAATGATGGAAGTCAAGGCAATGCAATAGAAGAAAGCTCCAAAAGAAAGATACATAAGGACAAATTCCTACAATCTCAATTACATACAATGCCCATCAACATCCCTCCTTGTATGAAAAGGAATGACACTCAAAGTGTTTACTACACAGAATAAGGAAAAGATGAACCCAAATGCTGTTACAATCACTAGTATTTACAGTCATCATACATAATTGTTTCAGATAAGCCTTACAGGAAACATTCATAAAGATTATGTAGGAGGTCTTCATAAGATATGCTGGAGTCACAAACCAAGTAGAGAAATAACCAGTTCACAAAAGTGTGGTTATTTTGCTTCTTTAAATAGCACTATTAAATTTTTGAAATACATGAAGCAACAAATACATGGTATCTTGGGAATGTATGTAAAAGTATGGCAACAACATTCACAGTACCTGAAAAAACAGAAAAGAAAGAAATCAAAAAGCAAGACTTTGAAACACTTCTTTGATTGAGAAATTGACATTTCCTTTTAATATTGGCAGGTGGAGGGGGGAGTCTACTTCCTGGTATAACTTCCACTGTTGTTCATGTTATTTGCTACTAAAACACACACATTGTTTTGAAGGCAGACTTACCTCTACCAATGCCACAGTCAGAATAAGGTCCATTTTTGCATCTGGGAAAAGGGCATTCACTTGTGGAGACATTCCAATCAGTATGCAATTAGTAACAACTGATATTACACTCATAGTTTCAAAAGCCAACTGAAATAAAACACAAATATATAGTTACAACCATTATCTCTAATTTACCAGTCCCTGAATTGCTCTGGACAATACCTCTCTCTTCGTTAAATCCTAAGACGACCCATTATTTTAACTTTTTATTTTCCTTTGTCTTTTGAATTCTGTGGCGTAAGACTTGTTTGGCAAGCAGTCCAGACTTCATCAACTTTAAGAACAGGCAAGGACAAGACCACAACAAGGTTTGCAATACCACAAAGACCACCTGGCAACCCTGAATTTTTCTCAAATTTGATTTCTCTATGTGCCTGTATGTGTGTTTGCTGTGAAGTTAAAGAGTATTCTTCCACAATTCCATAGTACTGTAAAGACCTTGAGAAGTTATTTAGAGATCACTTACATTCTAGATGTAGGTAATGTCAGATCACCTCCTGAAAAACTCTGAATAATCCTAAAGGAAAAAAGTGGACAGGAAAGCAGCCTTATCCCTGCTATCTTCAAGACTCATAACCTCAACACATAAGAGAGTATGCGCTCATCTACAGTCATACTCCTGAACATAAATCTCTTTCAGGATAAAGGAAAAAATGCAAAATTCCTAGAGGAACTAATAGTCTGAACACTCTGGGTTTGGAGGGTTTTGTCTGAATGTTAAGTAACAGGAAAATGTAAGGATGGTTCAGAATGCCTTTTTTAAATCACTACCAGTTATACAAGCTGAAATTTGTTGAAAGAAAGATTTACATTTAAACGCATGCAATTGTACAAGTCTAAGAAGCTTTTGCCTACAGAGCTCCCACAAAATGTCTGAAAATATTACTACAGTGTGACAATTACTTTTGCAATATAATGTCTACTTATCCCGAAGTCCTCTCTGGAATGAGAAAGACTGATGTTGAATTGTAGCAACTGTCACAATGAATTAGCAGAAGTAACCTTCTCCTTGACAACAAGCTGGTGACTCAGCTCACCTAATAAAGTAACTCCAGTATTCCTTTAACAGACATCTTTCAGCCAATATTCTAACTTCCCACATGAAACAGATAACTACATTTTTGAGTCACTATTTTTAATTCACAAAGCAAACGCATTTCTACTATTAGTTAAAAACGTACACTATAAAAACAAACATGACTGTACCATCAGTGTTATAGTTTTCCAACCTACTCCCTAGATTGAAACAAACTATTCTAGCAAAAGCAAATGCTATTAATATACCTGCAGTTATGCTTGGGACTCATGACCACAGCTTCATTTACCCGGTGGTCACACCACTGGTCAATGCAGCTGTGCCATCAAGATGTTGGCAGCATAGATTTAGATCGAGAAAATGAATTAAATGTTAAAACACAATCAGATTATAATTTACACATTTTTAATGATCTAATATTAAAAGACTTCTATAAGTTCATTTCATTAATACCTATGTACATGTCTAATGAACATTGCTCAGAATACTTGGTTTGCATGTTTTTACAGGATGTTTCATTTGAGGTTTCCTGATTTCATTTCTCATCTCCCATTTGTTTCATTTGGTACCAACATTTACAATCCCTCCAAATTAAACAATCCACTAGCTTACTGTGCCCTTTGCCTCCATTACATATCATTGGAAATGTTGTTAAATAAAACTAGAATATGGGTCATCCCAAAGAAATTTTCTCTAATCTACCTCACATTCCTTATCAGGCTACTGCTGTTACAGAATGCTAAAGTCTCTAGATGCGACTTAATACCCTTCCTTCTTTTCAGAAAACACTCTAGTTTTGGAAGGGTTTTACAGGACTTATTTTTGGTCAGAATCGGTTCACTGATGCAGGATAGTCAGCACACTCCGAACTAGCTGATGCTAGCATGATTGCATTGGCAAACAACTGAGGACAGAAAATCTTTAACCCAGTACAACTAGCATGAAATTGTTTAGATAGACTGCAGTGTTCAGGCTGTGCAGAAAGGTCCAGCTCCTGCTCACAGATCCAGGTTATTTTAAAATTAGTCAGCTTGAGTGCCAGTAATCTGTTGTGGAAGGTGGCAAAGATGAGCTACAGGAACACGTGGACCACACCTGAATGAGACTCAAACAGCACGTCGCAATAATGGGATAAGATTGTGAGGCTATAATAGCACAGAAATGTATATAAATTATAGAGGCTGTTAATATGTTTTGGAGGGCTTTAAGGACTTTGTTTAGCTGCTTAAATGTAGTCCTTCATGATAAAGCAGAACTCACAGCTTGCTTAAGGTTTTTGCTTAACGTTGACCTATTCTCTGATTGGAGGAATAAGAAGATTCGGAAAGCCTCAGAGCCAGTTTGAGCAGGGAAAAGGAGACATAGTAACTACTAGCCTAAGAAACAGGAAAGAGAAAGAACCTGCCTAGAGGAGCGAAAAAGGACCCAATGAGAGAAGATGACCCCAGACCCGAATACTCCTACTGGATCAGACTATGGTGTGAGGGGCAGCAACTTAGATTGTAAGGGCATAATTGCCCAGGAATTTTAGTGTTTGGGGCCTCTCTGCAGAGGCACCCAGCTTGAGCTATCTAAATCTGTGCACCATAGAATAAATTACGCTTTTTATTTTGAGGTCTTGATTAGATTCTGCTTTGGGGAACCTAGGGTTGAGCCTGAGGGAAGAAGCAGCACCCAAGGGTGAACGTGTGCATGTGAGGAGTCAAAAGGGGCACCCGTCGGCTCACTGGAGTTGCCCACTGCAAAGGGACTCCGGTCCTAGCAGGTAAAGTCTCATTTAGTGTGTGTGCAACTCCTTGAGTGGTGTGTGAATGCTCGGGCAGCAGCTTCTCCCTTAACAAATCACAAGGGCACGCAGCCAAGCATGTCCTGGGAACCCAAGTACTTACCTATCACTCTTCAATTTTTTTTAAACCCTTGCTGAGCTCCACGCTTCTGAGATTGCATCAGATACTACCATTTCTAAAACACTCTGGCTCTAAAGAGTACCAGGCAGTATCCGGCAGCTTTCCTTTGTTGCAGTTGCAAAAGGAGTACAATACATACATATAAAAGAACTATAGGAAGGATTTGTTTTCCTTATAAAAGGCAACTGAAAGACGCAGTCAAAAACTCCACAAAAAAATCACTTGGATATACAGTTGGATAGACACTATCCTAAGACATTGAAGAGAACAAAGTACCTACTGAACTTCAAAGTGCCCAGTGGGTCAAACACACAGCTTAAATAAATTTGTTGAAAGCTCTTTTAAAACAAATGAATAGAAAGAGACACAAAAATTACCTGCCAAACACCAATATTTGCTGTGGGTTCTGCAAATGGACGCTTGTAAACTCTACACATCTTTAAGGCATCAGAATATATCTCTGTGATGTTGTTCAACACTGCAAAGACAGCTGCCAATGGATAAACACATGAGAAAAGACTCACATAGCCAAACTGTAAGAACAACTCCAGGTAATCATCAAAAGTACCCTGAAAGAGCAAAAATAAGAACAACTTCAACCCACAAAAAAAAAAAATATATGAAGAAACACAGAATTAACAATACAGTTGTAACCAAGCTTCCTCATCCCATATCAGTTGTTTGGGAATGACTGGTGATAGAAAACAACAACAACAAAACCGCAGCGAGTTAATTTGGAATTATTCAATTACTCAAAACTTCTTAATAAGGGGAGGCCAAGGTTTTTCCTTTTGCCTAATGCATTTTCTGCAAGTCACACTTCTTATCCTTATTACATGAAGTAATTGTATAAACACATTCATCCCATTTAAGTTCCTGACTATCTCAGTGAAACAATTGTAGAAGGAACAGTGGGGGACAAGAAAACAGCACCATGCATTTTAACTGGCAGAACATTCTCCTAAGAGCATTGTGACAAGAAAAGTCCTCATATTTCAGACCGTCCATGAAAGACCTAACCAGAAAGGTAGGTTGGTAAATAGGCAACTCTTTTCTGGTATTTCTGCTTGTTTATTTCATAACAGGTAAGGCAGAATTAGTGGCCCACTTGAAAGCTGAAATCACAAAATGCAGCACTGACATTTGAAAGGAACAATTAATGCAAACAAAAAGCCCTATTTTGGCAAATCCACAACGAATCTATCACCTGATCTTTAAACCAAGAACATGGGTACTTAAATGCTGATTAAGTATTCACATGTAGGTTATCATATATATTTGCATATTAGTTTTGTAGTATTAATAAGTCTTCTATGATTGCAGCAATTATTTATGAAAGTGAAGAACAAAACCAACCATTTTTAAAGAAAAACTGTTCACTAAACAAAGCACAGTGAAATACCACCACCAAGTTAAACTCGGATCTAGCTATCTTGTATTCGCCCAGACCCACATATTGCCTCTCTCTCAAAAATGAAATAATAAAGACTTGACAGTAACTGAGATTGTTACAGGAACCACATAAAATTGGTTTTGGCTCCATGCATCAGACACGTGGTTCTCTAATCTTTTTTGCTGATTATAACTGTTAAACTGACTGCCCTCTCCAGCACCTAGTGCTTTTCTTTCTAGCCAACAGAGAGAGACAGTGGAAGTCTGCAAGCTCAGAAATCAACCTGGGGCGGTCATTAGCTGCATTTTTCACTTGAGCTCATTATAAAGTTGCGCAGTATAGCTGGGTGTGACAAACGGATCTCCAGGCCAGACCATGAGGAGCTACCCAACTTCTAAAACCACTGAGATTTTTCCATAGAAACTTTTTGTATGAACTCTGAATTTTAGTAAGGTCTTTGTTAGGGACGTTTGTGCAGGATCACTCACTGGACTGGCAGTCACATATTTGTCCCTGCTATCACTTTCTCAGACAACTGTTGCAGGCAGGGAGCAATGCTTCCCTTTATGCTCTTGCTTCTGGTAACTGCATAGTATTCCCACTGCTTCCTCACACCTTTCTTCTCATTTCCTTGCCCAGTACCTATTGACTTTTAGAATAGCAGAGTCTGGAAAGAAAAGGAGTATTTATTTTTCTCCTACTCAATTTGTGACACTTTGTACAGGAAAACAGGAGTCTGATACAATGTTAAAGAAATTTCAAAGTGTGCCACTGTCAGCCACAAGAGCAGCACATGAACTATGGCATCAAGGAAACAGAATCAACAAAGAAATTCAGGGAGAAAATGAACTAAAGGAGACAAGCAGAAATTTAAAAAAAAAAAAAACCAAAACAATTATTGCAGGATGTTTTTACATCTTAAACCAGTTTAAGGGCTGGAGATTTGAAAAGTGAGAAAGAAAGACGACAAACAAAAAAGAGAATTAAATGTTAAAGAGTAAGTGAAGGAAGGAAGACAAAAGAGTCTCAAATGCAGAATTCTGTCAAGACTCCTGCTAAACTCCTCAGTTACTAAACATAGTCAAATGCTTCCCCCTTGTGACAGATTTAATTTTAGAAATACTCTTCCCTGCTGACAGCTCACTGCTTGCAAACAAATCAGTGGTCTAATATCGTGTATTCACCAACACAGTACAATTAAAATCTTCAGAGTGAAAATAAAATTAAGGCCTTGAGTAGACAGTACCTTGAACTGAAACTGAGGCTAGCAGTGGACACCTCCCAAGGCAAAGTCTTAACTTTGTAATTAACCTGTTGGGTCCCCACAGAAAATTATTCAGGGCAGAACAGTAGAACAAGTGCAGATACATTTGATCCAGCTCTGCACAAGAAGCACTGGGCAATGTGACTCAAAGATACCACAATGGCTTTGTATGTGCCAGCTGAGAATCGGAAGTCAGCTCAGGTCTAAAAGGTAGAGCTTATTTGGTCAGGTATATCAATGCCTGATGACGATATACAGCTTTTGGAGCTGTGCTGGCCTATTTGCAGGCACAGTGCTGGACTGTGCTGATTTACCAGTTCAGACACTAACTTGGGGATTTCTGCTGTGTTCTCCATTGTACGATAGACATGCTCGCTAAATCTATCTCCCTCCATATAAAATGTAAGAAATACCAACCTTCCCAGAGGAAAGCAAGTATTAACATTTGTACAGTTTCTCAACTGCAAAGGTAGTATTTCTTTTTCCTCTTCCCATTTCATGGCACTTTATGCAGGAAGAGAGGAATCTGATACAGTATTAATATCAAATCTCAAACTGCTATCCTCTACCTTTTACAAAAAAGGTACACTGTCTACATATAATTCTTATTCTATAAAAGTATAAATCATACACTATTAAAACTCTTGTGACTATGCTTGCAGCATCTGATCAAGTTGTCAGCCAGTCTGTAAGGCCTTAACATACACACTGATGTCTGCTTTGTCAATTCCTTTAGAGTTGCAAGTAACAAATTGCATGAAGTCTGTTAAATACAATTAGAAATTGTACTGGGTAGGAGGTGGTCAGGAACGGAACTAGGAAGACAGCAAATGCCAAAGCTGTAGTTTCAAGAAGCAAGAGCTTCCACCAGTAGTATTGGTTTGAAGAGTTGGTCTCTTCTGCCCTCTCGATTTCTGGTCCCACCCAGACACGAGCACACTCTCTCAGGCTATAGTTTAATTGACAGTTTAAACTAGCATCACTACAAAAACAAACTAAAAACAGAAACAGCCTCCACCTTCCCTATGCGAGGCTCCTCATCCTGACAGCCTTCAGACTACCCTTGGAGATTAAGGGCATATTACACAAATACTTCTTCCAGTGATACAGGGTTAGGTAGCTCCAGATTCCGCTGTTCATTCCTACCCCGTTGTTCTGGTGTAACTGGGATCCTGCACTGTATCAGTTTCTTGATCCAGTGCACCATATAGCTGTATAAACACTACCAACAAAACTGACGAAGCTGGAAATAAACTGCCAGGCCAGACAGCCAGAAATATTTTAGGTTGCACTGGCTCATATCTCTGTCAACTGCAGCCCAAAAAACTTTTAACTCTTTTACAGTAGTAAAACGTACAAAATAGGTGCCCATTTCTTTCTCCAAGTTGACTTGTTCGACTAACGACAGGTCCGTATCTGTTTTCAGAGAACATATGCGTTTCTTCATCCTCTTCTTATGTCTTTTTTGGAGCCAGTAAGGAAGCAAGGATTCTGCAAACTGATTAAGGATCTGCGAAGTTATCAGCAAAGTGGCCAAGCTCTTAAGTTTAAAAAAAAAAAAAAAAAAAAGAAAAAATATTAATAGAACTGTGGTAAACCTATGATCATTTCCAATTTTGTGCGTTCTAGTAACACTGTAAGTTGTTATACTATGACAAAAGAAGGCCAGCCTAACAAAACTAGCAATAGCATATGAAAAGTATAAGTGCTCTAGTTCCCATTCTTTGCTATGTGCTGAAAAGGACAAAAGAGGAGTTAGATGTCTAAATATGTTGTGAATCTGGATGTATCTTGGAGACAGTACGCAAAGTCCAGTGAAGGGTAAAGATACAAACTTAACATATGCCAACACCAACCACAGAGCTAAACAATGAACTTCTTCCTATTTTTTTTTCTTCTTACTTTTACCTTAAAGTATACGAAATGTCACAAATGTCCTATCTGGTATAGGTATGTCAAGTGTTTCGCTAGACATCTCTTTAGAAGCACAGAGACCTTGAGTTGAAGTTCTTGATATTTTGTTCATTATATTTAAAGCAAAAATATTTTCCTTATACCCAATTTTCATGCATTTGAGTGCAAAAGTTGTTAACAGCAGAAAGCTGATTTAAAATACCAATTACAAATTATTTTTGCTTTCATTTATTCTCAGCTCCTCATTGTCATAAACTTAATCATGCTCCTATCCTCAAGAGCCTCTCATTACGAACACTACAGAGAAAACCATTTTCTAACATAAAGGGAAAGGAGGAAAAGAAAATTTTCCAGTCTCATCTCTGGGAGGGAATAATCAATTTACTTGAAAACAGTTCCTCATTTATACGGAGGGAAAGAATTGCTCCACTCTTGTCATGATTCTGCAGCTGTGCTATAGGAACTAAAATACGGAAGCTGGATTTCCAAGAAAATGTATGAAATATATTCATTGTCATTTAATATTTCAGAAGAATTATTAAAAACTAAAGTCCTGTTTCAATCAATCCTTTATTTTCCTAGATTCATCAACATTCTTAAGATGTCCTTGCAACTCACCTGTCTCAAAAGCTTCATATCAAACAGCACAAAGGCAATGTAGAAGAGAGATGCAAAACAATTTAAGAAGTTGAACTGCAAATAAAAATATTTGTTATTAGTACTCAAGCAAGTGTTCAAATGCAGAATACCATCTAACTTAACAGTTACACTGACCCACGCAGATGTAAACTGTTCATTAAAATTTTCTTTACCATTTTTAAAACTTAGGTCAGAAAAACCTCATTTTCAATATTGGTCTGATTCAGATTTTCATTTGACAAGCTTAATACTTTCCTAAAGCATGTTATACAAAGCGAACTACAATTCAGTTATGAAATGTGGACATGAAAAACACATCGCCTTCTACTTAACTTTCATCTTTTGGCAGTTTCCCCATAGGTAATGCAATAAAAGGGACGTATTAATCTTAATTTAGGGTAATGATTTTTTTTTCAAAGAAATACTTTATCAAAATATATGTGTTGGATGACATCTCTCTCAATATGTACCACTGTTCCTCAATATTAGTTGAGCTTTAGGTTTAATCAATTCAAGAGGTTTTATGACCAAGAGAAATACTCCCTACTTCTAAAATGAGACATAATCACAGTATTCTACCTGAAAAAACATAATCAAGCTCTGAAGCTTCCTACTTGCTGTCAGTGCTGAGGCTCCATTTTTGGAGCTCATGGACAACATAAATAATACTGGGACTGCAGAGAGCCACTCATAGGGTGAAAGTGAAAATTAGAGGCGGGGGGAAGACACTTACATTTGACATTTTTTAATTTTTTTAAATTATTTTATATAAATTTCCTATGGAGAAAAAGAGATGGTGGTATTTTTTGAGAAAGGCAGAGACAAAGCTATAAATGATACGTACAAGAGTTTCAGCTGTAGAGGTTACCAGTAACAGAAGAATAACAAGCAGATTAAAAAAAAAAGCATGCTGAGAAAAAAAACAAAACAAAACAAAAAAAAACCCAAACAACTCTGGAAGAGACTTAAACAATCTGTTCAAAAAGGAAACAAGATTAAGTCTCAAAATCAGCCAATCATTAAAACTGCTTTTACTGAAGATCTTATATGGGAACTCAGGATTTACAGTACAGTTCCTTAGAATCAGTGTTGCATCTGGATATACACCTGAAAGAGCAACCAAACATACATACACACACAAAAGCTACTTGTTCAGAGCCACAAAGTAAATAGATCAGTATATACTAGAAACAGCATAGGAGCATATTGATGGACATATATCTCCAGCCTCCTGACTGGTTTTCTGAATATTAGTACAGGTGGAAGTTAATACAAGAACTTTTTAAAATACAGTTTACCATAAAGTCTTGCAAAAAGTGAAAGCAATAGTTCCCAGCTAAAGACAGGACATCAATTAACAGAAAAACTTACATATACAGAATCCTAATGAAAGAACAAATCAATACAAATAAAACCCAACTCTCCACTATAAAAAAAGGCATCTGAAACAGTCTAGCAGTTACTGGAACCACAACAGAAATCCTGTTTACTCTGATATTTGTGCAAGTATTTGGCCTTGAACAAAACTGTAGGTCAGCAAGGTAATGCTAGGAAAGCAGCAATAAAACACATGACAAGTTCTCTTTTTAAATAATCTTAAAAGCTGCTTATAGTACATACTTACCACTAAAACCTTCAGAATTAAATGATTCTGATAAGAAGATTCCAGCCTGTGGTTTTCTAAAATACCAACAGAATTATTGATTAGTAAACAGCAGAAGCACTTACCATATAATAGACATTGTTATACAAAGAGTAAACAGACATTTGTCTTCCACCTAAAAATTATTTAACTAATAGTTTATGGGGAATAGTTCCTCCAAGGCTTTATGGCAAAAAGAATTTATACTGTGCCAGTACCTCACTTAACCTCTGAGGCTAATCTGATGCACAATATTGACATACATATTTTTGGCTACAACTCCAGTATTTTTTCTACTGCAAAGGTTTTTCCTTTCACATCATTCTTTCTCAGAAGAGCTGCTTTATAACAGAAAAACCATCCACCATTCTTAACACTTAATAAAACGTGCTTAGTTATTGATTTGTCTTTGGCTGAAAACAAATGCAAAACTAATTGGAATACATTATGAAAAATAACAATACCAGATTTGATTCAAAACCAGTAAATGCTCACAGAAATATTCCCATTCATCTCCAAGAAATTTAGATCAGACCCTAAGCTCTAAAGCAAGACTAGAGTACATAAAGTTCAACAGATGCATTACTCATTCTATAATTAAGATTTTTCAGTTCATTCAAGATAAACTGTCAGAAGCTGATGTGTGAGGAATGTTGGTTACTAGGGAGGAGGAAAGTGAAGTGAATGGGTGATTTCCCACTTTTTTGCTATTTTGTCAGATTGTACCTTTAAAGCCCTGGCTAAGCAGTAACTGAGAAGGCAGCACACTAGCATGAGCTGTGTCAACAAGGCTGAAAGGAGACACCATCACCTATGGACATTGCTCAGGACAAAACAGCAGAGTTCTACTCTGACAGGGACATGAAGTTGGGCCTGACACATGGAAGGTGCACTCAAGTGACTGAATGCAATTTTTACTTTCAGCTTTCACTAAATGATCAGTTCTCATCATAAATGGGTGCAAGAGCTGTGCTTAAAAATGCCCCAGATTGTTTCCTATGTTTTGTCAGTTTAGCTGTTTAAGTCAGATATTAGCTGAAAATATGCCAGGTGGGAGGTGACATAGGACAGCCAGCTGAGCTCTTCATCCTGTTCACAGCATGGCAGCATAGTCACATTGGATAGCACAGAAAAGGCACAAGCTATCAGTGTAGTGAATTACATAAATGCCTTTGCTGCTGAATATGAAACACCAGCTTAAAACAAACAAACAAAAAAACTGGATTAAAAAAAAACTTGGGTTACCTGTTAAAGACATTTTAGTCTACCTGATCAATACAACTGGGCATTTTGCATAAAGGCTTTTTCTTGCAGTACAGTGAAAAAAATGAAACAAAACAGTCAATTGAAACCTAGATGTGAATTTAAAAGTCATTAATTAATTAAAATCCTTGAACAGTCATAAACAAATCAAGAAATTGCTTGCTTTTACTATTGCTGCTGTCAAGTTGAATTTGCTGAGCAAATCATTTTGGCATGCATAACCAATCCCCACTTCAACATCTTTTTATTCTGTCTTCTGCATCAATCTCCCTTTTGCTTAATCTTTCTTAGGTTAATTTTCTGGGTCTCCAGCTTTAGTAACCTGGATTCTGTCCTGTAAATGTATGCCATACTGAGCTACACAAACGAGTTAACTCCCCATTAGCTTCATCTATTAACTTTGTCTGAAAGCAACTGCACATGTCTGTAGAAATGCTAAAATTCAAAATAAACACTGACATTTCAATATCCTTATGTTAGGTTACAAAACATAAGGCCCAATCTGTTAAATAAGTCACACACACAAGGGGAAAAAAGGCAATCTATTGTAACATTCTTCCTCTTCTGTGAGTGCCCACAGGAAAATATTTTGATAGGTATGTGAAATCTCAGTTTTTCTTACATATATAGCATACACAAACACTCTCATATGACATTTAGTTGGTGTTTTTCAATTTTGTTCCTTATCTCAGTGCCTCCGTCCTCTGCATAGATATATCAGTAAACTAAGATGTACCCAGCAAACCCAGGTTGTGGGTGCAACCTGCCAGGACAGTCCCTCCTGCCATCCACCTCTGAGGTCCCATCCTGATAATCTCACCTCATCCCTTTTGCCAGCACTACAGCTGATATAGCCAAACAAAGAGCTAAATCAGCGAAGGGGGACTCTGCACCAAAGGCATAGAGAGGCTGAGGAGGAAGGCAGGATCACCCCTTCTGATGGCATGCTAGACCAAATTAAACCAAATGTGAAATTGCAGTCTGAGAACACTCAAAATAAATGTAAGAAGTTAAAATGGCCATCTCTTTTACCCCACAGTAAAGATCTACTTCAGGAAATTTCTTTAGCATTCCATTCCATTGAACAAGAACTCACAGTAACATACTGTACAAAGAAACTAATTCTAAACTTCTGCAATTCTAACTTTAAGGAAGAATAAACAACTTTCTTACCCCATGATGTTAAGAATTCAGCAGCATACCGATAGATACGGTTCATAATTTCAATCACAACAGCATATATGATACTAGGCACAAACAGCATCAAGTTGCTGAAGTTAGACTCATTCTCTTCATGATAATCCAGAGCCCACTGTTCCAAGTCAAAGTAAATCATCATCACATACAGTGAGAAGTAGAGGCAAAGGCACACAAATGGCAAGGACACCAGATAAATCCGTATCTGCCTCTTAATACTTGAGTACACTGGTTCCTCCCTCCCAGTGACAGGATTGATACCCAGGACACCATGGAAGCCTGATCTTGGTTCTTCAAACTGTCGTTTCATCAACAGCGTCCCCCAACGGAATGTCATGATGGCACAAATCCGCTTCCAAACTTCCAGTATCACAGTGGACCAGAGCAGGTTGAATGTGGCAAACATCACATATTTGTCATAGTCTTCCCATGCAAACACATAATAAGGAATCCCAATGACAGCCATTGGAATCAAAGCAAACGTGAAGTACTCTAAGAAGCCAAAGTAGAGAGCAATGGTTTCACCGAAGTAGCAGCGTATCTCATCTGCAGAGAAAAAAGAATCAATTAAGACTACACTTAACATAGATGTCAGTATAATATCAAACTTGACTTTACATGAATCCCTTGGCCCCGATTTTTTTTCTAAATAACACAATGAACATTATTGCTTTTTTGTTCTTCCTTCTCCAATGTTCCAAAAACTCAGAAGGTTATTTGAATTTTTTTTGTTGTTATGTATATATATATACACACAAACATATATACATATATTCAGATGGTAGGGAAGTCAAATATCTCAATACTTACCATATCAACATCAGACATCTGAGGGGGGCAGGGGAGAAACACGAACACACTAGCATTCTTGAAAACAGAACCTATTATATCAATGAATGGCTAGGATGGCACGGAAAACATTTGGTATAATAAAAACCAAACTTTAACAGCAAGTGACACCTAACTTCTGAAGCTTCTCACCAGCACACGTACACCTGGGAAACAAATTTGTTTCAGCCTGCTCAGGGCCAAAAAGGACTAGCTGTGCTTTGCCAGCCCTCAACGAACTAAAGGAATAGATGGAAAGGTATATTGAAATCTTAAATCTTAAACACGTCAGGTAGCACACCCAGACTGAGACACTCCCTTCAGTAGACAACTGATACATGAAATACACACCTGCTGTACTCACCAAGGTTGCCTGCTCAGGCGTTATGAAGACTTGAAAAATGCACTACTAAAGGATATATTTCATGACAGATGTATTACCTCCAAGGAATACAAGATCTCACTTATCTTACTACTAACAAAAAAATGTAGGACTATTATTCAACACAATCTAGAAATGGCACCACATAATAAGGTATAGAAATGCCTAGCAAACCTGAGTTTAGAATGCTGAAATCTGTTTTATCTTTGCCTGCTTGGAAGACCAGATTGCTTGTATGCCACTGTTATGTATTCACCAGCTTAACGAAACAGCCGTGACATCATGACCTCTGAACTGACACTGTAAATGTACTGTCCATAATAGACTAGCACATCAAAACCTCATGTGCAATACCATAATATTCTTACAGCTTATGGTTTACAAAACACTACAGCAGAAGATCACAATTGCCAATCAGATAAGTTTCTGAAAGCAAGAAGAAAAGGCAAACAGAAGAATTGGCACTCCAACATACCTCTCAATCAAAAATTTATTAACAAGTAAGTTCAAGTGTAGGTCATTAGCATCATTTCACACTCCAAACACACAATGTGAAAGACAACCCTAAATTAATACATACATAACAGGGCTCCTGGGATTTACTTTGAAATTTTATGTGCATTCAATCTCAGCCAAAAAAAAACCCTCTCCTGCATAAACAAAAGACAAGCACACAGGAAGACCCCTAATACAATACTCTGGAGGCAGGCATTACTGAGCCAGATCTTTAACTTCCTGTAGCTCAGGAAAGAATCTCAAGACCCAGAGATTAATAATCAGGCAAACTCCCAAATGTTTCTTATTTTTAAGTAAAGTTTACCAGTTTAGAATCCAGAAATTAACTTTCTACATTGCCAGACTAAAAACTATTTTCATTTTAAGCTTATTCAGTGTGTAAAATATACTCAAGTGACCCTGGCATGCAACAACATACAGTCTTCATACAGACAATGAATTTAAAACAAACAGTTGTAAACACACTTTTGACATGCCTACAACTCAAAACAGCTTTGGGAATTCCAGACATTGAGGAACTTCCCTGTCAAGAGTCAGTTTGAGAAAACAGTCTTGGCTTGGTCCATTACTGCTTCACTGATGGGTAGGGAGAATTTGTGATGTGCAGACTGTTGTTACGAGGAAGTTTGCAGACACTGAATCTGCAGACTCTAAGCCACCAATTTCTCAAGCCTTGAACCATTTCAGGAGGTTACACAGGAAATGCTGGAAGAGGTAAAACTTGCCCAGCTGGTAAAACAGCAACGGTCTAATTTCAAGACTCCATGCTAGATGATCACAGTGCAAACGCTGAGCCTTTGAACTGCCCCCCAGCTCCAACTTGGAAACTATGACCAAAGGCCTATATACAGAACTCCTGCAGCCACAAGAAAGAAAATCAAGAAACAGCAGCCTGCACATCCAACACTTCACTTCAGAACAGTTGTATTGCTAGTCATTATAGCAAAAGATTACCCTACAGCCATCTTAGAACCAAAGAGAATTCAATGAAGAGTGAATTCAGCTCAGCTGTGCCTATTAAGAAGTCTAGAAATGTGGATGCTTCCTTAACCAGAGCCTAAGCCACTCTGTTGATTCCAAGACCAGTAAAAGCAAGGCTGGGTAAAACAAGGACTTTGGTTCACAGTGGCCAACAAAGCAACTTGGGCAGAAAGGTGATGTTAGAGGACATCAACTGCAATGGATAATTGGGGATGTGAAAAGGTAAACTCTTAGTGAAACCACAGATTTCTTGGTACAATACTTACCTTCCACACAGGAGTTTCACTTCTACAGAGGCTAAATGCTGGAGTAGAAGTTCGGAAGCACCCTTGGTCTTCTCACACAAACCAAAGAGAAAACTTCTCCAGAAGAAACCCTGCACTTTATTTGTAGTGGAGTTAAGTGTTCACATACCTAAAGGTTGATAGCCAACTTTCACTCGGCCATACCAGCTCTGACGGAGCTTTTTCAACTCTTCTCTATCATGCAGTGGGAAAATCTGAACTAGAATACCACTGGTCAATAATCTTCTCACTAGAAGAAAAAAGGAGAAAAAAAAAGTACCCAGTACTCCTTCAAAGGACAGTGAAGTTGATATAAACAAATAGGTTACATTATGTACTTAGCAAGCCTACAGTTCCCTTCAAATAAATCTAGCATTTAAAACCTAAAAATAAATAAATTGTCTGCATGTTAAAAATTACTCATTATAGAGAGCAGTTCTACCTATTCCTGCAAAGACTATGCTGTCCAGTGGAAAAGAAAGGAGTAACCTTTTCACATCTATTAACTATTCCATAAGTTTGCAATATAATCATTTGCAGCTTCAGTAACAAAAAGTGCTACAGGTCAGAAACTGAAATGTCATGTGTAGCTTTGTGGGAAAAGTTACAACCATGGAAATATTAAAAAAGAAAATAAATTCAAAAACAGGAGAGGGGAGGCACTGGAATTTTGTGTCATAGTTTTTTACCATTTCCCACCAGCATCAACTTGACATAACTAGAAAATATCTTAGCTATATAAAAAATTACTGGTGTAAACTCATCTGACATCTACATTTATTTACATTTCTTGAACCACTGATATGCACAGATCTCTTTCTTTGATGACCAACACTAATGAATAAAGACACTGCTATTAAAAGGACATACAAATATTAAGATAAATTCTCCTAAGAAACTGTAGCATCTCTGCCAATGAACTAGTTCCAGCTACCACAAAAATAGCACTAACTCTCATTGCTTCTTTCTCCCATGAAAAGGAAGAGCTCTTGAAGCAGAGGAGGAAAAATGAAATCAAATGAATGAAATAAAACTTCCTTCCTTCATATTGTGAAATTTATAGCTCTGCAACACTGTTACTCATTCCAGTATTTTTATACAGAGACAATCCAAGTATATAATTATGTAATTTTTTAAAACCAAATATTTTTGGTACTAATTATAAAAATAATGGATTACATCAATATACATGAAAATTATCCAACTGAAAACATAAGGCCACAGTCTCAGCATCACAGAAAGACTCAGGATGGAAGGCCCTCTGGAAGTCATCTGGTCCAACTTCCCCCTCAAAGTAGGTCCAGCTTAAATTGGGCTGCTCAGGGCTTTGTCTAGTGACGATCTCAAAGTCTCCCAGGACAGAGTTACCACAATCTCTGTAAAACCCTGTTCCAATGTTTGATTACCCTCATTGTGAAAAACATTTTCTCGATATCTATTCAGAATTTCTCTTGTTGCACTGTGCATCCATTGCCTCTTGTCCTATCACTATGCAGCAAAGAGAAAACAAAGTTAATTAAAAATAGTGGGACTTTAATGCCTGAAGGATTCCTCTTCATTGCAGGAATATTAAGTTTTTTTCACCATGAACACCATCCTATATCAATGCAGTGAGTGACAGGCAACAAGCTACATTGCTTACCAATTGATTTTCCTGGATACAGCTTTGCCTGAGGATATCCAGGGATCATTTTCTCATCTTTAGCTCTCAAATTTTCAAGTTCATGTTTGATGATATACTGACATTCTGCCATTGTAAGGAAATTGTGATTGTCATCTAAATCAAAAAGAAGGTAGTATGAAATTGTGCAGCATAGGAAGACAACCCTGGCAGCAAACAACTATCAAAGATGACCAGAATCGGGTGGAAGTGACAATTACTGCCAACAAACATCCATTAGCAAAACCACCACTTTTTAAAGTAAACATCTTGGGAAGAAGTTTTCTCTAACTGGCTAACTGGCACATGTTGGCCACTGTATTTTTGACTACCCAGGTGAACTAAGAGAATAAATCACTAGAGACAAAGACACCCTGAAGTACTAATTCCTGGAGGCTGGGATAGTATACCAGCAAGTACTACATACTCTTGCCCTGTTGAAACTCTTACTTAGGCATCCACTATTTGCCAATCTCAGAATCTCCATACCCTTTCTGCCATACAGTTCCTGAAGTATTTTCATAACGAAGAACAGTAAGATGTCAGCACAGAACTCCTTTTCAACAAGCATTTCACACCAAATATCACAGTATCTTGCTCTTTATTGCTCATACATCATAATGATAAGCCATTGGAGACAAGTAGTTCTGATAAAAATACAGAAACAAGGTAAAACAATAAAAAACCTTTCCAAAAATCCCAAATTTTTAAGAGCTACAGCAACAAACCTATTGTCAATCCCATCAATTTATCATCAAGGAAATAGAGTCTGATTCCTTGACATAACCCAATTGATTATTTTCTTCCCCCTAGGAATAAGAAACTATAGGGATGGCCCTAAATACACTAAGAAAGAAGCTAAAACAGCAACAGGTCTCTAATACAAAGAATGAGAATATAATACCAGTTAAATTGGGGAACTAGAAATATTAGTAAGACAACATAGGCTGCAGGGTTTCTTTTGTAAATGACACATTTTTCACCTCATCTAAGCATGGTCAACTATTTTATCCTCTGATCAGATCTGGACAAAATTAAAGTTATATTAATGTTTTTAAAAAGAAAAAAGACCAGGAGATACAGCAGAAATTATCTTTTACATTTACAGTAGTTGGACTTCCAGCTGCTACTACAGAATCTGTTAGCAATGACAGTCAGATTAGCATTAAGAATGTAAACACATGAAAGAAACAGAAATGGCACCTTTGCAGCTGACAATTCTTCTCAAGGCTTCCTAATTTCCGGAAAGCAAGGTCACAAAAGAAAAGACACTGCAGCAGCTATTGCACACAGCATCTATTGCACACAGCAGCAGTGTTGAATAAACTAGCATCAAACAAACAACAAAACTCAACTTTATTATTGTTTCAGGCAGACCCAAAAACCCTTATATTGAAAATGTGGTGAAAGGTATGACCAAAACAGGCACATGAAAAGTATTAGCAAGACTAAGCAGAAACTCCAATATTTAACCTGGAGAGCAAAATGAGTTCTGCCACTGTAGAGGGGTTAAATACCTTACAGGTAGTACATTTAAAAGAAAATGTTAATGTGTTGGCACTTCCTCAAAATAGAAGAGGAAAAGGAATGATTTCGCTAATCATGCCCAAATTTCATTGAATGCTCTGTAGTGTTATTTAATTATTTAATTCTGTTTGATGTATAAATATAATAGAGAAAAATGTTTCTATTTTCTCCAGCTAATTATGAGATAATAAGCCTCAAAACTGGCTCACAGAAATTATGTTAATTCATAATATTGATTTTTAATCCTGCACTCATGTTTTTAAACTATTTTTTCTTGTCTTAATTTAACAAAAATCTTTCATAAAAATAAGAGACTATTTGGAGCACACAAAAGAATAAAATAAAACACAAGCAAAAACTGAAAGCCATGTGCAAGAAAAAAAAATTAATTTAATTATATGATCTGAATTTCCATAGGTAAAAATGAGAATTTTTTTCGTGGCTTGTTCTTCCTATTTCTGTTCACTGTTACCATTCCAAGGAATAGAAAGACCATGAAAGATTTAGCAGTGTAATTACTTCTATCTTTAGCCACTACTTTGCAATGACAAAGACCCCTAAAATTGCTTACCTGCAAAATCTTTGAAAGTTTTTCTACTGCTGTATGTAAAAGTTCTCATTGAGTTATCATTACATTCCTTCACCAAACCCACAGTTTCAGCTCCCAGCAACAGCCTTAAGTGGGAAGCTCCAATTAGATAAATATTTTCATCTCCACTTTCTGTGACCAATGGTTTAACCAGCAGCTGTGCACCTTCAAAGTAAAGAAAGGCAAAATAAGGAAGAAAATACATAAAAATTACATCTCAAACCCCTAGTATTTTAGCATCCATCATACTGGACCTAGTTACCAGGAGCACTGAAGCTGCATCTTTTTAAGGGCACAAAGAATTAAGGCTTCAACAGCATCTGATGCGTGGTGTTTAGAATCTTGCAGGGTCAACCCCTGATTCAGACCTGTTTCTGTGGAAGCACTCACAGACAATGAACTGGAACAACGGGGACAGTTTGGATCTACTCCCCTAATGCTCACATCACGCAAGCAACCAGTGCTTCTGCAAACAGTCCCACTCACTTTAAGGAGACTAGACTTTAGAAACAGAAACATCTGATTTATCTAACAGAGGCCTGAAAGCAAGTTTGTAGTCACAAACCCAATAGCCACGGAAATACTACTGACCATAAAATATAAGCTAAAACAGCCATAAATAATGGCTTTCTAAAAAAAAAAAAAAAGTAAAAAAAAAATCTAAGGAATTACAAATTAATTTGCCTAACTTCAACTCCTGGAAGTATACTAAAACAAGTAATGAAATACTGTCTTTGTAAGAGCCTACAAGCTAGCAAAAAGATAACTGAAATCCAACATTAATTTATCAAGTTAAATCGCTTCCTGCTAACTTAACTTCGTTCTACAACGTGGTACCAAGTCTTGTGGACAGGATAGTAGATGCCATGCATCTTCATTTTGGCAAGGCTTACAACATTCCATAAGCAACAAGAGAAACATGATCTAGACAATTAATATAAAAACTGATATCAAATCTATGTTGAAAGACAAATTATCAGGGTTTCAAAAGAATGGAAGGATTCTAGAGTTCAACAGGCATGTGACCTTAAGCCAATAAGGTTAAAAGGGTTCAGTTGTTATATTTTCATGACACCAGCACGAAGCTCTACTCTTACAAAAATTTAAGCTACTTCAAAAATGCAAAATGGAGCGGGATTGGCTAAACAATAGTTAAACCACAAACTACCTGAAAACTAATTTTCTCTATGCCTTCGTATTACGATGACAGCCAATTTGATTTAAAAGTGTTACAGAAGGTCATACTGTACTCACCTCCATTTGCTTTCTTGTCCACAATTCGTTTAGTGAACCATTTTATGGTTTCTTCTTTGGTGCCTTTTGCAAGCTCAATTACTACCAGAGGTCTGAAGTTAGGCTCAAAAGCATCCAAGAAAGACCAGCTTTCTGCCATCTTTTGAGAGCTTTCTAAGTACAAAAGCAAAACAAAAATGCCAGTGTTAAAAAAATATTTGGTATCAATCTAAAAAACACAAAACCTTACTATAGCGAGTTACACACGTCTGTCCTTAGCAAAGTGGCAGGTGCCCATTTCTGTGGACCTACTGAAAACAGCAGTACAAGTAACCTCTCCAATTGTCACTTGGCAAGATGCCACCAGTCTTTGGTAGCATTTATGTCCTACTGTCTAAGTAGGAAAATTGTTGTTGCTATGTAGAGCAAAGTAGTAGTGAAGAAAAAGAAAAATAAATAAAAACAAGTAATAAGGAGAAACTATCAACAAAAACAACAGCTTGCAATTTCCTACTGTGTTATTTGTCAGCAAATGAAAACATTAACAGAAGAGAATATTAGTCAAACACATATCTAAAACCTATAAACTTCTCCTGTGTGCAAACACATTATACATTTAAGGAGGAACCTTCACAGTTAATCTTGTGAAGCTTCAACCATACCAAGGAAACTTACACCACCTTGGGTAGGTGAGTAGGACATCTATCATAAAGATAGGCAAATTATGCACAAAGCACTTAAGTGACTTGTTGATATAAACCAAGCGTTCTGTGACAAAGTCCAGCTGCAAAGTGTTGAGCATCAGGGTAACTTTATATTTAAATAATCCAAATTATCTAAGTGAACCTTTATAGAATTGTGGAATCATTTAGGTTGGAAAAAACCTTTAAGATCATTCAGTCCAACCATTAACCCAACACTGCCAAGTCCACCACTAAACCATGTCCCTAAGTGCCACATCTACACGTCTTTTAAATACCTCCAGGGATGGTGACTCAACCACTTCCCTGGGCATCTAAACCTACCCTGGTGCAACTTGAGGCTGTTTCCTCTCATCCTATTGCTTGTTACTTGGGAAAAGAGACTGACACCCACCTCACTACAACCTCCTTTCAGGTAGCTGTAGAGAACAATAAGGTCTCCCCTCAGCCTCCTTTTCTCCAGGCTAAACAACCTCAGTTTCCTCAGCTGCTCCCCTTAAGTCTTGTTGACATTGTGCTTTCAACTTTTATATAAATGATTCTACAGAGATCATTATATCATGCCTCATAAAGCAGCTTAGAGGTGTTGATATAAAAAGATAAATCTGATAACTAACCTACGCAGTTTAAAAAAAAAAAAAAAAACAAAACAAAAAAACCCACAAAACCTATCACAGGCTGAATTTACAACTGAGGGGACAGTTTGGGGGTTTGTTGGGTTTTTTTCTATTAACTTCACTGAAGAAAGGATTTTACCCACTGTCTTTAAGCAGTTTTCCCCCACCTGTTCAAAGACTGAAACTACTTAATTTCTAAGTAAGTTGCTCTAAGGATGCAGTTCAGCTTTTATGACAGTTACATTTCTGTGATTCAGAGAAATCACAATCTCCAGTATTTCCTATAAATTATCCTACAAAATACAGTGATACTGTAAACATATGCATATCATAATAAACACGCCTATTTGCTTTTTATTTTGATTTTGGCAAAAAAAAGCTTTCAAGCCAAATTTCAATTTCAGTTAGTTTCACTTGCCCCTTCACATGCACACAATTCTGCAGCATTTGGATTTACAGCTCTGAACCCAAGTATGTATGTCTTTAAAAGAAATACACTAGATTAATAAAGTATTTAAAAACATTTTAGATGCAAATAGGTACAAGCAGAACGAATCAAAGGAAAATGTGATCAGGGATAAGGCACGGTGTCAGTGACTGACTACACTGTCTTGACGAGTCACTCCACCTAATTGCATCACATACCATAATCAGTTTTATCTTTTTAAAGAAGATAATGCCTGCCACATTGTGCATACTGCAATTCCTAAAGAATTTAAAAAACGAAAAGCACTAGATAATTATTAAATATTACTAGTTAACAGTATCGCCTCACAGAACAGTTATCTTCCCAAAACGGCCTTTGTATAAACAGCATGCTACTCCTCAGGAAACTTGGCTCCTACCATTTATTCAGAATTATCGTGCTTGTTGTGGTGACTAAGTAAGATTTGTTACTTTTAGGCATATTACTATGGAAAACTAGAACAGGGCTGAAGCACTCTTCCAACCAGCGTTTGTGATTTCCTGTACGACGGAGTAGCTAGTTCGGTGCCTAGCACAGACCCTGTGGGGTGTAACTTGGTCTCTACTTGCACACCTACGGACACGGTAGCTTACGACAGACCCAGAAGCGTGGGGAGGAGAGACAAAAGGACTTCCAGGCCCCGCAGCCACCTCCCAGTCACGAAGCCGCTGGGTGGCCGCCCAGGGCGGTCTCCAAGCCAGCGCACCCCTCAGGGCAGAGGGAGCCGCAGCCCCCTTCCATGGGGCGGCCCACACGACGGTGGCCGTGCGGAGCAGCGCCAGGCTCGCTGCCCCGCTGCCCTGCCCCGGGCCCGGCCTCCCCGGGCAGCCAGAAGCGGCAGGGCCCCTCGCCGCGTCCGCTCTGAGGCGCCCACGACGGCGCCCTCCCGCTGCCCGGCCGCGCCCCTCGCTCTCCTTTCCGACGAACCGGAGGACCGGGGAGGAGAGAGAGAGGCCCGGCCCGGCCACCCCCCCCCCCGCGCCGGCACGGCCGGTGACTCGCTCCCTCACGCCAGGCCGCGCTCCGCCAGCGGGCACCGCCCGCCCAGCTCCCTACACCGCCCCCCCCGCCGCCCGGAGCCCACCGCGGCAGCACGGGGCGGGCACGAGCCCGAGCGCTGCCCGCGTCGGCGGGGGGGGGGGGAGGGGGGAGAGGTGCCCGTAGCTGCGGCGGGCACCGCGCGGGGAACGGACCGGCTCCAGGCCCGGCAGCCTCCCCGTCCTCGGGAACGCCGCCGGGCGAACGTGCCTGGGCGATGGGGGTGGGAGGGGAGCGACTCGGCGCCACAGCGGGGAAGGCCGGGGTGGGCGGGAAGGGGGAAAGCTCCTCCCCTCACGGCGGCGGCGGCGCAGGCAGCGAGAGCCCCTTCCCGCTGGGTGACGGCCGCCCACTCCCCACTCACCGCCGGCTGCCGGCTCCACATCCGCAGGGCAGGGCGGGAGGCGGGCGGGAGAGGCGCCGGGGCGGCCCAACGTGCCACGGGCTGCCGCTGGCCACGCCTCTCCGCCCCGTGGCCCCGCCCGCCGCGGCTGGCTCTCCTCCTCCCATTGGCCGGGGGCGGTGCTGCCCCGCCTCGCCCCGCTCGCGCGCTCCTGGGGCACGGGCGTGACGGCTGAGGCGAGGCCGCGACCTTTGGTGGGGGCTGGGGGCCCGGCCCGGCGGCCTCTGTCTGTCTGTCCGTCCGTCCGTCCCTTGTGCCATAATGCTTTCAAAATACTTTTGTTACGGTGTTTTATCGGCACTCGTATGGACCCTGAGCTCTCGCTTCATCCTTTTATTTTTTTTTGCACCTTTCCCTTCCTGTGCTGTCTCCTGTGAGGCCAAATCTCCTTCCGGAGCTTGAGCTAAAAACCCTGCGCTTCAGTGGGGTTAGTTTTATTTCCAGACATCGTTTTCTACAGGCAAAAAAGGACTTTTTCGCATTTTGATAGCCAAGGTTTTTGTAGAGAATATAATTCCACACATCCATTTGTAGCTGAGAAGAGCGAAGCATGACTGCAGAGCAGGGGTGGCAGACGAAGAAGCTGGCTAGCAAAGCACGCTCCCCTGCTGGGCTTGTGGAAGTTCTTTTAAACCATGTTCTCCGAATGTTTTTTGTTTCAGACAATATTGGGGCCTTGAGCGTTTCTTGCAAATTAGGTCAACCTACACATGTGAACAGTGCATACAGATGTAGAATGACTACAGAAACTGTCCCTCACAGCTTGAAAGGCACCGGCTGGGAGTTGCACAGTGTTTGCCTCTGCGGTTTGTGCCAAGTAGGTGCACACCACATTGCTTAACAGCAAATGGCTCTGAGCTACTGAGTGGATTCATAACAGCTTACCAGGTAAGATGAGACTGGTGTAAACCAGTTGGCCTCAAGGCAACTTCATTTTGGCTTATCCACTGGAACTGGGGACTGACGACAGGAAAAAGCCCCCATTGGTAGAGGTTTTTTACAGCCAATGTGTAGACCCCATACAGAACACAACTGCCAGAGGATAAGCTTTATCCTTTTTCTAGCATCTGGCTATTATTCAACATGCACTTTTCAGCATATTTGGAAATACATACAGATTTAAAATTTGTAAATTTTACAGTGAAAAGTTTGGTTTGTATTCTGTAGCCAGTGTAAAGTACCAGTTTCTGGTAATAAGTTTTTCTATTATTTATAGCTAATGAAGCGGTGAGGGACTAGGGCACCCCAGAAATGGAGATGTGTGAATACTTGAAATTCAGGTACTACAGACTGCAGGGGGAGTAGCAGACAGACTACAGTCTGTATCAACTAGTTTGGGCAGAATGTGTTAGACTTCTCAAACTGTGTCTCAGTCTTGTCCAGCTCCCGCTGGCCTAACCGTATAGTTATTCACCACTGAGTGTCTCAGACTGTGAAAACTCTCACTTCCTGAAGAGATAACATGGCAATAACAAAGACATAGGTTTAACAAAAGGGGTTTTTTTAGACACACTTTATTCCTGTCTTTTGCATGTTGGAAGTCTCCAGTTATGATGCATCTCATGAGTATCCACAATATCTTCATGGGCTTTAGTCTCTGTCTTTTAGAAGCCCTCTGGCCTTCTTGGCCTGACATCTTCATTCTGCTAGTGGTTTACAAAAAATCCTTTTAAAACAATCTCTGACACCTTCTTCACTTCTGAGCTTTCAGTGGGGACTTGCTATTATCCAATTACTTTGGCCCAGTGCAAAGAGTCATTCAATATCAATGACTTTTCTGGTATCAAATTCATTGTTCTACTGGAGAGGGTCATTTAATGTCAATATTCCTTGATGGGACCGTCACATTTACTCAATGTCGTCTATCCACTAGGTGTCACATTCTTGCTATGCAATGAGTTCTTAACTGTTACACTCTCCGTTTTCTTCTAAAAGGTTTGCATTTTGCTAGCCATGCATAAAGGTTAGCACATAATCCCATGTTCACAAAAGAAAAATAGGATTCATAAGTAGATGGTGGATGTGTCTAGAAAGTAATCTGCATACACATACACTGCTGGCACAGTGGAAACAGTCTCACCATGATGGCAAAAAGTAAATTACCTTGTGCCAAGCACAGTGTTGTAGTGACTAGAAATTTTCCAGTAGGATGATTAGCTAATTTAAAGATGGATCAGGTATGCTCACCCTCAACTGCAAACTGCACTATCACTATAGCTAAATATAAAGCCCAAGCTTGTATCCATTTGTGACTGTAGTCCAGTCTTGTGATTCTATTAGCTCATTATAGCATTTTCATGGTCTGTCTCTGTCAGTCACAATGCAGACTGTAGCCAGAGTATAATGGATAAGCTGTAGTAAGGCAGAAAAAAAGAGAGACAAAAAAGAATCCATCAAAATTTCAAGAGCAGAGGACTTTTTTATTCTGTGGTTAACCCTCTTCTCCCTGGACTAGTAACTACCACAGTACTTAACTAAATTAAGAAGCCAGTAACCTACTGCGAAGTGAAATTCTCTTTTACACCTTGTTGAAACTCTGCTCACATTTTGGGTATAGTTCAATGGCTAGCTGAGCCCATCCAGCATCTCACTGCTACTAAAAAGGTGAGATCTCACTCCCAGTCCACCATTACCGTTTCCTTCTCCTTGTGCCCTCATTGCCAGCTCTAAGGCTCTGCTCCATACTTGCACCAACTCTGGCACTTGTCAGATCCTTCTCTGAGCCCATTGAATTTACCAGCTCCACAGAAAACTACGCCCTTTTGGCTGGTTTTGCTTTGTTCTATTTTAGTGATTTAAATAAACTCAGAGAAAGGCTAGATAAGATCAAGAGTTGGCACAAGGTAAGTACCTTTCCATACAACAAACCTTATTGATTCAAATGCACATAGACATATGTATGGTATGACAACCATATTTTATATAGTCACATAAATGAGATTAATATTGACTCTTATCTGAAGTCACACATAATAGCAATCATTTTCTTAAGATTTACCTTTACCTAGGTTTTGAGGTATACTGGAACATTGTGTTATTGTAAAAGTAAGGAGCAATTAACAGTAAAATATGCTTTTCACTCACAAGCTAATGACATATTGGTTTGAGTGTAAAATGTATGATGGAACACCTAAAGTTTAAGGCTAACATGGTAATTACATTAAAATTTTAGTAATTAAATTTAAATTGATGTATTTGTCAGAGTAAGATATACTGACATATTACCAATCTATCTTCAGCAGTGGTTTTGGTCAGATTATACAGGATCTTTCCAATAGTATAATAAACATTACTAAAATGCTTTTACCTTCCTGCAAATGGAGGGGAAATTATTTTTTGAGTCACGCCTGGTGCAGTTTTTACATCCTGCCAGGAATTTTCACATAAGTTGTGTTCAGGCAGTCCAAGCATCCTTGGGGTCAAAGTGCGGAAGCTTAAATTCATAAACACTGAGCAACAAATCTGATCAATTTTAATCTGTAAAGCACAAGGAAGATGCATCTCTTCCATTTCACACTGTGTCTAGCTGATTAGAAACATCTGGTTTTATCTGAGGTATCTATTTCCAAATTAGGTCATCAAAAAGCAAAAAACCCTGTCCTGTCAAATAAAATGGAAAGAGCATAAAAAGAGGAGGATCAGCCTGCCTAAGCCTGGAAGAGGTGAGAGAAACCACTCTCAAACTCCCAGAAGGAGCAGGTAAAAGGTAAAACATCTGCATAAGATGTTAATCATCGTTTATATGTGAATTGAGGGAAAGTGAATTAAAAGTTCTCAAGGCCAATAGTATCCTGGCTTGTATCAGAAATAGTGTGGCCAGCAGGACCAGGAAAGTGATCATTCCCCTGTGCTCGGCACTGGTGAGGCTGCATCTTGAATACTGTGTTCAGTTTTGGGCCCCTCACTACAAGGAAGACATTGAGGTGCTGGAGCATGTCCAAAGAAGGGCAACGAAGCTGGTGAAGTGTCTAGAGAACAAGTGTTACGAGGAGCGGCTGAGGGAACTCGGGTTGTTTAGCCTGGAGAAAAGGAGGCTGAGGGGAGACCTTATCGTTCTCTACAGCCACCTGAAAGGAGGTTGTAGCGAGGTGGGTGTCAGTCTCTTTTCCCAAGTAACAAGCAGTAGGATGAGAGGAAACAGCCTCAAGTTGCACCAGGGTAGGTTTAGATGCCCAGGGAAGTGGTTGAGTCACCATCCCTGGAGGTATTTAAAAGACGTGTAGATGTGGCACTTAGGGACATGGTTTAGTGGTGGACTTGGCAGTGTTGGGTTAATGGTTGGACTGAATGATCTTAAAGGTCTTTTCCAACCTAAATGATTCTATGATTCAAAGTTCATTCCACCTGGGCAGAAGATACTTGGTTTATTTGTTAGTCCATGGCTAAAAACAGTAGTCAATTGGTTAATTACTATGAGTTATTAGATAGCAGAATTTAACATGTTCTAACAAAACACGCAGAGACTGGATTCATCAGTAGCCATGATGCTATGACTGGGGCTGTGCCTCACAGAGGTCCCTGACTGCACCATCTGGTGCAGCCTTTCAGTACACTGTTTTTCAAATAGCTGTTTTAATAGTATCTCTGCCTGAATTTAGGAACTGAAGGAAGACTATGCTAACTCTTAACTAGCCTGCTAAATTATGATCATAGCAGAAAGAGCTTAACCAAGGTTTGGGAGAGGCAAGTTCAGGAATTTAGTATTCAGTAAAAGTCCTTCCAGCCACTACCTTCAAAGTAAGACTCACTGCAGATAACGACGTGATAAATCCCCTTACAGTCCTACTCTGAGGGCTTTGAGTCATGAATGGGAATGGCCATAGGAGGGCTGAAGAAGTTAATGATTCCAGCTGTCTTTCACCCCTTGTGCCTGAATGCAGCTGCTCTTCAGCTGCTGGACAACCACAACATGAGGCTTTAAGACAAACCAAAATCAGAGAGCAGGAATACCATCAGCCATCCCAAACTACATCAGATGTGCACATGATGGTTTTTATTGTGCTTCATGAAATATTTCATGTGTTCTTACAGACAACTTCATGAAAGCACCTATATAAAAGGCAGATACCACATCTTTACTTTATATGGTCCATTTTACTCTAACTTTTAAGTAACTGGAAGCATAACTTGGGAACTGGTCTTTTATGGAGCTCTTGATTATGAAAAGATGAGTTGGTAAGTTTTTCTAGCTGATTCTTCAAACTGTCATAAATTGATTTCTCTAGGGCTTATACAGTTAGGCAAGGGCTGTAGCACTGGCATACTGCTGGCAAAACAATCATAGATTTGACAGCTGTCCAACAGTTTTAAATCTAAAGACTCTGAGATCTGTTTTCCTTTCATACAGTATACACTGCTGTGTTGTATGATACATTTGCAAGACTGCATAGAATTTCTTTGTTTACTTACTGTCCTCTGGTATGAACTGTACATCTGTTCGTTTGACTGTTCTCACCATTGCTTGGAAAAATGACAAAACTAGTTAAATCTGTTAAACTAGATATCCTATTTCTATTAATTGCTATTTCTAAGGGCCCAAGCTTGTCATTATTACTGTTGGCGGACTAGTTTACATACTACATCTACATACTCAGAAACATAGCTTCCTCTTCATTTTCAGATGACCCCCAACTGGATGAGATGACTCATCCAAGACTCCAAAACAGAAATAAAAATCACAAGCCTTGAATAAATCAGTCTTAATTTTTTGACCAAAATATAAATGTGATCACTGGACCTTGCAAAATTATGGCGCTTGTCCCCTTAGAAACCAACAACACCAAGAACAAAATATTGAACTAATGAAAATAGTACCATTTGAAATAATCAATGAAACACTGCAAAGCCATCACTAAAGTAATACTAGCTATTAAAGAAAAAATTGGATGAGTCAAAAGAGAAAGTCTTTTGCTGTATCTCCTCTACAGGGCCAGCAAGCAAAGCACTGACAGAACAAGGAGGTGTGCATATGCTATTGCTAAAAGACTGCATGTGTTGATCTAGTTCAACATGTATTTTTGATATCTAGTTAGTTCCTTGAATGCAAAGTCTGGTACAGTTTTTCACCATCTGAGTCCGCGTGGGTCCCAGTGCCGTCATCAAATGTTCAGGGCATGGGGTAATAAAGATATATGGTATACTCTGTCAGTTCAGGGGAACACAAGGCGCTCTGAGTGAAACTGAAAAAAATGTTTAAACTGACCTGCCTGCTATAGTCATACATTCAGAAATATCAGAGACATAATGTTTGTAAATGTAAAGAAATTTTCTATAAATTCTAACTAATTAGAGACTAGTATATTATCTTTATTAGTATCAAGTGGCCCACTTAAAATTTAGTACTATAAGTCTGTACAGAAAAACCTTGATTTTATCAAGGTCATTAAATTTGTCTTTTATTTCTGTAGTGTATAATTCTATAATCTGATTTGAAGCACACTCAGATGTATCAAACCTAATTTTAAAAAGTCTTTATTTTAGTGAAAATCATCTCCAATCAGCAATTAGAAATGCGATGTGGTAGAAAACAGGAATCCTATTTCTGTTCTCCTCATTTAGTTCCTTCTGAAGCAGATGTCTAGTGTTTGTCAAGATGGAACAGCAGAAGAGTGTAGTATTTGCTCCATTTTAAGCCTCAGAAGGGACTGCTCCTTCATGCTAGTACTACAGTGAAATAAGCTAAGCAAAACATTACATTAAAAAAGGATTCTCCATTCTTAATATCAAATGTCAAGTCAAGTGAAAGTCAAGAAAAGATTAACAATTAATATTGCCCTTAAAAATCTTTTTCCTGAGGGATCTGAAGTCATGTACTGAAAACAGTATGGAATGCAAGTTCTGTTTGGGGTTTCTTTCTTTTTCAGGAAAAATAAAATAGTATTTTGGGTTTGTGTTATATAACCAAGAGTCTGTGTTCACTTCAGATTTAATGAGAGTGACAGGTGTCTGGGTACAGACAATCTCAGTTAGTCCAGGCTGGGTGCGAGTGGGTGTATTTAAAGCTCTGTGTGAGTCACAGTGAGTCCCACTAGTATTGCATGTAAGGCCCTAGAACTCATGGGAACATAATGCTCTATGTGTTACTGCAGTATTGGAGTGGATGGAGGCTCTACATGAAGATGACAGATGAAGGCTTCTCTCTTCTGTGTAGGGCCATGCGTTGGAGGTGCGCACTATGGCCATATCAGGCTACGTGGCAAGAACACACTCCCTCAGAGGTCACATAATGTAGGCAGGTGCCCTGGGCTTGGACACACAAAGGTGTGGACCAGCAGTGCAGGCAGAGAGACATACCTTTCTTGGCTGTTAGAGGCAGCCACAGCTTCTTCCCAGGCACATGGGACTGAAGACTGAGAGAAGCTGCAGTGCTATACTAATAGCACCAGTTTCCTGTACACTAGGCGGTGTGGGCTAACGTTGAGGTGTGGGAGGATTAAATCCTCTATTGCTTTTTTAAATCCACACCTGCAACAGTATCTATGATTCTTTCTCACTTAACTGTGAGACAACTTTTCTGCTCTTCTGGACACTGGAAATGCTGGGAAATACTGGGTGACTGTCGGCACTCATTCATGTTGTTACTCTGAAGCTGGCTGCTTACTAACAAAAGTGAGAGTAAGAAGCAGGGCTGGTCCTATGTCCCAGCTGAGCCAGCTTGTCTGAATTGAAATCCCACCTCCAGACTAAGTGAGATGGTTTCAGGTGTCCACAAGTAGTCACCACACCTGTACAAGTAGTCACCACGCCTATGTAAGCACACAAGTAACACACACAGTCAAGACACTCCCTCAGGCACTTACAAATAGCTGGTGGTAAGGGAATGAAAGGCTGCCCTTAGTGGTATATGACAACTGTGTTTAGAGAGATGGTTCTCCACGTGCCAGATAGGTAGGACCTGCTGGACATGAGGATCTTTGTGTGTCTGGAGATATGGATCTGTGCAACTGGCAGCACAGGCTATTTTGGGCCTGTTCCTGCTTAACATGGTTGTGTACTCTGAAACCACTGAGAATGTATGCAGCTGCAGAGCTTTATCAATTCAGAGAAGTTTGAAACTCATGCTAACCTAGGTTTGAAACACTCAAATCTAAAACATTCTGGGCATTTAACATTCTTAAAAGCAGGGAGATTGGTAAATGGCAGAATTAGGATAAGCACTGGCAATGTTAGATGGTGTAATTACAGTACCTCACGCTGAAGGTAATGATCCACTTGGCAACACTGACATAGCATGCTGTAAGACTATAGATACCAGCATCATCTAGCCAGAAGAAAGATGTGTTGTCCATATACTTAGGTTTTCTATATCCCTTCCTTAGGCAACTGTTAATAAGAAGCAATATTGAGTTATCGGATACTTTGGATTTTTCCTTAATCATTAGCAAAGTAATCAAACACACATCCCTTTCTGACATTTTTAAAGAGGACTTTAAGATTCAAAGGTGAAAGACATTTTGCCTTCAACGGACAACATTTGTGCCTCGTTTAGTTAAGTGGCCTTTCAGGAGCTCTCAATATACTCCTGGGATTTCGTTGTATGACAAAAGTAATGTTGTGTGATAAATACTAAGAAAAACAACATGATAAGTTTGCCAAAAATTTTAACATTGATTTAAAAAATGCAGAGCTATTACGGTAAGATGTAGTATTATTTGTATAATATTATTTTAATGATTTTTTGATTGATGGACATTTTGCAGATTACTCTAGATATTAATATCTTCCTGGATTTTGTTATCTAGATCCGTAATGGTTGTTTTGTTAATTTCTTTTTTTATTTGTTTGTCATGGGGTAGTTACATTTAATTGTTGATTTATTCACTATGTGTCATTATTCAACTCTCTGAGGGATGCAGTGGATATTAAAGCTAGTTCACCAATTTGTTTTTTTAATTTCAAAAGCCATATACATTTATTTGCTATTTTAAATGTACGTGCTTGGTACAGGACAATTTCAACAGCATCTGAACATATTTGAATAAGGAGGAAAATGGTAAAGAAATTACAGTTCCTTAAAAGACCAGAAGAAACAATACCTTAGCATTTAACTGACCTTTATTAAAGTTTCTTCCACACTAGATACCAAAATCAAGCAAAAATTTAATCAAAGTAATGTAACCAGTACTGGACCATATACAGTGTGGAATCTGCTCTTGCATAACTCACACATACATGATTTTTTAATGTGATTTATTTGTATTGACTCCACTAAGTTCAGCCCATGTAACTGAAGTATAAACTTTTATATTTTGGGGGCTGTACATCAATGCTCTGACACATCAAGGTTAGGAATTGGTTCCCCAGATAGGTCCCTCCACACTTCTGTTACCTGAAGGAGTGTCAGCAAGAGCCCCCCAGGTGACTTTTCATCTGCCACTCACAGAGATCATCTGCATCATCTAGTGCCACCTGACACACCCTTGGGTATCAAAGATATCTGCAGAGGGCTGGCAGATACACCACAAGACTGATGATAGATCTGCAGCTTTCTGAAGCAACAGCTGGAGGACAGGAGAGATATACCACATAGCAACTAAAATGGTACTAGACAGCTATGTTTAAGCAGCTTATTTAGCTTTTTGCTTCTCTAGTTAGGTGGGCACTTTATTCTTTTTCTTGAGAGAGCAGTGTTCTGCATCAGCCTCAAAAGCCAACAGTTCTTTACACAAGAAGTTACCCATCAAGAACATGATTATATATGCTGTTCTCATTTTGATTGTTAAAAAGCGTATGATTAATTTTCTTTCACACAGCCTACAGTAACATCTTCATACAAATAACGTTTGGTAATACTGTTAATAAATGGAAAGTCTAAGTACTTAACTCGTTTCAGGCATGTGCTTCCACAACACATCACCATCAATTACTGCTCTCTTCACAGAATTCTAACTCCTTGATTTCTATTATTTCTCCAGCAGTACAAACCATAATGAAACTTTGGGTGTGCCTACAAAGAAAATACACAGTATTAAACACTCACGGCAGTGTGATTGCTTAGCCGCATACCAGTAAGCATATGGAACGTTTTGATAAGGTAAACTTTAAAAGTTTTCCTGTTCTTCTCAGAATTGCTCTACATGTCCAAAACACCCTACACAGCAAAATCAAGAGGTACCTGTAGCACGGGGAGGTATATGTATGCTATCTTTAATCCAGTTAGCACAGGTACAAGTAGCAGTGAAGATGCAGCAGCATAGGCCAGACAGCACATTACATAAATCAGAATGCAACCCATACAAAAATCTAGCAACATGCTCTGGACCTTCCTGTTGCATGTTTTTTCAGATTCCAGCAATCAGTGACCAAAGGATTAAGATGGGGTTTGTATCTGGCCACTATCTTCAATGGCAACCAACAGACATCTTCCATTTCCCTACCTACTCACTTTTTTATAGTACTGGCTCCTCAGTCTCCAACAGCTTCACATTCCACTATTTCTGTCACATAAAAAAGTACTTCCTTCTGATTTTTTTTTCATCTGTTATATGATTCACAGGATGGTCCTAATTCTTGTATTGTGAGATTATGTGAATGCTTGCTTCTTGTTTACCTTTCCACACCATCCATTGCTTTAAAGATTTTTCTTGTGCTGCTTTCCATCATCACTCTTCTAGGCCAAGAATTCTAACCTATTTACCATCTCCACCCATGGTAGCTATTCTCTACCTCTGAAACTCTCTGCCAGCCTTCCTTCAACTTTTTCTTGTGTTAGTCTACTATACCTTTTTCAAAATGGTATAAGCAAAACTCTGTACAGGAGTAAGAATACTTCAGCCCAAATTAAAGTGCTTTAGTTTATTCCTGTTGTATACTTTAATAGCCCAGGACTAAAACAAAAAGATGAATTCATGTAAGGTGCTTCAGAAATTAACTTGCAGCTACAGTACACATACAAAAAGGAAATTGAATATATCTCCCTGTTTATCTATAAATATTCGTATTCCCATAAGTTATGTAGTGATTGGCCTTTACTCAACATAATGGTAACTGATTGTGTTACATTTTTGTAACTGATTGTGAAGAAAAGCAATACCAAGCTATTCAACGTTACACAGGATATACTATACATAAAAAGACAATTCTGCAAAGACAAAAGTTCTGAAACCAAGGTGCCAAACAAACCAAATACATTTTAAAACCTGAAAAAATATTCAATAACAATCCATTTGTATTGCCCAAAGCACAGAAAAAAGCAAGATGAAACCAAGTGCCTCACTTAGAAGAGAAGCGTATCCAAGCAACAGCATTAAGACTCAAAAGAAATAGGTCATGTGAAGAGAAGCACTAAATTTAGTAATCAAATGTATATTCAGCAACGAAGATAAAGAAGGGTTAGTGAAATAACTTCAACATCAAGAAGAATGAAATACATTAAAAGATTCCTGTTCAGAACATTTTCTGAAGCTGGGAGACATTTGAGGCAAAAGCTCTGCACTTTGTTGCAACAGTGGAACTGAAGAGAAATTCCATGACAATTAATGGAGTTAAATTTGTGTGAAACATAAAATAACTCAAAGCAGATTTTGTTCCAGGATTTTATTTTTGATCAGCTTTATCCCAGAAGCTTGATAAGAGCTCTAGTTGATTGGGTCTCTGTCCACATGCAGATGGAAGTCATGATGTGTTAAGAAGTTGGTACAAAAGTACAATGGCAAAACTTCTACTGACATCACAGGGTCTTGCAGGCAGCCATTAGGATTTGCTTTTGATCCTAATTAGGTCAATGACAAAACCCTACATCACACAGAATCATATGCTTGATTTCATGAAAAGGTGTGACCACAGCTGCCGTTGGCATCCCATCTGGATCTAGTCAGTTCAGCTGAAGAACTTGTTCACCAAGGAGCTTATTGGGAGGTGTGAGTGACAGCAAGCTGTCTTGAGGCACAGATGTGGTAACATTGAAAGAATAACTCTGTTCCTCAACCAGTTAGGAAAAAAATTATACTCTCTTCCTCCCCAAAAGATTTTTACTCCATTTCAGAGACTGTCTTGTTAAATCCTTGAATGCTCATGGATGGCATTTGTCGCAATAGTGGAGTTTCTCCCACTTCAGATGCCGTTCACAAGAACCTTTTCTTCCACTGCTGAACTGCAGGATTTCCTACCTTTGGACAAGTTCTGAATTCCGTTAGCACTCCCTGCCTGACATGGAGGCAGATCATGCAGCTGTGATAGACTGTAGCTGTGGGACAGCTGAATTAGGACCTCAGGTGGAACTAAGAGACTCACAACATCCAGGAGAGGAAGGGGCTGCCTCCGTGAGCAGCAGGGTCACTTGTCCTTTCCTCCTACTTAGCTCAAGACTCAGCAGGAGCTGTGCTTTGGGGGTCCCTGCCTCTCACAGCAACAGTTCAGCACCATTCTGTTGCTATGAGAAGCAGCAGTTCCAAAGCCAGCCCTCTCCTGAAGTCCTGTGGGAAACACCAGTGGGAGAAAGAGCCTTTTTCCCTCAGAAGTGATAGCATATTTTCATCTGGAAGGAAAAAAGACACAAATGCAGCATACATGTTGTCATTTACTGCAGCACTTTGAACATTGAGATTACATAAATACATATTTAATTTTTAATATAAATTCATCCTGTAGATTTGCCGTCTCTGGGAGTAGCCATTGACTTTGCTCTGTGGGCACTGCTGAAAATAGTGGGCAGAACAGAATTGAGAAATCATGCTAAATTTGCCTTTAGTTATCAATAACTGACACAGTAAAAAATGCTGGCTGAAATCTGGACAAGTGTGACAAGGCTGGGGTAGGAACTAAGATATGTGGTATAAAGGGTAGCACTGTGGTTTCAATGCAAATGCAAAGGTTGAGTGTGGTTTGGAAGGACAGTGTGTATCTGTGTATCATCAGCACCCAGCAAGCAAACAGGAAAAAAGCCACAGAGAGCAAGAAAAGCAACAGTTGTGTTTCACCAAGAGAAAGTCAAAAGAACTAACTGTAAGCAAAGTGCCTCATGTTCTTTGCTTCCCCCTCTTTTCAGGGAAATAGCACTTTGTGTACATTTCTTGCAAATAAAAACAGTGCACCATAGACATAACTGGGTTCTCTGTCACTGCATTCCCTAATTTAAAAAAAAAAGCTCGCAAGGCTGAATCTGGCCAGTGACAGAGGCTACAAAGTGGGGAAAAAAAAGAAGTACTTTTAAACTGAGTTCAAGCAGTTACTCATCTTGACATTGGCTTACAAAAGTGATCTTTATCTTAAAAAGGCCAAACTCCAGACAGAAGTATTTTCCACTCTACTACTACTTACTACTACTATTTTCTACCAGCTAAGATCAGTACAAATAAGAAATATTTCTTTTTGCTCTATTGAACCCTAAAGATTATTGAAAGAGAACAAAAGAAGAACAATTTCTCTCAAAAGAATAAACAACAATTAAAAAATTGTAACCAAACATGTTTACTGACTTTAAATAATACTTTCAATATTGTCTTCACAGACACAAAGCAAAAGATTTTACTAGTAAAGGTAATAATTTTTTACTCATGTTGTATACATAAATAACTGGGACTTAACATGGCTGGAAAAATATCAGTTATTTTTATGAATCTGGTTCAAAACATTAAGAATTTATTATTTTATTTCAAGTATAGAGAAGTATTAAAAATAATATTTTTAACAAAAAAAGCCTGCAGTAGGAAATTATTTCTCAAGAGTAATGACTGGAAATTCTCAGGTTCGGCGCTTACCAGACATCAAGTACAACAGCCACAAGACATTTCCTGTATTTACCCATGGCAGATGTTTGGAGACTGTTGACCAGCTGTGTGTTACAACATAAGTTTTAAGGTTAAAAAGAGAGATGTAGTTTTATGTAAAAAGAAAACTCCAAAACATTGCACAAGTTTTTATTTACAACCAACAGGGTTAGGATGAGGTCAGGATTACACCAGAGAAGTTGCACTGTGTTTCATAGGTAAATTAACTTAACTAGGAGCAGGATTATGAGGGGGATTTGGGGGTTGAAACCTTCAACTAGTATCAAGTGGAATGGCGTAGACTCCAGGACATGGGAGGGGACAATGTGTGTACTGGTGGACAGGATCCACTTTTTACCAAGGCCTGTAGTGATAGGAGAAAGGGCAATGGTTTCAAACTGAAAAAGGGTAGATTTAGATTTGATATAAGGAAGAATGTTTTTATGATGAGGGTGGTGAGACACTGGAACAGGTTGCCCAGAGAAGCAATGCCCCATTGTTGGAAGTGTTCAAGGTCAGGTTGGATGAGGCTTTGAGCTGATCTAGTGAAAGATGTCCCTGCTCCTTGCAGGGGGGTTGGACTAGATAACCTTTAAAGGTGCCTTCCAACCCAAATCATTCTATGATTCTGTGATTCTATGACATCAGCAACAATAGAAACATAGGGCTGAAGAGTCCTCAGAAAGTCCTACTGACTGCCTCCCTGCCTCCAGGCTGCTCCACTACACCTACCAAATTTCTGTTTATGGAGGATAGGTATGTAGCCTGTTCTTAAAGACCCCAATGAAAGACCCTGACCATACCACTGGCAATCTTTTTTCCAGTACCTCTACCCTTGAAAAATGTTTGTCCTAATGTTTAACGTAAAATATCCTGGTTGCAATTTCTGCCCCTGGTGGACATAGAAAGCATTCCCATCTCATCAGTAACTTCTTACATATTTGTGGACTGTTGTCATTCTTCTACTCATCTTATTCCTCCCTAATAATTCACTATTTCCTCTAGGCCCCGTGACATTCTGGTTGCTCTCCAGGTGGTCCACATCCTTCTTCACGTGCAACATCCAGAACTAGCTTTACAACTGCTAAGCAAAGCAGAATTCCTTGCCAAGTCTTGCAAACTCTAATCCTCATAATACACCCCAGCAGGACACTTACCTTTTTTTGCAATAACAAGCCATGGTTGACTCACAGCCAGTCTGTGACCACTCAAAGCCTGAGTTACTATTGTACAGAACTGCTACCTAACCAGTTTTCCCTACCAGTTGATTATTCCTGCCTAGGTCTGCAGCTGTTTTGGTTGACTAGCTTCCATTTTTTTCATATTTCTAATTGAAGATCATTTTTTATTCCGTCCCTGTCCTCCAGCATACTTACTCCTTCCCAGCCTGACATATACGTGAATTCAATAAGCATTTTCCCTTTTATAAGCATTCGCCCAGGTCACCAGATTCTGGATCTGTGCAATCCAACTTGATACACATTTCCGTTTTTATAGAGAACCACCCTGTTACTCTGGTTTTCCCACAAGCTTTGCACACACCTAGCTGCAGATTAATGTAGAACACACTTTATTAATTTGCTTATGCGAATCACATAAAAAGTTACCTGAAAATCAAGACATATTGTATCTATAGCTCTTCTCCATAAGGTATGTCATGCTGTCGTAAAGGCAACCAAATTTTTGAGATGTGGTTTCTTGTTGGTGGTTACTCATCCCTATGTTATTTTTCAGGAATGTACAAATATATTTTTCACTATTTTTCTAGGAATTGAAATTAATTTGCTTAATCAATAATTCCATACCTTCTCCTTTTTCTCCTCCCTCCCCTCCACCATGCTTGTCACTTTACAGCCTCCCTCTATCCTTCCTAACATCCATAACTTGTCAAAGACATTGATTATTGACACTCAGATTCTGTTAGCAAGATCTTTAAATACACTAGGATGAAGTTAGAGAGGGACTTGAGGTCAGTTTGAAAATACCTGCCTTAAATATTCTACCCTTTTCTTAACTGAGGCTAATGCATTAGTTTCCTTATTTTACTGATCTTTTGTAGTAAAGTCTAGAAGGTACTGCCTTCCTGACACCTTTTAGTTTTCTCACTTTACAGTTAAGAGAACCCTTTCCACCTCATACAATTAGTGGGCTTCTAGAGTGATGTGGGGTTTTGATTTTGCTTGCTAGTTGCATTTCATTTCATGCTTGTGTCATTCTGATTTTGTTCCTACATGCTTCTGTTACACTTTTACTCTCAGCCCTAACAGCTTAGCCTGCTTTCTCCTTCCCTATAGGTTTGTTTCTTCAGTTTGACTGATTTAGCCAAGCTGGTTTCCTAACTACAGTTGCTGAATTTACTTCACAATTAGAACCTGTATTTGTGCTCTTAATATTAGCAACTCTTGTGAATTCCCTCTTTCTTTTCCATTTACCTGTTATACAAGCTTCCCAGGGACCCCTGCCTTCCTCTTCTCCAAGTTCATTGAAGGCTGCCCTCCTGACTTTCATGGGGTTCATGTTGATCCTACTCCTCGTTCTGGTCCTGCAGATCACTAACTCTGCTATTTCATGGACAGTCTCATCTAATGTTTACCCTGACCTTTTCAGCTAGTTGCTTCTTATTGTTTGTAATCAAAACGAGAATAGCCTCATTGCTCTGTGGACTTCTCCAGAAAGCCTGGAAGGCTCACCTGTCTCCAACTTGTGTGTTCATGTAGGTATTCACATTCACAGCTAAGGAAAACAGAAGGTTGTGGCACAGGGACACATCTTAGATTACACGCCCTGTCTCATGCGGCTGAATGTCTAATCGGCGTGGGTTCTCACAGCTAGCACACATGACCCGGGAAGACACAGTCACAGTACCCTTGATGGGAGCACCCTTCCACCCACCTGAAAATATGAGACCTTGTCTCTCCCTAGCCACTCCTGTATCCAGGAGGGAATTTCAGGTTAATCACATGTGAATCATATACTCTGGAATAGCCGAGTATGACAAGATGGAAGTTCTGGCTAGCAACACACCCTGTCATGACCTCAGCTGTTGCTGATACGGATATATTAATAAAGATGTATCTAGGCACCCCTCTGCAGTTCACTTGCTTCTCGGAGCCCTTAAACTTCTCCTGGCCTCCCCATAGCTGACCCTTGCACACAGTTACTCAACTTCCTACCGCAGCTGGGCATGGTTTCAAAATGGTGCTATAGGGGCTCTGAATGCAAACCCCGCTCTGAGATGTTGTAAACAGCAACTCAGTCAGGACTGCAATTTACTGTGCTTACATGACATGACCCTGGTGAAGTAACCAGCAAAACTTTTCTCACAACTCTTCTCAACTGCACCTCATGTGTTCAAGTGCCAGGCTCACAGAGACTCTGGTTTGCCCCAGCCGTTCTCACCAGGACTGTCCCCTCACAGTCACGGCCACAATGTCATAGGTTTCCCAGTCCACAGACAGCCTGCTCCGAGAGCAGGATCAGACGTGACTCTTGTAAGGGGCACAAGAAAGCTTGCCCTCCTGCACAGCAGGAACGTGAAAGGAGAAGAGGCTGAGACAGATTGTTTCCCTATGCAGGGCAGGCCTCAGGCACAAGGACCACAGCAAAACACTAGCCTTGCTTCAAGGAGGGTCTCCCATGTCACCAACATCCCTTGCAGCTTCCAGGACTTTGGGTATCTGTAAAAATAGCCTCCTTATGCTCACCAGAGGCAGAGACATGTTGATTGGAAGATGTTGGCAAAATTAAAGCAAAAGAGGACCTCCAAGTAGTTGAATGCTTCCTGGTCAACCTACACTGACTTTAAACTCTTTTCCCACACCCACATATGCCTAGGAAACAGGATAACATGGAGCAGTCACACTAGGAGCATAACAAGCATGCTGCCATTGGTCTAAAACCGCCACTCCAGTTTGCAGGGGGGCACTGTGACAGAGTCTACAAAGCAGTAAGACAGATAAAAAGTTGAACAAGCTGCCTGTGGAGCTGCAGTGCCCCTGTAGACCACTGGGGTCTAAGAGTGCCCGGTAATATGAATGCCCAGATTCTACCAAAGACTGACATAGTTATGAATTTTCTTCACCGACTGATCCAAGGCTGAAATATGCAGCTGCCAGACTGCCATAGTACTGAGGTCCAGAACCAGGCAGCAGAGGCTCAGTTGATGTCAGGATTCCTCCCCCACCTCAGCAACACTAAGAGTTCTTCCCAGAGAAACACAGACAACAGGACTGTGGGCAGACTTCCTCATTTACACATCCCGAGAGCAGTCAGTCCTCCAGCCCCATTTGGAGCTAGCTCCAACACCTGCAGCTCCAGTCTCTGAGGCAGGTGACAAATATTAGGCTTCTCCCCTGAAGCGGCATGGCAGATAAGCTAAGTCCTAAGTGACAGCAAGGCATGGATAGGAGCTCCCAGGGACATCCTACGATGGCTTCAAGGTCCTCTTGCCATCATGAACAGGTTCATTTGCAGAAACCAATCAGTTTTATTCTGCTTTTTCCTGGTTATCCTGAGTCCCCACAAAATGCCAAAATAAGGTGGCTCTCCTTTTCAACCTGGGCTACCTGGGAAGCAAGGCTCAAATTTTCAGCTGGAACTTATGCCTGAACTAAAAGATGGAGAACATGTAGAGTAGACACTTAGAGGAGGAGACTCTGTGGGAGCAAGAAGCAAAAGGCCTGCAGAGGCTGTATGGTAGTCAACTACATGCTTGCTGAAATACCACAAGGATGCAACTGGTGGGAGCCCCTTTGCTCGTGAGCTGGGGTGCCATCTTAGTTGTTGCCAGCAAATCAGAATAGGCATAGTATATGATGTTACTTTCATCAAGCTGCCATTTTTATCACTTTCTTATAAATAACAAGCATAAACAACCTTTTCCCCCCTCAGTCTGTACATACTTGGCCAGTTCAACCTTCTCTACAGTTTTTCTCAGACTGATTTTAGCAAGCTATTTGTGATGCAGTTTGGAGAAGTAGCTTACTAAGTGGGTCGTTATAAAAAATGTGGGTGATAAACACTATTGCTCTCTTTTCGTGCTTTATTAAGTCACAAGCTCTGGCTGACATGTAGCTACTTCTGTTGGATCGAAAGTAGGATCACAAGCATAGTACACATAATATAGAAATTCTGTGTATTTGAAGAACATTGACATAGACAATAGTACAATACCAAATGTTAAACAGCTAAGAACAATGAGAGTTACTGTGAACTGGCCTCTAACATAGATAGTCTGAAAGCCATTATGTGAAATCCAGAGTAAGCAAGATGGCTCTGACACTCAAACTTTTGTAGTGTCATCTGGAGTCTTTCTCTAGCATGGATTTTTTTTTTTTTTTTTTTTTTTAATCTCAGTCCAGGACAAGGGGGATCTGTGAGGTCAGCTGGATTGCTTTTCTTCTCCCAGCAAAGGGAACTTGCTTTTTCTTCTGATGCTAGCAGGAAAAGATGTTTGCCCTGGAAAAAAGTATAACAAAGGAAGCTGTAACGATAACAACAAAGTGAACAGACATCTGTTGGGTTTTTTTTAAATTTTATCACTGTGAGAGAGGAAAGTCTTTCTATTTTAAGCTTATCTATGTTAGATGATGGGATCTGAAAATAAAATTCTGGCTTATAATAGCAGCACTGGGTAACATATCTCTTATTAAAGAGAATGACATTAAACTAATTCAATAAAGAGAGCCAGCTATTACCAAATTAACCTTATGCCTTTTATCAAAGGATTTCAGAAACAAAAAGAAATGGTAATCAATCTTCTGTTCTGTTTTTCTGAAGTGCTCCAGCTCAGTGGCAAAATTCAGAAGAAATGCAAGACTTAAAAACTTCTCACCACTCCTTCCACTCACTGCACCTTGCTGCTTTATTTCAGTTAAGGTTTGTTCAATACGAATGCAGTTCTTACGCAGCTGAATAATAACACTACCTATATGGTGAGGCTAAATGCTGCCTAAAACAAGCACAGCCCTTTCCCCAAGCGTCCTCCTCCCCATAGGCATGGCTGCGCTTAAGACTTTCAAAACACTTGAAAACGAAAATCACAACGGGCGTTCTACTCGTCATCGTCTTAGGGACAGGTAATACTTAAGTTACATCCAGAGCTCCTAAATTGCTTCTTGTGCGTTAAAAACAAACACAGACGACCAACCTGAAAACCTAGTGCTGACTACCATTGCTGCCGTCCCTGCGGGCGCTGCTGAGCAAGGTGGCGAAGGATCTTCGGTTGTGGAGGGGCCGAGACTTTCGCTTGGGTTCTGCTCCCTCTCCTGCTTTACCTGTCAGCCGTGTGCTGGCACGGAGGCTGTGCCCCCTCCCCGAGGTAGCTGCCGGCCGTTCGGGCCCCCGGCCGGCCGTTACCCTGTACGCGAGTTACACAGCGGTGAAGGCAAGTGCAGTGGGAAAGACGCTCGCTCGGCAGAGGCGGACTCGCACCGGGCCCCAGGCGCAGGGCTGGCAGGGCAGAGCCGAGCCGGCCGCCGCAGAGCGCTAGCCCCGGCCGGACCTCACCCTCTGCCCGGCCGGGGAGCCGCGGCCCCGCTTCACGGGCCGGCGCCCCCGGCCTGTGCGGCTATCTCGGGACCAGGCGGGGGGACACGGGGCCTACGAGCAGGATCCCGGCAGCCTTGCTCCAGCGAGGCCGCCGCCGAGCGCCCGGGGCCCCCTCCCCTCCCCTCTCAGGGGGACCCTGACCCGCGCCCACACGACGCCGCCGGCGGGCGGGCGGCCACCGCCACCGCCCCCTGGCAGCGGGGCCCTCCCCGGCCGCGCGCGGCGGCGCTCTGGCCGCCGGCGGCCGCCCGCTCGGTGGTGTGGGTGGCCGCCGCGGGGGATGACGCAGGCGCCGAGCGGGCGGGCGGGCGGGAAGGAGGAGCCCGTGATGGCCGGTGCCGCCGCCGTCGCGCTGTCCCTCGCTGCGCTGCCAGCCGCCGCCGCTGCCCCCCCGCCTCCGCTGCCGGCTCCCGGCCGCCGCGTCGCCGCCATGGCCGAGGAGGAGACCTCCAGCGAAGGGTGAGTGGAGCGGGCCCGGGGTGACCCTCGTCCTCCCCGTAGGTGCCCGCGGCGGGGGGGGGGAGGAGGACTGTAAAGGGGACCCCGGCCGTACCCTGCCGCTCCAGGCCCTGCTTGCCCGCCTCCCCCGGCCGCTGGCCTGTCTCGCCGCAGCCCGAGCAAGCAGGTACGCTGCTGGGAGGCCGGCGGCGGCCGGTCCGGCGCGGCGGGGCTGGAGGCCGGCGTGGGCTCCCGCCTCCCCGAGCCGCCCGCCGGCTCCCCGCCGCGCAGCGGCCTCCGGTGCGGCCGCCCCGCCTGCCCCCGTGCGCTCCTGCATCGCTTCTGGTGTGCTCCCTCGGCCTACGGGCACGCTGTCTGCCATTTTCCCTGCCGCACCGACCGCCCTCCTGCCGTGGCTTCCTCCCTCCCGTGGGTATAGATGGGTCCTCGCACGGGCAGGCTCCCTCCCGGGAGATTTTGCCACCAGCCCCGTGCCCGTGCCCTGCCGCTTCACCTTCTGCAGACGAGCTCGGCGGTGCCTGGCCCAGCGGTTGTAACCGCACACCTGCTTACATGTATACGTACACATGTCACCGTCGCGTTTGCTTCGGCGCATGTACGCACTCGTACTGTCATCCACCCTTCCTTTGCGCCCCGGAGTCCGGCATGCACGCGTCTGTACGTGCTGCTGCCCCATGCTTTTGTGTGCCTTTGCAACTTTACCGGTACGCACAGATATCCCATCTTCTCATTCCGCCCGTTCTATACCTTTGTTTAGGTGTCGAGCAGACAGTAAGGCTTGTCGGCCTCTCTGCCATTGTATTGCCGTTCTTCTGTGTAATGCTTGATGCAAGTAGGAGATGAGAGCACATCTTTTAATTACAAACATATATGCTGTTGCTCTAACTTTTCCCTTTTCTAGTACTGTATGCCTACCTCATCTCCAGCTAGCTCTGGTAACCTTTTCTTTCCTTTCACTATCCCAAGGCATTCACATCTACCAAAATAACTCTTCTGGCATAAATTATCCTGCCCCTGTTCTTAACATGTATGCCTAATACTTGTTGGTAACTACTTACTCACACCCTCGATATATGACTTCATTATAGCTATTAATAACTCTTCTGCCTTAAATTACGTAGTTCCGCACTGTATCTTTTGTCTGTATATATTCAAATGATTCCGTAATAATAAAGTAATTAATCGGTGGTCTGTACTTCTTCCATTGACATATTCTTTACTCGTGTACGCCTTCTCATGCCTTGTCTTTCAGTGTATGTTTTATTTCTTGTTGTACACTTCAGCTTCCAGTACAGACTTGTTTTTATACCCTTCCATTGCCCCCAAATACATTGTCTGCCCTCCTTTATCCCACGATAGAATAATACAGTCATCCTGTCTCTGAGTCTGTTCAACAAACATACTTAATACATCTGCTGGTCACTTATCTCCCAGTTTGTTCCATCATATTTTATGGTCCTAGTCCAAAAAATGCTCTATCAGGAGATATCTGGCTGTGCTCTAGTTACACATGTGCTTTATACCCTCTGTCAGGTGTGTAAATGTGCTTTGTATGCACTGTTTACATGAATTTTTCCTATTTCTCCATCCTATAAATATCAGGTGGTATATCTCATTGTTGATTGCCTGGCCCTCAAAAACTCATTTATTGCCTGTTCTTCTCCCATCTCCCTTCTCTCATAATTAAGTCTTGTGTTATTTTGAGAAATTCCACTTAAAATTCTTCAGCTACTTGCATGAAAATCATGCTGTGCATTCATGATTTCATATCAAGGATGTTACTATTTGCATGTTGACATGTTATGTGTCTGTTCTGTTACCTTTCAAAACCACCTCCATTCTCAGTCTTGTTCTCTTTTTAGTCCTTTTTCCAGCTTCTGGCTTTGGTATTTCATCTTACGTACTTTGCTGCTCTGCCAGCTCAATCTGACCAGAACTGGACTACCCATCTTTTCCAAACTCCCTGTTACGCCTTTATGTCCTGGTTTCAGCTGGGATAGAGTTAATTGTCTTCCTAGTAGCTGGTACGGTGCTATGTTTTGAGTTCAGTATGCAAAGAATGTTGGTAACACTGATGTTTTCAGTTGTTGCTAAGTAGTATTTAGACTAAAGTCAAGGATTTTTCAGCTTCTCAAGCCCAGCCAGCGAGAAAGCTGGAGGCGCACAAGAAGTTGGCACAGGACACAGCCAGGGCAGCTGACCCAAGCTGGCCAACGGGGTATTCCATACCATGTGGTGTCCCATCTAGTTTAGGAACTGGGGAGTGGGGGCGGGGGTAATCGCCACTCAGGGACTAGCTGGGTGTCGGTCGGCGGGTGGTGAGCAATTGCGCTGCGCATCATTTGTACATTCCAATCCTTTTATTATTGCTGTTGTCATTTTATTAGTGTTATCATTATCATTATTAGTTTCTTCTTTTCTGTTCTATTAAACTGTTCTTATCTCAACCCACCGGTTTTGCTTCTTTTCCCAATTTTCTCCCCCATCCCACTGGGTTTGGGGGGGGGGGGGGTGAGCGAGCAGCTGCGTGGTGCTTAGTTGCTGGCTGGGGTTAAACCACAACACTTTATCACCATGTACAGGCAGCATTCTCTTTTCAAGTATAAACTTCAAAGGCTTCCCATTCAAAGCACTATGCAGTTTTGTCTGCTCTGTAACTCCGTGCTCTCCTCCTTTCCTCAAGCTTAAAATAGTTTTTCAAAATAATCTCCCCACCACCCCCTCTGCATTCTGCAACATTACCCATTTGAAACTACAGTCGCCTTCTTGGTTCTGTGTTCTTTCTGACCCATTCACATTCATAAAATACACATCATTTGTAAAGCCTCTTGTTGATGGTTTACGGGTTTTTTAAGTAAGAGACTTAAAATAGCTCTGCCTCAACCTGTTTTGTTTGTATGTTCATTCAGCATGTTAGCCTGAACTGTATTAGCTGTCTGGTTTGATCACGTGGAGCGCTGAGTGCTGCTGAGACAGTGCCAAGTACCCTCAGCTTCAGTAGCCTGCCAGGATTGCAGGATAGTAACACTAGATGATCTGGACATAGGGTTAGGAATCATAGGCTAAATTTTCAAAAGGATTATGACAAGTTCCTCATCATGGTTTACTCAACTGGATAGCTTTTTAAAGCAGGTTGATTTTCAGGATGTTGTCAGTGTCTGCCCTCTGAACAATCAGGCCATTTCATCTGAAATCTTTCAGAGTAAGCCCCCCCAATTCATTAAAGACTTCTAAGAACAAAATCTCATCCTTCTTTTCCATGAATTCAGAAAGTGCATTAGCTTTGATGAAATGCTAGTGCTCCAAGTTGTTAGTGTTTTTATTGGTCTGTTTCTAACAATAGTCAAAATTAGCATTTCTTCGTCTTTTGAAGTTGAGCAAAGCTCTGTACCCAGAGGAAATTTATAAACAAGTGAAATATGTTAAATATTTTTTGATTTAAAACTCCTTGGCAGTGAGAGGAAGAGTACAATATACCATCAAAAACCTAGATTAAATTGTTAGTGACAGGTGTATACAAAGAATAAATACAAAGTTTACTTTATCTGCTTTGAAAAAAATAGTGTGGCTCAACTTGTTACGCAACACACTCAGTTTGTTGCAATCTGGTAACTGTGTAAAGCCTGGTGAAAACAGAATAGTGGCTCAGTTACTTTCTAGAAGATCTCAGCTGAAAGATACTCACTATATTGTCCTAACTTTGAATGAGAAGATAAACAAACAAATGTTTTAGTATTCATCATGGAAGTGATTGCATGGTTAACATGTCACCTGCTAACAATTTCCAAACCTCTTCACAGCCTTGGACCTTCTCTGCCTAAGTTTTAGATGTAGACTTCTGCCTGTGAGGCGAACAGCCTAGCATAAGCCTTTTGCCAGTATTGAATTCACTTATACTCACTCTGGATTCAGCAGGACTACTTATGGCTTGTAATATAACTAGGAATAGCAGCTACTAAATGTATGTATATATGCAGAAAAAATCCCCAAAACAGAATGCTGGGTTTTTCCCCGCTCTGAGATAAGTGGAATAGCTTTCTTTAAAACAAAATTTTTAAGGGATCTGCACTTACAAGCCTACACCAGATTGATTGTAAGTGGCCTGTAATCCCACAAAATAATGGCTTGGTGTAATAGGTGAAAAGGTACACTGCGACACCAGTAATCACAATTATTTTTGCATTATCCTTCAAGCTTGCTTGTATGACAGAATTCTTTATACAGTTTTGAAGTGAGCTGTTTGATTAATAAAAGAGGAATAGTTTATTAGGCTTAGTAGAGCCTGCATCTGCCTCTTAGTAGGACAGTTCATGGGGATATCATAGTGATATGTTAAAGCATGATATTACAGCATGAAGGGACACTCTCAACTCAAAATATTCGCTTGATTTTTTGCTCATTACAGCATCTAGGTTTTAAAGCAAACTGAGTGGGTAGACTGCTGAAAGCAGGGTCCTGCTTACTTTTCTTTGTGAAAGGAGACTATTTCTAAGGGCCTTTCATATAGCGCAGGTGACTGACAGCAGGTCTGGTACCTACAGCCTGCATTTTTAAAGAGCGAGTGAGACCTAAGTGCAGTGGGGTAAGCACATGTGGGAAATGGCTAAAGGACGTTTCCTTCCTCTTTTCTGATTTTGTCTTTTTCCCTGGCAGAGTTGTGTCGGTCATAGCTTCAGTGCTTAATGTCTTCTGTGTTACATACGTGTGCTCATCTGAAAGTATATGTATGAGCATGCTTTCAGGCATTTATAGGATTGTTTCTAATAGTTTTCCTGTCCTTGTATGAATTTGGGAAGGGAAGGTCTGTGTTCATTAGGGAAGATCTCTTTTCTCCCCCAACACAGACTCAAGGGAGAGAGGGAAAAGATGGCAAAATAAAATAGGGGCTATCTTCTCGTTCCAGTGGCAGAAAAAAGATGGTCATGTCCCTGTCCCTGGACAAGGAAGAATCTCATCCAAATGCCCCTGTGAGAGGCTTGATTAAACACTACAGGGGATAGAAAGTAATGTTCAGCTTTTCCCAGCTGGCAACCGTAGGCAAACATTATGGAAAAAAGTTTTAAAAAAATAAAGTGCGATGAGTATATCAAAGTAGATGATCTGTTTAGCTCTTTTTACTCCATTTTGGCTCCTCTTAGAATTCCCTTGTTTATTAAATATTCCTTGACTCATGTTTAGGGGAGAGATCGAGAGAAGAGTTTTCTATTTGTTATTTTTTTTAGATTTGCTTCACCCATTTCACACTAGTCCTCCATGGTTATACCTGATTTACTTAACGTTTGTGAAGGGGATTTTTAGATTTCAGTTAGACCCATTTATATGTTTACTTACCACCTTACAAGTTCCCTCAGCTTAGCAGGAAATTAGATGACAGGGCTGATGGCAAGGAGCTTCTGAAGGACCACAATCTTGGTCAAGGTCTATTCATGAGGCAACAGTGAGGCCCCTGGACTTTGTTTCACAGTTTAAAAATGAGTAAAAGTGGGGCACCCCATACATTTAATTTATAATTCAGCAAATATGTTTGTGATTTTTTCAGAGAATTCTTCGGTTCTTCATACTTCTTCATGGTTCCTAAGGGAGACTGCCTTAGGAAACATCATCTAGAGGTTTGAATGCCACAGGCTAGACGTGTCTAGGCTGAAAGGTTTTTTCCTCTGCTCTTTCTGAAACTTGTTCTTCTGTTAGACAATAGGAGGAGAGGCCACACTAATGTGCTGCAGCGAACTGCGGAAGGTCCCCCCTCTTTCCGAGCAGCAGTCCATACTCTCAGTTGCCCCTTTCCAGTGGCCTGTGGCAGCAATGCTGGTTGCTGCCTTCAGTGAAGCAGCATTCAAGTGCGTGGTTTCCACTGCCACCTGTGGGCATGCAGGTGATCCCAGAGGTCGGGTGTGCTTCGTGTGCTTCACGCTTTGTGTATGTAGTAAATGGACGTGAATTTTTACGGAAACTGTCACGAGAAGAGACACTTTCAGCATCTGGCCTGAAGGTTTCCTCTGCCTCCTGTAGAAGATGCCTCTCTCCGTCAGTGATGACCTGGCCAAGTCATATGCTATGACAGAAATCCCCCACAAAAAATATCTGACTAGATTTATCAGCCATCCGGCTCAAGTCATTAAAGAAAAATATGAGAAGCAGAGGGAGGAAGATAGTAATTATGTAGTAGCTTTTAATTTACATTTACTGATGGGGGGTAAGGCAGGTGGAAGAGGCAGCATTAAAAAGTCTGCTACTAATTGTGTGGGTCAAGTGGAAACTTTCCAAGTATCAAGGAAAGACTACTACAAAAATTGCCAAGGTAGGATTAGGGTACCTGGGGGGGGTTGTAGCACCAGTGGGAATTAAAGCAGAGTCACAGATCCAGAGAGGCAGCTAGCTGTGGGGTTACTACTGGGGTTGCCAAAGTGTTGGTGACTATAGGTCATTGGAGAATGCAAACTTCAGCCACTGTTGCATGTCTTTGGGTATATTCTAGGTTTTTTAGAGCCTGCTAGGGGGCTGGTAGGCCCAGTTAGACGCTTACCCCTCCACAAAGGACAATGTCTGTGCCAGGAAGAACTCCCTGGTCTCTAACTTTCCTGAACATCAATGGGAGAATCTGAACAACTTTCCCAACTGATAAATTATAAAAGCAGCTTTTCTTTTCTCTCTCTTATATAGTGGTTTATTAAGATTGCTTGTTGAGGAAATTCTGATTCTTTCATAACTTTTGAGTATTTACTTGCAACTCTGACATTCTTTCATGGTAGGTTTTTGTACATGATTTGTACTGACAGCGAGAGAGAACAGGGCATGGGAGGAAAGGCGAGTGTCTGCATTTGCATTGGCTCTGAAAGATGCAGATGAGAAGCTGAACAGCAGGAGAGAGGTCAGTGGAGAAGAGAGATTTGTGAGTCAGTGAAGCTGTGTAAGGGAATGAGGTCAGCCTGGAATAAGGTTAAGAGGGTAAAAGAGGAGGATTTTAAGGGTAAGCCTTGAGTGACATGAAGAAAACGTGGTGAGGAATGGCAAAGGAGGAAGGTGCTCTGAATGGGTTGTCATAGAAAACTCAGGATCATGCGAGACTGCAGAAAGGAGGGGAAGATACAGCTGTAAAAATGCGTTTTGTAACAAAAGATGCAAGAGCACCTGTTGCCATTGAGGAAGTCCAATCAGATATTGAAGTGGGGAGAGAAATGTATTGCAATGAGGAAAAAAAAGAAATGAGGTGGGTTAGTGCTAGCAAACTATTGTAGATTTTTTTTTTCTTGATTACATTTAGTAACTGTTATACTGACCCTAAAGGCTTAGTAATTATATCGTACCTTTCCATGAGGGGACATTCAATGCAATGGCTTTTTAGACCCACTTATCTTCTTGCCTATTTCTAAGGCTACTTACATTTTCTTGACATCTAAAGCATTTGTAGTGCAGGCATGTACACAAAACAGTTTGTTAGGAAAAGGGTTGTACACTTCTTAGGTTTTCCAGAAGTGGAAATGAGGCTAGGTAGCCCAAAACATTGAATTCCAGTTCTTGAAATTTGACATAGGTAACTTAGTCACCATAGGTGACTATGATAAAGGAACATAATGTAGAAGCTGTTCTAATGGTCTGCAGTGAAACAAGCCATCTTCACTATGTATTCACACTAGAGACAGGTATGATACGAGTGGGGTTTGTGTATAGCACGTTTGGAGCCAAGGGAAACAATCATATGCTTTAGATAGTGTTTTATCTATGTTCATATATGTCTCTCTATGGAAAAATAAAAATAACCATCTATTTAAGGTTTGATCTGAATTGTGCATAATACACTATGGCATATAAACAAAAGATAAGTGGGGTAGAGTGTGGGTGGGCAATGGTGCAGATTTGAGAGGTGTCTGTTACATGTGTGGTTTTTTCTTGTCCTGTTTGATGGAACTTGGGGACAGTCTGAAGTGCAGGCCTCTGGCATGGTAGATATGAGGAGGCTGACAAATAAAGTTTAATCTAGGTTGAGGTTATGCAGTATCCGAAGGGCGGCAGGAGTACATCAGTAGGTGGATGAATAAAATGGAAGTAGTAGAAAGTTCTGTAACATCTGAAGGGCACCAAGAGGAAATTTTAATTTTCTTTAATTACGCTTTTCTTCACAAATTCTTAATGCAGTGTGCAGTGTGTTGTTTTTACAAACACTTAACAGCTGTAGCAGTGCCAAGTTCTATCAGATGTGAGTTTACTGTGGAGGAGACAGAGTGATGTAGGTTCTCAGTGGTACCTAACTTGTGTGTTACACCCATGATCTCTGTCACAAGGTTGAGTAGTTTTAGTGGGACTGTGCAGCTCCCCCCATTCCTTTCCTCTGCATCTTTATCTTTGTATTCTTCCATTCCTGGTCTGTAGTTGCTAATAGGATTTTTCTGTAGATTATGTTTGATTTTAGCTTTTAAATCAAACTATAAAATAATGGGTCCTTACAAGAGATGGAAGGAATTAACCAAGGGCTTGCTTGGCTGGTTAGTATTAGCGGTTAGTGGACCATAAAGTTTTTAAGCGGACATGCCTGTATGTTAGAGGGTGTGTTGTAAGTTAGGGAGGAACAGTGTTTCTCAAAGCTGGTGTTTTTTGGATTTAGTGTGAGAATAATGTTGGTTACACACTGATGTTTTAGTTGTTGCTAAGTAGTGCTTACCCTAAGTCAAGGATTTTTCAGTTTCCCATGCTCTGCCAGCGAGCAGGTGTACAAGAAGCTGGAAGGGAGCATAGCCAGGACAGCTGACCTGAACTAGCCAGAGGGATATTCCATATCATAGAACATCATGCTCAGTATATAAACTGGGGGAGTTGGCCAGGAGGGGTGGATCACTGCATGGGCATTGGTCAGCGGGTGGTGAGCAATTGTACTGTGCGTCACTTGTCTTTCCTTGGGTTTTATTTCTCTCTCTTTTTTTTTTTTTTACATTTTTTTGAATTTTTATTGTTATTATTATTGTATTTTATTTTACTTTAGTTAGTAAACCATTCTTATCTCAACCCATGAGTTTTACTACTTTTTTTTGTATTCTCTTCCCCATCCCACTGGGAGCAGAAAGGAGTGAGTGAGCGGCTGCATGGTGCTTAGTTGCTGGCTGGGGTTAAACCACATCAGCTGGTTAGAATTGATTAGTTCTCTGCTCTGTAGTATATTTGTGGCCTGACTTCAACCTGACTGTGGAGGAGACTTTGTGATGTTTTGAAGGATGGTAGGGCAGTGCCCTTGTTTGTAGATTTGGAACCTATATAGCAGTGAACAGTAATAGGAATTAGTAATAGCTGTATGACCACACGCATAGTTTCTTCATTATTGCATACATGCTTAATGGTTTCTTGCACTGGCTGTTAACACAGCTACTTTGTAAGCAGTATGAGCATTACAGGCTGCAGGCTTGGGTGGCAGTCCACAGATAAACTTCATTCTTGTACGTACTGACAAAGCACATGCCCTGAAATGGCCACCTTTAGGTGTAGCTAGAATGGGGATGGAAGAAATGACAAAAACATATAAAAAGGATACATATGCATAAAAAAAATGAAAGGCAGTATTGGGAGACAGAGAAGAAAATGGGGAGGGGGCTGCAGTGATGCAAGGTGTACAGCAAAGCATACCTATGGCTGAGGTTCAGCATGGGAGGGAGCAAAATTCCTCTCCACTGCCTGAATGCTCAGGTTGCTCAAATGAATTTAAATAACATGGTAATCTTCAATATTACTAAAACAGCCAGAAAATGATCCTTCGTTATGGCTTCACATTCATTATTTACATTCTCAGGTTAATTTTGATAAATGATAGTCCTGAGTAGCACTGTTAATATAGAGACAGTAATAAAATTTGCTTCTGAATTTTTACATTCATTCTGATGTTGAATGTTCTAATACAGAGTTCAAGATGCAGTAAGTACGTGAGGAATGCATTGTTTCTACCTCTGACCTAGTGTAGCAATATCCTGCAATAACCTATCATGGGCTTTTTGTTGGAATGGGGCTGATGTAGATTACACTCCCTAGAAATACTATGCAGAGGTTTTCAAAACATTCTATTTTAATGTTACTGAAGTATCCAAGAGTTTCACAACATCTAATTGCATGGAACATCTTGGCTCAAAACTCATCTAAACAGAACTTTATAGGCAGGGTTATAATGTCATCTGGGAAAAAAAATTGGGTTCCTTTTTAACCCATTCACAGCAATTTCATGGTTTTTTTTGTCACCTCATGAAAATGGTAAGCAGACATTTGTTAAAGGATTGAGGTTTTTTGTTCCCATACCATATTTCTAATTCTTGTTTCTGAGTCTTGCCTCTTTACTATGCTCCTCAAGGTTTTTTCATGCAGTGATTATGAACTGGAACATGGAATGTTTTTCTTCTCCTGATGTTTTTCTGCAACTGCCAGAGCCTATTTTTTGTCCTAGGAACATCTCATTCAAACTGTTGTGGTTACTCCATCTGACTTCTACTGTACATGCAGAAGCTCCTCCCCTGGATATAGAGCCTTTGCAATAACACTTAACTATACATAGATTGTGTATGCTTGAATTATTCTGACTGTATTAATTATTCTCAGAAAACTGAAGCACTAAAGAACATGCTGCACTTTGGGGACAGGAATGAAGGACTACAAGGACTCCTAAAATTGGTTATGCTCTTAAAGTTCTCATGAAACCATATCCTGAGTGTTGTTCCCAAGACATCCCTGCCCTGACTGAGGTCATGATTATACGTTACTGTCTGTAAGTGGCAGCTCTGACTTAAAAGCTCTCCGTCCTCCACCTTGCCTTGCTGGTCTTTTTTCCATCTTGTTAGTCCATAGGTCTGCTGGTTAACTGTTTGGCTTCACTGTAGCTGGATCTCCATAATTAATCTGGTTTAAAACATAATTTCTTTTAAAGCTGAATCATTTCACAAATCTGATAGAGAGAGCATCCACAAAATAGTTGAGTTGGGAAAATGGAGGGAATAGTAAGCTTTTAGGTCTGATCTGATCTGCTGGTAGTGAGGATGGCCTGAGATTCAGGCGTTACATCACCCAGTTTACTGCATACTGACACCAGCAGGAATAAAAATGCTTAAGTAGGGTGCTTCTCCAAGTTGGACTAACACATGGACTTCTCTGTGTGTTTTATCTTTCTCATTTTAAAAATTGGCTTTCCTTGACTTAACAAGCTAACACTGAATATTAACTGCAGTCAACTACTTTTGTCAAAAGTTTAATACATATCTGTTTGCTGCATTTTGTTCTCAGTTTCATGCAGAGCATGTTGCTTTCATGTGATAAACACATTTTCTTAATTTCCTAAATTTTCCAAATTTAATTAGGAAATTTGAGTCCTCTTTTGTGCTAATCAGTAATGCATTCTGTCATTTTCAATTAAATGTGCTTTGCCTTACAGTTTTTACTTTATTTTATAATTAAGAAAATCTCACCATTATATGTTTATATATTCTTTGAACAGAAGGAGCATTTATCTTGGTCTTTAAGAATGTATTTTATTTACTTCTTTACATTAAAACTTTCTCCACCCTAACTTTCCCTCTCATAGCAAGATTTCTGCTTTAAACTAGTACTAAGCTTGGATGTGTAATTTTCTTGGATTTTAAATGATTACAGTTGTTGAAATGCTAGAGAGACTTCTTGCTTGTCTGAAACCGTATAGGAGGACTTGAAAATGTTCATAAAATTAAATCCACAATGATTGACATCCTAATTTTAGTGGTACTACCTTATGCGTTTTAAATTTCTTATCACTATTAGTCATTTAATATTGTGTTATCAAACAGAAAAATGTTATCAAATTTGATTCAGAGATATGCAGTTCCAATATATAATAATTTTAAAACTTTCTTGAGTTGAAAATAGTTGCCACCTCTGTATCTCCTCAAGTTTACTTTTCAATTTACTGGAGTTTTAGAAACATGTTTTATTGTTCTTTCACACACTAGGTGAAATAAGTTTATTACATTTTTCTCCAAAGTACTTTTTTTCCCCCAGTGATTTGTTAAACAACCTACATGCAAGAGAAATTCTCCTGGGAGTAAACAGAGAACAAGATGGAACTTGGGTATAGTGAATGCTGGAAAAAAAAAAATTTTTCTTTACTTAAATAGTAGGGGGTTTTGTAATGGTAGTGTTGCTGGTAAATGTTAATTAAAAAGCATTAATTCTTGCCATAATCAGTCATGTAAACAGCACTCAGTATGCTGGTGTTGCAGGCCTTTAAATTAATGAAATGGGAAAGGAAAAGTTTATTATAACTTAACTCTATCTTGGATATAAATTAGCCAGATGTAAACCTGCTACTTTTCTCTGACATTTCGACACACAAAGTACTATTTGATTCTGTCATCCCTGACTGTTTCTTTTGCTTTGTATTGTTTCAGGTCATTACCTGTAAACTTGAAATTTAGTAACCAAAAGTAGAATTTGCTCTGAAAACTTGATGCTGTTAAGGATGGAAGAAACCACATCCTACTTACCTCTTAGGCTTTGTGTAGCCTACTGCTGATACTGAGGAAAATGCAGAAAACATTCAGTAGACAGACTTATTCCTGCTGTTCCTTTAAAAAAAAAAAAAAAACAGAGAGAGAAAAGAAAAAAAGATGATACTGAAAAAGGTAGAAGTGTATCTCTAGTTATTTCACTTAAGCATCCATCCATACAAAATCCTATGTTAACTAGAGAGTGTCCTTAGATCATTATAGTAAAACAGTTTTTCTTTTAAAATTGGCAGTTTGCCCTAAATTTGATGTGTTGACTTCATGTGTTATGAATACCTGATGCTCCTTTTCACTCCTTCTGGTTTGCCTATTCTTAGTATTTCTGTAACAATTGAAAGGGCTGAGTGAGTTGCTTTTCCCTGCAGGTGGTTGCTCCATTCTTTAAATTATTGATCTCTTTTGAGTGTTACTTATGGATTAATGATAATATTTAAGTATTTAGGGTTTGTTTTGATAAAACACTGAGCACTCTAAACTCAGTTCAGCAGAACACTTAAATATATGACTAGTTCCATTGAAGTACAAAGCTTAAGTGTTTTTATGTGATGGGGTTACGTGAGACCTTAGAATAGTAAGCCTTACAATGCTTATCATATTTAGATTTCAACACATTGGCAGTTCTGAATTCCTTTGCTTGCACAGTACTTCAAAAATACTTTATGGAGAAGCAAGATGGGAGAGCCTGAGCTGTCTTTCTATTAGCTTACCCTTGTTTTTCTGTTACAGTGCAAGATTCTCTTAATTTGAGGCTAGCTCAAATTGATGGATGTTCATAACTGCCATGCCAGGTGGATGGCCCTGAAAATCACAATGCCATTCCTCTTGGTGCTGGGCAGAAACAGTACAACAAATTCTCTGCATTAATTTGGTTTTGTTTTCTTCCTTATAAATACCTGGAATTAATTCTGAGAGTCAGGAGAGGAGAGGGTTAGGGTTTTTGAAAGATCAGCTTGATTCTAATAAGTTTTAAGGGTAAAGGGTAAAGCTTGAAATGGTTCACCAGTGAGTTCACTCAGTGTTTCAGCATTTTAAGTTTTTGAACTTGTTCCCTAGCTAAAAAGTTGGTAGTTTGCCACATTGTCTTCACAAATTCAATTAAAAATCTTAAATATGTTCATTTGCGGAGAGCAAGACAGAAACAGACACGCAGCTCTGTTGCTCGTGCAGAGCAACAGTTACATTCCCATAATCAGCAATTCAGTTACATTCCAGTAATCCTTTGCTTGTGAATTGTTGTGTAATTGTTGTATACCCTGAGCTCTGGCTCCCCTACTGATGTCATTTTTAAGGCCAAATAATCTTCATGACAAGGAACATGCATCTTTCAGCACCTGTTTCTTGGTCTGTATTGGGAGTTTTGGTTACCTTACTAACTTCAAAATTCTTAGTGAAAAGCCAATTTTTATATTCACTATTGTAGAAAGATCTCTGCATGTCCTGTCTCGGTGGGTCAGCAATTTTTGACAAATCATCATGTAGCAAATGGTGTTGCTTTCATTTACTCTGATTTAGTGGAGTTCTGTTGCTTACAGGTTTTTTGTTTTGCTTTTTGGCCACATAGGCTTTGCATAGATTATTACAGTTAGATCTACAATGGTGGTGCACATGGGAAAATAACCTCTGTTGAATGATTTTAAGCTTAATACCTCTTGTAAGCCATGCATTCATATAACTGTTATGTAAGTAAATTGTCAGCTTGAAAAGTGAGAGAGTGAGCTCCATGTGCATTTATATCTCCTAGATAGAGTTATAAGCAACTTCTGCTGAACATTTGTTGAACATCTTTATATGGTAGAGCTTCATTTTTTAAACCCACATTACAAGCCAGAAATTAGATAGATTATTCAGCTGTTTGAGTGCATACCTCAGTGCTACAATAGATGTTTTCAATTCTTCAGTATTATCTAAGCTTTCATGAGCTTTTTGTGGAGTATGTCAAATTTGTAGCTGACTACAGATCCATCATTTGTCTTGCATGTAATCAATTCTCACCAAGCTAAACAGGATTAATTTAGCTGACAGAATGGTAGTATCCAAGTTACCTATTTGCCATCTTCTTCATCCAATTTGACGTAATTAGTGGAGGTGGATGGGTGGGTCAGGTTCACTATACCTCTGCCTCTACTTGATTCCCAGTTCTTTTGAAAGTTACCCTTGGGCAATTTAAGCTGTGCTGTGACAGCAAGTTCTTGATTCAAATTAACATTCAGGCAGCTAAGGAAAAGCGGTGTTATCCTTAGTTACATTTTACATGATATTCAATTATTCTTTACTCCTTAGATGTCTAAACATAGTAATTATTATTTATTTTTAAATAATTATTTTATTTATTTATTTTTATCCTTTCTTATGCTGGGACCCAGGGAAACAGGACATGTGCTCCAACCAGCCAACGTGTTAGGTCCTGGCTGGCGGCTTGGCCCCTGCGCATAGCAGTTGCAGCTCCATGTTGTCAGATGTCTGTGCCTGTGTCCCTTTTTTTTTTTTTCATTATTTATTACTGTATTTGGTTATCAGCATAGGCTGCTGATGGTCTTACTAATCTTCTAGCTGCACACTAATCACCTCGACTTTCTCCATATCTAAGGCCGTTCAGTGCATGTCTCTGGGGCTTTCCCTTACCTTCTGGTCTCCTGCCCCAGACATGTTACTAGAAGTGTGGAGGTCTGTTGGCAGAGAGAGTGACTTCTTTGAACACCCAGCAGGTCAGCTGGCCTCTGATTTTTCCAGCCTCCAGTACTCCAGACTTTTTCAGGTGGCTGTGAAAAGTGTAACTGACCCAAAATAGCAGTTGCAAGGAAGCATGCTATGGCACGCTCTGCCCTACTGACTATTGCTTATTTTAGCATGGATGTGCACACTGGTTTATGTTACTGCATGGCCACAAATGAATATACAGGTTAAATTCCACTAGTTACGTGCCTTGGTAATTTGGCACATAATGCCCATGGGTACAATCAGTATAAAAATGATAGAAATTTGGGCTGTCAGTTGCCAGATTTATTCCACACTTTTTGATTCAGCAAGCAGCTAAGCCCAATGGATTTCTTAATGCCTCAAAATACAATTCCACTGTTGAGTTTTCTTTTTGTAAAAAGAAAGATGGAAACAGTGTTTGGGAAGCGGTGGGTGATGAAAGCAGAATGGGGGTCTGCCTCTTCTGACAGTGGGTAGCTCACTTACAAAGTGAAACTACTGGAAATCTTTAGTTTTCTTTCATATCTTCTCTCCATTGCTGGTGAGCACAGTGTCTTGAAAGGTCCATTGCTTCTTTTTTGATGTTACATAGCTCTTTTAACTTTATATCACAGAAATAAAAATGATAGGCCATGTAAGCAATTGACATTCTTGTGTGCATTTAGAAGACACGTTTAGGACAGATGTACAAAAGAAATGATACAGTCACACTCTAGTCTTCCAAAACTATCAGAGAAATTATTCAAATAGATTAAATAGTTGATTGTTCTCCACATGTGGAAAACATCTAGCAATGTGGTAAATAATTTTTGGAAGGAGGGGGTGAAAACCAAAGGATTAAGTCTTGAATATAAGTAACTAAATATTTTCTTTCTAAAATAACTTTTCTGGAAAGTGATCACTTTTTTGACAGAAAGCCTTCTTCACTTTCTCTTTTAGTTCAGCAAGGACAGAATGACTGAATTGCAAACATAATTTTTATTTTAAGTGTTTCAGCTTGCTGACTTCGTCAAGCTATGTGTATGTGATGTCTCTTCTGAATGAAAATCTCAGTATTTATAAACTGTACTGATAACTAACAAAAGAAAGAATGGGCATCTATGTTATAACTTTCTTATTCCGATACAATTTTCTAAATATTTTTAATGAGTATCCAGGTGTCTGCCTAAGACTGGGAAATAAAATTCTGGGACTGTGAACTGTAGATTTCATTTTTATTTCATTGTGGTCATATTTCTGCACTGTCTTCATATTGACATGTTGCAGCTATACATTTCTGTAAAAATACCCAAACACTTTAAAGAAGATCCTTTGCTGAATCGGTGGTTTTGCCAAGAAGAAACATTTCCTATAGTTTTGGTTTGAGGGAAATAGTGATTGGGTTTTGTGCTTCTGACCTAGGAGTTATGAATGAAAATGCCTAGTTAAGCATGTAACTAGCAGAAAGTTTGGCTCAGGAGGGTGGTGACATAGCTATTGTTTAATAATTTACCAGAGTAATTCATAACATGGGACACAATTAGTGATTTAAACTCAGATTTCACAGTTATTTGCTGGTGAAACTGCTTTTGGCTGGTGCCAGCTTTAACCTCCTAAAAATCTTACTTTTAAATAAAAGCATAGATTAATGTGGAAGCAAAATACTTGGATGGCCATTCCTGTAAGATGCTGAGCTCCTTCATTTCTTAGGTTGCATGAGGACATGGCATGGAATGACATGCAACCATCCTTTCCCAGTCCCTCAATACACCATTATAATGATTCCCATGGTCTGGTGGTTTAGGAAGCTTATTTACAGAACAGCCAGACATCAATGTGTTTCTCAGAGGAGTAAATAATACTGAATAGCAGTGGGCATGGGTGATTGGATGATTAATCCTTTTTGATCAAGTATGGTTTGGGGTTTTTTTTCTTTATATCCCCTAACATGTTTCTATGAATCTGAACAGTGCTGCTGGCAATTGCGTTGTGCATCCCCAGAAAACCTTCTATGTTGTATCATAAACTTAAGTAGTTATGCAGCTAAAGTAGCTCAATCTCTTAAAAAGGGGGGAGAGAAGGTCCTTTGGGTAAAGAACTTGGGGGGGCTAGATCTGTAATTTGTTATCGATGTGTTGTGTACACCCTGAAAAATTGGACATTAGTATACTTATAGTCTTTTAACATTAATTGTTGTACAATTAATATTTGCAGTGTTCAGTCTTGAAAATACTATAACTAACTGGAAAGCAGTTCAGTGTAGGAAAAAAGTGCTAAAGAAAGTTGATTGTGAATTTGGTGACCTTATCCTCTTCCCTGTGAGGAATGGTCTGGGGTCCTACAGTAGCACTGATAGTCTGAGCCACTTCAAAAACAGGTGAGAGAGGGAAAAATAGGATTCCATCTTAAAAACAAAGGATAAATTAGCACCCAGGAAGAGCTGTACCCAATTGCTGTGTCTTTTGAAGCAGTGTCAGTGAGGCAATGCTGCTAGCTGAGTCATTCCCCCTGCTCCCATGGTCAAGCTAGTTCTACCAAGATAGTAACTGACAGCTGGAAAAGCAGCTTCTGTTGGGCGAATTGAAATTCTGTTTTGTTTTCCTCTGGGACTTTGCTTCTAAGTTGGTAATGAAGGCCCTGGTTTTTTGCTTTGCTACAATAAGCCTTCTTATTTTTCACTTTTTAAATTTATCTAGTATATGAATCAGTTCAAGTTAGGCTGGCAAGTGCATGGTTTATTGCTTTTTTTGGAAATAGTAGGTTCATGCAGGGTAATGTGCGTGCAGGCAGACTTCCAAGGGAACTTGAGAGGAGTCTAGAAACCCCAATGATTGTGCCAGGCTTGTCGGATCGGCGTGAGGGCTGATGTCGCCAGGTTCTTAGAAGAAGCCTGCTCTGACGGAGATAGAACAGTACACTCTGATAAGGAACACACAGTGGAGAAACAGTGTGCTGTTTGAAGAACACCCCTGATTATGACACCACTTTATAAAAGTCAGGAGAAAGTGAATTCCCTCCCACTGCGCACTCCTGTCCTGCATGGCGTGTAATTGGGGTTCTTTTATGAAAAGCAGCAAAAGAAATGTCTTCAGAGCATCAAATGGTGCAAAAAATTACCGTCTTGCTCAAGAAATTTTTATTCTGTATTGCTGTTGTAGGTTAGGATGGTTATTCAGCTGGCTTCCTGCTTGGTGTCCCACATCACTGCTACACCTTAAAGAGGCTGAGGACAAAATGCTAAAATGTAAGTCTTTGGTTTTTAATAAGATTCATAGATACCACTAGATTTTCTATAAATTTACATTAAATATAATCAGAGAAGTTTTTAAATATGGCTTTTACACTGTAATGAAATAAACAGGTTTATATTTAGATTTTCATTGTTCCCTTATTTAGATATTTGATTGTAGGCTCTCCCCTTTGAAAGGGAGCTCCAATTTAAAACAGTGGGTTTTGTAGAATGTACTTCATATTTTATCAGGCACGTCTAGCAACATAATTTTTTCCCACTCTTTCTTCAGGTATTGCAAGTACATACAATAAACGATATGTGTATATATCTAATGGAAATAAAATATGGACACTGACATTCTCTCCGGACCTTTCACATAAAACTCCGCTTGTTCTCCTGCATGGGTTTGGAGGAGGTGTTGGACTGTGGGCTCTCAATTTTGAAGATCTCTGTGAGAACAGGCCTGTTCATGCTGTGGACCTCTTGGGATTTGGACGTAGCAGTAGACCACACTTTGACACTGATGCTCAGGAAGCAGAAAACCAGTTTGTGGAATCCATAGAAGAATGGAGAAAGGAGGTGGGGTTAGAAAAAATGATTTTACTTGGACACAACCTAGGTGGATTCCTGGCTGCTGCTTACTCATTAAAATACCCATCAAGGTATGTGAAAATAAAGGAATGAAGGAATTCCTTTTCTGTATTTGACTAGCGATTTTAACACAGATTTTATTTCATCAGTCTCTTTACAGATTATCTTTAAGTAAATGACTGTGCTGATTTAAAGAAACTTGATACTGAATTTTAAGCCCAAAGTATTAATTGTATGGTTTGTTTCCAGATGAATAGAAATAAGTAGATATGGTAAACATGTTTTTCTATGTACTTTTCTATACCTCTTTTTTTGTTCAGTACCCCCTTGCCATGTTATAAGGCAAAACAGCAAAGATCGTATTTATGGATGGATGATTTGTGACATCTCTGATCAAACACAGGTTTGTGAAGGGAAAATAAGCCTGTTTCTGCCAAACTTCCCATTATTATGGATAACATTGAAACTTCTGAACATAATTCCCCTAAGTTATTTATGGCTATATACTAGAAGTCGGCCTGGTGCCAGCATGATGATGTAAAAATGATTTTAGTGACTGATTTAAATTGTCTGTATGCCACTTCATACTACTTCTTTGAAAAACAAGCCAGCTGCAGCAGTCCTGTAATTGTATTTCATCAGCATTTTCTGCACTGCATTGTGCCAACAGCTAATCTTTTTTTTTCACTAAAACTAATAATTTGTCTCTTTTTTTAATATAGTCTGGTTATATAGCCCCTAGTGAGCTAGGATCCCACCAGCTGAAGTCATTCTGTATCAAAAAAGGACATGCTTTTGTTTAGATACACATAGTGGACTCCTGTGAAAAACTGTGGATAAAAGTTTAGCTTTCCACATAGTATGGCAGATTCTGTATTATACAAAACGTATCTTATTCTTTTATATTCACATCAGTTTATACCATATACATTCCTTTGTCTCTCATTTGGAGATTTTGAAATAAATTCATACATCATTTTTTGCTAAAATGCTTTGCGTCTTTCTTTCCAAGTGGACCACAGCTGGCACATGCAGCTGGAAATGATGTGTGAAAGTAGGTGGGTGTCTAAATCCAGAGTTGCAGTGAAGAAATGCAGTCCTCTGCTCTAGGGCTGTAAACCTGTTATCCTTTTGGGCATAAAACAACTTCTAGCTAACTGTAGTTAGATCACTTACAAGTTCCTTACTCCTTTTTCTGGAGTATCTATAAATGGGGCTATCCCATCCCTGTGGGATGGGGTATTGTTTCCGCCCCCTGCTGCCTTACATTGAGAATGACACTTTGTTGTCATGCCTCTCTTTGCTTAGGTTGGGGTTAATTAATTTGGGGGTGTTTCAGTTTGTGCTCTCACATTACTAATGTTTCTCTGAAGTTAAACTAACACCATCAAATTAGCAAATTGACTGGTGGGATTTTAAGACAGCATTGAATCAAGTGATAAATATAGCACAGCTTTCAGCCAGATTATCTAACAATGCATTAGAGGCTTAAGGGATTCTGGATACATATTGTTAGGAAAGTAGAGCTGTTTCTCCAAGCTTAGATGATCTGTTAACTTACTACATTGTACCAAAGTTGTTCATGGGACATCTGAGGTTACTAATCCAAAAAGATTCCTATTTAGAATATTCCCGGGTGGTGGTGGGTCATGATTTTCAAATACTACAACTTCTGGACTATTGCTTTTGGAATGATTCTCATGGTCAACTTCCCATTATCCTGGGTTATGTTTTAGGCTTGATTACCAAAAGGAGAAAGGCCGAATAGGAAGGAAGGTATTAAGAAAGGAAACACGAAAGAAAGCTTATTCTATTTTTATTCATGTGTTTGCTGTTTTATGTTTAGTGCCATAGTTTCTGCACAGAATGTGTGGCTGTCCTGAGTGGCTCTTCATTGTTTGTGCTCCTTAGCCTCTAATCTCTCCTCCTTGGTTTGTATAGTTAAATTCTACCCTGTCCTCTCTTACCATTGGTGTTTGCTGCTGTGTGCAAACACGCTCGTGACTGAGCTGACAGCCAAGAAACATCTTTGTGAGGTTAATCCTTTTCAACCCCTCATTTCAAGCACAGATTTTTGGTTTCCCAACTGATCATAGTCCAGAAATAGCCTTTGGAATCACTTCTGACGTTGTTTTAGGCACCAAGAACTCTGCTGTATTAAGTATCTAATCTTGTGGCTTTGAAAGAGAAGGAAGTTATGAAGAATGAAGTAAAGATGATGAAGCTTGCATGGAAAATTGCCTTAAATATGCAAAACTATAGTTAAGAGTCACTTTTTCAGAAATCAGCAGTATCTAGGACAGTTAGAGTAGGTATTATTATGGGATTAAACAGAAATGGACAATTCCAATCTACCAAGATGAAATAGATTTTTTGCTTGGGGGGGACTCACAGCCTGAAGTGATTCATAGTCGGAGACTCCTACTATGCTCTCTGTACTGAGATTCCTTTGAGTAATAATGTTATAAATTGTCTCTCTGATGTTTCTTTCATGATCTAAAATCAATAAATTTAGAAAACATCTGCTAATTTTGCTCTGCCTCTCTCAGTTCAAATTTTACTTTGATAAGATGATTTTTCAGATAAATTGCATCTCTTCTTTGAACAGAGGTCTTAGATGGCTTGGAAAAGAAAGATTTTTAGGAAGTTTACTTAAATAAACCAGATGCAATTATCTTCTTTTCTCGCAGTTAAACTGCTCCTGCAAATAATATTGACTGACCATATAGCTTAGGCTATTTTTAAAGATAGAAACAAGACTGGTCTGTTTCTCAAATGTGTATGACAGTGGGTATCTATTGAATACTGAGTTTCTCTTTAGGACATGAGCTTCCAAGTTTCTGGTGTTCATACATGTGATGAGTTACAATTCAATCTCTCTCCAATAGCTATCGAAAGCAAAACCATTGATGAATCAGAAACTAGGTAATAAGCCACTATGATAGAAGTGACTAAAACAGGTTGCATAGTCCACAGATAGCACATTTCCGTCATACTCAGCTGAAGAAAAATTAATGTACTCTAAACCTCTGAACCTTTTTTGCCAACAGGGTCAAACATCTTATCTTAGTGGAGCCATGGGGTTTTCCAGAGAGGCCTGACAATGCTGAACACGAGAGACCAATTCCGATCTGGATCAAAGCACTAGGAGCTATATTGAGTCCATTTAATCCATTAGCTGGGCTGAGGATAGCAGGACCCTTTGGTGAGTTTTAGCTACTCTTAAATACCGTTTCTGTTTTTGTTAAACATAAACATGGGGCAGATATCACATTAAGATAAGCTTTGTTGCAAGCCCATATCACCCACAGAGAAAAGAGTTGGAGGAAAAAGTGGAAGGGGGTTGAAGAAAGATGAACTCTTTAGGACAAGAGGGCAAGCTCTTTCTATAAGAAATACTAGTAGGATAGTTTATAGTCAGCTACGTTACATTATTGTAGGCTACAGTTACAGTGAGTCAGATTACGTGGACATCTGTTGGGGAAGCCTGACAAAGAGGCATGAATGTGAAGAGGTTTTTTTTCTGGTTGCCTCTGGTCACAGTCCATTTAGTTTCCCTTCCATCTGCAGTTTGATGGACAAACAGGATTTCCAAATTTGGTTAACATTAGAAGGCAGTCTCTCATAAACTCACTGGGCTTTGGCCTAAGTTTAGAAAAGTTAAATTGAAACTGGGTTCTTTCCATTAGCCATTTTCTTATTACTCTAGCAAATTTTGTGGGTCTCATTGGTGTCCTGCGATACAGTGGCAGTCTGTCCTTCCTATTTCTACATTTCTTCAACAGCACTGATGAGATGTTAGATAAACTCTATATATCCTAATTCTAGGACTCGGTAGGGATAACTATTTTGGATGACCAAAAATATTACAGTTCTAGTTTCTGTGGGGAGAAGGGTGTGATCAAATTTTAAAGTCATTATTTGTATTCCTTCCATAGGGGAAGGAGGTTATCTGTCTATTACTCTCCGTACTACAGGAGTATCTGCTGGAGAGGCTTGGAAAAATATATCCTTCAGGCCCCTCACAAGTTACAAAGTTACAATTAACTTACCTCCTCATTATTTCTAGTATTCAGTCTGAAGATAAACTAGTGACATTTCTAGGCTTTGTTTACATTTAAACCACATCTGTTTCCTAAATCTCATTCTAGAATATTTATTTTAATATGCTGATCTATTTGATTGTTTTCAGGAGTGTGACAAAATTAGCTTTTCAGACAAACAACATGTTTAGTACAGTTTTTGGTTTTTGTTTTTGTTTTTTAAAGTAAAATGCTAATTCGGTTAACAAAACAACCTGAAGCATATTGAGCGATAAGCACTGATTTAATGCCTTTTATCCAATAACAAATGCATGCATAAATCAATCCGTGTTCAAAGCTGAAGTTGTCTCCCTTAGCAAGTAAGTGCAATCAAAACCATGCTGCAGAAACAGACCCTGTCTTGGTAAGGTACCCCCAACCTAACCTCGCTTATAGGTTGCTGTGGAGGGCAGTGCTTTTAAAATTTTTTCATCCATTTCTCACTCCACGTGTTAGAAAAGTTTTCCGTCATCAACTTCATGTGCAGTTCTTGACAGATGAAGTTCTAGAGAAGAGTAAGTTTAAACACTGTGCTGCGAGGTAGGCATCCAACCCAACCTGATGAAGGCACTGAACCAAACCCAGGTTTTCTTCTACATGCACATATGCTTAAGCTGCTGGGCAGGCATAGCTGTCTATACTATAAAGCCAATTGCTCCTGTTCAAAGGTATGAGTTAGGCACTTAAATGTGAGCCAGGTTCTTTGGGATATCATGGTGGTATCACAGGGATATTTAATCAGACCTTCAGGCAGATACTTAAACTTGGGAGAGAGACAGAATCCAGAGAGATCTTTTTCTTTGAGTGGTTTCCAGTTCGTTGATTTGCATGTTTTCCTTCACTTAACTGCAACAGTCACCCAGGGGGCTCACAGTATAGAGGTTTTGGTGCTTAGATTGGATTTGTGAATTCCATTCCTAGAGCTGGACACCTAAAAATTCCTCAGGACAACAGTAATTTAGTCACTGTGACCACACCCTTTTTGTGAAACTCAGAGTCTTCAATGTTAGTATTTCTTTTAGCATTTCCATAGACACTATGGAAAACATCAGCCAGACAACTGAGAGTGTCTTCAATAAACATTACGAGAATGAAGCAGTGTGATTTCATTCCTAAATTTGTTCCAAGGTGCCTTGACCCCTTGTTTCATTCTCCCCTGTAAACTCCCAGGGAAGGAGAATGGGTTTGCGATTGGACCTGCAGACAAAACACATTTTATCAAAATGGAAAGTGAATTCTAAAATTCAGTAACTTTCGGTCCCCTAGTTATTGGAAATGGGGATGCTGTGGCCTCTATGCTGATGGCATTGGAACACACAGAATTAGTCTCTTTCTTCCAGGTACTCATTCCAAGCCAGCTGTATTGTTTCTGTTCAAAAAAAACCCCAAACAGACAGACAGAAGAAGACATAAGTCAGCAATTGAACTCTCTGTAGAGAAAATACAAGCAGCAGAGCAAACTGCAGAATGTTTGCAAAATCTTCATCGCTTCAGGACTTAAATCACTGTTTCATAAGGGAATTATTTTCTCTTGCACTGTATTAGTTTTATAAATTGATTTAAAGCATACATAAGGGCGTGTTGCAATAGTCTAATCTCAAGGTTACAAAGCATAGATCACTGTGACAAAGTCTGCATAAATAGTACCAGGCCTTTGGCCAGGGGTAGGTGGGAAGAAGTGACATCATCATAATTGCACAGATCAACAACAGTATCAAGTTCCCACTGACTGGAAAAGGGGAAACAACCCCAATTTTTAAAAAGGGAAAAAAGGAAGACCGCGGGAGCTGCAGGCCAGTCAGTCTCACCTCTGTGCCTGGCAAGAGCATGGAGCAGATCCTCCTGGAAACTATGCTAGGGCACGTGGAAAATAAGAACGTGACTGGTGACAGCCAGCATGGCTTCACTAAGGGCAAATTGTGCCTGACAAATTTGGTGGCCTTCTACAACAGGGTTACGGCATTGGTGGATAAGGGAGAGCAGTGGATGTCATCTACCTGGAGTTGTGTAAAGCATTTGACACTGTCCTGCATGACATCCCTGTCTCTAAATTGGAGAGACGTGGAGTTGACAGATGGACAACTTGGTGGATAAGGAATTGGCTGGATGGTCGCACTCAAAGAGTTGCGGTCAATGTCTCAATATCCAAGTGGAGACCAGTGACAAGTAGCATTCCTCAGAGGTCGGTATTGGGACTGGTGCTGTTTAATATCTTCGGCGACATGGACAGTGGGATTGAGTGCACCCTCAGCCAGTTTGCCAACAACACCAAGCTGCGTGGTGCGGTTGACATGCTGGAGGGAAGGGATGCCATTCAGGGGGACCTTGAAAGGCTTGATAGGTGGGCCTGTGCAAACCTCATGGAGTTGAACAAGGCCAAGTGCAAGGTCCTGCACAAGGGTTGGGGCAATCCCAAACACAGATACAGGCTGGGCGGAGAATGGATTGAGAGCAGCACTGAGAAGGACTTGGGGGAGTTGGTTGATGAGAAGCTCAACATGACACAGCAATGTGCATTTGCAGCCCAGAAAGCTAACCATATCCTGGGCTGCATTAAAAGAAGCATGGCTAGCAGGTCAAGGGAGGTGATTCTCCCCCTCTACTCTGCTCTCATGAGACCCCACCTGGAGTACTGCAGTCAGCTCTGGGGCCCCCAGCATAACAAGGACATGGACCTGTTGGAGCGAGTCCAGAGAAGGGCCACAAAGCTGATCAGAGGGCTGGAGTACTTCTCCTATGAAGAGAGTCTGAAAGAGTTCGTGGTGTTCAGCCTGGAGAAGAGAAGGCTCCGGGGACACCTTATAGCAGCCTTCCAGTACCTAAAGGGGGCCTCCAGGGGAAGCTGGAGAGAGAATTTTTACAAGGGCATGTAGTGATCGGACAAGGGGTAATGACTTTAAACTGGAAGAGGGTAGATTTAGATTAGATGTAAGGAAGAAGTTCTTTGAGGGTAGTGAGACACTGGAACAGGTTGCCCAGAGAAGTTGTGGATGCCCCATCCCTGGAAGTGTTCAAGGCCGGGTTGGATGGGGCTTTGAGCAACCTGGTCTAGTGGAAGGTGTCCCTGCCCATGGCAGGGGGGTTGGAACTAGATGATCTTCAAGGTCTCTTCCAACCCAAATCATTCTATGATATGATTCTATTTTCAGTTGGTAAACTGCGAGCCTATCTCTTCAGGCATGAATAATATTCTTAGACTAAGATTAGCTTTTGGTGAGGCTCTTATGCCAAAGATCCATCTGGTCAACTAGAAGAGGCTTCTTCCTTAAAGAAGTGATTCAGAATAGGAGCTTAACTTTAGAAAGCCTGAACTGGCCCCTGAAGGGACCAGCTTCTCTACTTTGGCTGTTAAGAGAGCATGGGGATTACAGCTTTCCTAGGTTAAATCTCTTAATTTATAGCAGTTCTTGGGTCTTATACTCATGTCAAGATTTCTACACCTGTTTTTCAGCATAGACTTCTGTTCTTTCAACTAAGCACTAGTTAGATGAACTGGCTTGAAAAGAAGACTGTTCTGTAAAAGGAGAGCACAGGCTTACATCTGAGGAAATAAAACAGCCCAGCTTTTTCAACAGTGTCTTCTGGTTCTGAAAGGTGGGATGCTTTTGGCCCACCCAGTGCTGCCACAGCGAGGAGAAAGACAGTGTTGGTATAATGTGAGACTAAACCGGTAGCAAAAAGGTACTCTGCTTAGCCCTTTTGCTCGTCCCCTTTGCATGTTTCTTCTGTTGCTGCAGTGGCCCTTCTCAAACATTCCCCATATGTATTCAGCAGGGATTAAACTGCCCCTCTTCTGGTGCAGCATAAAATCCTTTAGGATATTTATATTTCATTCCTGTTTGGTGTAATGCCATCATGTTTTCCTAAGACATGCAAGTGGTGAAACAAGACATGGGGTTTAGAATTCATCAAGCTTAGCCATGAGTTTCAAGGGAACGTGTTTGAAGGCTTGTAAAGAAAAGTGTTGGACAATCTGATGAAGTTGTCCATATTAATTCCTCCTGTAATAGCATTTTCTGTGTGAACAGGATTAAGCCTTGTTCAACGTTTAAGACCAGATTTCAAGCGAAAATATTCATCGATGTTTGATGATAACACTGTGGCTGAATATATCTACCACTGCAATGTACAGTCCCCCAGGTGAGTATGGGTTTCCCAGTGTATGTTTTGAATTCTGTCTTTCATTTACTGAGTGCCTGCTACTCCCTCCAATGCCCATGGCAACAGTATGTGTGCTTTTTTTAAAAAATTGTAACATTTATTGTATTAATTGAATTTAAAAATAGCATTGCACTTTTTCTGAATTCCAGAAACTGAAAAATGTAAAAGCTATTCTAATTCAATATTTCTTCTAACCTACCTGTGTGTTGATTCTGAGAGTTTGGGCACTAATTTTTAATTAAAAAATTGTTACAGTGGTTTAATTTGGAACAAATTTCTTAGAATGATATGTTTTACTTTTAAAGTTTTTTAAGTGCGTCATGGTTTAACCCCAGCCAGCAACTAAACACCACGCAGCTGCTCGCTCACTTCGCCCCCACCCAGTGGAATGGGGGAGAGAATTGGGGGGAAAAAAAAAGTAAAGCTCATGGTCTGAGGTAAAGACAGTTTAATAGGACAGAAAGGAAGAAAATGATAATAATGATGATAATGATAATAATACGACAATAATAAAAATAAAAGAATTGGAATATACAAAACAAGTGATGCACAATGCAATTGCTCACCACATGCCAACCGATGCCCAGTTAGTTCCTGAGCAGCGATCTGCCCCCACCTCCACAGGCCAACTCCCCCCAGTTTAGATACTGGGCATGATGTCACATGATATGGAATATCCCTTTGGCCAGTTTGGGTCAGCTGTCCTGGCTGTGTCCCCTCCCAACTTCTTGTGCCCCTCCAGCCTTCTCACTGGCTGGGCATGAGAAGCTGAAAAATCCTTGACTTAGTATAAACACTACTTAGCAACAACTGAAAACATCAGTGTGTTATCAACATTGTTGTCATACTAAATCCAAAACATAACACTATGCTAGCTACTAAAAAGAAAACTAACTCTATCCCAGCCAAAACCAGGACAAAGTGTTATCACTCAGTACTGTAAAAACATAGGTTCTGTTGAAAATTACATGCAAACCTTGAAAACTTAGGTTTCTTAATAATAAAAAATCCCAGCCTTATGTACTATTGCACGCTGTGTTACCAAAAGGCACAGATACTCCAATTTAGAGAAAAGGCAGGTCCAATGGAAATTTAATTGTTTTTACCCTTTTGAATGACTTGAAGTGGTGAAACAGCTTTCAAGAACATGACTATTCCTTACGGATGGGCAAAAAGGCCGATGCTGCAGCGGATTCCTCAAATGGATCGAGACATTCCTATCACTGTGGTCTATGGAGCACGTTCATGTATAGATGGCAATTCTGGCAGCACTATCCAGTCTCTGAGACCAAACTCATATGTGAAGACAATAGTAAGTTAACTTTTAAAGCAGTTGTTTGTTTATTGTGTGGATTTGTTTAAACCATATCTATGTTTTTTATACCAACTGTGGAATGCTGGCCCTTTGATTTAAAGCCTGGGGTAATAACTTCTGATTTCTGTAACAGAGAGAGAGAAAACAAGTGTTAGATCAGAGAAAATGTAGACAAAAGAGTATTGAGTTCCCAGACTAAGAAGGAAACTTACTGTAGCACTAGAAACTCAATTAGATCTTTGGCCAAGGTCGTTCTTCTGCTCTACAAAATACTTTGCTCTACAGTGTGCTAGTACAAGTGGTTTTTGTGGTCACTGGTAAGTATCTGTGGTATTGTCTGTGTTTTAAACCTCAGCAGTCCTAATATCTGCATATATGTATGACATAGTGAGGAGGGTCTCATAAGCTGTCCTAATCTGTCTGTATAATGCTTTTGTTTCTTTGATAAGAGAGTAGTTTGTTCCTGGTGCTTAGGTTCTTGTAAGCGTCTTTAAGTCATTAAAAAAATACTTAGTGTTGTCTTCCTAGTCAATACATTCTTGTTTAGAGGTATGGCATTATCATTTAAAATGTGTGTACTTGCAACTCGATGTGAATGTGCACACTGCATTTTTTGTTGATTTCTATAAAAACAAATTAATTTAAAAGTATTCTTCACGCATTGTCACATCAGCCAGCCGTGATAATTGAATATGCATATATGTTTCAATGCTATGAGGTGGTAAAATGTTTGAATACACCAGCTGTCATCTTACTGATGTCTAGATCTATCTGGACAGAAGTGTACAGTATGTGATGTTGATAGCATACTACAAGTCATTCAAATAAAATTTTATAATCTTGATGTAGCTGACATCAGAGCTAGAACTCAGAGAAAAAACATTGTTATTGAACTGTTCACATGTGTTAAAGAGCAAAAATACACTTCATAAATGTTGACATCCAGACTGAAAGTGTCAATTCACTGCTTAACCAGAGAGAAAGTTGTAACAAAAAGTCACTGTTAAGAAGTGTACAATATATTGGTAGGATAAGCATATACCATTCAGGCAGATTTTTCCAGTCTGGTCAGTGGCTTTTAGAAGAGACTGTGGAGAACTCTATTGTATTCCAGGTTAAAATTTTGTCAAGCCAAGTACAGATTCTAAAAGGTAAATTGGAGTGGTAGAAATTATAGGGACTTTCAAAAAACCGTAGGAGGGAGAGGGTTCTCATAAGGCTGAGGCTGAGACATGGACTGGCAGTGCCATCCTTGGTAAAATGCGCAGAGGTTCTGGGGTTTTATTACATGTGTTTATTTCTAATTAATTTTTACTTTGTGGGGGATTTTAACACAATAACATAGCTATAAGTTTTAGGGGCTTCATTTAGAGACTTAAGAGGCAGTGTTTTAATGGGGGGGGGGGGAAATAGATTTAAATACAAATTAATCTCAGACTGATTATAAAATGGAAAGAAAATAGGTCAAGTACCTTTGCTGTACACTATGCTGATGGCTTGCTTCCTACCAGTTTTGGCAGAGAATGATAAATTATAGAAATAGGGTAACCACCCTGTGTGTGGTTACTTAAGCCCTTAATTTTGTTACATAGTTGCTGTGAAATAATTTAGGTCACAGACTGGGGTTTTCCTCCCCATATTGCATCATTTGGATTTTACTTGTCCCTGCTTAACATAGTAGTCGTTAATTTGGACGGTTGAAATCTGCTTCCACAAGTCTAGAAAATCCCCAGCAATTTAAGCTTCTGAGTTCTTAATCATTTATCCTAGTACCTTCTTTAGTCTCTTCCATATCATTTTAATAATAAGAGAATACAAATGATTTGATGCTGTCTCTAATGCAAACACTTATGGAACTAAAGAGCAACCTGGCAGAACTATTTGAGTGGAGAATGAAGGGGGTGAAGATGAATCAGAAGTTTGCTATGTAAAGCATGTTCTCCTAAGTTTGTTTTGCAGTGACTTGTGTCTGCTTGAATGGTGTTTTTTTTCAACAAGGTGTGCAGTTGAATAAGCAGTAGTTGTACCCTCTTTTCCTGTGTAGCAAGGTTCCTTCAACAGCTGAAACAGCTTTCGTTTTTCCTTATGTTTACAGTCCTTTTTAGGCTGTATGATACCACCTCCTGGCAGCAGTTGTGCTAACTGCATTAACACAGGCTGGGTGCAAGACATCAGTTCAGTTTTGACATTTGTCTTTTCAAGTAATAGCATATCAAGTAGGTAATGTGTAAAAGTCAGGTTCTTGACATATCCCAGTATTTATTTATTTGCTTACTACATTCTTGTGATTTTGACCTCTTTCTTCACCTTTATCCTCTAGGCTATCCTTGGTGCAGGTCATTATGTGTATGCTGATCAACCTGAAGACTTCAATCAGAAAGTGAAAGATATCTGTGATTCTGTGGACTGACTGTCTTCCGTTCTTTAGAAAGTCATACTGTAGATAGCATTAATAGCAATACTCTCTAGGAAATCACTAAAGAATGCAGAGCTGATGAAACAGGCTCTGTTTGTACACTGTTTCTTCTAAGAAGCCATTTGCACACTTAAACCACTTAGTGCCTTTTTGGGGGGGTATAGGGAGATTTGAAGCAAACTTTGTACACCTTTGTTTTAGATTGGCCTTTAGATTATTGGCCTGTCATATATGAAATTATATATAACTTTTTAAACTGGAATTTTCTTCAAAATGTAATTGAATTTTGCACATGTTGAACTTATAAGGTTGCTGAATTCTCCACTAACAGAACTATATTGATATAGATACAATGCAATTTGGTTTCTTTATAAACATTCGTGTTTTTCAGTTGAAGTTTCATAGCAAGAATATGAAATTGCTTTTACATTTTATTTTTGGAATCCAGAACTCCATATACAATATTTTAACAGGGTGTATTTTATTTTTTTTTTAATTGGAGTGATAACAGCTTATGAAGCTGATTCTGGGAGAGAGACAGGGCCAAATAATGAGCATTGTCTGTCACTGAAATACGTGTGTTAGTTTGTAAGGAATTGGGGCTCAATATTAGGAAATCTTTCTTCAGCTGGATTTTATTTCCATTTATCTCAAGGCATCTTTCTCCATCTGTGCAACTGTTACGGAAGGCTCAGTTTGTAAGAGTCAATGATGTCACCAGCACTCATGCTTCTGTAAGTATTTTGATATGTAGATTTCAGTGATTTAAAATGCAGAAGATGGCTTGTTAGTTACTCCATCTATTTTTAACACTTTACTGCAAGATTTGTTACTAGCCTAAAACTAACAATTGTAGATAAGTTGACAAGATTTTGATGAGGGCTAAGGAATGACCATCTGGATAGTGAGCATAATTCCCTTTTTCTTTAGTTAGAAAATCTAGTCTGCTTTTTAGTAAGTTCAGGACGGAAGAGAGGCAGAGGGAGAATATTGATGTTCTCTAATTGGGAACTACAACAGGTTAGTGTATTTTAGTTAACATTGCAGCCTCCTTATAGGATGGATTATTACTGGAATGAACAATACCACTGTAACAAATTGTAATTACATGTTTTGGAGATTCTTTATGTAATTATGTATTTTAATCAAGTATTTCAATATCAGAGATAATCCAGTCTCTGCATCTTTTTGAAATCGTAGTTTGACGTTAGTTCTTCACATGTCTAGTAAATTATATTAAGCAAAATACTTTGTCACTTTAAAGCCAAATTATGTGGTGGTTTGTTTTTTAACAAGTTTACATAAAACTATTGATCTGCTTTTGAATTTTAAATTGACTACTGAAGAGTTCTTGATACGTTTATACATAGAGAATTTGAATTAATGATAGCACCATCTTAAATCTTGAGTGGAATTCTGTGCATTTTTTTCTCAAATTAAGGAATTGTTGCACATATTTATGATGTGGAAGGCAAAGATACCTAAAATATTCAGGAAATGCTCTGATTGTGTTCCTAGCCGAACATAATCTCTCTGTTTCTGAAGGAGATATTTGTCTGTATCATGCTATGTAAACATCAGTCTTTTGTGACTGCCTTGACTGGTAGCACTTAATACTAGTAAGCTAAAGATTTTAATTAAAATTAAGTATTGTATTAAATTACTTTTTCAATTAGCAGGTGCCAGAATTTTTAAACAAAATTTTGGGTTATTTGCTAAAATCTTGAGTTCAAAATGGAAAATCAGAATATCAATTATATTTTTGAATATAAGCTATAAATTATTGTCATACCACCATTTGGGTGGATGCCTTCAGTATGTATTTTTTCACCCTTTTCAGTGTCTTAATTTGTATTTATCAACTTAAACAGCTGTCTTAATTGTGCATAAAAATCTAATGCAAAAATATATTCTGAGTCTCCTCCAAATTACAAAAGGTGAAACAAACTATTGGTATTTTCAGACTGCACTTACTGATGGGAATTCTAGATTCCACATCAAAAGATGGAAGTAGGGATAAAAACTGCACACTGAATATGAATATTGTTTTAAATATCCCTTGCTTTTTCGGCTTATTGTACTAATAAGACTTATTGCTTAAGTTTTGCACAATAAAAAAAAAAATCTTAAATGTTATCTTTGATTAATGTTAAGACATGATGTTGCTTTTGTAAAAATTGTAATTAAGCGCTGGAAATCAAGAGTAATTAATAAGTTGAGCTAAACCATCCAAAGTACATTAAAAATATGGTAATGCTTATTTTAAAATTTCTCAGTGTTCTTAGGTTTTCTTGTATTTAACTGAAACTGGTAAGGATTTGTCAACAGGTAGCTGCAAGCTCAGAATCCTGATTGTATATACAAAGAAAAAATGTTTGTTGGTTATATTCTAGGCAGTATTAGATACTGCTGTGAAGGTCAAGATGGAATTCTGAATATCCTATTGTGTGCAACATAACCCAATAAAGTTACTTTAATAAACTTCATAAGTGGTGCTGAACAGAAAATGAATGGCACATACTGAAAGACTTGGGAGCTAGACCTTTTGTGAGTAGTTGCTGTCTAGGAATAAACTCGGTTTCTCCAGAAGTTCTGTTTCAGTGTGATGACCAGTTGCTTAAATGTACTGTGGCGAGCACTGAACACTGATGGTGCTATTTTTATTACAGCACTGTAAAATAAGACAAGAATCACAGGCATAAAGGCACCCAAAGATCTATCCCATTCTAGCATCAAAATGAAGACAGCTGTGTACCAGAGGCTAGGGCATAACAAAAAGAATCCAAAATATTAATAAAAATCCAAGATTAACTGTCTAAGTCTCCAGGACACGCTCTTCTTCCTGAGGTTGTTGAGATAAAATTTTATTAAAGTAACTTAGTAATATTTTGTTTGCATGGCTGACTTCATCTTGTTACTTATTGAACCCTGCCAGATTAGATTTTAGTTCTGAAAAACTGATTTTCAGAGAAGTAATTTATTGATAAGACTCTATAATAAAACTTTCACAACCATCACAAGAAAGTCCCCGTTTGTATCTGATTGTGAAATGGAAATGGAGAATGTGAATTCATAGGCATTGAGCTTGGAAAAATGGGTCCAAACAGGAGAAGTGCTGTCATCTGGTTTCACTCAAATTAAACCAATGCTGGAATTTCTTTTTAAACCTTATCTTTTTAAGGTTGCTACAACTATTCGTGCTGAACTGATGTGACAGTTTCTGTCTGAAACACTCTCTGTGGTCCGTTGTGGTTCCTCAAATTCCCAGCTCTTCCAGATCACAGTTATTCAGCTTTTTGACTGCGAGTAAGACAAGGTTAAATACAGTAAAACCATCTAGAATCAATGTATGGGCAGACATGTTCAGGATTGCCTATTTTGCTAGCATTCATTAAAATGTGAGCCTCCAGAAGCCTAAGGCTAATAGTCAACTGCTGTTTAAATGGGTGATTTCTTGGGGCTCCTCCACGTATCTCATTTCGTTGGGTTCTTTTACATTGGCCAGTTCACTATCAGCCCATGCTGCGATGTTTAAGCATGGCAGTGCACCCACATTGCCAGAAGCCTTCACCTGGGGAGTTATGTTATAGGAGGTGAAACTTGTCAAAGGGTGAGTCACTAAAGGTAACTGCAGAGAGGCACGTTTTAGTGGGACTAGTAAGATCAGAACAGGACACAGGTGTGCGCAGCAACTGCTTTCTGGTATTAGTGGCAGTAGATGAAAATGGATGGAGGCTTCAGGTTTTCAGGCAGGTGGTGGATGGACCAGTGTGTAGAGCAGAGGCATATAACTGGAATGACAGCATACACTACACGGAACAGTAAGAGCTAGAAAGGAATGAGGCAGCTGAAAACAGCAAAATTCAGCAGAAGAGCAGACGGGTGTGAACATTTGCTTCAAGAGCCGGTTCAGCTCTGGGTGAGGATAAGGGAAATCGTGAGGGAAAGGTTTGGGGTGCCTAGGGCATAGAGTGAGCGAGGACTGGCAAATAAGGAGAGAGAAGAACTTGGCTGACATGCCTGGGGTAGGTGTGAACTTCTGGGCTAGAGCAGAAGGTAGCCTGCTGCCAAAGGAGCACCTGCAAGGAGACAACAAAGCCCCAGGCGGCCAGCATCTGTAATCCAGTTAAGTGCTAAACTGAAGTATCTTCTTGTATAATTAATTCCTCATTGCCTCCCTAAAACACTGAATATTTGTCTTAACAGCAGCTTTCCTTCTGGGTGCTGTAACTAGACAGCAAGCTAACATTTCCATCTTCGAGCTCCCTTCTTTTCAGTTCTTATTTGGGCTAGCTAAGGCTGCCGCGCAATAACATGGCTTACCGAGGTAAGGAGGATGCCTGCAGCACCAGCTAGAGGGAAGTCTGGCTGGAGAGCTTGAATCTACACTACATGGGGCACTGTAAAGTTTTTGTATCCCTACTTTGACTAAAGCTTGTCCTCTGAATGCAAGTGCTATTTCACAAGCTGGACACCGTTGCCTCAGACTGGTACTCGTATGGGAAACATTTAAAGAACAGCTGTCTCCTGCAGTGCTCAAGAAATCGTGAGAAACAGTATTCTCACAGGTCAAAAATGAGCTGATGACGAAGCATGAGGTAGGGGGGATGCTGGAAGTGTCCTAAAGGTGTGCCTCAGGTAAGATGAAAAATCAAGACGTACAACAAGACTTGTCACTAAAGATCATAAATCTGTCTTTTACAAGAGGAGTAGAGGGCCTTCGCTCTATTCCAGTTTGCCTTGTTGCATTTTGATCACAGGAATATCCTACCTTAAGATTTGGACGTGGTCAGTAGAATGTAGAAATACAAAATATGGAAATATTTGTCACATATATTTTAAAAATAAGAAACACAAGTAGCAATGAACGTACTGCACCAAAATTCAGGCATTTTAGGATATGTATGTAATTTGCAATAGTAATTAGCAGCAAGATGAAAGTGGTGACAACACTAAAAGTTAGGTGTTTACTTGTATTTCATGCTTCACTTCTAGAGGAACACTAGCAAGCTGAAACAGCTTGTTTTAGAAAGCTGTGCGAGAGCTGTGAGGTGGAGTGTGACCCCAGATGTACACTAAGAAGTAGATGTGCTTTGAACTACTGCAAAAGCAGAATCTCCATATATTTACAGGTCTATTTCTGCACTCTTGAATTCACCTACTTGATGTGTAAATGACTGGAGCTGTATGTGGAGCAAGGTGAGGCTATCGCTTCCTTTGTAGCTTCGTGATATTTAAATACTTGTCTGATATCCAGCAGCCTTTCTGCTTTGACTTTATTTAAAGACATTTGCATTCACTCGGAGCTCAAACCTAAAATGGAGGCTAAACAGCTCAGTGGATGCAAATCCCCCAGCTAGAGCACCCCTCTGAAAGGAGGATTATTGCTCACGTTTACCCAAGGTTCATGTTCTCCTCTGCGCCTGCCAGGAGCGAGACTGATCTCCCTCAGCTCCTCCTGCTGGACGCCGAGCCCCTGTGTTTGACCATATGCCGGTGGCCTGTTCTGCCTCGTGAGTGCCCCCGGTAGATGCTTTGATAAATGCAGGGTTAAGGAAAATAACCATTCTGCAAGCACTCTGCTTAGCGGGGGGGTGTGGGTGGAAGGAAGGCTCTAGTAGTGGGGTCATGCGTGGGGGAGAAGGACCAGCACATGATGATTCCTGAGGGCGGTGGGATGGTGACCCCCATCCAGCCCTTGGCTCTGGCTTGTTTCCAAGTTTGCAGGGACTGAGCACTGTGCCGCTGTCACCTTTGCTTGCTGCATGCCCCCTACTTGCAATTTAATTCCCTGCCTCCAGCTCCCTTAGCAGCAGAATGAAACCTTTGAGCCTCCTGGGCATCTTAAACCTCCGTCCAAGCAATCCAGTGGCAGCTAGCCTGCTCGCAGCTGAAGCCTTCAGGAATATGCAGCTGTTTCCACAAATAAACTTTGCAGGGTGGTAGTGGGCGCAGGTAAGTTGCAGCGAAAGCTGAGGAGAGAACCTGCTGGCAGCTCATCCCCCCGCACTGGCTCCTGCCCAGCTTTCAGCCTCTCTCCGTGCCCTGCGAGAGGGCCGGCATGCGGCAAGTCCCCCGGTCAGGAACACCTCTCCCTGGCCGCAAATCCTCACGCTTTCCTTCATGGAGATCTCCCGTGCATCAGCCCCCGTGCCAGTGGGTAACTGTGTTCTGCACAGGCAGGATCAGGCCGTGCTGGGACTTTGTGCATGACCCTGAAGCAGCTTCCAGGCTGTGTGGCTCTTGCCGTGGTTCCTGCCACCAAATGCCCGAGTCAGTGCCTACTGTGAGTTAGGCTTATGCCTTGTTCATAGAAAACAAGAATTCAGGTGTGCTACAGAGGCGGTTGTCACCAAAATGTTGCATAAACTTTTATTTTTTTTAAATACTGGCAGATTTCAGCAGTAGTTTGGGTTCATCAACTACTAACCACACAGCAGTGCTTGCCTATTGTAGAATGGCTATAGATTTGTTTTTAAAGGGGATCTAAAAATAGTTTTTACTGAAACGCTGAAGGGTTAGTGAGAAGCTGCATTTATTGTTTTCCCGGAGATAATCCGGAAACAGATGAAAATCCAGCCAGGGGAATGAATCCGATCTCTCATCAAGTCACATATTTAATTAATAGGCAGATGATTCCCCTGGCTCCCTCAGTGCAAGCCAGCTCCCAGCTGGGGCTGTGCATCCCTGCTACCCCGGTATCTCCACACCTGCACTGTTGGCCGCACAGGGGGACGGCAGGAGCAGGGAGGGATGGGGAGGCTCTTGCCTCCTTTCCTCCGTCGGTTCTGTGCAGATCCCGCCAGAGCAGAGACGGCACTCCCAAACCGCCCCAGCACCTCCTCCGGGCTCCTGCTTCTGCGCGGTGCTGCCTTGAAGGAAAGAGCTGCACTGCAATTTCTTCTTCCCATGCACAATAGATTGATTCCTATAGGTATGGGCAGGGGTGAAACAGGAATTTCATCTATTTGATTCACCCCTTTCGTACGGGAGAGGGAGGGTCGTGGAAGGGGTGAGTGCAGCGTGGTCCCATTAACGATTAACGTAGACCTCTGTAGTACTACATCATTGGTTTATTTATCCTAATGTCTTTTCACAAAGCAGAAATGAATCCCACGCAGAAAGACTAGACATTGGAAAAAGGAGGGGGAGCACAAATGAACCTCCTCTGTTATTACAGACCGGCCCCAGAATGAGAATAAATGGTGATAAGAGGAAAAATAACTGCGACAGAATTATTAAATAAGGGGCAACTTTTAAAGTGGCTCCAGTCTGGCTTCTAATTTTGTTCCTGTAATTTGATTGTGGGTTTAAATGGGACTGCTTAGACATTAGCTACTTGATCTGCAAGCAGCAGCAGGTAAGCAGTGCAGAAGTATGCGCTGGGGCACGGCCACGGGCCCGCGCTGCCAGGGCTGCGTGGGCGCTGGGGGGGGGGCTGCTGCCCCCTCCTCTCCTCGGGGAGAAGCTCCCTTTGGTTCAGCGAGTCTGTCACGGGCAGGTGTCGAGACCCCCAGAGATGGGGAGACGGTGGGGGCTGCGTGGGGCGCAGGGTATGGGTGAGGCGGCCGGGACCCCCGAGCCTGTGCCAGCCTCCCCTCTCGATACACCCTGCTCTCTCCGGGAGATGCAGGAGCCCGTCGCTGGCCGTGCCCTAGGAAAAGCGGTTCCAGCTTTACTGCTGCTTAGCTGGATCTCTGCAGAAAATTTTGCAGTAGGCCTGCATGTGTGCATGCATGGGTGTGACAAAAAGGGAGCTCGAAGAAAACGGTGCTGTACGAAACAAGAGCAAAATTCATTATCGAGAGAATATTGACCCATTAGTAAAAAAAAAAAAAAAAAAAGAGAGATGGCTACAGAAACCTGTTTGGTGCTGTAACTGGTACCGGCACCTCGGTCCGAGAGCAAGGGCATCTCCAGCCTCGGTTGCAGCGTGCTGCCACTGCATGTCACTGTTAGGACAGAGCCACTCGGGAAGGGCTGCCCGGGGCCGTGTGGCTCTGGTGGGGACAGACAGACCCCGCTGTCCCCGAGGGACGGTGGAGATGGGCTCTGGGACCCCAGCACCCGAGGCCCCTTGCCCCGGGGGGTTGGGCAAAGCAGCCGAAAGGCTTGGCGGTCTCTGCAAAAATAGGTTGTCCCCAAAGTGACAGAAACAAGTAGTCTGAGCTGCATGTTTAATTAAAAGCGTGGGGTTTTTCTGAGAGAGGCACCGAAGTAGCACCTGGTGTTGATAACTGGGGATAGGGGCCTAGGAAGTGTCCCCCTGGTCATTCCCAGTCAGCCCGGTCCCTCGCTGGGGCAACTGGGGCTGCACCAGCTGCTGCCGAGGGGAAGGGACAGTTCACCAGACCTTATGGTGGGGCTGGTGACCGTGGGAGCTGGGGCAAGGCAGGACTGCTTCCCTCACCTCGGCTGCCCCACCCAGGACAGCGACCAGCCCGTGGCAAGGAGCAGGATTTGGCCCTACGACAACCGGAGCGTGGGGCTGGCCGGGATGCCGAAGGGTGCTGGGGCAAACCTGTGGGGCTGAAAGCCCACCCCACAGTTTAAGGGATCGTTGCCACGGCCAAGCCCACGTGGGCGTTGTGCTGCTGGACGTGGCCGCTGGGCACCCGCCTTCCAGGTCTGGGTGCTGATGGTGTGAGAAGAGGTGACACCCCGGCCCACGCCTGCACCCTCCCCTGTGCCCCTCCTTCCCGTGAGAGGTGGGAGCGTGGTGACAGACTGCACGAGGGATGATGTGTCCACCCCAAAAGCGCCTGTTACAGAAACAGGGCGTGATTCGTGGTTCAAGGGGGAAAATGGGAATGCCGCTGTGTGCTGAGCATCAGTCATCAGGGGACATGGGTATAACTAAGGGAGAGGCTCTTGCTCTCTGCCTCCTCACTCCCATGTGCTGCTGGACATCTAATGACTCCCTCTGGAAGCAGGGATTTGTGCCAAGTGGGGAAGGATAAATAGCTCGGGCTGCGGCAACATCTCCTCTTCTTTCGATGGGAGATACAGAAGGAGAGGTGACGTTGCTGCAGCCAGGAGCATTTTTAGGACACAGACTCATGGTGGCCAGCAGCGTCATCACGTGTGAAGCCACGTTTCACCTACCCAATGCCTGTATTTGTGCAAAAGCATTATAGTGCCCGTGTGGCATTCAAAAGGATCGCGTGGGAGATGTCTGTGGCATCCTGTCAGTCCTTGGACTGACCATTTCGGCAACCTGTGTCATCGTCTCCCTGTCCCGCTGCAATCCCTGCCCTCCATGGTGTCACCACCAAACCAAGGTGCCCCACCCAGACCCTGTGGCCATGTCACAAATCTCTGTTGCCCCTGAGGGAGCCAAGGTTGGGACAGGAGCGATTTGGCAGCCCAGCACTTGCTGCAATACTGAATTTCTTAGAGCGTCTAATGTCCCCCCGCAAAGGGGACATTTGAGCATCTTTCAGGCTGAGATGCTCTAAAGACACTCAGCTGCTCAGCAGGTCCCCCCAGCACACATGCACAGGCTGTTTGTCTCAACAGGATATTAAAAAGAAGAGGTTATAAAAGCAAGGCGCGATATGAGGCGAGGCTTAGCTCGCAGCGCCGACATTTATCTCCTCTCCGCAGCTCGTGTTCAGCAGGCAGGAAACATCTGCAGCCCCCGCCGCCCCCTCCTCATGCCCTCCCGGGGCTGCCGCGCTCCCCCCGGGGGCTCTGGTGCTGTGATGGGGGTCGAGTACCCTGGTCCCACCGGGTGGTTTTCTCATGGGGGACCAGGAGACCTGTTTGAGCTCTGGCTGGGGCACCCGGTCCTGCCTGCACTATGCTGCCTGCATCTGGTCCTGCCTCCGGTCCTGCCTCCAACACGGACTGTGGCCCTGGGCTGCAGGTGGCTTCTCCCCAGCAGGGACACATTGTGTATACCTTGTCGCTTGTCTCCATCCCTTGGATGGCATCCTGGACCTGGCTCACCATGCCAGGGGCTGTCAGTGGTCCCCAGGTCCAGCCCTGCTATGCCAAATCCACATCACTGGCCAAGTTGTGTTTACTCAGTTTACCAAAACTCTCAAAAAAAATTCCCCTTTGCTATTTGATTCCCGCCAGCGCCTCGTCTGGTTCAGCACTCAGGGCAAATGGTGTTTCCCATGACTTTATCAGTGAAAGAAAGAAAGATGATTGGGGGTCGTGTCCTGCTGGGCTACGGGCACTGGTGATGCCCCTGGCCGGGGCAGAGTACGGAGAGCAAAGCAGCGGGCGGTCGCGTGGGGCTACCCACTGCAACATGAGATAGCATCTCTCAACTTTAATATCAAAATAGCTGGCTGTATTTTCTCAATGCATACAGGGACAAGTTAAGATAGCTTGCTGTCCAGCTCCTGATCCCAGGGATCAGGCACACATGTGCTCAAGATTTCTCTCTGTCATGGCTGCCCCCTCTAATAATTGTTTATTCCTATTTCCCTTCACCCCCCAGTCATTCTTTCTCCTTTCTCCTCCCTTCTGGTTTTACAGTTGTTGGATAGACAGGCTCACAGGCTATTTTTAGGTCTCTAAATTACTTTTCAGATCTATTCTAAATTTATCTCCCAATAATCTGAAGTCTTGACATCGCAGGAGTGGGAATCATATCTGCAAAAGAAAAAGGAAAAACCTTAAAGCCCGGCTTACTGGGCTGGACCTCTTCGCTGTGGCAGCCTCTTAGTCTTCCTCCTCCTCAGCCCACACCTCTCCCACTACACGTCCCCTGGCCGTCCCGGCCAGCCTCTGCCAGGGGCAGAGGGTGGTTATTCCCACCCAAGCAGTGGCAGGGGGCCAGGGGCGTCCTGGGGAGGTGAGGGGTGTAGAGGAGCCCAGGGGCAGAGGGGGATGTAGGCAGCACCCCTGGGTCCCACATTAACTGGGTGCAAACCAGGGAGCCAGGTGGACAGCTGGGTTTGCAGCTGCACTGCATTGAACCCCGATGGTTTTTGTACCTGCAAAGCTTGCTGTGAGAAAAAAAAAAAAAGCAGTGTTTTCGAAAATTAACCAAGAAATCGGGTGTTCTTGAAGCAGATCACACCGCAAGCCCAAGGCAAAGCTAGGAAGAGGAGGCGGGAGTCCCGGGTCCCTGCTGCGCGATTGCTGCAGGTTGCTCTTACGCAGAGCTAGGAAATAGGAAAACTTTCAAATATTCCTTCGGGGCTTGGAGCCCTTTGAGTCGCTGCCAGCTCCTCCCTGCAGCGCCTGAAGGATAAATCTTTTCTCCCTACTTCTAAATGTTTCACACCCCCCAACCAACCGTCCCCCAAATCCTCAATTGCCCCTTTAAAAAAATCGAGATTTTATCTCATGGCCTCAGACGGCTGAAACCTCAGGCTGTCGGTGCAAGGCTGCGTTCCTGTCACCCTGAGCCAGGGAGCTGTGAGGGCTAAATGCTCTTAAAAATAGATTATTTCCTCCTCTGTCGTTCCTCCCAGCCAGTTCCCAGACAAACCAGCAGGAGTGTGTGCTGGGCCGGGAGAAGGGGAAAGAAGGAGAAAAGGAGGGAAGGGGTTAATCCTCTTCCCACGGTAAAGCACTGAGGCGGCCTGCCAGTTTTCGGAAAAGCTGCAAGTCATTCTGCCAGGACGAGGAGGAGGTTTTGAAGTCTCTGGGATGCTCTCATGAAAGTGCCGCAGTACGAGCCCAGCCGAGCTGGCATGGCAGGCGGGGGAGGCGGCGGGGAGGGGACCTGCCCAAGCTGGGGAGGGGGCAAAGAAACCCCAAGCAGGAGCATCCTGGCAGGACTGCAAAAACGCTGTTGTCTTCAGGTTTCCTTCTTCACCTTCCCCTCTCCTTTGGCCCTCCTCCTTCACGCGTCCCAGCCCCAGCCTCCTAGGCACTGCCCACTCAGCCAAGAAATTTGGGGAGCGGGATGGTGCTGCAAGCCCAAGGTGGGAGCGGGAGCAGCCACCACAGCCCCAGCTCCCTGGTGCACGGCTCCCGCGGGGAGCACTGGAAAATATTGCAGCTTTTGGATACCCTCTGATGGGAGGAGAGGTCTGCCAGGGGTGCACCGAGCACTGCCTGCCTGTCCAGAAGGGAATAGCTGGGGCTGTGCCTGGCCTCCTCCTCTTTTCCCCCTGGCTCCAAAGAGCCCCCAGGCATCCCGCTCCGGTTTCCAAAGAGAAATGTGCTAGAGCTGATGGGACATAAGGGGACAGACACCTTACTACCGACACCGGTTTCCTGGGAGGAAAAATGATTTCTTGGAAAAATAAGTGTCTGTGGTGCATTATAAGTGGAGAGAAAATAAGTAACCCACCAAGGTAAAATATCATTGGCAAAATCCAGGGCTCTCCCCGGGCATGTCTCGGCTGCTTCTCACCATGGTGGCTGCACCGAGCAGGTGGCGGATGCCCAGAAAGATGAGGTTAGATTAGGCAGAAAATAAACCCCTACCACGTGTTGCCACTCCAGAGCCCAAATTTGCAGGTTTGGGAAGCAGAGGCAGTGGGACAGAGGAGCAACATGAGGCCACTGAACTGCAGAGTTCCCATTTGGGGGAAAAAAAATCCCACTCACAGCCGGATCCCACCTTGATTTTGTTGCTTGGCAGCATAAAACCCACCCGATTAAAGGCACGTAAAACCACCAGTGTAATTTCCTGGCTTATATTTTTACGTTTAGAGCATATTACATCCAGCACAACGCAGGCTTTTGAGGGAAGCTTTGGTCAATTAAGATTAGCTGTCATTTCACATTTATTACCGTCATTTATGAATTCTCCTCGTTGCCAACAGGCAGAAGGAGAAGATGGTGCACGAAATAAATAGATAATTGATGGAGAAGCTCGTCAGGGCCCTGATTTCTATACCCCTGTCATCTCTGGCTCAGCTCTGTCCTATGAGTCAGCTCTGGAGGGCTCTGGAAAACCATCGCCGTTTCGGCACCGCTATTAACCCGCACATATATTCTCCTGCCAGCACTTGGGTTGAGTCAGGAGGGCATGAGCAAGGGCTGCCCGCCAGCCAGGTGCCCCTAACTTACACTGGTCCCAAAGGCACCGAGCCTCTGCTGTACTGGGCATTGCTACAGAAAGCGACTGGGCTGGAGGGACCACCAGGCTGACATGGCACAGGGTTTTCTGGCTATGACTGCTCAGGGTGGGACCGAAGAAGGTGCCCCGTGCTACGGATGGGTGGGAAGGAGGCTCGGGTATTTGCACAGCACCTGCCTTGCACAGCTCCAGCCTGGCACAGGGAGAGCGGGACCCCGAGGCACCCAGTGTGCAGGGCCGGGTGGCACTTCTGTGCCCCCAGACTGCGTGGGGGCTGCACAAAAAATGGCCAAATTGAGAGAAAGCATGGGGAATATTTCAAACATATATACTTAAATGGATACAGTCCTAAAGGCCCTGTGCTCCTGGGAGAGCGTCAAAACCTCCTTTGTCTTTTTAGCCCTTTAGTCCCTGCCTTGCTTGTGCAGTTGCATAATAACAAAATGACCTTGAGAGAGAAAAATGAGCTACTCCGGGATGCTGGTTCAGATGATGAGAGCTTGTGTAACACTGTATTTCTGGCAGGCCGTCACTCCAAAAATGTATGTCCCTAATCAAAGGTAGATTTCAAAAAAATACTTCTCCCCTCTACTATCACAGCACTATCTCTAAGGCACGTGTTATTAGCAGCGCATTGTTGGGCAAAGCGGTTAAATCTATATGTCTTTTACATTGCATGATATGTACCTATCATTTCTGCATAGATCTGGAGTGACGATGAAATAGCTCATTACTCATCAGTGGCAAACAAAAAGTACCATGAATCAAATTAATGGTCAAGGGGAAAAAGGAAGATTATTGGGTTTCCATTGTTCAATGTCTGTCTTATCTCGCAGGAGCGCCAAGGAGCAAACAAGCCCCCCAGCTTGTGCAGAGCACCTTCCCCAAGCGAGGTGCTCTGCAGTAACCTGTGCGGTAAACCCTAAGCTCTTCTGCATGGTTAATAATTAGAGAACCTGCTGAAAGCAAAAGAAAAAAAACACTGTTTGATTTGGTACCTACAGGGAAGGTTAGGACCGCTCTTTCTGTTCCCGGACAATGGGTCTTGCAAAGCTCACAGAGGCAGTGCCGGTCAGGGTGAAGACGCAAAGAGCCACTATCAGCCGACCTTATCTGGTGACCCACCTCGCGACCTGGGCAAGGCTCCTCGCCGGCTCTTTGCAAAAGGCTTCCACAGCTCACCCGAGCACAGCCTCATCAATGAACAACTAATGAAGGGGCAAGAGGCAAACGGGGCCCAGCCTGGAGGCCACAAGCCAAAGCTTACTTGGTACTGGCCCTGCACATCCTTTTTCCTTGGGAGGGAGGACACCACGGATCTCTTCCAAAGGGGTCTGAAGGCAGTGGGACAACTCCCCTGAGGTCCCATCCTTCCCCTGGGTCTGCCCCACACCTCTACCTTTTTCTGAACACGGATCGGAGTTTGATCAGGCCATCTTCAAATGTACATGCGGTCACCACGTTGTTCCTCATTTCTCTTAATTGTGAGGCATGTTCCTCACAAGGGTAAGCACAACCTCCCTCACCCCACAGCAACAAACATTCATGCCAAAGGACTTCATTTCTCCTTGTATAATTATCTTTTCATGTCCTTCACTTCAAACATTGGTCCAGCACTGAAGTCTTTCAAGCAGCTGGCGACAGGACAAACTCAACTTGGAATTACACTGATTCTTCTCTGAATCCTTTTTTGCAGTATCACCTCTTTGGGACCATGAGAGACCTTCAGTTGTGTGGGGGAAGGACTGCCGCCCTTGCTTTGAGGTGCTGTCATTGCTGATAAGCTCCCACACCCTTTCCTTGGAAAAAGAGTTCCCACAAAGTATGGGTCAAGAAAGAAAAACTTTCTCTTGTTATAGCTGATGATTACATACATATTGTGTATGATGATTGCTTTTGACAGCATAGGCTACGATGACTCCTAATAGCAATGTCTTCTGTGGGAATTTGTGGAAATTTGGTCAGTTCAAACCCCACGTGCTTGCTGGGACCCCATCCCGCTCTGTGACCCACAAAGCACAGGCCCCTGCTCTGCTGAGCCACCGAGGGGTCCACGGGGCAGCCGACACTCAGGGGATGTCTGCTGCAAGACCTCAGCTGCCTCCGGTATTCCCCCCGTCACGGTATGTGGCCTATGGGTAGAGGTACACATTATTTTCAAAGCAAACTCCCTTCAACCATTTTTTACTCTCAGAAACATCTCCCGCTTATTCTTCCCACCCTCCCAGGGGGCCCTCGACCGGACTGGGAATCTCCATTGGCAGCAGTTTCCCTGTGCTCGCAGCCAAGCTATCCCTTGGTTTCTTCCTGAAGCCCCTCAGCTCTGGATGACTCAAGGAAACTTTTTGCTTGCGATGCTGGGAAAATTCAAATCAAATCGGTGTGCTTTGCATGATGGGGATGCTGCTGAGAATTATGACGTTTCTTTGCGCTTGGAGAAGGTGGTGAGTGACTGGTGAGGATGCAGCGGATCTCTGGCACAATTACAGCACTTACTCTTTTGAGTAGAGGATGGATTTTCAAATAATTTGCAAATAAATTGGATAATTTGCCTGAGTTAGAAGTACTTTGGAAGATACGTCCTTTGACAAATTTAGCAGCAGTCTTCAGACTTTTGCCTTCTCGTGAATGTGCCAGAGGAAATGTGTAGATGTTTCTCCAGCCTTCACTTAGGGACAAAGTATTTTGCACGGGCTGCATTCGTGGCCTCTCAAAAGATGGTAGGTGAGTCCCTCTCCTGCCATTGAGCACTGAAGCTTTGTCAGCCTTTGGGAAAGGAAAAGGCAATAATGGCTGTCCCAGAGATTGCCCCATTTCATAACGGATGGAGCTCCCTCCTGGGAGAACGGGGGTCATGAGTTGGCACAATTCATCCATCCCTTTAGAGAAGTGGAAGGTGGAAGTACGTGTCTGCACAGAAATGGGGATATTTGCTGGGGCAGGAGCAGTCTTAGCGCAACTGAACACATTGGGAGCTGACACGTGTTTTGGAAAAGCCGACGGCTGTGAAAGGAGAAGGATGGTGGGCTGTGGGGCGGCACCCACATGCCTGCATGGGGCTTGTGTGCACAAGAGGTACGGGGAGAGGCTGTGGGCAGGAGGACTATGTAGGGCATGTGAGGGGCATAAGCTACAGAGGCAGCGGGGAGGTCTGCAGGGCATGCTGAGTTACCTGCCTCAGCAGCTCTACTTTACAAAACCAGCTTAGCTTCTCTGTGTCCCTGCAAGAAAGGCAGAGCTTACAAATGAGCACGCTCATGAAAGACCAGAAATGTAAATAAAACTGGTATTCTCCAGGTTTAAGTCATTACATTTCCTGCATGTAATAGTGTTCTCTTTGCATTTCACAGTCACTGTACCAGACTGACATTTTCAACCTGGGCAAAAGAGGAAACTCCTCAAACTGACACATACACACTAATACTAAATGCATCCATGGAAGCATGGTTAAAAAAAGAATACCCAAACTGCACATGCTGCCATCCTCCTCTCCCTAACCCCTGCCATTATAATCTGAAGAAGTGCAAAGATGGAACAAAACATTTTAAAATTTGCAAAGTCAGTTAAGGCATCCCCAAATCCCTGACTCTGCCCAGTGTTGATAGCATCAGAAAAAATAAAAAAGGACTAACTAGATTATATTTTGGAAATCAGGCTCATCTAGTGCTGGACTGAAAAGTTAGCTGAAATGTCATAGTTATACGATTACTTCACAGTGTCACTAAGGGGCAGAGTTAAGGTTTGTCTCAGCCTACCTAATATACAACTCCTAACTCTGAATTAGTTTGGGTTTTTTCTTCAACTCAACAACTATTTGTGTTTTCAGGATTCGCAACTTTTTGTTTTGGAGGAATCAAAACATGCCAATGATGTACTTTTCCTTAAATATGGATGCTCTACCTCATCCCCCCTAAATGTCATAGGCCTTTTAGTTTTCCCCTGTAGGGAATAGAAACAAGGAAGCCTAAAACTGTGGTTGGGGAGTTAATTATGATTATGTACAGTATTTTCACACCTTTTAAGGTTTCTCTAGTGCAAATTCCTTACCGCATAGGGGCAGTGGCCAGCTGCAAAGCAGCCCCAAAGCTCTTGCTTTTCTTGCTCTCGGTCATGGTTCTCCATTTCCCAGGGAACTGGGGTATGGGTGGATGGACTACAGAGGTGCTGGCAGGCGGACTTATGTCCTTGTGCCTCTCATTTATGGATGCACATGCAAATGCCCACATATTTGTCTGCATAACAGCGTAAATGAAAAAGCCTTGTTACCCCTTCCATCTCCCACCTCCTCCTTGGGACTGCTGCTGTTACATGAGCTCATATCGAGACACCACATGGGAGGTAACTGGGATGAACTGCCCAGAGTTTCTCTAGATTTAAAAGGGAACATATACGGGGAACCAGCCCACCTCTGGCTTTCGTAGCCCTTGGTGTGAAACGGTGGTTTCAGTCCGGTAACACCCTGCTTCCTTGCGCGCATGGTCCTTGCCCCCGCCTGTAAGCAGTGAGTGCAATCCCTGTGCTGTGCTGGCGGCGGTATGTCAGCCCCACGGGGATGTGGTGTTGTGGGGCCCCACGGCCGGCCCCACCGCTCGGCGTTGCTCCCCCATCGCTGCCCCTGGGGACTGCAACACATCCCACTGCACCGTCCCACCTCATCTCCTTTAAGGTGAGAAGCCACCCAGCTTCTTTTTGGTGGATTTTCTCCTCTGGGCTTGGGGCAGCAGGTCTTGAGGCTGCAGCCGGGCAGGGAGGTGGGCGGCACGGGGCTGGGGCCGGGAGACAGGACCCCACGTTCCTGTTCTTTGCGAGTTGGAGCTGACCTCCCGAGAAGGCAAAGTGCTGACCACAGATCTTCTCTTCCTCCTCCTCCTCCTCCGCTCGCTCTCCAGCAGTAATGCACATGTGCTTTGTCCATAAATATATTATTTTGTGTTCCTGCCAGCCCAGACTAATAGGGCTAATGTTTCCTGAGGAGCAGCCCAAAGCTACATTAGCCGCAGATGTTTGATTGATTTAAAACAAAGAGCCCGACCGCCAAACTGCTCCATATGGTTTCTCTTCCTGTCACTTTGCCTGCAGGGTTATCTCTGAAATGCAATTAAGGTGCTTAAAAGTACATTTTCAGGAAGATGCAGAATTGATGAGGGTGGGTTTGCCGATGGGTGCCTCCAAATTGTTCGAGCAAGAGCGAGGAAAGTCATGCCCTACCCTTAGCAGCTGCACACATGGTTTTTCCACTTACGTGAGGACCTTAAATAGGAGGGCAGGCCAAAAAATGCCCCCATTGTAAAGACTTTGCCGTAGATGTACTTTGCCAGTACTCATGTCTCCTGATATTCTGCTCATTTATTATTGAAGTCAAACATTTCTCTAATTAGATATTTACTTGGGAACCTAAGTGCTGCAGAGATTTCATTCAGCCCCACCTCTCCCTGCTCCCACTGCCTGCGCACCAGAGGCGAAACGCCTCTCTTGTGCAATCCCATTGAAGACCAGGCAATGTTGCCAAGGATGAGCCAGGCTCTGCCTGTTGTTTGCTGTAAGGAGGGTCCCGGTCCTGCCTGAGCACCGGGGGACCGACGGCATGCCCGGGGACACCCGCACGGCCGCTGCAGACCCAGCGCGCCAAGCCTGGCTGCTGAAACCATCCCCTGTGGTCCCCCGCAGGGCTGAGACCTCTGCTCCATCCAACTCCCACCAGCACCACAGTCTCATACACCTGGGGGGGGCTGAGGCCAGCAAAGGGAAGTTATGGCCCCTTTGGTTTTAATGCACAGAGTATATGTTTGCAGATGAAGAAAGTGTGCTTCTGTATGCCAACCCTCCATCTTCTCCTTAGTTCAGCTGACACAGGCAAGCAGCGGCCCCTTACACCGTGTTTTTTAGGAACTTAAATGCTTCGGTTCTGAAAACAGAATTTTAAAAATCCTTTTCCATGAAAATTCCAAAAATAGGTACCCAGCATCTGGCATCTTAATCCACATCTTGGTGCATGAGGAAAGGAGAGTGGGATGAGCCACCTGCAGTGTCCTGAGAGACTGTCAGGTCCCCTCTCTGGACCACCGACAAAAAAATATCCACAGATTTAAGCAGGGAATCCCAAGCCATGGTGCAGAATTAATTTCGTATTAAGGAAAACAGGAATAATTACATTGCAACACGTCTGAAGATTCATGGCAGCAGTACATGCTGTAAATATACAGCAGCACGGGATAATTATCTGGTGCTCAACTGTCTTCAAACTAGACCTCTGTTAACCTTGTCCTTACCTCTTTCAGAATTAAAATCCTAAGGTAATTCATCACAGAAATTCTTGGTAACTTCAAGCATAATTGCTAAGTAATTTTCAAGCACATGTAATTACCATGCCCAATTAATCTCATCATAAGTCTTAAAGCCAGGTTGTTTAATGGGCCTTAGATCTAAATAAACTCTAGTATATATATGTATATATATGCATGTGTGTGAGCCTGTTTGTATCGGAGAGGAGAGCGGCCCTCAGAAATGCTTCTTTCTCTGTAGCCCAATTTGTAGAAATATTACCCTGGCTACTACATAGTCCTTAAATTCACATGCGTGATCAACACCATCCAGATCTCCATTACCATTTAAAGTAAAGTTTTTCACAAAAAAATGATTGTACAAACAACACCATATTGCACCATGTTTATTTTCTTTCAAGGGCTTGCAGAGCAAATGTTCTTCAGCACCAAACAAGAGGAGAAGCTTGCTTTCTTTTTTTGCCCATGCTGCAAAATCGACCTGAGTTCTGAAACCTCAGCTATTTTCTTCTCTTGGCTTTCATACCCCCTCAGGGAAGGGAAACACAGATTAGAAGAACCTACCCAGTCTTTGCTACCCTGGAAGATCAAGCAAATGAACTTAGCCGCTTTCTGATTCATCCCTACACCACCGATCACCAGTAATAAAACAGCAGAAAGGCTCATCCCTTACAATGTTAATAGGTTAAACGAGGTGTGCTGGCTCCCAGTACGTGCGGAAGCGCTGGTTCCCGCACACCTTCACCAGCTGATGTGAAACCCCCTGCTGTGCCCACGGATTCTTGCTCCAGCAGCGAGAGCGGAGACCGGTTTCAGCTCATGACCGCAGGGTCCGGGCTGGCAGGTGGGAGAGGGGACCTGGCCTCCGGGTGTGCGGGAAACGGGGAAGGCACCACGGAGGTTTTTGTCCCTTCAAGGGTGGGTGCAAAGCATATCGCTGGGATGAAGGACCTTCCCGGTGGCCTCAGCCAGGCTGGCCGCAGTGGCAAACAGGACGCGTGGGCAGGCTCCCAGGTGGCAGCGTCCACCTGCATCCGCTGTTCCCATGGGGCAAGGTCATTGCCAGGGCCGCTGCAGGACTAGCCTCTTAGGGCTAATAATGACGTGGCCATTATAAACTGCTCGAGGATAACATTCAACATGCAGTTTGTAAACTAAGAGAAGTTTTTGCCTGAAAAGGTCTTTATTTGGTCACTGTTACATTATAGCACAGAGATTAAGCACCTAAGGCCTGTGGTGCTTGGGGAAGGTGTTAGAGTAACAGGATGGGTAACTGGAGTCATCCAGTGTGACACAAATTCCCCCACAACAATTTGCCACAGCTATAATCTGAAGATATTTCCTTTGAACTGATGACCTCCACAAGGACCCAAACACACAACTCGGAAGCCTCAGAACAAGAGAAGTGCTACTGGCCTGTGGTCCTCAGAACCGAGCAAGTCGTTCAGGCTTTGAATGCATTTTATAGAAATCATTCTAAAACAACTTGCCAAAATGGACGGCGAACAAGATTCACTGTATGAAATCTGAGAAAATGTCTAAAGGCTTCTAGAAGAGACAGATGATATTTTTTTCTCCTGCATTCTGCAGCTTCACATTTCCATACAAGGTTGATTCTGCAATTTCCTGCTGTTTCTCCTTTCTTCTGAAAAATATTCTTTAAAGAGAAGTGCCAGGAACATTGCCAGCCAGGGAAACGTAGTACAAGGCATTATTTGCAGCGTGCCTCCCCAACCCCTGCAGACAGCTTTGTCCCCTGCCTTCTTGCCCTTGCGGGAGTTGAGCTTGAGTAATACCTGTCCTTGAATTTTGCTGCCCTCAGAGCCTGCTGTGCTTCACGCCAGGATCCCCGGTCTCTGGGACAGCCCTGTTGCCTGCTCTGCACAGGGATAAAGCCTGATCCTCCCTTGCACCTGTATCTCTGGGAAAGCGTTGCAGAAAACTCCGTGCGAGCATCCCCTTCCCACCCAGAGGAGCGGACGCGGCCCTGGGACCAGCCTGCTGCGAGCAGCAGGAACCGGGGACGTGGCGGGAGGCTTGTTAATAGGAAATAGCCGTGGCACTGAGCCATTGCCCACTTTGGACCCTTCTCTGATTCCTCTCTAAGCTACAGCAAATTCAGCTGGTTCTCGGAGCTACGCTTTATCTCCCCTCTGGGAGGTTTCTGGGTCAGCTGTATTAAAATGCATTTATTCTTAAGGGGGTCAGTAATCTGACACAACAGTGATGTACAAGTGAATGGGGAGAATACATAAATTTCTAACAATGCAGAAAGAAGAATCCCAGAGTTTTGCTATCTGTAAAAACGGAGCATGGGATCTGTCACTTTGTGTCACGACAGCCAAATTAAACAAATGCAAGCTGACAGGAAGAAAAGAAACAAAGGACTTCTATCCAATTACTTCCAGAAGAATATTAAATTATGGGGTCACTTGCTTTTGTGTTAGCAAATAAGTATTTAAATGGACCTAAAGTCCTTCATATTCTGAAAGTTGGGTTTATCTGCACAGGAGAAATGGATGCTGTGGACACTCGCTCCTGAAAGGGAAACAGAGGACAGGCGGTACATTTGCCAGAGGCTGTAGGCTGATCCACGTGTGGATCGCGTGGCTGGGGACGGTGTTTCTACAGCTGCCGAGATGAGGGAGGGGGCAGCGAGAACACCTGGGCATCCCGTTTTGGAGGCCTCCATCACCACTGCTGAAGCAACGACTTGAGGGTATCACAAGAGCCCTTGAAATGGAGGTACCTTTGCAAGCAATAGCTCAACCTCTTTTCGTAGCAGGCAGCCAGTTGACTTTGGTGACCAGTAGCACAAAGAAAAGAAGTCCGCTTTCTGCACTTGGAAGTGCCAAGAAGACGATACGTATGGCTAAGCCCTGACATGCTGGGGGCAGGTGGAGCTGCTCGCGCTGACGCATGCCACGGTGGAGGAGGAATTCTGATCATCGCCGGCACAGAGACAACAGCATGGGGCTTTCTGCAGCAGGGCCCGGAGAGGCGCAGGGAGGAGATGGGTGGTTACCAGGGGGCATTGCTGGGTCCCAGCGGGATGCACGGCCTGACCACCAGCCAGGAGGAAGCACCAGGAAGGAGCCATGGCTGACTGCACCGCCTGTCTGCAAAACACAGTAACGGGGTACAACACAGGCAGTTCAATGGAAGAAAAGATTGACCCTATCACCCTTGCTGTGTGCCTTGGCCTCTCTGGCGGGAGGCTCCAGGCACTCCTGCCAAGCGCTGGGTAGGGTTGGGTGCAGGGTGGCTGGAAGGTGGCAAATTGTTGATGGCCAGACTGCAACGACCAATTGTCCTGTGCTACCTCCATCATCAGAAAACGAGGAGCAGTGTACACACATGGGGAATTTGTGTAAATCAGGCTGCTAAGGGATGCGAGCAAGCGTAGAGCTGGCAGCATGAAACAGATAAAACTTGCACTCCTGGAGACAGATCAGCCGGAGAGAATATTTCCTGCTGGAACAAATAGGTGTGTGAGATGTTTGCAAAGTGTACAGCAAGGGACAGAAGGAAGCCAAATTTAAGCCATTTGAAAGTCCAACCCGACCTCAGGAAAAGGTGAGCATGGACCTGCAACTTCTTGATGATCACAAGATCAAAGTGATCTGTTTGACAAAGCCTGTGAGAGGCAGACTATGCAAAGGCTCCTTTCATAAGAAATATGGTTAGGAAAGACAAATCCTGGCAATCTCTGGTGTATCTGACGCGCTGCGGTCAGGCGAGTGGTCAGAGCAGGCTGCAGCAGGACTGAAATGCGTCACGGTGAAGCGGGAATGTGAGTCAAAGACACTTTCCCCTGGGTGCCCACAAAGAAGAGGAAGGTGAAAGTGTCAGGAAACATCAAGAGGCTCACGAGAGAGAGAAAACAGATACTGAAAGACAGCCGTGAGCAGTGATGGACGATGACCACGCGCTTTCCCAGGGTGCGCGTAGCCGCCCACTGCCACGGCCCAGGGACCTGCCTGCGTAACCCATGAAGGTGTCTGGCAGGAGGTGGCCCCAGCCTGGCTTGCATGGACAAGCCTTGGGAGCCCCAGGGTGAAGGTCAGTACCCAGCACCCAGGACGTTGGTGCCAGGACAGAGGCGCAACCCCAGTGCACAGGGTGCTGAGGAGAGCTGCGTGCCCAGGCGAGCAGGACAGTGCTGCCACCGCTTTTTAGCCACCTCCACCTCCCCCAGCAGTAAGCAAGGGAGACAAAACCAAGAGCTGGGGGAGGAGAAGTGGGTGGATCAAAGCTCCCATATCCCACCCTCCTCTGGGACATCCTGGCCAACGCTCCTCCAGCTATCTGGTTTGCAGGTGGTGAAGGTGCAGTGGTGGGTCTCGGGCAAAGGGAACCCTTTGCTGGCCTCCGCGGCCGTGCCTCCTGTGCAGGCGGTGGGCAGATGGCCAAGGAGCAGCTCCGACTCCTCCTTGGCAGAGCTGCGAGGGCAGCAGCTCCGCCAGCATGGGGACTTGCCTGGCGGGGGAAGCCAGGGCAGGAGTTGCCTGCGTCAGACCTCTGCACGGCAGCAGCCTTGGCCAAATTTTAGGCTTATTTATAAATTTTTCTGCCATGTTACCTCTGCCTGTGCAAGGCCAGGAGTGTCTCTGTTTAAGGAGAAACTGCAGAGAGCCTCTTTGGATCACGGGTTGGTATGACCAGGCCCTTATGTCATTGAAGATTAAGGCAGGGAAGGGGGGAAAAGGGAGAAGGCCAAATTCCTTCGTCGCATACCCTGCTGTAAGTCCAGAGTAATTACATTAAATGTAATGAGCCTCCACACTTCCCTCCCCACTCCCACTTGGGAGCAGTCATTTGCTGCTGGCCAATTCCTGCAGCAGATGATGCCCTTACCTACTGAGTTGGCAAAAGTCTCCTATCCAGGGGACTGCAGACAGGAGAAAAAGCTGCTCCCCTGCCCTGCCCTCTCCTCCTCTTCCTCCTCGCCCAGGGAGAGAAGAAACTGCCCCTCTACTAAGGCGTTTAGAAAGCAAACCTCAATTTTAACTACACCCAGGCTTTATATGCCTCTCACTGGTGCTGCCAGTCCCAGTTCTCACGTTGATACACCACTCTGTACCGTTTTCCTCTCCACCTATCTGAGGGAGGTTCTTACCCGAAACACAGCTCAGTAGGTGCTTCAGCATGGTGCCAGCGGGTCTCCTGCAGGCTGGTGGTGGCCAGCAGTACTCAGCTCTCCTGTGCAATGAGCCAGGGAAATGGGAAAACCAGGGAAAGAGAGGCTCTAGTTTGGCTGAGAGGAGGTGGTGAAATAAAGAGGTGCAAGAGCAGGGAGCAGAGCAGCCTGACCTCCCTGAAGCCAGGAGTTAAATGGGCAGTGCTTCAGGTAGCCCTCAGTTTTATAGACCCCAGGCAAAGGCTCTCCTGCCCGTCCAGGCATAGCCCGCTGCAGCCCACATGGTGAGACGCTGGGCACCACGAAAGCGTCCTGCCAGCCCAGCAGGTCTGCTCCAGGAGTGGGCAGAGAAGACCACGAGCAGCAGATAGAGGCTTTTAACCCTCCCGCTTTGTGCCCTGTAGGTCTGATCCCTGCGGGGTTGGCCCTCTGCAACTCCTCATCGCCCAGGGGATTCTTGGAGCTGGAAAGCCTGTTCCAGGGAGCTGTGGAACTATATATAATAACTGCACATTCCCATATATTAGTTTGAGGACCTGGAGGAGGTGACAGAAAAGACCCTATGGGGGTGATGAGTAGCTGTATTTAAGCCTATCGGTTTCACCAGAGGAAGTTTTGGGACCTTGGCGTAAGAGCAAAGCTGCCTTCGGCACTTGGGCCTCCTCTCTGCTTTCCTTCCCCACGCAGGGCAATATTTTCAGGCATGTAAATCAATTCTTCTGTGCTTGATCCCACTGTGCATTTAAAGGGTCAGGGATGCATCCAGGCTCGGCACAAAGCAAAGCGGGGAGATGCGATTCCCCCTGAGAGTGGTGCTTTGGGAAGAAAATCCTCCAGAAAAAAACAGCCCGCGCTCTGCTTTCTTCTGATGGTGCGGGCTGATTCGTGCTGTCTGTAATTGTAATCAAAGTTAATTTAATCCTGGTGTGGAGGTTGCTGAGCAACTGAAGACATTTATCCAGAGGAGACAGGGACTGTAATCACGTCACCTCGAGTAAAGTTGGGAGGGCAGCATGTAACCCTGGTAATGCCCACGGCAGAGAGCTGTGGGTCATGGGAAAGCACCAGTATTCGTGCTACAGAAGCCAAGGAGAACGCGCCAGCGTTGTGCCAAAATTGTGCTTTCTACTGTTATTCATAAAGATTGGCTCAGATTGGGAATGGGGCCCTGTATGGGCACCATACGTGAAAGCACAACGTCCCAGAGGACAAGCAGTGGGTGCCTGCCCAGCCACGTGGCTGTAAGTAAAAAGGCCAGGAAAATGGTCAGGCAGGTCAGTTTGTGTCACAAGCAGCCCCTTGATGCCTCCTTCCCTCTGAAATCCCGGTGTTCCCTCACCGTCCGAGGAGCTACGAGCTCTCCTGCTCAAAACCAGGGAGTGCCGGGCTGTGCCCTCACCACCAGTGTCCAGGCTCGGGACATGAGCATCCTCATGAGCATCCTCAGCATCAGCAGCTGGTGGCCAGAGGCCGAGGGAGCTGCCTGGGGATGGTGGAGCAACCTCCCCCTGCCAGCATCGGTGGTGAGAGATGGGAAGCTCCAGCACTGCCGGCGAAGCTCCTCTACGCTCGCTGAGAGCCAGCCTCGCTCGGCTCCTGCTGTGCCATCATCAGGCCCATTTGCTGGTGATGAGGAGATTTCGTGAGGCCGCCTCGGTGGGCAACCGCTGCTGCGGGGGGGGGCGGCTGCCGGAGGCGGCAGGGCCGGCCTGATTAAGTGCTTCAGCAGGGAAAGAAACCTGCCGGGGAGGAGGGGTCCTGCCATCAGTGCCTCAGCAATCAAGGAGGAATTTTCCTCCGCTTTTTCTTTTTTTCTTTCTAATTATTATTTTCTCCGAAAACGAAGAGCTTTCACGGAATTTAAAGGCCCGTGGGTGCACCAAGGACGGGAGGGGGGTGGCAGACTGCCAGGGAAAGGGACCCAAGCGTGGTGGCATCCCAAGCACACCAAGGGGCTCCTCACCCCAGCTGCTTCTTCTTCTTGTCAGACTCTTTCCAGCATGGCATTTTTGGGGAAAAGTAGATACTGCAGAGCGGCCAGAGTCTAGCTCCTGCTGCACTGGCCAGGCTGTCTCTGAAATAGAAGTTGTAAGGAAAAAAAGGGAATTATTTTGCCTTTTTAAACAGGCACATCAGGTTCCTAGCTGAAAGGAGGAGCTGCCTGATGACTTAGGAGGAGATGGTGGCTTTTCAAAGCAGAACTGTGCTTTGGTATGTCCAGGTGACCAAAAAGTTGAACGTATGGCAGGAAAAATCAAAAAGGTAATGCACCGAGCAGTAGCATTGCTGCACATCAGACCTCATGAACCAGTGATGGCTCAGCCCAGCAGAGGCAGGAGAACAGAGGCAGGTGAAGCCCAGTTTCAAGCCGATTTCCCAAACACAAGCTTTTCAAAACCAAAAAAACCGTAGGAATTTATTTAGCTTTTTTCCTTGTGCTGAAAATTGTGCCACGTTTTCCATAATTTTGCTCTTCTTCCCTTGTGTATTGTGCCCAAAATGGCCAAAGCTGGGTCATTCGTTTCCATCGCAGAATGGCCATGTGTCCCTCCTTCATCCCACACTTTTCAGGGGGGGGTAAGGGCAATAAGTGCATGACACACTGGGTATTTACCTGCCTGCCGCCTGCACCACCACCCTCCAAAACATGCCTGTCCTGGGTGGACATGGCTCTTCCCCACTGGGAGAGGCTGCGCTTCTGCTTGCCACCCAGGGTTTTTGCCCGTCCCCACTGCTCACTTGCTTTGCTTCAGCTACTCGGTGGTGACAGCAAGAGTTTGCCTCTCCTGGGGACCGTCAGTGATGCTGTGGGGATCTCTGTTCCTCCGCTAAGCCAGCCAGGAGAAATGCACTGGCCATACTGTGCTGGGCTCAGGGGATGCAGAGCTCCTCCCCAGAAAACCACAGATGGGAGGGAAAGGTAGGGCAGTGCTGAGATGCGGCTGTCAAAAACAGAAGAAAGAATTAAAAAAAAAAGAAAAAATAAAATAAAATTTCCAGAGAAATTCTCATTTGGCAAAAAGGGAGGGTGCCGTTTTTATTAAATTCCATACCTCTCAGGTTGCCCGGACTTTAGTTTCACACCCTGGTTTTGGTCAGTCCCAGCGCTGATGGTTCCAAACACGAGACGTTTTGGAGCGGTTCCTTAAAGGAAACAGAGGGATGAAGAAATACAAATTACTTCATGAAACCCAACCGTGGAAGTAAAAATGCCCATTGATGCACAACCCTGCACAGCACTGCTGCCCTTTTGTCCGCAGGAAAGCCCTTCTGAAGCCTCACCAGTTTTTGCAGTGTTTTTTGGCAGCTGGTAGCCCAGCAAGTGGTGCTGAGAGCTGGGGGGGGAAGGACCAAATCCATTCCTGGGGGTTTGAAGACTTGCACGGGCCCTGCCTATACCTCGTGGGTGAGATTTTCCCAAGCGGGCTAAGAATACAAGACCTACAGGAGCTTCACCTGGGCAGCAGGCTGGGTATCAGGATCTAACCATGCGGCTCATCCTAGACCTCTTTGGTGCTGTGCTGCTTAACAGGGAGAGATGTGAACCAGCCAAAGCCTTCCCCTTCTCGCATGGAGTTCAAAGCCTGTTCCCACCCCAAGCTTACATTTATTGCCATGTTACAGGCTTTCTTTTTTCTTTTTTTTTTTTTTTTACTGTAAGGAAATATTAATTTCATGCTTGGCTTGGCTCTCAAGCAGGAGCCTTCTCCCTCCTGCATCACGATGTGTTTTTTTTTCTCTATGCCAGGAGCTGCTGAGCGATTACCTTCCTTTCCCTCTCCCTGGGGCCAAGGGGACGGGCTGCAAGCAGTGGGGATTCATGGCCTCCATGGAGCTGTTTAGCATCAGCACAGAGGCAGCAACCCACCTCCACCTTCAAACCTGACCCTGTGTACTGACTGGTGATGTCCCTGTGCTGGAGCCCCACAGCTATGTGCAGTGTTTTGGAGAAATGCAGCGTGTCTCAGCTTTACCTTAAACCGTGTTTCCTGTGGTAGAATCCAAATTATTATTTGATCGTGCTAAGATCTGCCATTTTTTCCCCTGAACACTTGCCTCAAAATCTTCAAACATCTAATGTGCTTACAGAGCCTCAGATGGTCCATTTGCAAAAATAAATCTATGTTGTAAGTATGCCCAGAAAAATGTCATATTTAGCTTTTTCTTAATTTTTCTGAGTGGCATTTGTTCCTAACACCTTTATAGCCCTCCAGTTTTCTGAAATTTCTTTCTTTTAGTAAGTAAATACAGAGAAAGCAAATGCAGAAGCAGCAGTTTCAGTAGCTGGCTAGGCTACTGAAGATTTATGCTGACATACATGCTGTGCCTATGGCTGAATTAATAGTGCCGCTGAAGCATTTGTATTTTCTGCTTTTTTTCCTGCACACAGTGTGTATGGATGGAATGTGTATGGAATTCATCTGCAATTTTTACTTATTCTCTAAAATAAGACATTGTTGAGGTTACCGGTCCAGAAATGTCATCCAACTCCCCTGTGTTTCTCTCCTACATAAGTGAGGATTTGTCTGTTTGTGGAACTGGTCTTTAGACCAGTTTTATGCCAAGGTATTTTCATTGTCTTCAGTAAAGTTCATCTTCATTCATAGCAACATAACTGAGAGCAGAATCTAGCCGAGATTAAGGAACTTCCTAGTTCTTCTAAGCAAATATTTTTGCTCACTTGTTATTTTAAGAAAAACTAAACTAGAAATATTTTCTTCCATGAAAAAAAAAAACCATCTTTCACCTCCATAATTCAGTATCTTTCAGAGCCAGAATTCAGCTTCCCACACAGCAACACGAACCACTCGGAGATGTTGAGCAGTCTATTCATTGCTCAGATTGTATTTTGATGCTGCTCAGGGTTTCCAGTTAAGAAAATACACTCCATCATTTATAGCTGTGAAGCACAGCAAAAGCCCAGTGCCTTAAAGGGAAAAGAAGGAAGGAAAGAAGAGATGTAGGTTGTTAAGTGAAGGTGGGGAGCAAAACAGATGAAATTGATAAAGTGGAAAGCTATATTATTCACTCCAAGGCTCCATTTAGTCCCTCTGCCCTGGTAGTTTCAGCAAAGTGAAACTCTTGCTAGAATCAATACTGCTATCATTTCACAAAATTACAGTGGTTTGAACAGAAAACTAGTCATAAATCAACTTCATGCATGGACAGCTGGAGGAAATATTTCTTGCTTCGAATATTTGGGTGCTTCAGAACTAGTAAAGAGGAATTTGGCTCCCCAAAAAGCCACATTTACTGCATTTCTTGGAAATAGAGGGTGGTGTGGCATATTCAAACAAGGCATGAGTCAAAATAGCAATGTAGAAAAAGGCAGTACCTCCATTTTAATCAGATAAGGGAAGAGTGTGTCTGATTTCAGTGACACTTGGGTGTTTTGGAGATAGTCCCATTCTCTGATGCTCACTAGGCATCCCTTCAGACTAGGCTAAGAATGTGTCCTCGTCACTTCTTTTTCATAGACATACCTTAGATCCCATTGATTTTGAGGGACTTTTGCAGCCTACCACTTTCAGCTTAGTGACTTAATAGACGTATGGATAGAGCCTTTCAAGTCATTGCCACTGGAAGATGTCCAGCCCTCAGCTCCCAGGGAAAGGGACTGGGCTTGGAGACTGACCTCGTCTTCAGTATTTCAGGAACACATCCTTGAAGATCCTTCAGAGAAAAGCATGAAAAGCACAGCTGCTGCCCATCTCAGGAAGGCCTCACCATGCTCATCCATGTTTTCTTGAATACCTCTGAAATTCGACATTTTCTTGTAGTTCTTGTTTTCCAACAAAGATATATCAGGTAGCAAAAAATTACCTCTGTGGATGCTGGAAGCTTCACAGGTATAGTGTATAGCAGAAAAAAGATAGGGAAGGATAGTGTCTCCACATCCGCTTCCTTGGTCTGGACAGAACATCAGCCACAGCTCTGTGACCAGAGTTGGTCAGCCGATGCATTAAGCCTGAGGGACTCTTAGATGTCCCTGTTGCTACCGAGTCCCCTTTCCTCTTTCCCCAAGAGGCAGAGAGGGGTGGCTTTGGGGCCAGGGCCACAGGGCAGGGCTGGAAGGCTGCAGGGATGAGGCAGCCCTGCTTGTGAAACCATCCCCAAACCCTGAAACCTTCTCAGGTTTCTAAAATCAGCTTCTATCACAGCTCTGTCTTGAAGCATCAGATCTTTGGATGTGGTCATCTTTGCTCAGCTCTGCTTGCGGTGAAAAGGCCGGTTCACTGCATCCTAGCTCGGTGCTGCCAAATTCAGAAAGCGGAGGTTTAGTATTTGCTAATTTGTTATTATCCGAGGTATCCGAGGTAACTCTGTGCTTGTTTTTCCCCTAAGGTGCCTGTAAAACACACATTTGTGCAGTATCTAAGCACCACCATATAGCTATAATTATTTATAATGGTGTCCCCTATCTTGTGCATTTAGTGCACTGGAATTTTCTTTTAACTTTGACAATATTTCTGGAAATTACTTAGTTAAATTTGAATTTGTTAAAGAGAGCAATCATAATTATTTGATAAATAGCATCATTAAATCCATTACACAATAAAATATTGCAAATACAAGCACAAGTAAATATTTGCAAGAGTATTCACACTGTCTTTCCTCTCCTGGCATTTTGAAAAGCTCTTTTATTGTCTCACAACAGAATTGCCAAGTAGCTACAAATGTTCATGCATCATCTGCAAACAAGAGAGAAAGAAGGCTGCTGTTTAATAAAATTTAATTCATCCAATCAGGGAAGGGAGGGAATAACATATGCTGTAAATGGCCAATTAGATGGCATGTGCTCTGACGACTAACACCAGCCAATTTGCTAACAAGACACAAATTATAATCCGTAATCAAAAATAATTCAAGTGACTGAGGCTAATAGACACATTCACTCAAACTGTGACCTGTTCCTTATTTTGCTGACATGAAAAAATGGGCTGAGGGTGTCGGGTGAGTTACCCGTAGTGAATGACTTGGTCGGGTCTGTTTCCAGATGTTTAGAAATTTGGAGAGCAGCAAGGCAGGCTGGGAAGTGCCCCAGGAGAGGCAGGGTGGCTCCGGGCAAAGAGGGGAAGGACGCCTGCCCGAGACGCATGGGGTCATATGGAGAGGACCTCATGGGACCACTGCTGGGGTTGGTTCTCACCTCCAGAGTGCTCTTCTCCAGCCAGCTCCCCATTGCCCCCTCCAAAAAGGAGGCAGAGAAGAGGAGAAGTGCCTACCCCTCCAAAGAGGGTCCAAGGGCAATGGTGGCCCCAGGGCAGCAGCATCCAGCCCCATGTCCAGCTGCCTGCGCGTGGTTGCCCCTTGCCCCATGGGGTCTGTTGCTGCTGTCGCAGGTGCGGGCACCCACCAGGAGAGACGTCCGACTGCCTGCAAAGGCGGGGTGGGAAGGCAGTGACAGGTTTTTACAGCTTATTTCAGCCAAACAGTCACACTTTGGGGCTGAGGCATAAGTAACAGTGAGTGGCCAGGATGCTTCCCTAATGCTTAACACGTCAAGCTCCACTGCACTGGAACCGAGTCAGGGAGGCAGGAGCCATTTAATTAGACCAAAGCAACTGACAGCCACTCTGCCGTAAATCTTCCCTTGTTGCCTTTGAGGTCTCTGGTCCTCTGTGTCTTAATATTAAATGATACCTCAACAATGGGAGAGCAGGAAACAAACATGCTTCTGCATGTTGCTCTGATGGAGCAGGACAGCAGGGCTTGTAAGGGGTCAACTCACAGGCCAGGGTAATGATGGGGGGCTCCTTTCCTCCCGATACACAAGTTTCCTGGGGAGCTACAAGCCAATGCTTTAACTAAAAAGAGTCAATTCCAGACTCAGCCATCATTTTGTGCCTGAGGAGGAAGGAAAATACCTTTGCCAGCATGTTTGCAAAACCTTTCTGCTGACCTAAACCAGTCCTTTCCATAGGCTGCTCCATCAACACCACTGCTGGCACAAGTGCTGAAGGAGAAAACTTAGATTTGGATAATAATGTGCGGCAGCCTGGAGCAGCATTAGTATCCGGCCTTATAGTAATATGGGATTTCTTTTCCCAGTCTAGGCAAATCCTGTGTTTCCTCTGTGCCTGCCAAAGAAATTAGGATAGGAGTACAAGTACTCTGATGAAATTTGCTGAATACTGCTGTAAGGACTATTCTCCTGTACTGTACTTCATCTGAGGTATATTAAAACAAACGTGTGCACCTAGTTGCATAAAACAGTGAGCAATGGGCATTAATTACTCGCAAACTGCAATAAAATTTCATCTACTGTACGTCAGGAGTGGATCACAGCTAATAACCTCCCAGGAGACAGAAAGGACTGACTCCTTCAAGTAAACAGATCTCTGACGCGTCTTCTCTTCGGCAGCTAGCGGGCGCTCATTCCTTCAGATCCCATAACCTGTCTTCTTGCCAGGAGGCAGGCTGATTGTTAAATATTCACCAATTTACATTGCACACTGAAGCACTGTCCACAAAAAGTGACCTCATGGCTCACTCCTGGCGGCTGCTGAGCAGTCCAGGTCCTCCCAGCTCTTGGACCAGCTGTGTTTCCCAGGCCGCTGGGAGAAGCAGACCCCACCTCAGCATCATTTCCACCCACACGCTCCTTTCCGTGCCGTGGAAGGACCAAGCCATGTGAGCGTTAGAGGGATGCGTGCCCAGTTTCCTTCCAGATCCCTTCTCTTCCATAAGGGCATTTTCCTTCCTTGGTCCACCTGGGTCCATCTCTCCCCGTGGCTGACACCAGTGTAGCTATCCCCAGGGGCCGGCTGCTGTGTGGGTCACCTCCCAGCTGTCTCCCACCTGCCTCCTGGGGAAGCTTCAAGCGGATGAGCTGGGTAAGGCATCATCTTTAGCAGTATTTGGGACCACAAGCTTTGTGTTGCCTTTTTTTATAAATCAACTTCTTGCCTCTGGCCTGCTGACAGAGGTTGGCTTTACTAAAATTCTTATTTCTAGCTCAGGCTCTGACCCCACAGGATATGTAAGTGCATTTCAAGGTCTGGGCTCTCTACTGACTTCCTTTTTATTCCTGTCTTACCACAACAGCACCCAGACCGTGCCTGGGACACTACGGTTCGCAGCTGTCCACCCTTGGAAGAGGACCACCTTCCCCTCCCTGACTCACAGATGGTGCAAACTGCCTGTGACGCAGCGAGCGGCAGCAATGCCATCCCACTGATTGAGGGATGGCACACCGTGAGGCTGCAGGCTTGGCATGGCTCTGGTGCCCTTGTCCCTGTCCCGCTCCTCCCACCATGTGGCACCTCCACTGATACCTTATTTTGATGCAATCAACCTACAACACCCTTTGTTTGGGGCATTTTTTTCCCAAGGCTCCTTCCCTGGGACGAGCATACCTCCCACACACACTTTGTTTTTGCTTTGCTCCCAAAGTCATTTCCCTGAATTTTAGGAGCTCGTGAGAGCTTCCATCAACTGAGGACAAGAGGTAACTTCTCATCATCCACTGCCGTGGCTGCTGGCAATCACCTACCCCTCAGCTTCTTCCCACAGAATCCTTCCAGCCCACAGAGCTTTCCAAGGGCTTGCTCCACTTGCCCTCTGGCCCTCAAAGCCCCCCTCTCCCAATCTTGGCCCCTTCCCCATCTATCACCTCCCTTCCTCACACGCCTGAGTCACACTCACTCCCGCTCTGGTGCTGACCCATCCAGCATATCAGGAATTATCTCTGTTTAAACGTGATATTAAATTTTCCTTTAAACCTTTAGCCTGTGCATTCCTCACCCCATAAAGCATTCAGTAGATACAACGCATTCAGGCTGATATATATGTATATGAAGGAGGTGTAGGATGTTGCAATGCATAAACCATCACCTCTTGCCATCTCTCACAGCATTTTTCCCTGCTTGTTCACCATTGGTCTTATATAAAATGATTTGCAATCAGCATGTGGGTTAAATGATAACCTTTCGAGGCAACCTTGCTTAGGAGGACGCAGAAAGATCAAGCCCTCTGCCTTGGCATGGTGCCTTTTTGAATTCCTGAGGTAATATGTGCCTAATGTCACTATACCCAGCCGTGCAGGGGACATCACCCTAGTACTTGCTGGAGGCACATGGGGAATTAGGAAAACTGGCCTTGGCCACTGCTGGAAAAACATAGCCTATCTGCCCTGCCTGAGATTTTGGCCTGTCCTGGCTGGTGTAGGTTAGCATAGTCCCCAAGCTGCAGTATCATGAAAAAAAAAATATTGCATGAAGGCAAGGTGGAGGCAGCCAGGGGAAGGGCTGCCAAGATCTGGCTCAACATGCAGGACCACTCCAACCCTATTGCAAAAGGCAGTAGGGGAGCAGCAATGGAGGCTGTAGGAGGTTGCAAAGGGTAAGGCACAGGAACTTAGAGACTCCTTACACTGTGATGCCTGCTGCTCCCCAACGATTTTATAGCATTTCCCTGCCATAAGACATGGTAAAGTCCTTGAGGCACCTGAACAGCCCAGGACTGAGACCAACTGCATGGTGCAAACAGACTTTCTGGAGTGACAACCATTCAGTCCAGCCCTGCATTAAAATATAGAATCACAGAATCATAGAGGTATTGGGCCTAAATCATAGAATCATAGAAATGTTTAGGTTGGAAAACACCTTTAAGATCATCAAGTCCAACTGTAAACCTAACACTGCCAAGTCCACCACTAAACCATGTCCCTAAGTGCCACATCTACACGTCTTTTAAATACCTCCAGGGATGGTGACTCAACCACTTCCCCGGGCAGTCCGTTCCAATGCTTGACAACCCTTTTGGTGAAGAAATTTTTCCTGATATCCAATCTAAACCTACCCTGGTGCAACTTGAGGCTGTTTCCTCTCATCCTATTGCTTGTTACTTGGGAAAAGAGACTGACACCCACCTCGCTACAACCTCCTTTCAGGTGGCTGTAGAGAACGACAAGGTCTCCCCTCAGCCTCCTTTTCTCCAGCCTAAACAACCCCAGTTCCCTCAGCCGCTCCTCATAAGACTTGTTCTCTAGACACTTCACCAGCTTCACTGCTCTTCTTTGGACATGCTCTCGCACCTCAATATCTTTCTTGTAGTGAGGGGCCCAAAACTGAACACAGTATTTGAGCTGCGGCCTCACCAGTGCCGAGTACAGGAGGATGATCACTTCCCTGGTCCTGCTGGCCACACTATTTCTGATACAAGCCAGGATGCTATTGGCCTTCTTGGCCACCTGGGCACACTGCCGGCTCATAATCAGAAGGCTGCCAAACAACACCCCCACGTCCTTTTCCGCCAGACAGCTTTCTGGCCACTCTTCCTTCCCCAAGCCTGTAGCATTGCATGTGGTTGTTGCAACCCAAGTGCAAGATCCGGCACTTGGCCTTGTTGAACCTCACTGGCCTTGGCCCATTGATCCAGCCTGTCTAGATCCCTCTGTAGAGCCTTTCCACCCTCAAGAAGGTCAACGCTCCTGCCCAACTTGGTGTCATCTGGAAACTTACTGAGGATGCACCCAATCCCCTTGTCCAGATCATTGAGAAAGATATTAAACAGAACTGGCCCAAATACTGAGCCCTGTGGAACACCACCTGTGACTGGCCACCAACTGGATTTAACTTCATTCACCACAACTCTTTGGGCCTGGCCATCCAGCCTGTTTTTTACCCAGCGAAGAGTATGCCCGTCCAACCCATGAGCAGCCAGTTTCTCCAGGAGAATGCTGTGAGAAACAGCATCAAAGGCTTTAGTAAAGTCCAGGTAGACAACATCCACAGCCTTTCCCTCATCCACTAAGCAGGTCACCTTGTCATAGAAGGAGATCAGGTTAGTCAAGCAGGACCTGCCTTTCATAAACCCGTGCTGACTGGGCCTGATAGCCTGGTTGTCCTGTACGTGCTGTGTGATGGCACTCAAGATGATCTGCTCCATAACCTTCCCTGGCACCGAGATCAGACTGACAGGCCTGTAGTTCCCTGGATATCATATGTAAAGCAGTGGTGAAGGTCGCCTGCTGGCAAAATCACCACCAAAGACACTGCATCAAAATCTTCAGGGAGAAAGTTGTTTTTCAACTGTTTTCTGTGGCTCACCCTGTACAGACAGCTTTACAGTGACAAATTGTTTTCCCTGCAAATGTCAATACATAGCCAGGCTTTCAAGTGCAGACAGACATCTTGCCAGTTTGTTTATCCAGAGACAGAGAGAGGCAGGGCTCTGCTAGCTCCAACCCAGCAAGGCACTGTCAGGAGACCACACCACAGCATTTCAGATAGCTTCAACCTTCTCACAATATCAAAATTTAACAGGGCAATAATCGCAGGGGTGCTAGCCAAACCACAGCTCTTGTGAATGGTGTCAGCATTTCCCAGAGGTACAGCAGGAGATGGCCCAAGGAATTTCCCAACAGACAAGCCATTTTGAGATGAATTTGGGATGCAACAGCCATCATTTCCAGACCTATATTCCTTCAGGGAGGAAGAAAGCATTCTCCAGATTTTCTCCTGTCTGTCCCCTCCCTGGTTAGCCCTCCGAAGGAATGGCCCAAGCAGCTGTAGTTACTAATTTTGCCCTGTGTTAGGGCGCAAGGCATCCATCCTTTGCCACAAAGTACTACGCAGTCAAAGCATGGCTCCAGCAAGCATAGATCTTTATTTTTGGTCCTTACTCTCCCTGGGGGACCTGCAAGCCTCCCTCGCTGTGGTGCAGAAGATGGTAAACAAGCAGGGAAAGCCTAGGCAAGCAGGTGTTCTTCTCTTGTCTGATGATTTGAAATAGTATAGGCAGCACTGGCATGTATCTGAAGCGCAATCATTATATTTTCATAACTTATCTGCAGAGGACATAGGAGTTACAATGCAATCAGCGCTATACAGTTTAAAGTGTAGCTGAGATGTATTATAAAGTCAGCTGCAGCAAAGAACATATGGTACAGCTTGCCACCCCACTATAGTATTTCTTCAAAAGACATTTTCTTACAAAAACTAAGACATTATCAGTCAAATTGTATGTAACCCATTTCCATTTATAGCGTACAGTCTACCCTCTGAGTCACACACACGATTGGCAATAGCAGCTGTGAGACTTCTAAAAGTTTGGGGTTTTTTTTCTTTTCTTTTTATATTACTGATTCTGAAAATGTTTCTGCTTGAGTGGTGAGTGTTCCCTCCTCTCCATTGTGAACGCTAAGCATCGCCCCGGCTGTGCCTTGCCTTGCCCAGCCGGGCACTCATGGTCCAGCTGCTTGCGATGCTCGGTGCTGCCAGCCATGGTCGTGCCTAGAAGAACACATGGGATGTGCCTAAATTGGGGCACATAACAGATACCTCACTACCTAGTGCAACTTCGGAAGTGTTTCTGCTGTGGCTGGGTTGCTTTAGCACATAAAGCCCCTCAGAGATTTGGGGGAAATCACCTGAAACCAACAATTATTTACTGCTGCTACTGAATCCTTCCTCCCACCATCTGCATCACCTGGAAGAACGACGTCTCCCTTTCCTCTCAGGAGCAGAAGTGCTCTTTGTGATGCTTAGCAAGACTTTGGTGCCTCTTGACATGGAATTGCTTTTTATTTATAGCATGTTTGGTGTTTGCTCTTATCCCAATGTGTTTTCGTTCAGAAGCCACTCTTAAGGATTTCTCTGTAAAGAAAAAAGGTCAAGGTTATTTCCTTGGGGAAGGAGGGCAAGAGGAAGGTCAGAAAATGATTTAACCAAATAAATAATGCGCTGAATTGTCAGAAAAGTATTGAAGCAGAGCAGATGGGCTGTGTTTGCAAGCTTATTTGCATCACGAACACTTTGGCATCACCCAGACTTTACATAAGCCTTCTCCTTAATATTTTGTTACTTTATAATTGTCTTTGTGCTCCCTTACACACACACACTTTTCAAACAGATAAAATTCAGAACTGGTGAAAGATGATGAAACTACAGTAAAGAAGGATTGTATGTTTAAGAGGCCTGAAACAGTACCTTTAACTGTCACCTCTAGCCCTAGAGCCATATCCCACAGGGTGTATTTAATAAGAGAATTTTTATCCGAAGCTTGTTTATATCTTAAGCAAAACTAGGGTCTGAAGCTTCAGGCCGACCTCATTTGAAGGGGGGTGTCTATTGTTTCCACTGGAAAAAAAAGCATTATTTCCTGTTCAAGATACTGAAATAAGATTTGGCATAAGGAAAAGTGTTACGGAGCCTATGATATATTTCATTGTGGAGATTAAAACCGTGAAGAAGCATCTGAAAGAAGATTTCAAATCTACACTGCAACATTTTGCTGACTCCATCCTTGTCCTCTTCTCAGGTTGAATGATCAGAATGAGGTTGCTGAATAATACTGGAGTGGCCAAGGGGGATGTCCAACACTCAAAAGTGAGAGGCACACTCCAACCTCACCGAAGACCTCCATGCTGCAAACACTGCCCTTATTAGTGTTATATTCTTCCACGATGGATAAACTGGTAAGTACACAGGGGTCAAGCTGTGGGGGCTGGGTTGCAGGAGAGCCTTTGAGTAGAGCACAACAGCTCAATTACAGATATGCGGGGATAGAAGTATGCAACAAGGAGCACGAGTGATCGTGAAAGCACTCAGTGTGGTACCAAGGATGAATGCTCTTCCAGTGTTTGAAATCGAAGCAGATGTGAGAATCCTACATCATCTGAAAACTGTGGGTTTACAGCAGGTGGACACCAAAACTTTGGACTTCAATCCTCTCCTTCTTCTTATTGCTTCTTAGATCCCACTAGACATCATCAGAGAGATGTGCTCTACCAACAGCTGCACATATTTACCAGCTTACCTACCACCCTCTTAAAAAAGCCTGCTTAAAACTATCTGGTAAGAGACAGTAAATTGAGTGACAGCCTTTCAGAGTGTTTGTGATGCCTATTGGCCTCTGGATAAGGAGAGCAGAGAAAGAAAATCCCACAACTGCATGTTGCATGCTATGCTTGTGTCCATGCCTTACACTGCTGCAAGACGTCTGGGTAGGGATCTGCGCCGCCCTCTCTGCTCAAGAATAATGATTGCAACACACCTTGCTGCAGCCATTCATTTATTTTTTGTTGAGAAAGTACTCAATGGTAAACTTGGCTGCTTTTCAGTACAAAAGATTTCAGTGTGTAATTCACTGACTCAGTAGGCTCCCAAATAAAACGAATCTTTCTTTCCTGGGGAGAGGGGTGTCCAGTCTTTGTCTTAGCAGGCCCTTAACTTCCCTAGAGGTAGCTGTAAATGAAGCTGGGAAATTATTTTTGCACTTGCTTGTGAGAAGAACTGCGTGGAGTTTAGGATAATCTCTTCACATGAGCTACTGTTCCCAAGAAAAAAATAACAGTTGAATGCAAAGCCCCATGTCCTGGGTTTAAGACCTCAGGTCTCAAATGAGATCCTATCGGTTTTGTACAAATGAACCAGCACCCAAATTTGACTCCAAGGGTGGAAGCAAACTGCAGAAGGTACCGTAACCTGAGTTATGCACATGAACTGGTAGAGCAAATGGAGCCTAAAACAAAAGTTTCCCCCTTACCCCCCCGCTTTGTGGGAGCCTCTAGCAGCAGCTGATGAGCAGCACCCTGAGGCCTCGGTGCCAAAGCGAGGGCCAAAGGTCCTCTGTGCAGACCCACCTACCCATGACAGCTTTGTAGCAACCGAGTGAATCGGCTCCTCCGCAGCCTGCAGCACTGAAACCCCTCAAGAGAGTGCGGAATAGATCCAGGGATGGTCCAGGACACTGGGCCTTTCGCTCCTGGCACACTTTTTCCCGTTCACTGCTTACTACCCTGGCTGTTTGCTCTAATAGCTCGGGCAGTTGCCTCTCTCCCCACTGGAAGAGTAATCGGCGTATTTCTGTTTGCAGACTTCTGGACGCAAGTCCTTCACATGGCTGTTCTCAATTACTTCTTCTCTTGCAAAGGAAGGGAGACAATATAATGAATAAAGCTATTTTGTGGAACACAGTTTTAACTGAAATACTTGCTGCTGTTGTCACCATTGGATTAAGACAGAAGACATTTGTTAGAGAAGAGATTAGGTTAGTTTGTATCTGCAGAATGGGGGTGGGAGGAGTAATTGGAAACTACAAAGACAGAAAAAAAGATATTGCCGCTCCAGCATCATGAACGGGGAGAAGGTTTTGCGCTGCTATTGGCACATTTAAGTAGGTGCATTAAATAAAAGCAGCCCTCACTGCACATGCTCCTGTCTTGCACTAAGACTTGTACGTGCACATCCTCCTCTGGTCTGGAAGCAAAAAAAGCCACACTTGCAAAAAGTTCCTCTTCATATTAGAGAAGCAGATTTGTGCTAAGACATTCCAACTCTACTGACACAAAACTAAAAACACATGCAAAAAACCTTTTAATGCCTTCCCCCAAAGTGAAATCTCTATCCTAGCTTTTGTGGCCTACTAGCTTGTGGCTAGTGTATGTTCTTCCAGCTGAATAGACTTTGAGGGATTTACACCACACAAGAACCTGAGTCTGTGAGCTCTCACTTGGTTGCAGCGATCACTGCAGAGACACATGTTTTATTCCACTTTGCAAAGTGTTTTGTAACTAGGTACCGTGCAATCATGCAAAGGCTCCACACGGTGCTCGGCTGCCATCATACAAAGCCAGGCTGTGCTGCCATTCGCGAGCGGAAGCCCAAGCTCAGAGGGGTCTGCCTTGCTCATGCAGGAGATGTCTTTCCTTCTCTTTTTCTTTGGTCTTTTTTTTCTTCCCTTTAGCAGACAGAAGACTTGTTCATTTCCCATTCCTGCCTACTGAATTATTCATCCAAAATGTTCCACCGGTATCTTCTTGTCTGCCAGGGAGCTCATCATCCAACAAATCCTCTTCAGTCTTGACTTGTAATCAGAGCAATTAGCAACCCATTAAAGGTCTCAGCATGCCCATGGCTGCAGGGGTATGGAGTGCAACTCAGGAGTGGGCCCACTCTGACTCCAAAACTCAGGCAGAAGACCCACTGGCTAGAATCTGTTGTGAAGGACAACAAATCTACAGTGAAAGTAGAAGTCGGGTGCTCAGAATAGGAGTTTTCAGTCGATACAGCGAAATCATGGAAATCAGCGCATCAGTTTGGACTGATCTCAGTGGTGAGAGGATGAGGTCCCAGGTGCTGCCATGGTCTGGCTGGAAGGCATGATAAACTTCTCCTGTGGGCACTCAGCCTGCTCCAAACAAGGTTGTTCACCTCTCATATGTATGGGGCTTCCTCCCCACATGTAACAAACCCTTTTTTTGCTGGAAGGACCTGAAAGGGAACATGAAGGGCTGTCATTGATTCCCTCTGATGCTCTGAAAATGATAAAAAATGGTAATCAGCCCACAGTGCGTTTGCAGGCATCTGATAGTTGCTGCCACTCAGGACCAACGTACTCTGGGGCTGCAATCCCACTCTTCTGCCTCTAGAAAAGCACTTTACCCTGATTCAGAAAAGGGCGCACGATTCCTCCCTGTCCATGAGCTCACCAGCTCCCGTGGGAAGAAGGTGCTGAGCTGTGATCTCTCCCTACCTGCTGTCTGCCCCTGTGATTGACTAACCAATATGTAATACGAAGTGGTGCACGACCTCGGTGTGAAAGGTCAACATAAACAGCATCCTTAGAAACATTCCCTATAGAAAATAGGTACATGGATTTCCTATTCTGTCTTCCAATCTGCGCCGGGGGCTTAATAGGTCAGGACCAGAGCAATTCATCACCTTTCCCCCCTGTCCTTTGCCTTCCTAACGTATCGGAGATGTTCTCCTGCACTTCTGGGCTCTGCCTCTGCTAATGTCTCTGGAAGGAAAATCTGTCGAGAAAGAATGTGAGAATTATTAAATCAATAAACACTGCTAACCTTTCAACTGTGTCCGTCCAAGGAGATCTTCTCACCACTGCAGCAATCATTTGATTTAACATATTGAAAGCAAAATGTTCTTATTGCATATGTCAAACAAGACAGGAAAAACCATGATCTTTCTCTGTCAGGAGAGTGGAGGTGTCCACAGGGGCTCACAACATGTTCCTCCTACACCTCAAGTCTGAAAGGCTTTGCAGAGTTACAGGGAAACGCAAGCCCTAAACCCTGTGTGAAATCCTCACGTCTATACCCAGATGTTGTTATTGGGGGAAAAGCAAACACATTTACTTATAGCCAGATCAAAATACATGAATAACACCTAAAATTATTTTAATGACTTTTGGTAGATTTGGTGGGGGGTTCTTGAGCAAGAAACTTCTGCATTTTTTTTCCAAATCATCTTCTGGAAGTCAAAATGCAGAACTGCAGCATGTGCTTGAGCCTAAGCCTGCTGGGAGGAGCAGTCAGCTGCTGGGGCATTTTTCAGATGCTTAATAGTGAGGGGGATGACTAAACATTTTGCTGTTCTCATGAAGGCCAAGGTCTCTGATAAGCACAGGGCGCCTTAGCTTGTTGTGAATATCAGCAGGAATTGCACGTGCTTATCTCATTATACTGTTTTAGCGAGTTTGTTACTTTGGTCTGCACAAGAGGTATCTGTTCTCAAAGCCAAATCCGCAACGTGGCTCTGCAATAATAACTAGAGAGAAGGATTTTGCTCATTCAGGAAATTTCTCCCTCCTCCAAATATACACAGGATTCCTCAGCTTCCTGGAAAACACATCAATGAACTGTTAATAGTTCTTGTCTCTTGTGTTAGAAAAACATGATACAAATTGTGTTTGAGGATCATCCCTGTTTACATGCCTGCAGGAACTGAAACGGCTTTCCAGAAGCTATTTCCAGATAATACCAGTATACATTCTCCTGACTTAAAAACAGTCAACTCAGTGTTTAAAGCAGAGAGTGAAAATCTTTCTATCAGTAAAAGAGATCCCCCAAACATTTCTTCTAAGCTGTTGTGAGATCCTCCTAAAGCCTGTCATATTTATGGTTTTTTATAGGAGAAGTGTGACTCTGAACCACCTTTATCTTGTAGCGTGAATGGGCCAGTCTCCCATGTTTTGTGTATGCGCTCATGCTATGCCAGTGAGCTTCTCAGAGACTGCAGGAGAGGGATTTTCAGGAACAGTATTATCAAAGCTAATCCTTTTGGAGGGAAAAATACACTGAAATCCACTGCAGCTCTAAATGATGTAAGTTGTAGCAAGCAGTGTTTGGGGTTGGGTTTTTTCCCTTCACATGTTCTGTGGAGCAAACAAGAAAAAAACCTCCTCCATGTGTTTTTTTTTGGTAAGAGCTGGTACCGCGAGAGTAACGTGCACGGTGAACAACAGGGCGACACACAGCATCATTTCCACGGCCCAGAGTCCTTTCCCAGCATCTGTGGCTACCAGCTGCAATGTACTACACTGACTCACTTTCCCTGGCTCGGCCCGGCTGCGGAATCGCGTTGATACGACCTAGCATCGTAACTCCTCAAGACATCTTAATGCTGAAAAGATGTACCAAGCCCTTAGTCATATCCTGAGCACAACACAGCATTTGAGTTCCACAGGCCAGGCCAAAGCAGCAGTAATTTGTTAAATCGGTGAAACATCCAACAAAACAGATTAGCGGTCCAGCAGTAATGTGAGCATGCCAGATGTCTTTCAGGCTCAGTGGGGAAAAGTTGATGGAGAAAGCTGCATCGAGCCTGCACTCAGCCTTGGTGGGACTTGCCCGAGTCCCCAGGACAGCCGCACAAAGTGCCTTCCCCTTCATTAAATGCAAGCACATTTAACGATTGCACGATCCCGTCGCCGCCATGCGCTTGAGCCTCTTCCAAGCAAGCAGCAGTGCCGGTACACTCCCTCCTTCCTCCCCGCATCACCCGCAGGAGACACCACCGGGTGCTGGTGCCCACCTCGCCAGGACGGAGCCAGCCGGCTCAGCCCCTGGGGCTGGAGGCAGCAGTGGTGGGACCCAGGAACGCATCCTCTGCCGCCCGCTCCTCTCCCTGCCGGGGTGCTGCCCCAGGACACAGCCGGTTTGGCAGCGACGGATGTCGCTGTCGCAGCAGTGTCTGTCGCAGACGTATCGGGGTGGGCTTCCCTGATGAACCGGGCACCCTTGCCGCCGTAAGAGTCGTCAGTTGGTCGGTCCGGCAGGGTGGAATGGGGGCAGGGGGGAGGCACGGGCTGGCGCAGCTCGTGCTGAAACCTTTCCAAACCCGCCACCGAGCAGCAGCACCTCCAGAGACTCCCCTTCAAACAGGAGATCCACGAGAGCTACATGCCAAGCTGCAATAAGAAACGGAGGCTGCGAGTTGTATAATATTTACATTTAATACAATCCACTGACATCTGACATTTTTCTGGTAAATTTTACGTGGGCCATAAACACTTCTGGAGCACTGAGTAAATTTTAACTCCTCTGAAGGTCTTTTGCGCCGGTGGTATCTGCAATGAAATATTTCGCTTCCTTGCCCCCCAAAACCTCAGCGATCCACATCTGTCCCAGCACCGGCATCTGTCATTCAACTCCTCACGCATCCCCAGTGCACCGATGCCGCAGAAGTATCCCCCCTTTTTGTGTTTTTGGTGTGATATTCCCCACTATCAGTTCCCCTCCCCGGGTGTGAACAGCATGCACATGGCAAACCCAGCTTTCCCGTGCCCCGGCTCTCAGAGCCAGCGGCACCCTCCCTCGGAGGGCTTTGCGCAAGCTGCCCCCTCGGCTCCAGCAGCGCTACGCTTTCTCTTGGTCATTTGTACACAGCTGGCCTGCCAGTGTAATGGTGTCACAAAGAGACACCTTTTAAGAAGCAATAAAATTTCAAAACCAGGGAAAGAAAATTAATAGCTGAGTAACCAGCCCACCTCTGGTACTGAAACAGAAAGTGGATAGACAAGGAGAACCTGAGTCAAATGCAATAGCTCCAGGCTCCGTCTCCAGTCCCTTCCGCTCAGACCTTGGAAGGAGGCCAGCAGAGCATCCCAGTATCTGAAACCGTATCCGACCCTGAAGTTCGGATCAATTTGCACTCTGCAGCCTATTAACTTTTTGTTAATCCACCCCACATTGTTTTACATCGTGCCTTCCATCACAGAGAAGGAGGGTTTGTGGCAGTGCCGGGGTGACTAATGGCAAGTCCCCCTCAAAACCGGGGGTTGTTCAAGTTATAGCCAGGTGCAGGGCTTAATGGGCTTTAGCGATGCTGCCAAGACGTAATTGCCGTAAATCAGTCTGAGCCCTATGGAGACAGTTCCCTGTGTTTTGAAGTCCATTTGCCCTTATTGCTTGTTCAGCTCCTTAATGCATTAATGATAAGATAGCACGGGGAATATGCACTACAGCCCCCCCCCCCCCCCCCCCGCCAAATCCTGAAGTAATGAATTAATACTGCACCTATCTGGTCTGACCGTGGAGGAGAGGAATGTAAACGAGGCTGCATGCAGGGAAGATCTCTTTTTCCAAAGGTTTCTTTGCCAGTCCCAGGGAGGGCTGAGCATCTCTAAGGACTGTGGGGGCTGGTTTGCAGAAGTATCCCCCAACTTTGCACATGACTGCAGTACTCCTTCCCTTGCTGCCTGCCCCCATGGGTATATTTTTATTTGTGCCTACCAATGCTTTTCAAGTGCCTTTCTTGACTGAAATGTGCTACATTAACAAAAAAACAGGGAGAGTACCACCGAAGGACTGGAACGCTTTTTCTTACGTCAGGCAAGCTCCTGAAATCAGGTGCTGAGTGGTACTTCGTGGCAAATAACCTGGCTTTAAACGGGCCCGACGCTTTTGCCCTTCTAGCAGGCGAGGTTATTGGGTCTCTGAGGTGAGCCCAGACAGGTGGAGGTCAACCGCAGGCATTGTCCCTGCGTGCGGCTCAGGGGCTGTCCTGATGCTCCCCGTCCCCGTCCCCTGCTGCTGGGGCACCCAGGGGCCGTGGCATCCCTCGACAGCACGGGGTGGCTGTGTGGAGGCCAAGGGGGCTGAGCAGCTGTGAGCCAGCCAGCGAAGCCAGGGGAGCCGGCGCTGCCTTGATACTGAGCGACTCCGGGGAGGTCATTGGGCTTGCCCGCAGAGGAAAGAGCCCCGGCATTATGCACTGGCAGCAGCTCCCTTCGAGCTGGCTGAGTCTTGGCAGGGTTTTCTCCCCTCCACCCCCCTGATTAGTGCATTATAACCGCTTGACAAATTGCTGGTGCTCTATTGACACGTTTATTCTGCTGCTTTCTTCTCAGCCAGTCAAGAGGATCCTGGCTGCTGGTAGCGGGAGCTCTTGGGCATTGCAAACTTCGACTGATGCAAGTGTCACCCTGTAAGAGTGAAAAAAGTAGACATCCACGCAGAGACTATCATCCTTTTGATGGTGACATTGTTTTCATTCTGCCCCTTCTCCTCTTTTTTCATGTAAAAAATTTAGAAGCAGGAAAACCCAGACAGAAAGGGCAAAGAGGTAAAAATCACTGCCTGTCTGTTCCTCGTCACCTAGCGCAGGTTAAGGTAACGAACAATTTCTACCCACCTAACGTTTAAAGCAGTGAACGGACTCTGCCTGCCTCGGTCTGATGGCACGTCTCGTTCCTGTCCTTGTCACCAGCACAAGGCAGGGGCTGGCCTGACCTGCACCAGCCGGGACAGCCCTAGCAGGAGAGCTGGGACGGATCTCAGCATGGGCACAGTCTAGCTCGCCCCCCTAACCCCTTCCCCAGCACCTACCCCCAGCTGCTGGGACGTGTGGTGGGCTTGGGAACCAGCTGTCCTCAGATAACAGTCGTGAAGCTGTCTCTGTGGAGTTTCTTAGCTTGCCGGGGAGAAGGACGACCAGTCCAGCTCTGCTTAGTTGCCATCAAAAAATCAGATGAATAATGGGACGAAGTCTGGACCCCTGTACTTTTTCTCTAGTGCAAAAGGCAGTCCCAATACCCTCGTTCTGTTTTGATTTTGAAAGATTTTTTAACCATCGCCTCTTGAGAAACTTTATGCCCCAGATCAATTTGTGTTCTCAGTATTACAATGTACCTGAAATGACTCTGCAATCTGGTGTCACTGGTAATAAAACTTAATTATTCACTCTGCTACCCTTTACTAAATTGCATGCATTAACTCCTCAAAGTACTGTGGACTAGCTAACCAGGTGGGTCCTTCAGCAGAGGTCCATGTCTTTGGAAGTGAAGGTCAAGAGTTTTGTTCCTGTTGCTGCATGTGTGCAACTGGCTGTCACCCAGGGCTGGCTCTGCCGGCCTGTGCCAACAGACCGCTACATCTTCTGCTGCTGCCAGCAGAACTACGTGAAAGACAAGAGGTGCTATACAATTAGCAAGTGACACTTCTTCTTGCAGGGTACAAAGCAGAGAAGTCGTCTCGTCACGGTGTGGCATCGGCTCCCTTTGAGGTGTGACTCAGCTCAGAGAAACTGCTGTATCAAAGCAACGGGGCTTGACAGGGCTGGGGCTGTGAATGATGATGAATGCAGAGGACCAAAGGGTCACAGGCAGACACTATAGAAGAGGGAAAAATAGCCCAGCTTAGTTAAAAAAAAACCAGCCATAGTATTTAAACATAGAAAAGAGTTATAACTTACCCAGTGCACCCATTGCAGATGTAGATTTGTTCCTTTTAGTATATTTTCAAGTGTTTTTCTAGTCTAGTGCTAAATAACCCAAGATTTCACTGGTCCCCTTAGGAGAGGATTTCACAGCTCAAGAAATCTCTCTGTAAGGAACCATTTCTCGTGCCTCCACCTGAATTTTCATTTGTCCAGTTTCACCCATTTCTCCCCATTATATAGCTCCCAGCCTTGCATGTCCCTGGGGATTCTTCTTATACCTTGGTGCCCAATCCTTCAAGTCCTTAGAGTCAACATTTGCATTCCCTCAAGATGTCATTTAGCTGAGTGATGTGTGTTTAGTTACTCTAATCTTTCCCCATAAATCACCTTGTTCAACCTTCTCTCTGTTTCTCATTTATGAGTTTTTCCTTCTCTGCTATCTTTCCAGTATTACTGAGGCATCTGTAAGTGAATTTAGCATCATATTTTCAGCCTTGTGGAGGAAGACCATCATTTTCTTGAACAATGAGATGACATTTACTATATGATAGGTATTTTCTGAGCTATACGACTCTCCACTACCATACTTCTTTTTATATCCATTATCACAGCTGGGTTTCTCTCTGCAGTACAGATTTCCTATTAATTACCACCCACCGTTGACTTTGCTCCTTAAATTAGACAACAGGTTCTGGGATAGGTACTAAACTGGTTTTTTGTGCCCTACACCAGTCTAAGTATTGGAGAATTACATGAGCAGCAGCAGGAGATTATTCGACATCTGACTGTCTTGGTTTCCTTGTGCCTCTCTTTGAGGCATCTAACACCGGGCTTACCCAGTATCCCATCTCCAATGAGGCTGAAAAATTTGGCAGTTCCTGTGATCTTAACTGAGGCGATTCTTTTCACAGCTAAATCCACACTTGTGTTATTTTTTTTTCCCAAGTGCAGAACTGAGACTGCAAAAAGGTCCACAGGTCACCATTCCTCTCAGTTACAGGCAGCTGCTTGAAATAGATGCTTCGTCTGGAAGAAGTCCACCAAACTTCTAACATATATTCACGCAGGACAAGGCTCACTCCATCACTGTTGCAAGCACAAGACTTGTGGTACAGAAGACCAAAAGCTACACAAATAGCAATATGCTTCAAGTAAAGAGCAATGAAGGACACTACTCATGTCCTAAATCCCCACACCAGCAAGAAATTTGTTAGCTGAAAATGTCCAAATGAAAGATGGATCTCAATCCTTACAGTATTTCTAACTGTTCTTTGTTGTGTTTTGCCCAGATGAATTCAGTTATTTAATAAATCACCACAGCTCCACTGAAGACAAGCAAGGCACCAAGACATGGCCTCGTTCTCAGATAAGTGATACTGAGTTGTCACTGTTGGCACGGAGAAAGAGGAAAGACTTTTTTGATCCCCTGTTCAAGGTGGGAAGTCTAAACCCATATACTCAAACCTCTGCAAAGGCATCAGAATAAGTGACCTACTCTTAACCTGGGCAATTGTAACCTCACTTTTTAATGCCCTCATCTAGCAAAGCACATAAACAGCTTATACGTAAGCACAGTGAAACAGGTTCATAAACGTCGATAGATCAGGGTCTACCTGTCAAAATGTGGTTGTAAATTTGTTCCTTCACTTGCTACACTGTAATGGACTTTGCGTCCATGTACTTATTTCTTCTGGTCTGAAATTCTGTACAGAGCATCATCATTTATGCAGCAACAAAACCAGTGTTTAAGCGAAGTGCTTTACATTTTACGTGGACCAAGTAGTGGCAAACAAGTATGATGGAAAACGTAGCTTATAACATGAAATCCTTGGTGCACTGGCAAAAATGCAGCCCTTTCTGCAGAAATGTGGAATCATGGTCCATATACATGTTGTATCATAGTTCGTGTTTTGGTAAGCCCAAAGGACATGGAATAACAGCCTGTGTCCCCTGTTGCAGAAGGACAGATTTCTTTCCGCAGGAATGCAATCAGTAGAACAATGAAAATAATTCATCAGATTAAAGTACAGATAAATCCTGTCCTGACAATTGGATGTTATCATGTTCAAGTTCAACTTAATTATTTTTGTATTTAATTACAAAACGGTTAATTGCTTCATTTTAATTATGTATCTCTTTTAATTAGATTGAGGCTTAAAAAAAACCTGATAAGGCTGCTGCTACCCCACAGCCCTTCCACTCTTCATTTCATCTCACACCGTATCAGTTCCTTTCCCCTGCTTTGCTGTTAGTTTCCTGCGCCAGGTCTCTCCCAAATCCCCTGCTTCCTATTTACCTCCACTTTGGCAAAGCCCTGGCGTACAAGCCACGTGGCAAGCCCAGGAAACCCGCCCGCTAGCCGCAGCGAGGCGGCGCGTGTGCCCGTGCTTGCGCCGAAGCACGTGCTGGGCCTGGGGGCTTTGCCTCCTCTTTCCTCCCACACCACGGGGCCAGACCCCTTTTCCAGCCACAGAGGTTTGCCCAGCTGTGGGGCTGGCTGTCGGTGAAGCAGCCCAATTTATTCAGCCTTCTCCCAGAAGGGAGGAGCACATCAGAAATTCCCTGGGGCGTGTAGGGGAGCCGCAGTTTTGCCTTTGCTCGGGCTAATTTCAAAACCTAAGCGTGTCCCTTGCCGTCTGCCTCCCCCTGCACACTCCTCGCTAATATCTCAGAGTTGGAGGAGTGCATGTGTGCGCGCACGTGCATCTCGCTCTCACGCGCACACTCTGCCAAGCGCTTCCCCAGCATCAGCGGGAGGATGTCGCTGCCCGCACCCCCATGGAAGCGCAGGGGAGCCCCTCTGCAGCGGAGGGCACGCTGACGGGCTTATCGAAACCCCGGCTCTCTGCGAGGCATCGGGCCGTGAAGGGGAGGCAGGAGGGAAGTTGCCTGCGCAGTATATAACAGGCCGGCATTCGCAATAGCGACCAGCCCTTCTCTGAGCAGTAAATGCAGCAGCTCAGGACACTTTGCTCCCGGAGCGGACGAGGAGGAGCCGAGCTGAGAAGCTGCCTCCAGCTGCACTGCAGGACACGGGTAAGCGGTGCCCACGGGGGACAGGCAGTGGCTCCTCACACCCCCAGAGCGGCGATAACTGGTGCGTTGCAATCCAGCCAGCTTGTCCTGGCTTTTATAGCAACTTCTACATCAGCATTGATTTTAAATTTTGCGCTAGCATCTCTTTATAAATGTTGACTTTTCGGTGTAGTCAGTGAACACCAAACCTCAGCATGAATGCCAAAGGGGAGAAATGTGGAGAGTAGAATGGAAAGTCCCTTTTTAGCATGCGTTCTGGCAGTGCTTCTTTTCTGCTTGTCAGCTTAAAAAGGCATTCCTGAACTTCTCACACAACAGAAGAAAATCATAAAAGCTTATGAAGACACCCTCAGACTGAAACACAGCAGGAGGATGCTCAGCTGTCTCCTTAAAATTTTCTGTACGAACTTTAGCAATTCATGTTGCCTCTACAAATTTAACACAAAAAATAAAACAAAAATAAACACAAAAACATTGGACAAGGTTATTAAGACTCCAGTTTGCTAGGATGTCTTAGGTACGGTCTCAGGTCATCACCACTTTTCCAAGATTAGTGTCTAGGCTCCCAGAACCAGGCAAAAACCTGCCAAACTGCAAACACTTTGGCCTGTTTAGTTCTATTAAAACTAAATACTAACGAAAAAAATACAGGAAATGTACAGGAAAACAATATCAACCAAACTAAATTATTAAAACCAGTGAAGTATTCGTAAAGCTTTTGCTTTAGGACTAATCCCATTCCCTTGCACTATAAAGGCCTTTATAAGACCATGCACTGTTTTTTCTGGCCTTTAACTACAGTATGAATGGCTCTTCTGGGAGACCAAAACGTGCCTGACTTGGGAAGGAGTAGCCAGGACAGCAGGTGTAGCCTCCCACCATGTGCCTCCAAGGGGCTACTCATCCTACCAGGAGCTCTGAGACCCAGCAAAGTCATGTCAGCCTGGGATTTTAGAAAACATGGCTTTTAGGTGCTTGTTTTGGTGGCAGGCTCAGAGAAGCTTTGTCCCCCTTTCCTTGATACCTCTATCACATACGTCCCAGCCTGCCCATCCCATGAGGCTGAAGATCCTGAAGGGAAGCATTGGTCTGACCCTGGTTCCCACCCCGACCAGTGCCACCTCCACCTGCCCTACTCCCAGCCTTTGCATTCCCCGCACTGGGCAAAATTAAGTCAACAGGTCTCTTCACATCACTAAAAAAAATAAAAGACCCTTAAAATCAATGGAAATGTTTAGTATAACAGAAGAACTTAAAGTTCACGCTGCTGAGGGATCCCCCAGCCCAGCATCCTGCTTCCAATGGCAAGCAAGAGGCATGGAGAAAGGACAGACAGAAACGAACCTGTCCAGCGTGATCTCCTTCTAGCACTTTTTTCCACCTCCAGCACTAAGTAAGTGAAGGATTTCCTGAGTCAAAGGTTGCATTCAGCCATAGCATTCCTGGGTCTATTTGCTGTATATTTGTTTAAACATGTTTTTTATTTCACTTGTGGTGTTGGGGTCCACACCACCTTGTGCAAACAAATTCTTTAAATTCATAGAGCACTTGGCTAAAAGAAGTGTGGGTGGGTTTTGGGGGGGTATACATTTAATTTTCATTAATCTGATCTCTAAATATTTAATTTTCTTTTAAGACTGGTAATTTTCAGTCTAATGATTCCATAGATTTCTTTCACAAGTCCTGGAAGGGTGAGTAATGGCCCCCCGTGCACCCTTTTCCTCACTGCTCCTGTATCTCCTCCCTTCCCCATGGTCCTTTTGTGTCCCTTACTGGTGTCAGAGTCCTGCTCCGCTGTATCTCTGCCTTGCAGGGAAGCTGTTTCCTGCTTTAGCTTTTCTTGCTTGCCTTCCCCTGAGCCTTTTTGAGCGCTGCTCTGCTCTAGTTGGGCTCAGGTGACCTGCCCGTGCAGTCTGACCTGCTGTCCACGCAGTTCTGGTGGGTACATGGCAAGTGGGGGGAATTTGATGCAATGTAATTTGATGCATTGTATTTGTTTGAGGTTTTTTTTATCTCAGCCCACCTGGGTAATTCTAATATCTGAAGAATTATTGAAATATTTATGCTATGCTTTTGAAGAAATGCACTTTACATTTAAGAAGTGGTCCAGCTGATGTTTATGCTGACTGTTTAAAGTCCTGGCTCTTCCTTGGCTTCCTGCTGCAAGAAGGGACGAGTTTCAGGGAGTTTGCAATCTCCCTGGAAAGTCTCTGATGGGGAAGTGCCAGAGGTGGGTTTGTGGCCATAGGAGAGCACCAGCGGCATGCACCCCGCTCCCACCTCTTCCCCACGGCCTCTCCTATTCTCTGCTCCGAGACGAAGCTAAACAGAGCGTGGCCTAGCCTGGCACCCCTGCCCTCACAGCTTTCAGGCTCAGCAACTAAAACACAGGTAGGGCCAGAGTATTACTTGAGTAAAACTGTACCGCTTCTCAGAGGTACACTTCTGCCTCATCTTGGTACTTCCACGCCAGCTGTACACAGCAGTGGCACCCAAGCAGCAGCCTGATGGATTGGATGTAAATATATATATGTGTAGATACAGTATCACTGTGTGGTGGGTTGACCCTGGCTGGGTGCCAGGTGCCCACCAAAGCCGCTCTATCACTCCCCCTTCTTAGCTGGACAGGGGGGAGAAAATATAACAAAAGGCTCGTGGGTCAAGATAAGGACAGTTTAATAAAATGAAAGCAAAGGTCGCGCGCGAAAGCAAAGAAAAACAAATGATATTATTCTCTACTTCCCATCAGCAGGCGATGTCTGGCCACTTCCTGGGAAGCAGGGCTTCAGTACGCGTGGTGGTTGCTCGGGAAGACAAAAAATGCCTTCCCTTCCGCCTCCCTTTACTTAGCTTTTATATCTGGGCTGACGTCATATGGTATGGAATATCTGTTTGGTTAGTTTAGGTCAGCTGTCCTGGTTATGTCCCCTCCCAAGATCTTGCCCTGCCCCAGCCTGCCATTGAGGGAGGGGGCAAAAATGTTGGGGAGACAGCCTTGATGCTGTGCCAGTGCTGCTCAGCAGTAGCCAAAACACTGGTGTGTTATCAACACCTCTCTAGCTACTAATGCAGAGCACAGTTCTATGAGGGCTGCTATGGGGACTATTAACTCCATCTCAGCCAGACCCAATACACACTGTCTTCATCAAAGGGTAGTGAATGATTATAAAAGCACTCATGGTGGAGAGAACCCACCCTTCTCACAGGACATTCCCCCTTTCCTCTGAAGCTGAGTAATAACATAGTTTTTAGGTTTTAAATAGAAACCCCAAAGTACCTGAAATGTCACCAGTTAAAGCTTTCAGAGAGAACCCTGGACTGGGAAGGAGGAAAAGGCTTCTGGTGTTGCGCCAAGAGATGGACATTTTTGTACAAACACCCGCAGATTTGCAAGGTGTTGCATTTTCTCTCCTCCTCCCAGAGGTGTCTACTCCTGACCTGGGGGCACTTTCCAGCTAAGTCCTGCTGGAATTTCTCATCTGCAGAGATAAGGTTACATCTTTTTTAAATAAACCTGGCCTTTAATAACATGCCTGCCTTTGTCCTGCTAGCTAAGCCTGCCCATAGGAGCGCGAAACAGCCAGCTGTGCTGCTGGTTCCCCTGAGGTGCAGTGAGAAGGGGAACTGGGGCAGTGGTGGTGGCAGTGGTGACAGCGGCTCTGCTCCTGGGTTCTGGCAGAGGGTCCCTGAGCTCCCTACATGCACAAGTGAACAATGATGGGCACAAAAGCCAGGCTTGACCTAAAGTTGTGGTTTTCCTCTGCCAGCTCCCCATCTACACGCTGGACTAAGCATAGGGTCCAACTGCCCCCAGCCCATCACCGCTGTTTTGGACCAGCCCATCCTGGAAGGAAGGAGAAAAAGCTCTAAACTCTTGACAGATCAGTGCCATAAAATTCAATATTCAAGGGGCCTTCCCTGGTGGCTTAACCTTCCTCACTTGTGACATAAACCTTATTGCGACACACAGCTCAGCACAGGATCAGGGACCAGCAAACCGGTTTCAGGGATCAAGAGGTCAGAATAACCCGGCACGACTCCTTCCCACACAGCCTGAAACCTCCTGCGCTCAGCAGCACCGCAACTGCAGCTGGGCTGCCATCACAAACAGCTGTAATCCAATTAATTGATGTGACATGGGGGGGAAATGGAGAGGAGGGGAGAATATGGTGGTGTCATGAGAGAGTTTGAGTGAAACACTTTTTAGCCACCCTTTCAAAGAGCTCCTATCAAGTGCTTCATTTTTAATGCTTCAATTTGCTTTCCTCTTCTTGATTGTAATACCCTTCTTGAACTTTGCAAATAAAATGTGCTTTCCCTTTTGATTTTTGTCATCATCTCCCTGGCAAGTTATCAGACTTTTAATTCCAAGCCTCCATTTCTCACACACACACCTAGAATACTAGCAGGGTGAGAAGTTAATAAAGTATTTCTCCCGGATTCCCTGCTCTCCAGTGAATCAGCACTATGTCCACAGCCCTGGGCAAGGTATACTAGATCAGTTCTACTGCCTCTTCTCTTCAGGAGGAGTAAGATGTTAACCAAGGTCCACGACTGGATAAGTCAATTACAACCTGGATTATACTAACCTCTCCTCTGTCAAAAGTCTTCTTCAGTTGAAGCAAGGTCATAACACAGTGCCTGTGAATGCAAAATGTTCCTTTTCCCCAGGTGTCTCAAATGACTGGAAGGAGAAGAGGTGCCTTTGGGAGAAAATAGGCAGGGCTGGAAACTAGTACACAGCCCTTAATGACAACCTACAAGGAAGTCCTAAGTGCCTAGATGCTATCTATATAGAAACCACAATCTAAATCAAAACTAAGGATGCTGAATTCTGATCACGAGAGAGAATTGCAATTAACAAGATGCTCCGGAATGAGACTGGCCGGCAGAGAAACAGAGGCAAACTGGGCAGCTCTTCTCCAGGTCATGGTACCAAAAGGAAGATGGCTCTTTCTCAGGTCTTAGCCGCCGTGCCTGCCCTGCCTCCCTGCTGGCAGCTCTGGGCAGACGCAGCCTTCGGCGAGGATCCCTGCCCAGGCAGCCCCAACAGTGACACTTCTGAGCAAGGCTATCCACAACTGCTTAACAGGAGGAATACAGTCACAGGGTATCGGCCGCTGGGAAGACCAGACCAGAGGTTTAATTTACTCGGTGGTGGTGAAACTCAGATGTGACACTGGGGATGGTGCAGGTGCCTGGTACCCACATATTTTGGGGTGAGCAAGAAATAGGAAATGATGGAGCCACCACACAACACATCAGGCAGACAACTCCACGGGATGTCAGAGGCAGCGAAGCTGACCCCTTCCCCACAGATAGCTTCACTGGGGCTGGGGAAATGAAACTTTGTTCTTGGGAGCATGAAGACATCTGTGAGGGCAGTTAATTGAGCCAGTGTCACTGAAAATGATATGGGTAATGACAGATAGTGTCAGCTCGTGCTGCTGTTTCAGTTACTGGAACAAATGAGAAGAGGGCAGAAATAGAAACAAATGGAAGAGAAATTTCTACCAAATGTCAGGGAGAGGGTTTTATTTTTATCTCTCCACCTTCCTTCATTCAGAGAATAAGCAGCCTGTGCCACCAGGACCCTGACCAGACACACGGCAATAGCTATGCTGAGGTCCTGGAGGTCCTGGCATGGTGTGTTAAACACTTGCCATTACTTCCCCAGAGCCTTCCTCTTCATCCCGTACCTAACTGGGGAGCAAGCAGACACTGTGCACGGGCTGCCTCGGCAGTGGGGCAGCACCAAGGGATCCCTCAGAGAAGCAGCACCGAGTCTTGGTATGCCTGCACAACACTGACATCTGGGAAATGAGGGGAAATTTGATCTCTGCTGCAACCACTGGCTAAACTTCCCCTGATTTCTGAAGGACGGGTTTCACTCTGGGGATGTTGCATTTCCTTGCCTGATGCTCTTTCCAGAGGGGATATGCTTTCATTTGCCACAGCCATCTCCACTCCTTGGGAAGGGATCTGACTGCTGCAGCCCGGGTGTTATCTTATTGTACCTCCACCTGAAATATTAAAATCTGACCTGGTGAAAGATAGCACAGAAGTACAAACCACCGAGGTCTCTGACTGTCGTGCTCTCACTCGCTGGCTGTGCTTTTCCTGGCAGCCAACTCAAAGGAGACGCAGCCTTGGTAGGAGCAGGACACTCACAGCGTGCTCCTGAGCTGCCTGAGACCAGAAACAGGAGCAGGTACGGGAACAAGGCAAAAGCCAGCTCTGCCCTGGGGTGGCTTTGATGTGCACGGCAGAGGACAAGCCAGCCGTCCACAACGGAGACTGGGCCACAGCACGGCTTGCCCGTGAGACCCTGCCCGTCAGCTACCACTGAGACAAAACAAGAGAGTGTCGAGAGCATCTGAGTGAAGGACCTCTGTGCTCTCGGTGGTGCTGAGGGTTAGCCTATTTCTGGCTCGTTCTGTGATAATGCAGCTTGTGTTTTGGATGCTTGCTTGCACTTAAGCCTTTTAATCACTTGTTCATTAAGAAAAGGTTTTCAGGACACCTTGCTGAGAGGCAGCATCTCATATACCTCTGAGGAGAAAAAACAGCCACTTAGTCAAACACTCAAACCACTCAGATCCTAATGATAGAATAGTAATGAGGGTGAAGTGTATTACCAACTTAATGATAAACTAAGAGATTTGGCACCCGTAACATTGGTTCACTCTTTAAGCCCCATAGCTGGTGTCTGAAGGATAAGTGAGATAAGTAGGGGCCAGAAATTGTTTTTTCTGTTGGGAACTGGACCACCTAAATTGCATTTTTAAAATGGTTTGGTGACACAGTGGAAGAGTGGTGTGAGGCGGTGAAAAAACCCCTAACCTTCCTTGTGGTGACTCATGACATAACAGAATCAGAAAGCAAATTTACAGAGGCAAAAATCCTTATGAGGTGCATATTATTTCCTGTTTACCTCTGTGCACATCCATCTTGAGGTGTTAATCAATATTTCCTAACTCATGTGCTGGAAGAACCTATAGCTTCAGATGGACATGGAAGTAAAGGCAATGACTAACCCCACCTTGTCCCCAGTTATCCAGGACTCGTACTTAGGGCTGAACCCTTCCCTGAGAAGCCTCCTCTTGTCATTGCTAAGTGCTACCACTGGCAAAGCTGGTAAAAAGCTCTTATACAAGAGTCAGACCACTGCTTTAATTGGAATAGATACCAATTTATTTTTTTTCTGCCAAACCATCAGAAATTGAATTTATCAGTCTTTTCCTGTTCTGTTCCTGGATCCTCACCACGGGGCGGCCAAGATGCAAGGTGTGAGATTCCCTGTTCTGCATTTACCGCAGACTTTGCTCTGGCCATGGGGAGATGGGGTGAGATGCCCATGACACCACACCTCCATGAATATTGCATTTGCTAAGAACTGATGCAGCTTTACATACTTATATACACAAACATATTAATCAGTCACACGTAAAGTGCAATCTAATGCAATGCCATGACAGGCATTGCCCACTGAAGCAATTTGCAATTGCTTTAAAGGATTCCTTTCCTGACAGAGTGAATAATTTCTAATCTACGTAGACACAGGCCATTTAGCATGGTTTACCTTAAAGAGTGCTCCTCAGCTTGGCCAAAAGGCGAACCAGCTCTGCTGGAGGCCCAGGGAGCCTGGAGACAGCTAGCAGCAAATGTGGGGTTTAAAATCTCCATCTCCTCAAATATAGTGATATTTTTGAGGTGAGTTCATCTCGGGTACTTGGAAGACTGGCCCAACCATTTCTGGGCCATCCAGGCAGATAGCATGCTGTGAAAACAAACCAAGGCGTGTACTGCACCTTCTTGGATGCAGTTGCACGACTGCATATGTGGCTGTTGAGGACCGAGGGGGATAGTCAGGAGGAGGTAGGCTCAACCGAAACGCTTCGTAATTACAGACAAAATTGAAAGGGAGTCCCAGCACAAGTCTAAAATTCTTATCATAACTCCAAAATGCTCAGATAACTGCATTTTTTCCAGAAAGAGTGTTCCAGTTTTGCTTGGACTGTGTGGTTTCAGAGCCAAAACAGGGGTGCACACACTATTAGGTATCACAGGGCACTTTTCTCCAGGCGGCGGGCTTCCTTCCTGGGGGTGTGTTCCCCACCAGCTCCCAGCGCTACCTTCCCTTCTCTGAGCTCAGGCAGATGCAGTGCTACCACAGCACGCCTCTGGGGCACCTCGTTGCTTGTTTTGAAGGTCTGGAACCAAATTTGTGGATAAACACAACATTGCTGTCGTTAGTAATAAATACAATAGATGAGAATTTCATTCTTTGAAAATGAAAAGGCATTAGCTTTTACTAAGCTAATAATAAGGGTTTATTTTTCACCCTCAATCTCTTGCATGTCTAAATTCAGACCTCTCAAAACCAGCTCTGTCTATTATGTAAATGACTTTAATAGAAGGGTTAAAAATGCTTCCCACCATCATGAACTACAGGCTAAGGTGCATTTATCTCCTGCATCAATGTACAACTTCTGCGTACTCTAGAAGGTTGGTGCTGAGGTTCAGAGGTTAGTAGCAGATGTAGGCAATATTTAAAAAAAAAAAAAAGTCAAAAAACGAGGGGTTTTTTGTTCAGTTTCTGTCCTATTTGCTCTGCTGTAATTACCATTATTAAATATTTTTTAATTGTATGTTACAGGACTCTTCTTTTGTTTCTAGTGCAGATCTGGCACCCTAAAGGAGCATCTGGCACCCTAAAGGAGCATCAGCCACCCAAGGCAGTTCCTCCTGCGGTGGTGGGATTATTCCCCATGGTGACTCTGAATCAGCTGCCTGAACTAACACTATACTCTCGCTGGTAACCTGAAAGTACACTTTCCAGTTTAAAAATTTGGATTAAAAATATTGGGTGTTAATACCCAGCCCCTTTGCTGGCGGCAGGGGGTGTGTATGGGGGGGAGAGGAGGAGAGGGCACACTGCAGGAGCACGGGGAGCCTCTCAGACCACCCGCTAGGGCAGCCTCCAGGCTCCAAGTTCCCCTTGTCTGAGACCTCCTCCCAAAATCACAGGACATGGAAAAGCCACAGTTCAAGTCTGCTTTATGACTGATGTGTTGCTGCTCTTTTCTTTTGCAGATAAAGCAGTGAAGGAATAATTAATGAGAAAGTATGAAGATGATGCAATCCAGAGTGAAATCCCAGTTAAACCAAAGCCATTGGGGTTTTTTCTTCCCACGTAACCAGAGTTCACATGCCAGCAGGGAAACAAAATAGAGGATGAGGCAGCAGTTAATTATTCTAGTGTTTTTCACTGTGATCAGTGGGCCAGGGACTCCTCTCCCGGCTTTCTCTTTGCACCCACGTTCCTCCCTTGCTGCTGGAGGCAAATCATGCTTACAGACGTACAGACAAACTCCTAAGACGGGACCCCGCTGTGGGATGCTGCAGCCCAGCAAGGAGTTTGTTTACGAAGCAGATTGCAATGCAAGGCTAGCACAAACGCCAGAGGAATTTTTACCTTCAGAGGCTGCTTTTCCATTTCTGGTCACCAGACATAAGATAACAGGAGAACAAGGGGAGGAAGGACTGCAAGGTAGACGCGCCTGGCACTAGGCACGGCTCCACGCTCTGAGTGTTGGTGTGGCAGGAGATACCCATAGAGAATTCATTCTCCCATCTGTTCCTCTGTAGATCACTTTAAAAATTAACTTACGCTATTAAAAAGAAAATGTGATTGTTACAGTTAAGTGGCTGCAGTGCTAGAGATAGTTCGTCCTCCCCTTGCCTCTCAAATTATATCCAAAAATGCACAATTAATAACACATTAACTTAGCCAGAAACGAGTGAGAATAAGTTAAGGTTTTGTTACAAATACACTTTATTTTGTGTAATAAACAAATTTTTTTTCCTGGCCTGTAATATTGCAGAAGAGATAATTCCTCCCTACAGCACATTTCACACTTTCCTAGTTTCAGACAGATTAGCACAAATGACATTTCGTGCTCAACTCATCTGATTTTAGAAAGCACTCCTCCATCAAGTTACGCTACGTTCAGATAATTATTCTATAAAAATATTCTTAAACTAATTGTATGAATGGAGCAAAAATACGGTTACATCAGCTAGGCACTCTCTCCATGTCCAGCAGAAAATGTGGAGCACAGGGAGCTGCCAGGGTCCTTCTACCAGTGGAGAGAGTGACATCTGACAAGGTCGATATTTATGTACAGTTCACATGTAAGAGTATAATCATTAAAATCAAGGTAATACAAATAAAAATAGGTATTAATGTTTCAAAAAGCTCAAAAGAGACTTATAAATCCATTAATTTTTCAGCAAGAATGAATCCATCGGAGTCCAGATCCTTCTTTCTAATAAATTCAGTTGTCAGGCTCTGAGTCATTTACTGCAGATGCTGACAGTGCTCTATCAGTACCCAGGTTAGGCTCTGCTTTGGTAGGATCTTCTTTCTTTGTCTTTAAATTGATTGTGTGATAAAGCCTGCTGCTTGAGCAATGGGTCTTACACCAATTAAACCACTTAGTTTATCAATTCTTTTTCCGTAGCTAAAAATAATAAATGTCTACAGGTAGCACTTTGCCGTCTTCAGAGCTGATCTGGGATCAGTTCTCTTATGAGAAAAACACTGCCTGAAATGAGATGTGAGCTCTGCCTTGTTACACTCCAGAGCACGGAGCAGTGTAGCGGTGCTCCAGAGAGCCATTTTCCAAAACAGTTTCCTCTCAAGTATTCTGTTGGTATCTTGGGCAAAGAGAAAAGTAGAAACATCTGTGTGAAGTTTTCAGTAAATTTGACCTCTGATTGCTGAGTTCCTGTCTCCATTTCACAGGATGTTTTCACCACCTTCCTACGTGAAGGTCCCCAGTAGTGCTTGTCCTGGCTGATGTTGTATTAAATCCTTCTCTAAAAGCTTCTTTACAAGATGTACCTGCAGTTCTGAGTTTCTAACTTCTCTGATGGTATGACTTAGATATTGGTGGAAAAGTCACAAAGATACTAGACCTGTTGGTATCAATCCTTGCCCTTCACTGGGTTTGCAGCCCAAGAGGCAGAGTAGTTTCTACAAGTTAAAAGAGATGATCAGCAGCCATTAGCAGTCAGAACAGCTTTTCTTTCTCCAGGCTGTAAATAGCCAGAAGGTTGTGACTATTCCTTTTCTGTTTCACGATTGTGCCTGTGTGCTGGGGCACCGGCTGCTATGCTTCACAAGACGGTTCATCTTAAATCTGGTTAGCTGCTCAAGCTGGTGCAGCACTTGGTGGTAAGTGTCCTTTGTTGTAAGCAGTGTCTGTACTACAGAAAGCTGCACTGGCTCCCTGTTGGCTTCCGGGTGGCTTCTGTGGTGAGAAACTTAACTTCAGAAACACCTCGGCACTGATTCAGCTTGGGCAACGTCTGAAAGTTCAGCCAGGGAAGATATTTGGCGTCAAGTCTTCAACTCACCCGATGCAAAAGCAAAGTTCCGTTAACTGCCCCAAAGGCACATGGGTGCTTTGAGTCCGCTTTCTTGAATCTAAAAAATGCACCTCCTGTTAGTGTTAATTTGACTGTTCATGGTGTCTTTTTTGCAAAGTACAGCAGAGGTGGCTTTGCAGATCCACATCCCTCGAAGCCACAGCTCAGAGCAACCCTAACTCAGGCGACCTGGATGGACAGCCAGCCCTGCCCCATCTACTCTCGCCTGCAGGCAACCTGCAGCTTCCCTCCAGCGCTTCCCTGTGCTGTCTGGGGGGTCCGGAGGTCCCCGGCTTCCCGCAGCCACCGCCGTGGTGGTCCCTGTCCCCGCGCGTAGGTGCAGCCCCCACCGACCCTCCTTACAGGCTGTGCGGGCATCGAGCTTGCTGGCCTCTTCACCGGGCGCTCACCCTTTTTGTAACAGAGCCCACATTTTCTGCGGGGAATACTTACACAGGCAGAAATGTAAATAGTCAGAAAATTCCCCCAGAGAAAAAAGGGCAAGAGAAGAGGAAAAAACGTTTCATGGAGATATTTTCAGCATGTCCCAGTGGATCGCTTCACTGCAGGCAACTAATTTGTGGGGCTTCGTGCCAGAGGGCAGTGTCAAGTATCACTGAATTTCATACAGGTCCAGAAAAAGTTAGACCTGCATTTTAAGTGATGGCAATATTCAGAATGACAACAGGTCATTTAATCGCCGACCAACCTGTTCTGGGAAGGTAAACCCTTGTTCTCCAGGAGCTATGTCTCAGCAGCCAGAGGTTGGTCTATGAGGAAACGTCCTTGGTGGGAGGGGAGGGAAAGATTTTTCTATATAGCCTGGATGAAGTACTGCCTAATTGCATCTAACAGCCTGGACTCGGGTGCTGGCAAGCATTGGGAGGTAATGCAATGAACAGAGCTGGTGTCCTCTAGCCTTGGCAACCACTGCTGCTCTTCACCTGCTGGCCATTTCCCACCGCTCCTCCCCTCACGTAGCCAGCCGTTTTCATCACAGATACATGTAAGCAGCAGCCAGTTTACATGCTATATTCCCAGTTACACAGTCATAGAGTGTGAGGACTATTTGGGTAATAAATACTGACATGTCATTGATATGTATATAATACATTTGAAGCACAGACTACAGGTATTCTTAAATGTATATGTAAATAATTAGTATTCTTCAGCTATTTCTGAAAATGTATAGAGAATAACTCTAATAAAAGCTATGTCAAATAAAGATGGGAGGGATAAAAATCCCTGTGAATTTTTAATCTGAGAAATAAAGAACATACTGTTAATACAGCATAATTGTTTCATTAAATATTTAAAATATACCTTCCATACTAAATTTATATTTTAACAAATATCTTTTCTGTTTATAAACTTGTAACACATTTTATGAATATTGCATACAGCCAGGAGAAACTTCCTCAATAAAAAGAACTTAATCCTTACGCATTTAACCTCTTGATCAAACATTTCCATTTTATATCAGGATACATTTGTATTATTCATTATAATTTATAAATCTTCTACTTAGAGATAATGCAATTACAAATGTTTCTTGCAAATCTTTCTTACTCCCCTTACATACCATTTCATTTAAATATTATTGTTATTTACAATTGCTTCATTTTAATAAGAAAAGATGCTTATAACCAATTATTTAATTGAATGGTGCTTCTCAACACACTATTCATCTCTTTCAAAATAATTTGCATTTTGTGTATTTGGAGCTGATATTGGAAAACATTATTGTCGTTTTGTCAAATAACATTCTGCAACGTGCCACTATTTGGGGCAAGACCTGATATGAGAATGGAAATCAAGAGCCTCATCAGCCTTACCAGGCTTGTATCCTCCTTTACTAGATGGAATAAATATCTTACTGGAGACAGACCTTCAGCTGGCAATTACTTTATGCCCCTGAAAACTGACCTGAAAATGTTAATTTGGTAGGAGCTCTTACATGTGCTTCATTTTTTTATGTTCTCAGAACACTGGGCAAATCCACCAGAAACTCTGGCTGGGAAGGAAAGCTTCTCAGCCCCACCATATCTCAGTTAAGCTATCCATATGGTGCTCCTTTTTATTCTTTTTATCTTTATTTATTTTTCCTTTTTTTACTTTTTTTTCATTTACATTTAATGAAAGTCCAGGTTGTATGAGGAAAACAAAAGGAGCTGAATAATGAACTAAAATCATCTGTAGGCAAACAGCATCTCTGCAGTACAGCAACACCCTTCCACAGAGTTTTGGCATGTTCTTTTATGGTGTGTTTTAGGGTTTTCCCCATTTCCACATCATTAAACTACGTATGAAATAGTAGTTGCAAGAAGCTATCTAGCACCGGCTGGCAGAGCCAGTATTTGTGCCTTGATGCTCTTCAAAACACAAATGTCAGATTTTCATCTGATATAAGATATCAACATTGATGCAATCATATTATCTTAGACCAAGGGGATGTGCTCAGACCTCAATTCTGCAAATACCAAAGCAATTGGTGAAGTGTATTACGTAAGATCTCCTAAATGAGTGCTTAATTTTGCATGGTTGTCTGAGCAATCGTTACCGCTTCCTATGGGCATGTGGATTATGAAACATCTTTAATTATCTCACTATACTACTGGGTTTTTTTCTACTTGACCCCTCCCTCACTAATTGCTCCTCAAAATCCTGCTCGTCCTCATCATCAATGCATGACTGTCTCATTTACTGCACACTGTTCACACCCTGCTCTGAAAGCAGAATTATTCATGCCTTCTTGGGCTTTGCTGCGGCGTGCAGTATCAGTGTTTCACAAACATTTAACTTACTCCCACGGTGCTTCTGGTGAGATGAATTATCAGCGGAGATGGTTACGCATAGAGAACCAAGACACACTGGGCGTATGGTCCAAACTGCCCACTAATTCAGGGTGGAAGGTTTGAAATACCTAAGGCTTATCATTTCATAGTACATCATATTTTCTACAGCACTTCACATGCTCAGAAAATAGCTTCTATTGATTTCAGATGCGACTGTGCATGCCAAGTACTCCTGCAAGCCCAATCCTGAGATTTCAAGCTGGGTACCGCAACATGCAAATTGCCATCTCTGAAAAGCTTGGTTCCTGTGGCTTTCCACCTTCGCAAAGGGATTTTGTGGCAGAAAAAAGGCTAGGGTGAGATCCCAGGCGGGGATTCGGCTGCACTGTAGGAGAGGCTTTTCTCTGCCCACAGTGCCATGTCCCACGTGCAACTCATGCTCCAGCTAATGTAAGAAATGAGATGCAGAGAACTGTTCAACTTGGTCCACAGCTCTGATTCAGTCCAGAAGCAAAACCCGGGCTGTGCACAATGCCGACCCATTACATTCAACAACGCAGTTGTCCTCTAGAGAATACAATTTGGCCGTAAAATGCTGTAGATGTACAACAGGGTCAAATGAGAGCTGTCCGGACTGCCTTAGTTCTGGCAGCTTTCGATGTCTGAGGCATTTCCTTTATCAGCTTTAAGACAGTAGCTTTTTCGTGTAGTCTTCTGCATTCTTTTTCTAAGAAAGATGTTAAAAAATTAATCCCATCATTTAGCATCAGATAACATTCATGTGGTTCATTTGGGTTGGTGGGAGCTTCTGTATTCGCAGCATAAACCTGCAACACTGGAGCCGGCCAGGTAGCTGGTAACAGTGGTAAGCTTTTGCAGACCAGAAGTAGAAGAGAATGAGACGGATGAGCTTCATAGATGATGCATATAGCTGGGGAACAGCAGAAGTCACGGACCTGGGAGTCCACTGCAAGCTCTGGGTCCCCGTCCCTCTTCCTTGGGGGCCATCAACAGGAGCAAAGCTGCTGAGAGCACTGCAGAGAGTTGCTGCCCCCTCTTTACCCCATTTATGCAGGCACTGCAGGTAAGTGTTGGGTGAAGTCCATCACCACCAGTGGCCCTGGGCTTGGGCACGCTCAGGTGCTCTGTGCACATGTACTGCAGTCACTGAGGTCCTGGAGACGGGAGGTGGCATTGCAGCACGCTGTGTGAGGTCGGTCCCCGGGGAGATTTTTAGCCGTTCAGTAGGACAAGTAGTTAATAAGCAGATGCAGCCCACAATGGGTTTTTTTTTTCATATTCTTGTACTTTAAACAAGTCCAGGATGGGGATGGTAAAAAGCATGTCCTTGACACAAGGTCTTGGCTGCAGAAGAATTGCCAGCCCCTACCTTGAAGCTTTCAAATTTCAGCTGAGAGATAGATGTTTTTCCCCAGCTTCATTCTGAGGGAAAAAAAAAAAAAATCAGTGACCAGTAAACATCCAGCATTGAAAACTTTAATGCAAATACTTAATACTTTCCTATGTTTAAAAAGGAATGTTTTATCACAGAAAATACCACGTCTTTTCAGTAAAAGGTAATGACCCCGATGCCTTCTGTAATTAGAATGACTTCTGTAGTCCTAAGTAGTAATTTTAAATAATAATATTTTCCAAGTAATTTTGATTGATTAAATAATGAGCCACAAGCAGGAATCTAGAAAGATCAATGAAATATAGTTTTTAATGATTTGATATGCAATCCCGAGCCTGCAAGCAGGTGACTGTGCCCTGTTTTGCAGCGGGAGGCCAACGCCTTCCAGGACCATCACCTCAAAGTGATCACTGAAATCCTTTTAATCTAATATTTCATCTTATACCTTTCTTTTTACAAGTGGTTGTCTGACCAACAGCATTAAGTTGGATTTCCTGTAGATACAAGGCACGGGCAGATGCTGCCTTCATTGACAGGATCCCTCTTCCCTTCCTAGTCCCCCATTTTCATGCAAGTTTGTAGAACCTACCTCCGTGACCTCTGGCAGATTTTGCTGGAAAAGGTTCAAAAGTTAGCAGAGAGGACAAATTGACACGATAAGGTCACATACACTTTTATTAAGGAGACGGAACTAGGAAGGGGTGTGGGTGTGGGGGTGTGTATATAATCACCATATACAGAAGGGCACTGTATACAGAGCACAGCTGAAACAGCTGGAGCTGCACCAGTTGACATGAGCCAAAGATTTCGCACATATTGTGCATTCTAGCCTTTCATTTGCATGGCACGTGGAGAGTCCGAACGGTTTGCTTTTCTTAAAGCAGTGCACCACTTGAAGTAGATTTCTAGGACATAATTGCTGTAGCTACTCCATGTATTTATTATCTTCGCACAATAACTGAATCCAAAGTTTAATAGAATGGGATATCATTTCTTGCACAATAGTGATGTCTTGTTAAATTATTCACATTATTTGTTTGACAGATACTAATAACCATTATTTGGTATTCAAGAGAGAGACAAAAATGACTATTTATTACATTCCTCCATTATCTAATATTCATAAGACGTGTGTGATGTAAAATGTCTTTCTGATAGATGGCTGTCTAGGATATGTTTACATGTTTTTCTTTATTAACAGAGAAAACAGCTACTGAAACTTATTTACAACTGTCCCTCAGTGCCCAGGCCAGCAAACTTCATTTCTAGGCACCAAACCTCCCTCTTCCATGTTCAGAAAATATCCCGATTTGGACCACGTCCCACTCCCGCACTCCTTGGCCTTTCCCTGTGTGCCTGCCAGCCCGCTCTCACGTCTGCTAAAATGTGGGCAATGGATTTGTGCTGTGACCCCTCCGCACAGGGTTGAGATCCCTCAGGAGGTCTCACTTATCCCGGAGGTAAATTGATGTTGACATTTGCCTTCAGAGATGAAAACCTATTATATGAACATTGGCTGTGTTTCCCACCCCAGCCGATACCCCACCACAAAACCGTACTATTCATAGGCTCGATTCATATGACAGAATGGGCTGCAGGCAGGATTTATTTTCCCATTGTCGGTTCCCATTGAGGCAAGGGGTATTTACATGTGTTAATAGACATTAGTCATGTAAATCCCCAGTTCATCAATGGGAAAAAGGACTCTGAAAATTGTTAAATCTGATTTTCCAGGAGATTAGAAAAAAGCCACACTTAATCGTATGCTGCTATCGCTACTCCTTTTTTGGTTTTAAGAATGTTATTCTGATTATTCAGATATAATGACCCAAATATATTCAGTTATGCAGAACAATGAAGGGAAATCAAGTGTCCTTGATTCCCTGACATGCTCCTATGGAAATAACTGATTAAATCTTTCAAAGCAACGTATTTTCTCATCTTCCATTTTAATCATCACATTATATACCACTACTGTTCAAATGCAAAACAAGAAGTTTAGTTTTAAATGCACATCCAGCAGCTTCCTTCTTTGATTTAATCTTTTTAAACCTCACAAACACGTTATCAGCTGATTCTATAACCTCGAGCAATGGGCTTTCACTCTAATTAGCAAACAGAGGCAAACAAATCCAAACAAAGAAGAACCATTCCAAGTTTCATTGACAGTACAGCCCATTCAGGGCACAGCAGCCAGGCTGTCAGCTCAAAAATGGGAATTCCTCATATTTTCATGAATAACTTGGACATTTATTTTACTTGCAGATAAGCCCAAACTGAGCAGGTTTACAAGTAGGCCACAGGTTGAGATTAGAGTTCTAAACTGTCTTGGTAAACCTGGGATCCTTCCTCCGGCAGGAGATGCAATCTAATAAATACAAGAACAAAGTAGGAATAATCCACTGTACAAGCAAAAGGGCGGTCAGGCAGCGGTGCTGCAGAGAAGGATGTGGGCTTGTAGGGGCTTTCAACGCAAACATTAGTCCTGGTGGTGTGCTCTGGAACAGCCGAGACATGAAACTGCCCCTCACAGAAGAACCAAATCCAATCTTAGATACTGTTTGTATGCCTGTACTGTTTGTTGTCTTAGACTGCAAAATTTGGGGGCAAGAACACACTCTTTTCTTTATTATTGTCTCTGTACATCGCATAGTGCTAGGGGGTCTGTGTTAAAGCTAAGGCACTCTGTCAATGACAAAGATGATAATGATATTTACTGACTCCACAGCCACAGTAGGAGATCCAAGAGATGGTGAGGTTTGACCTACAAGTGGGACGCCCAAGTGGGGCATGTGGGAGCCATAAGGCAGGGGACTCTTCTCTCCCCCAGCCCCTGCAGAGCTCAGTCCATCCCACACATGAGGGTGAGAACAAAACTCAGCGCATGTCGTCCAAACTACTGCTACAGAGATGCATCCATGTGCTTTCCTAAACACTAAGCGGACAGTTTAGTGAAAGACCTGTCATTAGCTTTTGGGGAAGCCAAATACGCTGTGTCCAGAGGGTCATCCTCATCCACAGATGTACCGGCTCTTCCAAAGGACTCTAACAGACCTGCAATGCAGCACATCCCTCCGGTATCATTCCAACCTACCTGTCTGGTCTTTTTTTCATCATACTGCCTGACAATTTGCTTGGTATGGAAGGCAGACAGACAAGAATGTGGTTTCCCAGAGCTCTTTTTTTAAAAAGAGTATCCTATCTACCATCTCCATTTCCTGACGTATGACTGATGGAAGGCAGGGCTTACGCATTGCTGTTGGTAGTTTAGCAGTCTTGTAATTGAGTCTCCTCAGGAGCCCAGAGTGAACCCCATCTGGACCCGGTGATTTGTTGTTATTCATTTAATCAACTTGCTCCAAAACCTCCTCTTCTGACAGTTCAATCTGAGGTGGTTTCTCGCTCGTCCCCAATAGGAAAATGCTGTGGCACAGGAGGCTTCCTGAGGCTCCTCTCCAGCAAAGACCAGCACAGAGGGCTTGTCTGCCTCTGCTCTTACGGTCCTGTCATCTCTAAGTGCTCCCATTACCTCACAGTCATCTGTTGGCCCTATGTGTTTGCTGGCAAGTGGCCCCCACCTGATGTGGTTGAAAAAAGGTTGTATTATTGGGTTTTATGCCTTTTAGCAAATTATTCCACAAAATCCATTTTGGCTTCTTTTACTATGGTTTTGCATCTGATTGCAGAGCTTGTGCTCTTCTGCTTTCCCTGGTTTGGACAAAACCTACACTTCTTAAGGCTGTCTTTGACAGGCTTCTTTATCCAGCTGCTTACCTTGCGCCTGTTTTACTTTCTTTCTGAAATATTTTCTGATAACTGGAAATACTTTTACTCTGACCCGGTAGTAAGGTGCCTTTTGAGATAACCTCCTCACCACCTGCAAGCGTTTTACCCTCTTGGCTGTTGCTTTTAATTTCCTTTTAACAAGCTGCACACCCATATGTCATGGGTCCCTGTGTGAACCATGCACACCAGTTTCTCTCGAGCACCCAGATGCTCTACAGGCTGCGTTATTACTGCACCTGGTGAACACCTCTGCCAGGCATGATAACCCACCTATCTGCCAAACGGGCTAAGGAAGGGCGCCAGCATCTTCCCGCTGGCCTCCTTCCTTTGCTCTGCTATACCTGTAGTTCTTGGGGGACAATTTGGGGAAGAAGGGAGGAGACTCTGTTACTTGTTTACCTACGCTATTTTAATCCATCTGGTACGGACTCTGGAGAGTGAGGGACTCTCTCCTTTTCTGGAGTTGGGGACTGAGGCTCCTCTCGCCCCCTTCTTCTCCATCACCTCGTCTCACTCAGCTGGAGCAAGCGAGGCGACCAAGGCTGCCCTACAGCACTGTCCTGCTCCTCCACGGCTCCACACCACCACGACCCAACAAATGAATGAGCTGGCAAACGGCACCGCGTATGGAAACCAGCCTGCTCCATTGAGAAGTCTGTGGTCAAAGTGAGCAATTACCTCTCCACGGCCTTTAGTTTTGCCTCCTGTAAATTCTTCTTTTATGATGCCCGGTCACTAAATATTAATCTTCCAAATGCAATGGCTCTTCTCTTAGTACGCACGTGACTGGACTCACCCCTGCTGCAGGAGGGTTCAGTGGCTTCCTGTGCATCTCACAATCCAATACCAAATCTGCTCCCCACTCTTAATGACTTTGTGATTTATCAACTTGCCCATCTTTCCTCACTTCAGCTCACTGAGATTTATTTATTCCTTTTGTACATCAGTTCAGGGAAATGAACAGCACACGCATCTCTTTTGCAACCAAACAAAGGTGATACAACAACAAAACCATCATTAAGAAAAGTCCTTCCTTCCAGGTACTCACATTCACTACTTTTTCAGCAGCTTGCATAACCAGGCCTACTAAACACTGAGTAATTAGTCCTGCTTGGGATTTCTCCTTAATGCCATTATCCCTAACGGCAACTGGCAAAGATTTTACTTCATGTGTGGCCTTCATTGATTGTGTAATCACCAACATGTTCACGCAAATTGTCTCCTGGATGTTGAAAGAGATGTCTTGGCATAAATTAATGGAATTTGAAAAGCTTTCAGCACAAAGTTTCTCAAAACTTGTTCCCTCATTATCACTTGCGGTTATCCACAAAGCAAACTATTCCTCTTTTCCTGAAAAGTGCTGCACTCTCCAGCTGTGGTCCCAAGCCACACTCCCACCTATTTCACTGAGACCCAAAGACCTAAACCGGGTCTAAATCCACCAGTCCTGCAAGGTCGCTCTAGACTTCCAGGAAACCATGTTTGTTCAAAGAGATCTTTCCCTGGGTGATGTGGACATGATACGAAGCTCTCTGTGATCAATTCTGCTCTGGCTATTCATGCACTTCATGTATGCTGGCTAGTCTCATGTGTAGGAGAAAAAAAAAAAATTAAAAAAAAAGCTGTTATATCTATGCCCCCCAGAAATCCCTCACTTTCACAGTATAACAGACACTAAAAAAAAACTGGCCAGGATTAAGTAACTGCCAGTACAACTCGCTGAACTGGCCTTGCAGCAAAGACTGGGCGAGTGTCCTGGTTTCAGCTGGGATAGAGTTAATTTTCCTTCTAGTAGTTGGTATAGTGTTACGTTTTGGATTTAGTATGAGAATAATGTTGATAACACACTGATGTTTTCAGTTGTTGCTAAGTAGTGTTTATACTAAGTCAAGATTTTTCAGCTTCTCATGCCCAGCCAGTGAGAAGGCTGGAGGGGCACAAGAAGTTGGGAGGGGACACAGCCAGGACAGCTGACCCAAACTGGCCAAAGGGGTATTCCACATCATGTGACGTCATGCCCAGTATATAAACTGGGGGGAGTGGGGCTGGGGAGGTGGGGGCAGATCACTGCTCAGGAACTAACTGGGCACCGGTTGGCGAGTGGTGAGCAATTGCATTGTGCATCGCTTGTTTTGTATCTTCCAATTCTTTTATTATTATTATTTTCATTTTAGTATTATCATTATTATTATTTTCTTCCTTTCTGACCTATTAAACTGTTCTTATCTCAACCCACGAGTTGTTTTACTTTTTTTCCCCAATTCTCTCCCCCATCCCACTGTGGGGGCAGGGGGGCGCAGTGAGCTAACGGCTGCGTGGTGTTTAGTTGCTAGCTGGGGTTAAACCATGACAGTGAGCCAGCCCCAAGATCGGAGGAGAAGGGATCTGTGCCCTGAAAAAGATGTGGTGGCCGTGGGAACAAGCAGCATAAGGTAAGGTGCAGTGAGATCGGATGGGTGACAGGGCTGACACATCCTCTGGGTAAGTATGCGACAGCTGAGCAGAGGCCCTCCCTGAGGCTTGCATGTTCATGTCCTGGCCTCAGAGGGCCAAAACTCGAGCAGAAATGTTATTCCTATTAACTGCTTTTTTATCAAAACCGTTCGGGTCAACCTCCTAGCTGATCAGGGCAGAGTATTGATGTAGGCAGCTCAAAACCAGACAGCAAGCCAAAAATTACCTGCAACCACATCTTTCTTTCAAAAAACACCTCTGGTTATTTCAAGGATTTTGGCTATGGAGGCATTGACCACCCCTACACTGAACACAAGCCCCTTGGGATGCTTGGGAGCCCTTGATTGTGGGATCAGATGGAGGCACAGGTAACCCTTGCGAGCCTCCCTTGCCAAAGTCCCGTGCCGAGTGTACCACCCCGGCCATGTTTCCCCAGGCTGCCCTTGTGTACGCCATGCTTCACCAATGACACTAAACCAGTCAGGGGGTCAAATAACATGCAGGTACGCATGGGGCAGTCCAGATGATGGCTTGGACTGGAGGGTTCCTCCCAGTAACATACAACACATCTAGAAGCAGCAAATGCTGGTTGCTCCGAGAAAAGAAGAGTTCTGCAGCCTGGAATGGGACCTTCAGAGAAATCCAGGGACCCAATGGCTAAGGAAGAAAGGGCTATTTTATAAAAGAAAAAAGTAACTAAGCACATCTGTATGCAGCGCTGGTGAAACCAAACTGGGAATAGTGAGTGTACTTCCAACATCCATGTTACCAGAAGTATTTGGAAAAAGTCAGCAAGCACATAAAGAAGAGCACCCCAAACCAATTGGACAACCAGAGAGCTATTCTCTGCTGAAAGGCTGGGAGTTCAATCTGTTTAGCTCATCAGAAAGAAGACCAAGGAATGATTTGATAGACAGCAGATAAGCACTCTAAGGGATGGAAAATATTGGGTATTAAAGAGCTCTTTTAATCTCATGGAGAAAAGGGACAGCAAGTATCAAAGACTGGATGGTGAGCTCAGACCCATTCAAATCTGAAACATGGCACACATTTTTAGTATGAGGGTTGATGGGCACTGCGAGCAAACTGCCACAGAAAGTTATGGATTTCCTCACCCTTAATTATTTCAATGAATTATTAAAGTCTTTCTGAAAGATATGCTTCAGGCAAACATGAATATCCTGTGCTTCGTACAGAGATAAGTGTGTTACACAGAGGGACAGAGGAAGCACGAAGAAATGAGAGTAGCTTTCTGGCCTTGGACACAACCACCAAGACTAACCTCCTTCATGCTCTTAGGGGCCCTGGTTGCCCCCTCAGAGGAAGAAGACAGATTTTTCTGGACAGCAAGTCAGACCTGGGGGCCTGTTTCTGTGCTATGCAGGGGGACTCTGATTACTCTGCTCCTGGCCTTGCTTCAGTGCTTGAAGACCTTTGGCAGCAATGCAGAAGGCAGGAGACTCTTCTTTTTGTTTGCATTTTGGGTATTTGCAGAAATGTCTCTTCCATTAGCCTCCCTTTCTAACATATGTCCAATCAGCTGCGCCTGTTTGAATTATTGCCTTCTGGGTTTTATTTCCCTTTTTTCTATTAAATAATCCACCTTGTATCTCTGGCTCTGTAAAACTAGCATTACTTTGTAGGATTTTTACTGGTGTTTACTTGGTTACCCTTTAAAACTCTACTAACCACCAATACATGTCAAAACTGGTGTCCACACGCTGCTCACTGCTGTTGGATGCACTTGACAAACACTAGCTGGCAGCACCACATTTGCTGCATACATTAGCATATTAGCCTATAAAGTTATTCATACCAAAGTGCATTTCTGCTGTTTAGTTGAAATCCTATCATCTTTACCCTTGCAAGGCTTTTCTTGGCTGAACATGCAGTTGTTTTGGTCGTTTCCTCGCCAGGCACAACACAAAGGCCTTATTGACTATTCTTGCTCGAGTGAAGGAAGATACCTAGAAGAGTTTTGCTTACCTTGTAGGCTCCAGCACATAAAAGACTTACTCTGATACCATTTTCAGCACAGTGGGAGCCAGGGCTGCTGAGAGCCTGGGTTATTCATATTAATTTTTAATTCTTTGTTATTGCTTCTAATATACTTCAGCTGTTGACAAAAATAGTTCTCTGTACCCACATTTTCTATCCTGTTATTTCCACCTTTGGGCAGCCAGTGTCCACAACCCTGTGAACTGGGAACCACCTCTGGGAACACAATTTCCCCCTTCCAAAACACTGAGAAAGCTGAAGCTGTTCCTCACCACACCAAGGAGGAACCTGACAAAAGGTGTGCCAGAGCCAAAGCACAAGGCAGCAGATGTCCCACGGATGTTCTCTGGGCTGAAACCCCGGAGAAGGCACCTCTCCTGCACAGGGAAGGATGCTTTGCACTTACTGTGAGCCCACTTTGGGACCCCCTGCACTGCCTGGCAGCAGGCATATGCTGGGGACAACCACAGCTGCAGATCTCTGCTGCCTCTCAGACGTTGTCCCATACAACCTCCTGATCTATACATAAAATCCCCTGGCTGAAACGGGGTGGCATTTCTGAGCCAGGCTGGTTGGTCTGGCCAGGGCATCCGCTTCCAGCTAAGCTGGTGAGGATGCAGGTCATAAGCATCTATATTATGCTGGTCCCTCAACACCTGCACAAGGATGGGCATGACTCCTCTCCCACTGAAGGCAGGAGGAAAGAGGGAAGCTTAGCGTATCGCAGTCGGGGCAATATGGGCCACGTCCTGACCATTTCTCGTCGTTTGCTTACTGGGATGTAGCCAAGTGAAAATGCTGTAACTTGGAGTTGGAAATCATTGATGTTAGCTCTGAACATGAGGACAGACACAACAGGTCAGAGGAAGGTCCGCATGGCTAATGGCAGAGGAGCAATGTAGGGTAGTGCTTCTCTGTTAGACACGCTCAGCCTCCAGATGCCGACAGCTTGGAGGTTGATACCTGAGGTTGAGGTGCTGCCTTCATATTTAACAGCCTTTCATGGGGACTTCTTCCCATCAATCTACCTTGCAGTCCATGTAACTTCAGAGGCACCATGTCCTGAGATAACAGGTTCCTCAGCGCACCTGTGGCCTGCGTGAGAATCATCTTCCACCCTTTGTGTTGAATGTCCTCCTCGAGATTTCAGTCGGTGCCCCCTAATTCTCCTGCTGAAAGAGCTACCACAGGTATAATTCCTGCTTTGGAGGCAAACCATACCACCAAGACCTTAAGCCATGGTATAAATTACAGCAACCTTTCATCCCTCCAATGAATGCCGGCACCAGGTGGCAGAGGAAAAAGAAATTGAGGCTGATCTCTGACACCCACCTTTATTCCCTTTACTGAGCCGCCTCCAGCTTTGGCTGACAGTCAAGTTCTGCAGCACAAAAATCTGAGACCTTGTACATGTAGCTCACATGAGCAGCTCTTCCTACAGAAAGAGCCCCTTGAAAGCCAGGGAGCTGGCCCAAGAACAGGTTTTCCTTTCATGAGAAAAGGTTGCAGGTTCAGACTCTAATTTGTTTGATAATTTTTTTATTGTGCTGGCCAACACGCTAAAAAGAGATTTATTCATGAAAAGGACAACGTCAGCATCTATTCCCTGTGCAAACAGATGAGAAAAAAAATTTGTAAACAGCAGAAGTAAGAGAGAAAGCATGAAGAGCAGCATACTAAATTACCCCTGCCATGTGGGTCACTTTGGAGAACGTTTTTATTTTATTTATTAAACAGCTTCTGCACAAAGTGTGTTTTGCTCGACTAGGGCATCGTACAGTGAATATTAAAATGATGCTGTAGCTCTTAAGTGCTGGGGGCAGGGGGAGAGCGGAAACACCCCTTTTATCCTGGAGTTATTGTTTTATAAATAAAAGGTGCTGATGACACTGTGTGTACAACACAGATAGGGCGTAAAGAATCACTGCAGTGGCTTGATAGGGATGATCTGTAGCTGAAAACCCATTAACACAGACAGTAGGTGAGGCAAATGTGCTGAAATGTCAGGATGTGGAATGCCAGGAGAACAACCCTTAAAATAGTTCCACCAAAAATAGCCTCTGTGGACAATAAGAGGGGGGGTTGCCTTCATTTATTTGTATTACCAGCTCCTTGATACACCGTCCCTCGAGCACTCCCAGTTGCAGACAGAGCGGGAGGCCAGGCAAAGGGCACACTTTCGTCCCACGCATATGTGCCACTGCTGCAGTCCACGTAGGGATGGGAGCACCAATCAAAAAGCAAAGCCCACCGCCCCTGGCGTGCTGGGGCTGCCGCTGTCAGGGGAGGAAACAGTCACCTCGAGCGGCTGGCAAATACATCGGGTAAAACTACAGCTCCCCAAATGCTTCAGAGCAGCTCTCTGCAAACAGCAGCAAATCCTCTGACAGAGCCCAAAGGAAATAAATTGAGTGATGCCTGTGAGCTGACAGGGTCTGTGCGAGAGGAGAGGACAAGCACTGATGGGGTGGCTCTGATGGGGAAGCAGACTCCTACACTCCATCATGCCGAGCACACACCTATTTAACAACCTGAAAAAATCACCTCTTCTCGGCATCTATGCTACCTGCAAAGCTGGACCCGCCCTCAGGAGCTGCAGGTGGTGCCCACGCAGTCTTCATTTCTCTGGGCGAGCACCACTTAGATGGCTTTAGAGTTAAAGCCTTAACAAGAGTTAAAGGGAAGGACTCAGCAATGCTTTTTTGCTGCCAGGTACATGTCCCAGCCACATCTCACAAAAGGACCTAGAGTCAACTACACCCATCTTTGGTTTCTGCAGGGAAAAAAAGTCCAAAAACCAGGTGTGTAGGCAAGAACCATGTCACCATGTGTCCCTGAGCATGATGGCCAGAGGACTAGTTATGCCAGACTTAGCTCTTGGTGCACACTATAGGCATGACCCAAGGCAGGGAGGGGAAGCCCCCAAGGAGAAGAAAACCATAGGAGAAACCCACTTTTTGGCATATGGTGAAATACAGCTATGTCAGCAAAGTTTCATTTGCAATATGTGCAGTGAACATAGGTGGGAATTCAGTGCCTGGATTTGCAGCCAACAGCTTGTGATTCAGTGTGATGACTCAGGACTTTCAGTTTCTCTGCAGGCAAAGGCTGCTCAGACCTTACTCAGGCAGAATTTCCATTTTTCATGACAAGAGGCTATGTCTTGCTCTCCTAGCTCTTGTCCTGATAAAGCTGATATTGCTAACTCACAGCATTTCAGAAATTTTGTACACAATAACCATAGCCCTGAGAAGAGTTGTAACCATTGTTTGTTGGCTTTATAGTCACCTCTTCTGTGCTTAGAAATGACGTTGTCACACTCTTCCTGAAACCTACTGATCTGATGCTGCATCTGCCAGATCTCCCTGGGATCAGGAGGTGAAATAGTCATTCTTGCACCCTCTTCCCTCGGGTACAGATGTTAAAGGCGACTCTTACTCCCGATTTTGATTTTGTAATGTGACCGCCGTGTATTTCCATGTACCACCTGTGCAGCATCACCCTATGCAAGTCCAAAGGGTCCAACCTCTCCTTGAAGCAGAGGGCATTCAATGTGTCCAACACCTCCCGTGCTTTGCCTACCTCTAGGTGACAGCAGAAGATGGGAGTAAGATTTATACCAAGGTCAGGCATAATTAAATAACACAGGATTTGGAATAAATGAAGTATAAACAATTCAGGTGTTGGAAAGGATGAGGTGGAAGGAAATCTGAGTGAAGCTTTGACTCTAGAAAGAGTTGAGTGACCACAGACATTGCAGCACTTGGGAAAGTATAGGAAGGAGGCAGACTGTAGCCTTTGGAAGCATAAATCATAGATTGTATCTATCTTCTCCAGTCATTAGGAAAAAAGAATGAATGACAGAAAAAGAGAAAGGAGAGGAGGTCAACAGAGAAGGGTTAAAGGTTAATTACCTGATTGCCAGAATATGAAAGGTAATGGCCCCAGATGCCTGTGAATTTCCTTTCAAAAGAGGCATCATCATTTAATACACTCTTTTATTACCACTTTCATGTCAGCTTCCTTGTGTTCCAAAACGGTCTTTTCTTCTGCTATTAATATGATAACAATTCACATACCGTTTTTGACATGTTAGGTAAGGGCAGTAAATCTGTTAGAAACATAACCTGCTCCTGCTGAAGTCAACGGGAACTTTGCCACCAATGCCTATGGTGATGCGGAAGGTCCGATTCTGATGACTAATGGCATTACTCACATCTTTACTGGAACATGTTGTTTATGAATGATTCCAAAATGTTTGTTCAGAGAGCTCGATTTAGATGCAAACATTGCCAGCTTGTACTCCATTTTATGATATCGGGAGCTCTCGAACTCTGGTGTGTGTCACCTGTAGTCTGCAGGCTGCCTGCTGCTCTCATTTTAAGTGAGGGATTTGCATTTTGGAGGGCAGGTAGCATACAAAGGGCTCTTTCTTACAGCAAGCATCGTACAGCATGGGAAAGCCAGAGAAGCAGTCTATATCTAGGTTTCAAGGTTGAAACATTACAAGCAGGTGGTGGGACTCACAGTCCGTCCCTGGTCCTTTTCCACTGCTCAATGAATGGACAGTCCCATTGGAAAGGATGAGTATCAATGCCTTAGATTCAGCCAGTTCACCTCAGCCATCCTATAGAAGTCATAAATCAAATTTTTGTAGGCCCTTTGCTCTGGGCAATGGCCCTAGCTCCATCATCCCCTGATGGAGGGCAAAGGACATGACAGGGGATGTCCCCTGGGCCACCGTGCAGCTACGTGGTCACACATGGATTGGTACCTCTCCGCGGGTTTCCTAGGTCCTGCCCCGTAGAGGGTTGCTGAACCCACATCTGCTACAACAGGGTCCAAGAAAGGTCCTCTCTGGGGGTGAGGGAGGGAAGCAGAGGGCCGTCTCCTTCCAGGGCTCTGTGGGCAGAAGGGCAGTAGCAAGCCTCTGAAGGTCTGAGCTGCAGTCTGCTGCTTTCACCTCTGCTCTTACTCCAAGCACATGGCCCCACGTCAATACTAGATGGGGAAATCGTTTGTGTTACGCCTTGACCTCACAGGTAAGCTCAGGGCCTCATTTTAAATATGCTTAGTTTGTGGTCACCAGTGTCTAGGACTTAAATAGATGTGGCAGAGCAAGGCAATATTCTCTCTCTATTGCATGGACAAAGGGCTGGTGGCTGGCAGGACAGCAAGGCAATGGTACCCACAGCTCAGGATAGGAGCTAAAACTGAATCTACAAAGTCTTGCTCCCAACACAACCCACAAGCTCACTCTTCCTTGCAAGGCTCTTCAAGTCAAGCTCCTCTGCTCAGAGACGAGAGAAAGAGTTCACAGTACTATAATGGGTAAATGGGGTTTACTGGCTTCTAACTGGGGTAATACGGCACTTACCCTCTTCTCATGTATAGTGAATAAATCAGAGTTCACCTGCTGCTTTGTGGAGAGGAGCTTGAAGTGCCTGGGTAATCAGAAGGCAGCTCTGAACATGTCCTGAGGGTTGCCTGATGGCTGAACTACTGCATCTGCCTGCCCCCAAAGGATGGTAAAAGCTGATGTACAGATCCAGTGCATGCAACTTATTTTTGTATCCTCCAACTATGCCAAAAAAGTATTTTACACTTCAGCAGAGAGCTAGTCTCTACATAAACGGGCCACTAAACAGAGTTATGCCGTATTGGCAATTCTCAGAACATCAGGCATGGATATTGCCATTTTTCGGGATGTGGGATGTAAGATGAATAGATTTCATACCATGACTTCCAAGCCTCCATACTGGGACTTCTGATCAACTGCTCTATTCACCACAGTTATGGCAGCTATTTATGTTAAATAGATTACAGGCTGAGCAACTTAGATTTTCTCTGAGTGATGTGTTGTTTCAGCTTCTTTTACGTTAAAATTTGTTTGCATTAGTGAGGAAATACCATACTCACATTCCGCTGGGACAAAAATTTGCTTGTGGACTCCAGTTTATCTATTTCTTGTTAGAGTAGATATGTCTTCTGGTAAGGGGCCAAACAGGCTGGTTCCTGGGTTCCAGGTGACCATTAATTATTGAAACACTTAATTCTTTACACACGTCTTAAGGAGACCTCTACGGCAGATACTGTGGGAAAGACTTTGTCATCTCCCATTAAAATAATTCTAACACATTTTCAGCCCAGATCTTTACCCACTGAAGTCACCAACCTAATTCCTAGAAATGTACCCTAGCAGGCAAGTAGTACCTCTTTAACTACCATAAGTTGCAAGACTCAAAAGTAATCAACTCCTTATGTTATTCGCAGCTTTGCTATTTATTGGGATTAGAGTCAGCTTCTTTGGAAACACTTTCTAGCACTGTTTAAAGACTTTCAGTTTTCTGTTTTATGTAATTTAACCACTCGGAAGCTTTTGTTCAAAAATAACTCTGCAAGTATTCTTCTACCATAACTATAATGGGATGATTACATTTCTACAGAAATTCTGGAAATTTATATAAATAAGATGACAAATCTTCCTCTGCTTGAGTCAGGCTGCTTGTGTATGTTCCCCGCCCCCTGCCATTGATCTGTGCTACTGATTCATTAGTAGATTGGTTCTCATTTTGGTAGAATTACCAAAACTTCTGTTGTCCCCCTTGTAAGAATCCCTTAGGTAAGGAGGGAGAAGCTACAGGGGTATCATACTCAAGCAGGGATGCAGCCCTTGTTCTTCAGTGCCTTTGTCAGGCTCTATAGTCCCATGTCCCCACCGCAGGCAGATGTTTACTTCTGTCAGCTCTGCAGCCATGGGACAGGGAGAAGAGCTGGTGAAAGGGTGTTTCAGGTGAAGGTGAGCCAGAGACTTTACCCGAGTACTGCTGGGAGCAAAAGAGAGCAGAGGTTTGCATTATAGTTCTTTTGTAACCTGCTCCTCCTGAGCTTTGCTGCTTCTTAGTAGCAGTAAGCATGTAGAGTATCTGTGCACCAGAAAGCCTTCCTAAATCAATAGTCTCCTGTTGCTACATAAATACCTAACTGGAGCAAAGATGTTTATTTTAGAAGTGGGAGATGTTGCTCCTGTGACAACGTTTTATTATAATGATTTTGATCCTGAACCTGCAATCTTTACACCAAGACAAGACTCCCCTTGATTTCAGTGCAAGCTTTGCCTGACTAAGGATTTCAGAATTAGCTCTTTGCTTTTATTTTTATTGAAAAACAAGCCTGGACTTGACAAGGAAAAACAGTAAGTGGATCATGTCAGGGAGACAAGTTCCTATGAGAAATTTCTAGCAGGAAAAACACAGCTTTACGATTACATGGCAGTAAGTTGCAAGGTTAAAGTTTTAAGAATTTTCCAGGAGAAAAAAATGCCAATGCACTAATGTGCAGGGTACCTATTCCATCAGGGGAAAAGGCCCAACCCAGCACACACCTCTGGTACCTCTCTGTCAGAGGCTACACAAATAAGTAAAGGTTGCAGCACTGAAACGAGTAATAAGAAAATATTTCCATGAAATTTTAAAACATCCATGGAATTAAACACATTTTGACCTAAGGATTTCTGAGGGAAGATTCCACATCAGTCTGGCCATACTTTATGCCACCAAAAGGGCCCTGATCCCAAGGGGGCTATAAGCCTACCCAGGAGCAGCAGCCCTGCACCAGCACTCTTCCCTCTATGAGAACTACCTAAAAATGCACCATCTGCAGAGGGGAGCCACACGGCACCCACACCCCGCAGGGATGGGGAGCACATAAAGCTCTGCAGCTAATAGTAATTGCAGAGGCTCGGAAATGGCAGCAGAGGGGCTGGGGGGGGGGGGGCTGCTTGGGGCCAGGGGGGCTGCCCACCAGCCCTGCTGTGCCATGCAGGCAGGCAAGAAGTACCAGGCGAGCAGGGCAGGAGAAGGAGGCCGGGAGCACTTGGCGTGGGACAGGCAAATGCAGAGTCAGGGCTTCACTCCGTGCCTGTCCCCTGCCCCCCAGCATCAGTGGACCCCAAAAAAGCCTGGGACAAAATGTCAGTGGGGCAGGTGCATTCACTGGCTAGCCTAGCAAACAGGGGCTAACGGGGCATTTGGATGGGTTTGGGGTCTTGTCTGTGTTTGGGGTCTTGTGTGTGTGTGTGTGTGGGGTGCGTTTGTTTTAAACCAAAAATTCCTGAGGGTCGTGAGCGTGTTGCTCAGCCCGCAGCCGCTTGCTCAGCCCTTGTGTGTGTTTCGGTGCCTTGCTGAAGCAGGTGGGTGCCCCCGGTAGCTCATCCCAGCTCTGGTTGGACCAAAACCAGGGGATCGGTGATACTGCAGGCACGGAGATGGCAACGGGGAAAGCGGGGGGTGCATTCTCTGGGGGTGGGTTGCTACATGAAAGAGCAGCAACCCCAGTGCCCACATAGAGGGCACAGGAGCCCGCATTAGGCAACTTGGCGACCTCAGGCATGCATTTCAAAGGTGGGCAGCCCTGAGGGACACATGTCGGCCAACCCCGCAGCCCCTCCGGTGCCCCGCGCAGGGGGCAAGGCCCCAGGGCAGGATCCCATCCCCCTGCAGAGGGGGTTCCGCCCCCCGTTAGGAGGCTGCGCCAAATAACCGATCTTCAGAACCAGAGGTGCACCGGCAGCACTCAGTAAAACCCAGCGTTCAGCTCATCCTCACAGCGGGCTGCCAATCCGTTTTAATGGGATTTTGTAGCCCCCTTGATCCCGCTTTTTAAAAAGAGACAACACCGGGGTCAATGTGTTTAAACTCATTCCTTCATAGGCGTGAACCGCCGGCATCTTCCCTCCGCGAGCAAAACGCGCGGGTGCGGGTGCAGGGGCGGCTTCTCCCGCCGCGCCCCCCCCCGGGCCCCTCGCTCCCCGCCGCGCCGCCCGCCGATCACACACCCGCGGGACCCACCTGCCCACTTCAAAAAGGCCTTGTCGCACCAATTTTTTTTATTTCCCCGGCCCGCCCCACGCCCGAGCCGCGGATCCCTCCGGCCACCGGGGAACTCACTGCGGCGCTATTAAGCGATCGGTACCGACCCCCGGGGGGAGGCAGGGCAGAGCAGGGCAGGGCAGCCCCCCGCCCCCGAGGGCGGCACCTCCGAAGGTGCGGGCCGGCAGCCTTGCCCGCCGGGCTGGGGCTGCTGCACGGGGTCCCCCCCCCCGGGCGGGCGGGCGAGCAGCCGTGCCGGCAGGCAGCGCCGGGCGCGCGTGCGGGCGGTGGACGCGTTCTAGAACGCCGCGGGGGTGGGGTGGCGGGGTGGCGGGGTGGGCGGTGGAATCGGGAACGGCTCCGTTCTAGAACACCGGGTGGGTGACACCCCCCAGCCCCCCTCGGCGGCGTTCTAGAACCCCGCCCGTCCAGCGCGTGGCGTGGCGTGGCGTGGAGTGGCGTGGCGCGGCGTGGCGCGGAGCTCCCCCCCCCCCCCCGCCGCGGCCGCCGCCCGGCGGGGCCCGCCCGGCTCCGCAGTGTAGGGGGCTGCCCCGTCACCTGATCACCGCCGCGCGCGCGCGCTCTCGGGGGGGGGGGGGGGGCGGGCGCGCGCGCGCGAACCGCCCCCCCCCCCCCCGAGGAGCGCTGCGCGGGCGCGGGGGCGGGGGTGCCCGGTATATACGGCCCCGCCGCCCCCGCCCCTGCCTGCCTCCTGCAGCAGGGGAGGCTGCGAGCCGCCGCCGCGCCGGGCCCCGGCAGGTGGGCGAGCCGCACCGCACCAGGGCTGCTACGGGGTGAGTGCGAGGGCAGGAGGGAGAGGGGATCCGGCACGACATCCTAACACCCAGGGGGGGGCGGGGGGGGAGCGGCGCCACCGCCGCCGCCGTGGGAAGGTGCCGGGGGGGCGGCGGCGACGGCGTCCGCGGGGCGGCGGCCGCGGGGGTCTCGCCCGGGCCGTACCTGTTGCGGAGCTCGGGGGGCTGGGGGCGTGGGCGGCGGGGGTGTGGAGTTGGGGGTGGCGGCGGCCGGCAGCCGCCCGCGCCGGTGGGTAGAGCCCCGCGGATCCCCGGAGGTCCGGCCGGCCGGCCCGCCCCGCCGCAGGGGAGCGGAGCGGCTTCGCCCTGCCCGCCCCGGGGCCGCGGTGCCGGCGCGGAGAAGCGCGGGTGGCGGGCCGGGCGGCGCGGCGGGGGCAGCCAGCGGCCGGCGGCACCTGCACTACGGCAGCCCGCGGGCGCAGCCCCCGGCCCGGCCGGGCTCTTACCGGAAAGTTTCTAGAACTCCTTAAAACGGGAAGTTGCGTTAAAAAAAGCAGGCAAGCTCCCGGGGACCGGGCTCCCGTGCCGCCGCGGCCCGGTGAGGACGCTGGCGCGGAGGCTCGCCTTGGCGACCTGCCCTTCCCCGCACCGCACCGCTGCGCGCGGGCTGGCGGCGGGCGGGCGCGCGCGCGGGCGGGCGCGCTGCCGGAGCGGGGGCGCGTGGCCCGGCCTCAGGCTGCCGGCAGCGGTGCGCTCGGGTGCTGCGGGCGGCGAGTTCGCTCCCCGCGCCGGGCAGGTCTGTACGGGGAAGGGTGGCGAAGGCTCGCCGCCCTGCGAACAGCTGCGGGGGAAAATGGTTTTGCGGTACCTGTGTTGTCGGGGGAGGGGGGGCGAGTGAGGGTTTGGGGGTTCGGGTGTTTGGGTGCTGGGTTTTTTTTCAGTTAAAATCCCTCCAAACTTCTGCAAGCATCACCTTCTAGCCACTCTTTGCCTCGCAGGATCGAGCAAAAGCTACAACTAATTTTTTTTTTTCTTACGTTTTGTTGGGAAATCCACTATAGGAAAAAAAAACGAAACCCTGTTCTGCTTGTCGGTGTGTTGGGAAGAGCAGCCGCTCTCCGGGAGCATGCCTTTGCCGGGCAGGTTGTGGGATGCCAGTGCTGCGCTGGTGTGTGCAGGAAGGTTCCAGAACGGCGGTGGTGCTGCCCGTTCCCCCAGCGAGGCGGGCGCTGCCCACTCTGCGGGAGCGCCCCGGAGCACCCACCTCTCGCTAGGGACCGCGCAAGGGGAATGAGCAATCAGGCTTCCACACCGATAGAGCACATCTCGCTGTAACCCGGCGTGGGGGGGGATGACAACGTAAAGCTTCCACGCTGGGTGCTTGTGATGAGGAGAGGTCGGCTTCCCTCGTGCAGTCGTGGTTCGGTGACCAAGCTGTAGCTCGGTGCAGTCAGTAACAGGGAAGCACCGGAAAACGCCTTTGCTGTGCTGCTTCTACTGAAGTGTTTTTGAGAAATCCAGGTTGCTACAACCTGGAAGAGGTTTAAAACGGCAGTAGTTGATGATGCTCCCTTTTAACAAGTCCTTTCCTCTGGCAGTAGAGCACTAGCTCTCTTTGTAGCATAGGCGTTAACACGCTTTATGCAGCAGGATGGGTTCTTTTTGCTTTCTAACAAACTAGCCCAATTACACAAAATCTGCTGAGAGGGGCGACCTACTTGGGGAGAAAAGGCAAAAGAGTGTTTGAGGAGGCCTTGATTTCAAACATCACCTCGCATGTCCTACCGTTTGTCCTAACCAAGCAGGGTTATTACCTCCTGAAGGTGTGAAATGCATGGTGTAAAGGCTTGCTCCTTTTTTTTTTTTTTCCTTGCTGCTTTAGCAGGAAGGAAATAGTTATTCATTAACATACATTTCAGGTGTTTCTTAAATGTTCTTGTATTACAGCTGTAACATCAAGAGGTTAAAATACCTAGAACGCTTCTCATTATCCTGTCTCTCTCAAACCATATTTAAAATTAGAGCATCATTAGCCAAGTCATAGGTGGTTCTGGGGAAGTGGGGGATGTTTTATGGTTGAAAGTCGCAAAGCCAACAAATAACATCTTCACAAATACCTGGGTCTTGCAGGTCTTCAACATGGTTGGCATTGCCACAGCTACCTTCCTGCATGCGGCTCAGTGCAACATGTAAGTACAAGAGGTGTTCCTGTGAATGCTCGTGTGTGTGGATTTTGGTAGATTAATGGTTTCTTGCCCCCCTCTTTAAATAGGCGGGTTGATTGCGACAAATGGGGAACGTAGCATATTGCAGATGTTTTTGGTTGGGAGGCATCATGGGTAATATTCGAAAGGCTCTGCCTTTCGTACCAAAAAAAAAAAAAAAAAAAATAGTAACTAGGAAAGAATTTGCCTGTATTTCCAGTGCTTGCATCCCAGCACCTATTCCCTGTGAAAGAATGAGATATATTTCAATTAATTTGTGGCAATGTTATGGCCTTTCTTGAGCCATTGAAATGTCAGAAGGTAGGTACCCCAAGAATTTAATTAATACCACTCAACAGTCAATGAATACATGAAAACCACAAAGCAAAACTAAGGTATGATAACAAATACAACTTATTTCATGTGAAAATAGTGTTTTTAATGTATTAAGAATATAAACTGTCTTACCAGTGTGAAACATCTACGTATTAAATGCCTGTTCAGAAGGGGGGAGTTGGCCGCATTTCACCACAGGTTAAGTAATTGTGGGTTAATAGGATTCTGTCAAATACATGCTGGGAAATATTAGTGTAAGAAGTAATGATTCTTCTTAATATGCCTGCATTTTACCCTTGAAAAGAAGTCCACATTTCTGAAAACTTAGTACTGCATAGATGCCTGATGGCTGTCCGGAGATGTAAAATAGGTTTTAAAAAGGTGCTGTAGAGGGGATAAATAATAGATGCTCATAAGATCAGTTTTAGAAATAGAAGCGGGGGATGAATTGGGCCTTCCACAGTGAAAACTGTGTCCTATCTGCTTATTTTCCCTTTGATACATTAGCCTAAATGATGCTCCATTTTGACTTGTGTTAATATTATTGTTGGCTAGTCTGTCGGGCTTGTGTTTTGAAAGATAGATGAGGGTACAAATTCTTTTTAATTAAACTGAGTGTACATAGAGAGACCTAGGAGAATGTGATATTACTTGAAATTGTTTCGAAAACAGAAAATATCTTCTGTACTTTAGCAGTGTCTTCAGTATTTTCTCACAGTGTGTAGTTGGTATTCAGTGTTAAGGTATGGCTGCCTCAAATCAGTCACATAAATAGTGATTAAGTAAATGTGACATTATTTCATGAGAAACTTGTCATTTACTATTCTTATGAATTAGGTGGTTAAATTCATGTGTTTACTGAAAATCTTATAACTTGGATTTCATAAGTATAAAGTTTTTAACATTCTTTTCGCATACTGTGCATTTGCGTAGTAGTGTCAATACATATGCATGGTGCAAAGAGAGGAAATCGTATTTACTTCATCTTATTTTAACCTTTACATTTAATATGTAATACACAGAGTGAGGTAGATGCGGGGGCTCTGTGTGTAAAAATCCTTGTTCTCAAGATATTTTTGGGAAAAATAATTGATCAATATAGGCTTGTCTGTTTTTTGGGGGGGAGTGGGTGCTTTGAAGAAGGGTGGGGTTGTTTGTTTGGGGTGTTTTTTTTTCTGGTAATTCTTCATTTTTAAAGAATTGGTTTCCTACTTTAAGAAACCAGCAAAGGAGGGAGAGATGTGAGACCTTATTGCAGGAAAAGGTCAGTACTATCCTGTTCCTTCATTGTTTCATTCGTGGGGTTTTTCTTCCTCGAGTCTGACCTGCCAAAAGATTGTTTGGGAGGAGAGGGAAAGAAGAGAGTGTGTCTTTTAAGGTAGATGCCTGTATCGGAGGGGATGCTTAATTAGAAAATTGTAATACAGCCCTACAGCCTAATGGAGTGAGAAGATGACAATTCTCAGCCAGCTGGGTGGGGCACAATGCAGTGCTAACTGTAAGCCTTTTGTCTAATAAAAATGTCTGAAACAAAGTGATTGTCTGGTAATCAGCATCCCACTTGACCTTTTTAAAGACAGGAAAACAAAGTTAATTAATGTATCTTTCAGTTGCCACCCGGTATGTCGGGATTTTTGTGCATTACTAGAGAGCCACGACTTTTGCAGCTTTGGTTCCTATCACAGCGTGGCTATTCAGAGTTTGAAAGATTATTTGTGAAATAGTGCCTGTTGGAATTATTAAAGCCTCGAGCAAAAGAAAAGCCCTCTATACAGCTGCTAAATTACTTTGCCTGACTGTTTTTAAGGTTTCTTTTCTTGTCAGTGCAATGAATTAACTTCACCAGAGTTTCACAGGGTTGCTGGAAAACACAAATCTTGCTGTTCCTAAGCTGCACTTTAAGTCTCCTGTATTACTGAATAGTTGGAATTACTAGATAATTACAGAAAACCTAGTGCATTATGTAAGTTAAATGTAGGCATTGTTTAAAAACCTTATTTTAATGAGATAAGGCATTCTTAAATGCTTTTGCTAGAAAAGTGAATTTGAGCTTCTTTAAATGCTGAAAATACTGCATGATTATTAAAGAATTTGTAGCGTTTCGTAAGCAGGATGCTTGCAAGACGCTGTTATTCTTTTAAGGCTCTAGAATGTAAAATCAGGTCTAATAATCCCAGGTATGTGTAAGCAGCTATTTAGTTTTGCTAAATTTGAAATGGTATAAATTGTATAGCTTGTGCAAGAATCCAGTAAGCCTGAATCTATTGAAAATTGTGTAGTACAAGAGTCTGATTGTTCTGATGCAGAAGATCATCAGTGGGAGGGGAATTTTATATGGTTGTGAGGTACCTTGGAAATAATAAAACTAATAATTGTGCTGGTTTGTTAGTCCATTAAATGCTTAATTACTTCCTTTGAACACGATTGAGGAGGTTCATTTACAAATTAATACTTGTTTTTAATGCTAGGTGACAGTATCACCACTGAAATGCAGAATTCTCTGTGGTTTACACTTTTTGTAGAGACAAACAATTTAATTTGCATGTATCGGAAAGAAAATGGTGGCTTCTCATCTCTCGGTGAAGACTGAATAGAAAGCTGATGTGGTGATGTCTTAACACTGGGGCACTGTTTTGCAAGGAATAATGTATAAGCTGAAGTATCATCATAAAATTAGCCAAACTTGAAAGAGAGCAGTAAACGTTTTGAGATGCAGTTCCTCTGCTGCACTTAATATCTGAATGTTATAATGGGTGTCTACGTTAATAGAACACACTCAGGCTTATGTATTGTATTATAGATAAAATAGGGAATGGGCTAAAGAGGGGGAATGTAAGTGCTATCCAGGAACTGATTTTTCTTAAGCTTACTGTTGGATATTCAATGCTAAGATGAAAAAGTATAAATGGTAAACAGTACGTATTTATCATCTGTGCAGTATTGATCTAGATGAAAAGGAAACAAGTAAAAATCAGCATTTTAAATAGAACTTAAAAATGAATCTATAAGACTTTGAAACCTGTAATCAGTGTAAATTGGAGGGGAGGAGAAGGAGGGGATTGGGGGAACGGTTGCATGAGTAGAGCACATGCTCTACTTCAGCTCTGTATAAGGAAGTAGGTATCGTGATGGAGAAGATAAAGTGACCACCTAAATTTATTGGATTCCAAATCAACTAGTAGCACTTGTGAATTATACGGGTATTTCTGCAAATCAGTGTGTTGTGTCTGTGCTTTGTTGGAGCAGCAGACCTATTTGCAAAGCTGTTTGTCACACTGTCGTTTTTATTATAATAGGGCTTATATGGAAATATTCCTGCAATGCATCTAAAGAAAAGACAAATGGCAGCATTTATAGAAGGTGGCAGATTATACTGCAGTGTGTGTGTAGGGAGGAGGGGGTTGGTGTTGTGTCATTCCCCCCATCCCAGCTCCCTTACTAAAGAGGGATTGACATTATTTTGTTTAAATATGGTGCGTGTTACATTGGACTAATGTAAAGATTAACACAATAGGGCCCTTAACCTGGTTAAGGACTCTGGGTCCTGCCCCAAGGTAAATAATGAATACGGTTTTGTTTGCTGAGCGGGTCTTACTGTGTGGAAAAATAGCTGGGAGTCTGTTCTTTTTTCTTTTTAACTGCTTGTCTCGCGTATAAGTCAATTAAAATTAGGAGTGTTTTGGAAGAAGTTTGGCCTTTCTAACAAGCCAAGAGACTTGGATTTTGTTGTTTTATTTCAGCTGGAGGGCCTGATCCCATTTTAATATTTTTGTCCTTAAAGAGCAAAAACATCAATTTCAGGATTAAAAAAAAAATGGTGACCTTTTTAGCTGATGTAAAGGAGCGATTGCTCTTGTGGACTTGTGCTGTTCGTCTTCTGTAGTGAATGTGGTCCTTAGTAATTCAGCAATATACTGTTAATTTTTGTGTAAATTTGGAATTTAATTTTTCTTAAAGTGTTAGAGGGGAAAAACATGAACAAGGAAGGCAGAGATGAGATAAAATGGTATTTTTTTTTTCTCAGTGGGAAAGACTGCTTTCCCTCCTGAATAGGTTTAATTTCTCCATCTTCTCTAGTAAGGGGTAGCATGCAAAGGGATGCAAGTCTTAGACGACGATGCAGGCTTTATTTGCAAGAAGGTGCAAAGCTGGACCCAAGTTCCTTGGTGTCCTGGTGGGTCACACCTTCCTCCCCGTGGACCCTACCTGGTGAAGGATAGGTCTGGCTGAGTTTTTGGCTGCTCTTTGTTCTGGTGAAAACCAGCGTTCGTCTAGGAAGCTGACAAATAAGAAATAGGTTATTTTAAGGATTTACTAAAGTGTGAGCTTAAATTAGAATGCTTCTGAAGACAGATCTAGTCTAGATTTAGACTGCAACTGAAAGAAAAGTTGTAAATTATTATTATTTTGGTTAACTATCAAGGTAATGATGCCACAGGCAGTTTTGGAGTGTATTGCAGTAAAATGGCTGCCTCCAGTTGTCTTGGCTGTGCTTGCAGCAGCACGAGCTCTGCCCCAAGTCCTTCATCTGTGCTGGCTTATGGTCCCATTAGCCAAGCTGAGAGCCCTTTACTTTGAGATGCACCTTGCAATTCTTGCATCCTTGAACAGCTCTGTTAGCACAAGCTGAGTGTTTTCACTCAGCTTGCTGGCATGCTATGGACTTTCATCCTGAGTTGCTTGACTCATCAAGGCTTCTTAAATATTTTCAAGGTTGACACAGAAAGCACTGGCGTCACTGCAGCCAAGGAGAACAGTGCTATTGACTGCAGTTGAGGTGAGGTGTGCCCCGCTGGCGGTCATATAGTGGCTGTGCATCCCTTTCCCCTTGCACGGTGTCCTCCTGAGAGAGGAGGGTCTGCAAAAGACACCATAAGAGTCTCTTACCACCTGCTTTCCAATTCAGTGTTAGATAACTTACCAGAACAGGGTTACCCTACCCTAAAGAAAGAAAACTGTCTAGCAGTTAAGTGACTCATGCTGTGCATGTCACACAGCTGCACAGAGGCAACTGGCAGCCTCGCTGTGCCAGAGCAGGTACTAGAGCTTCGACTAGTCTGGTTGCAAGTCACCCTTGAGGACTTGCAGGTTTACTGGAAGCACGGTGGAAACACTCTTGGCATGCTGTGGTAGGTATTGCATTGGTGAAGATGCTGGTGGCTGTATCTTAAATCTCTGCTGTTGACTGATCATCAGGTCCAAGCGAGCCAAGGAAGGACCAGACATAAAACTGGACAAAACCCAGGTACTTCCAGTGTGAGTTATGCCCTGCTTTCCCCCTGCCCCAGTCCTGGTATGTTACTGGTCCTGAGAGCCGTTGAGGATGGGCACAGCCTGAGGAGCTTGGAGCTGGCACTGGCAGGGCAAAGCTTGCTCCCAAAGGGGAGGATGATGTTGCAGCTAATTCCAGATGTACAGCCTCATCGTATCCTCTAGTGGTTCTCTAGCTAGGCTGTAAAAAAAAAAACAAACCAAAAACATTTTCCTTCAAAGCTTCATCTTTAAAAGTTAGAGGCGCTGCCTGGTGACTAACTCTAGGATTGGAGGATGGATGTACAGGGACTTAAGACAGCTCAATCTGTCACAGATGCCAAGCCTGACCTTGGATGCATAGATAAGCTTCCCTCCAGCGTTGCTTTTCCAGCAAAGAATTGGGTGAGGTGGTGGAAATGGCATTTATCGACTTCTTGGGAGCATGCTGTGAGGTCTAATGTTTGTAAAGATGTTTGTGATCCTTTGGGAAGAAGTACAGTGTGCTCCTGGCTGGCACTCCTGCTTCATAACCCCCTTTGTAGGGGTGAGGTGGGAAGCATGGTTTGAATCTCCACTCCTCAAAACCTGCTCACTGTGGGCTCCTTCAAAAAAGACAGGGACAGCTTTCCTGGATAAAGGGGTAGATTCCCAGAGCATTTGAATGCGTTATCCAGCTAGCTGTCAGTATCAGAGCTGCTGAAATGGGGAGTGTACATGGTTGCATGCAGCCTTCTTTTGGGGAAAGGAAGGTGGTTTTTTTCCTTGTTTTGTGTTTTAAGTGAAAGCAATGTCTGCTGGCCAGAGAAGACTGGGAAGAGCTGTGTGCTTCATAGCCTGCAAAGGGGGCTTTGACGCTGCTTGGAGCCAAGCAACCAGAGCGTGGATGGGATTTACAGCTGTGAGTGATGTGCCCTCTTCCCTCTGCAGTGTGCTCAGCAGGAAGGCTCCACATCTGCCTGTGGCTTTCGCCCCTGGACAGCATCACTTGCTGGATTATGGAGGCTGTCATTTATCATCACTGTCTCTGACTGTAAAAGACAGTCCAGCGCTCCTGACAAAGCGATGGGAGGATTGGGTATGGTCGAGAAACAGCTTGCAGGGTTGTCAGGCTTTTTTTAAGTAGGAAAGTGATTTCAAAGGAGGAAAAGGAGGTTGGGAGTTGGGCGGGAGGGAAAGATCCCCAAAGACCTACAGCAACAACTTTACACTTGCACAGAGAGTTGAAATTTGCATGAAGAATGAAAAGTGGTATAAATAAGTGTGCCTGAGCACAATTGGAGATAGGGATTATTAAAAAAAAAAGGGGGGGGGGCACAAGGGCTTGTATTCAGAATGGTCAGCAGGCTTAGTATTCCTTCCAGGGAAAGCTGATGGGAAGCTAGTAGAGTTTTCTGGGAGGGAAGATGCAGCATATGTCAGAAAAGGGAACTGGTGGGTCACCTGGATGCTGCAGGGGGATTGCTGGGGTTTGGGAGCACACCAGGCGCAGGGGACCTGGGAGCATGCTTCTTGCCCTCCATGTGCCAGGAGGCTGGTGTCTAGCTGGACAACAAACAGCCTGTTTGAAGGTGCAAAGGTTGAATAGTAATGGGATTAACAGCACATTTGCAGTCTAAAAACTAACAAGTCCTGGTACTTGGCTGGATCGATTCTATTCCCATTAAAATATGCTGGTTTTCTGCTTTTGGTTTCAGCAGGTAAAACTACTACACTGAAAGAGTTACCTCACACTGGATAAACTGCACAGGCTTACCATTAGCATCTCCTAGAAAGGTGTTAAGTATTCATGTACCTGTTTATACTGAGAGCTGTGGTGTGCCCTGTGCTGCTTTTTTATTTTAGGGCTTGTTACCTATTCATGCAATGTCAGTACTCTGGAGACCCAGTCTTCCTCCAGATATGTTTTCAGCAATATTAAAGTGACTGTATAAACCCCATTTGCATATATCTTGAGCAGGGTTGACAGTTTAAAAGATAATCCAACAGCGTTAGGAAAACAGGTTGGAGGCTCCATGCAAATTCAGCAAGCTCTTCCATCAGAAACCAGAGTGTGAAGGGGCATCTAGCGGGATGCATCTGCTGCTCTCTGGTACCTGTACTGCCCCAGTGACACATGCAGGACCTCCGGTCACTACCAGCAGTTGCAGGAGAACAGCTGCTGACATTGTGCCATCTGTGTCCATTGTGCATTAAATCCTTGCAAGGCTTGCCTGAAATGTGTGGCAACTTGCAGTGGAGCCAGCCTGCGGAATTGGGGTGTGAGTCCCTCCTCCTGTACTGCGCTGCCTTTACCACCAAGGTGCCTTCCTTAAAAGCCACTAATCTGCTGTCTCTTGGAAAGTGTGTTTGGGGTTTTTCCTATTGACTGTCAGCTCCTGCCTAGTCACATCAGTGTCACATAATCTGCTGCCCACATGTTTCTCAGTTGCCATCCCAGTCTCGATGACTTCCCCTCATGGCTCACCTTGTTGTTCTAACCTGGCTGCCGCTGTGCCTGCAGCAGATCTGGGTGCTGTCGCAGGCTGGCATCGCTGTGCAATGGTGCTGTGAATTGCAGGTCGCGCAAGAACTTGCATCTTCAATGCATCCAGGAGAGGTGCAGATGTAAGCTCAGGCTCCTTAGCAGCAGGGATTTCTGAAAACACATACCCGATAGGCAGCAATGGCAGCAGCAGCAGTAGAAAGCTTCAGTAGGTACCTCCACCCACAACCCATTTCAAAATAGTAATGAGAACATTCAGCAGTTGGTAGTCTAATGTGTCTTGGGATATACTGATTTTTTTTTTTTTTTTTAAGCTGGCTTTGCTGTTTTTTCAGGAGTCATGTGATCAAAAGTTAAAGGGGTTTTATTTCTCTGAATCTCAAAGGTTAAAGTGGCAACAGTTTCTTTGTGCTGTTTGACGCAGGATCTAGCCATAGCCTGAGAGCACCGGAGCTTCCCTTTGGTGCTGCGTGGCTAGTGGATGATAACATATCAAATACCAAGGAACAGCTGAACAAAAGCTCTTTTTAAAACAAACAAAAAAAGCCCTATGCCCAACCTTACAGAGGCCGTAGCATTGCTGGTTCTTAAACTGTTTTGCCTTGTTGGGCTAGGGTTGGAAAGTTCTCTAGATGCATGTGCTGTCAGGGGAACAGAAAAGACTGAGTAAACCCTCTGTTCCTGCTTCCAAAAATAATCCAGGCTAAGTCAAGCAATTCTTTAACTCCACCTGTTCTGAAACTTGGGGGAAAAACGTAATTCCTGCTACTTTGATTAGGTCAGAAGGTGTAACTGATGCCTCAGGAAATGCGGAGGGAAAGGGCTGTAAGGATGCCTACGGCTTACCTGCTGTTATGGAGCTACCAAAAATGCAGCTGAGTTCTTGCTACAACCTCATGAAAAAGTTGGTGAGGGCAGTGTTAGAAGTTGTGGTGTTTAATCGCCTCCAGACTTCGGGGAATAGAAAATTGAGGTAATACAGGAGATGTTTCTGTCAGGCAGAAGAACAAGCTGTGGGTTGCTTTGCAGGTACCAGTTCTCGCATTGTCTGCATCTTGCTTTACATTGCTTGTTTATGTTATAAATAGGTCAAGGCAGGAATATGCCTTGTTTATACAAATCTGCAAAAAAACCAGCATGCTTCTGGGTGTTGTGTAGCTAACCTACAAGGGGTTTTGTTCTTGTATCTGTTTCTGGAGGGGCCAGGCACTGTGTGTGATCTGCGGTGCTAATGGGAACGTAGGTGAGAAGCGAGACGCAGAAGGGCCTTTGCGCAGAGCAGCGTGGGAACAACCTTTCCGTGGCTCTCGCCCAGACTGAGAGGAGTTTAACCTTGCAAACTCTGAGCTGTCGGAGGATTTGAGGGAGCGAGATAGGGAGTGCACAGTTTGGAAAATCGGCATTAGGGGTTAATGCTGCCTGAGGGTTTTGACCCCACAGGTGCGTGCCTGGGGCTGGTGGGAAGAGGAGCCAGCCAAGGGGCTTCCCCTCTTGCTTTTGAATTTGTCTGGTTTTTTTTTTTTTTTTTTCTTTCCTCTTTCTCTTGTCTGCCCTCTCATCACAGGATTGATCAGCCCGGTTGTGCCCTCTCCTGCAACCGGGCGAGCAGGGTGAGGCCCCTTGTCTGCCAGCAGCACCCCAAGGGGGCACGGGGAGCAGGGCTGCGGGGGGGCCACCAAGGCATCCCGGCCTGGGGACTCCCCACCCTGCGGGAAACGCAGCTGTGCCTGCAGCCCCTCTCCCTCCCTTAAAAACAAACTCGCAGGGGATTCAATAAAAGGTGAAACCCAACGTAGTAATTCCAGAGAATGGCTAATATTTTATTACTGGGAAGAAATCGTCTCTCCCTGTGAGTAGGAAAAAGGAAAATGTGAGAAAGAGCGTGTTCTGTAAGGACGACAGGGTGTGGCTCAAGCATCAGTAACAAATGCTGGAAGGAAAAAAAATGCTCTTTGTTCTGCAGTCAGGTGGGTTGACAACTATTCTCACCCATTCCTGGCATGCATAACACCCAATGCAATTAAAAGATCGGGGAAGGCTTGACATACTGAAATTGCTGCAAATGCAGCAAGCAAAGAGATTCAGCCTAGATTCTGCTGCCTTTTTTTTTTTTTTTTTTTTTTAGTTTTTAAACAATTAAGTTTCAAAGCTCGTCAGTATCAAAATTAGCATATTTGTGTTTCATGCAGCTGCATTGTTTTAATATCAATGTTTTGTGTGTTTAGTGCTTCAGATGGTAAGTTAAAGCTCTCTAGCACCAAAATTTTTACTGGCCTATGTGTGACTAGAATTGGACCAAAGTGTGTGTTAAAGTGTATTAAAAATGTGTATATCCATATACGCATGCAGTACAGCAAATTGACTCATAATGACTGTCTTGCTAATTGGAAAATAATTTCAAAGTTATTCCTTTTACACTACCCTGGTTTGTCTGGCAGGTTTAGTAACACTTTTTAAAAAAAAAAAATAAATACATGGAAAATAAAAATATATTCACAGTTGCTTTTAGATTGCTACAGGCTAAAGGAGTATCTTGAGCTTAAAAAAACTATTATCTTTTTTTTTTTTAATGCTTTGTTCATTCTGCTGTAAGTTGGTTTGAGTAAGTGACTAAAATGTTGCTGTCTTTTTTCCCCCTAAGCATCGGAGCTAAAACTTGGTCTCATTGCGGTTGCTGGCGGGAAGTGAAATCCTTGTGTAAGTGAAATACTATGAACTTGTTTGTAGACAAGCAAGCTGGAATGAACGTATAAAGCAATGAAAAGAGGGTATGGCCAATATACATCTCCTCTCTTCCCATTTCATATAAATTCTTTTAAGTTAGGGGTCAGGAATTTGGATAGTTACTTATTTTGTGTGTCTGTATAAATATATGTATATCTTCATATGTTCTAAAAATGTCTTATTTTTTTTTCTGGGAGGAAGAGAAGTCTACTCGCAAATTTACATCTTGTGACATTTCCTTACAACTGCACGCTGGCGTATGTACTGCTAGAGGCCAGCCCATCATTTCTTGGTAAAAAGAACCTTTCAGCTCGGTTACCTCCTGTAGAGAGCTAATTTTCCAGCAGTCAGGCTTGATCTGGATAAATAATTAGAGAGCGCGAGAGAGATGAAGATGATCACATCAGCGCTGTCTGTAATTCAGTTAATACAGCCAGACCCTGTGATTTCGCGTCTGCAGCGTACTTGCGTGGTCTCAAAAGCCGCAGAGGCAAGCAAGCAACAAAGCCAATCGGTTACATTTGTCTTGGAAGAATTAGCGGCACTTTTCATTCATTTGTCGAAAGCCAGCAAACAGCTGCAGCATGCATCTGCAGCACGAGAAGGTGATTCTTGACACGTTCGCTCTCTCCCCCCCACCCCCCCGTATGCAAAAATTTCATCACGCAATTAATGCTGGGGTATTGCCATCCTTAAGGATAGCTTTTTTTTTTTTCCTTTGCGGTTTGAGACGTTGCAGTGCTTTTTATATTTGAGTTAAAATTGGTATCTTGTACAGTGGAGTGAAAGCTGACTAGGTGAAGCCTACCATTTTGGCATTTCTTGATTTTTTTTTTTTTTTTTTTTTTTTTTAAATAGCTGGTCAAAATTATCTGATAGCAATACTAAACTGCAGCGATGATGTGCCTGGTTCCTTCATAAGCGGTAGCATTTCACATGACTTTAATATCAGTGGAAGAGATCCAGTTAAAGCAAACTACATTCTCATTAAGTCTTTGAGGATACTTTTATTCTTGATGCAAATTTGTTCCTCCTGCGTATGGTGCTATAAAGGGGTTAAAAATACATCTTTGGTTCACTTTATTCCCAGTGGTAGCTCCATCGCATTTATACATGGATCAGATTAAAATAGGTCAATATCTTCTGTGGAAGGTCTTTTGACACTTTGGTGCATGACTGCAGTACACCTACCTTGAGGATGAATGGACCCGGAGGAAATCCATGCATTAACAAAAACACAGCCTAGGGATACTTTAGGATCACATTCCTTTATTCATCAACTAAATCAAAGGCTTGACAGAGGATACTTTGTCATCAAGTCAGTCTAAATAATACTTTTTAAGGTGACAGATAACTTCTGCTGAAGAAATAAAACCCTGTATTTAGATAGGCAAGAAACATCTGAATGGTGTGGGTTTATTCTGTTCTTTATACTGCATCATTTGCATTAAAATATATATGTATATGCTCTAGCTGAAATTTTTCAGAACGTTATTAAAAAGAAAAGTGTGTATTCAGGAATTGCCTTATGGCAGGAAGTCTTTGTCTGCCCGTTTGCTTTATTGCAGTTGTTTACTGCCTTGAATTGATTTTGTCTACCAAATCAGTATATTGAGGATGGCTGAGGAAGGCAGGGTGGAGGGGGGGTGTGCAGTTCTGCAGTTAGCAGGACCAAGAAGCTGTTTGCTGCCTCATGGTGTGTAGGGTTTTTTTTTCCTTTTTTAAAAAAAACAAAAAACAAAAAAAAAAAAAAAAAAAAAAAAAAAAACCAAAAAAAACCCCCTTGGAATTTCCATATTATAAAGAGGAAGAGACTTCTTTTCGATATAATGGTGCCATTAACATCTATTAATAATGCAGACAGGGTAAGTAGCTGGAGTTGGAGCTCCCTGGGGGCCTCGTAAAACAGATGTGCACTATATCTTCCCGGATTTGATAGCTGCTGGGGTCGAGGGGGTCGCTGTGGTTCCCGTTTATTTCCTCTGGCAGCGGTTTTCTAATTTAAGCACCTCTGTCTCCTGGCTACAGTTGCCTGCTGTGATGTGGAGGGGGTGTTCGTGCATTGTCATGCCTGCTGCCGGAAAAAGGGGCACAAGCAGAGTCGCCCCTGCCTTGGTGCTGCCTGCCGGCTTGCTCACTCTCGGCGCTGTCTTCTCAGATGCGTTTTCTGTTCAAGGTGATGGAGCTGGGCTCTTTTGTTGATTATTCCCCCCCCCCAAAGAAATTAAGGTAAGCATTTCCTCCTCCTTGCAGCTGCAAATTTGTTGTTTGGGTTTTTTGGTTTTGGTTTTTGTTTTTTTTTTTTTTTGCATGGGAAGGAAGAAATATTTCAGCTTGCAAGAGCATGTAGTCTATCGCTTGAGGTGAGGTCTAGCCCCTGGTGGGAAATGTAGTTGCTCTATCCCCATTTTCAAGATTATGCTTCTCAGTTTTAATTTAATATATTCATGGTGCTGCCTCTGAATAGATAGCGCTGCATGTTCTTTCTATAGCTGTCTGCGTTTAACTTGGAGAGGGTGGGCTATGCCAGAAGGACTTAAAATATAGAATAAAAAAAGAAATTTCTTTAATTGCGGATGACTCTGCAGAAGTAGTGATAAAATATTAGTGGTCATAGTGTGTGGCAGAAAGACTTTATAATCAGTACCATATCGGATGTATTCACATCATACAGGTTTAGGATTGCCTTCAGTCAAATATGAGATGTGAACATCTGTCCCTGTGTGCACTTGTATTGCAATATAGTCTTGCTGTATGTGTTTAAATGTAGAGGTATGCACTTTTGCTAGCTTGTCACAGATGTGAGGGGGGGGGGGAAAATCCTGGTGTCAGGTCCAGATCCTTTTCAGCTGCTTCCACCAGCTGTGTGTTACAGTTAAAAGTTAGAAATGTGCAGAAAGGTAATGTAACTCCTTGGAAAGGAACAGACAGAACAGTTCTTTCTCCACCTCTTTTATTCCTCCATTACTATGTATGCAAATGACCGTTAGTCTCTCACTGCAAGGAATACTGTATTATATAGGGAAGCATAATTTCTGCTGTATATCCTACAGTAATACCCTCAGCTGAGAATCAGGTTGCATCTGCCTTTTCAGAAAGATGAAGATACATCAGGTAGAACAAAACAACAGAGGCGCGAGCAGGGTTTTTTGGAAGTGCTGTGTAAGCCAGTCTATGGGATTTCGGCAGGGAGCCTGCAGAATAGGGTGGATGGACCTTACTCCTCCCCAAAATTCGTTGAAAACTTAAAATAAAATTTGCCTCTGACTTATTACATGCTTAAAAACACTTGCTGTACAGCTTGCTTTCTGTATACTGAGACACTGTGTATTAGCTTGCCTGTCCTTGTGAATGCACACTGACATACCAGGCGTTTCACTTAAAATGGTACTGTGTGATTGCTACCAGACGGCTATTAAATTGGGGTGTGAATGGACATGTTAATAACTTGACTACCTGTCATATTTTAAAAGCATAAATATTTATAACATTTGTTCCTCAAATGTTTTCTTTCTCTAATAGTGTCCAAATCCAAAAGACAGAAATTAAATAATAAATTTTTTTATGTAAAACTTGGAGGGGAAAAAAAGACTCAAAAACAAAACTACACTTTTACGTAAAAGTTTGTTATTCTTCTCTTTTATTAGATCCAGGCTATACTTGCAGATGGTTGTCTTTTTTAATATATTGATTGTTCCTCTTATCTTTCTGATAGAATTCCAGTGTAATACTAATATGTTAGACTTCAAATATATATGTGCAGATTTTACAAAACATCTAAATTAGGTATTGAAATATGTGTAACTTTAAAATGAGTACATTTGCAAATAACTTTTAAAAATAGAGCCATTTTTCTTGGGAAAACTTGCTGTCTGTTACTTCTGGTAATTTTGGTTGCTGAATAATACAGAACATTTGCCCCCTCATTACAGAAGAGGTCAATAAGGCTCATAACTGACAGGTTCAAAAGAACAATAAAATGCCATGTGTTTTTAATCGGATACTTGAGTCAATGTTTTTTATTGATATTTTGCTAACTTAGTCTGTTTGGTAAATTGTTATGCATTTATGCAATATTTGTATCCTTCAGCCCTTTTTTTTATGAAATCAGTATGTGAAGCTATGACTGCTGTTAGTGCTTAATGATTCCTTTTCTCCTGGCTCTATAAAAATAATCCCTTCAGAATTAATTGAAGACCTAAACATTAAACAGCATAAGGAGAGATTGTAGGACCAAGCTGTATGTTTTGTGATTTGCTTATTTGTTAAAACAAAACCACCAAACCTGAGATGTTTGGGTTTTTTTTTTGTTTGTGGCATCAGTTGCTTATTTGGGCCCCCTTTTGGATTATCAGTGGCAAATCTTACATCCAAAATGCAGTTCAGATGTGTAGTATTTGGTGGTTTAATATTTAATGACTGATTATGATTGAGATTATAGATAATTCTTCTTTGACCTGGTAGGAGTTTCTCTGTGAAATGAAGACAGACTGTGGATTTTGTGGTGTTGGTGTACATTTTAGTGTACGTTTTCCCCTTACTCTCCCATGAGGGGAGAATAAACACACAGATACAATCAGTAATAGGAAACAGTAATTTTAATGACTTTTATACTATGCTTGTCCTCTGGATGATCAAACCATTTTTGTTAAGGTAGAATAATAAACAAAGCTAGAAGCAAAATTGTCCACTTAAGGAACTTGGTTAAATATAAGAATACATTGCTAGAAGTCAGGCTTCCGCATTCTTTGGGAAACAAAGGAAAGATCCTCTTTCCTTTGTTAATGGTATTTATCATCATTAACTCATTAGTTGCTGAAGGCAGAGATGAAATGTTGGAGGGATTAGAGATGATCCATTGATAAAATTCACATAGGTTCTTTGAGGAATGCCTGTGTGCTGGTATTTTGCAGATAAAATACACACAAAAATACATAAGCTGCACGCACTGCTCCTCCTTAAATAACACTGAATTTTTATCCTGTGTTGATGCATGTGTTTAATGCTTTCTAAATAAAGAAGAACAATTGCAGAATTCCTTTTTATCTAAACTTTGGGTGCGCCCTTGTGTAAAATGGAAATGCTTTGTGAGGCATCCATGAGAAGGGAACAAAGTAGGAGGTAATATGGGGCTGCTTTATATGACAAGCTGTGATTCAGCCTCTTCTGGAAATATATCATTGTAATTTTGTCTGAGCAGTCTTAATTTTTTGAAGAGTTAACCTTTTTTAAGTGATCATCTGCAAAGCAGGATCAATTGTGGGTTGACACACAGCAGTATATAAAAATACATAAATATATAGATGTTTTTCTTTGAAAATTATCTTTTTTCTCTTTATTTACATGTTGAGGGAAATATGTCCAAAATGTTAGGAATATTTTTTTCCTTTAGGTAGGTATAGCACTTTTGCATGATGCATACTCTTTGCTTTTTTCAAGTCCAGTGAGTTCTACTCTAATTGAATTTTAAAGAACTGTGTTTCAGTGGATGCTGCACTACATTGTGTCTTGCTTACAAACCCACAAATAATTTGCACAATTTTTTAAAATTTATTCCCATTAAATCATATATATGTGTTCCTTGAACTTTCTGTTAAAGGGGAAACAAATTATTCTTTCTAGTGACTCTTATGGTTTTGTGTGAGATCTTGCAAACCTCTAACCAGGATCCTTACTGCAGCTGCTTATGATAACCTCCAGCATGTTGATGTGAGGGGAGGAGCAGAAATCTAACAGCTCACACTCCAGACACCTACGCTGATTGCAATAGAGGAAACTCTGTACAGTAGCAAAACAGAATAGTAAATATAGAGTAAGAAATCATGAAAATGTAGGTCCCCTCTTCATAATTATAACTTGCCACATCAAGCTGAATACTCTTTTCTGTATATGATGCAAGTGACATTACTTGCAGGGGAAAAATCCTCAAATTTATTCATTGTATTTACTATTTATAAATGTATGTTTCTGTGTCTCCTGATATCTGATTGACTGACCTCAAAAGGAGGGCTTGTTCTTCTCTGGATTGTGACTCTAGCTTCATACTCGTACAAACAGATGTAGCATTGGTGGTGACAGCTGAAGAGCAGCGGTGATAAAATTTTCTCCATCTTTCTCTTTTGTTCAAGTCAGATGTACAGTTGTGTATATTTATTTGTGTGGCTTTGTACATGTGGCAGAGTGGCTGTGAATGTACTTGGGAGTCTCCAGGGATTCAACACGGGTACCATGGATGTGCAGGGACAGCGCTTCTAGTACCCTTTTTGAGTTTCCACAAGCAGGAACTTGAATTACTTTTCCCAGAATCTTCCATCAGGGAGCAGATTATTTTGATCACAGAAGGATATGAAGTAGTTATTTATCGGATGTGCCTTTAAAGACAGGAGGCTGCATTTGTGTACAGAATAGGAGACAACTACTGATTAATTATGCTATAAACCACACATAGCTTATAAATGTGTGCATGATAAATGTCTGTATCGTATACCCTTTTCCACTTTATCCATGGACAACCCATTCATTCGTCTCCCTGACTGCTGCAAATATTTCAAACACCCATCCCTTTTAAAATAAAATAAAACCTGCCATCATAGTGACTTTTTTCTTCCTCCTCCTTGCTGAAATGGTGAATTTCCCCCTCTGCAGATCATGCCTGTTTGTTGTGTATAAGAGATTTGAAAGTGATTGGCATGTTGTAAGCAGCCTCACCTGAAGGAGGGGGGGGACAAGGACCCCTGTGCTGGCTGTGGAGCACAGCCTTTGCCTCTGCAGGAGAGATGAGCACTGGGCTGTGTGGGAAAGGGCTGGGGACGATGCTTTGGGTAGAGCCCCTCATCTCCATCCCTTTCAAGGCCTCTGCTCTTGGTGCTCTAATGGGAGGGGGAGTGGCGCCTTCTGGGCTTGAAAGGGTTAAGAAAATGTGACTTTGTACCCACTAGCCTTGCATGTCTGCATTTACTAAATTACATTTTATTAAAAGGCAAAGTCACTTTCCTGACACTGTAACTCTGACCTTCCCTCAGGGGCACTTGTTATCCCAAAGGTATGGCTTTCTTCCTTGAGGAAATAACATCGCTGTCCCTCCCTCCTGCTTGCTTTATGCACCAGCACTTAATTTCTGTGAGATGCAATGTATCTTCTTTGTGTGTTTAGACCATGAACGCTGCATACGGAGATTAAGCTACTCTGCATGACAATTATGTGTACGTGAAACTCTTCATTAGCCTCCGTACTAAAGAAAGGAGAAAATAGATGTCACAGAAAAATTTCTGCCCAGTTTTGCTTCTGCAGCAGATGAGTGGGAGTGTTGAAGTACCTCTTCTGACTCCGGAGCGGCAGCGTGTGGGTCTTCAAGCAAACTTCTCCAGTGATAGATGAACAGGGACTGCAGCACGGTGGTCCTGGTTGCGTGGCCAAACCAGGAGCTGGGGTACCACTCGAGTGAAGGAGGCGTTTCCAGGCCTGAGCATCTCCCTGCATCTGCATTGCTTTGTCCGTGACCCTGTGTTACCTCCAAAACAAAGCAGCAGAGCCCGATCCTTTGTGAGATTGTGGGCCGCGGGGGAGGGGCTGGAAGTGCTCAGCGCTGGGTGAGAGAGGGTTCAGGTCTTGCATTCATGTTGAGTCATTGCCCAAAGCTGTGCCAAAAGCCCACTGCGGCTGGCAAGGCAACGCATCAATTTCTGCTTGAACAGCAGAAGGATGTCTTGTAGGCTCTTTGCTCTGTTGGACTTGAACTGTGAACCATTTTAAATTCATAAAACATCTAGGAATATGCAGATTTTCCAGTCCAAAGTCAAATCCAAGAGCTTAATAAATACTAGAAGTACTCTATAATTGGCTTGATTAGGCTAATATTAACTCCAACTGACACTTCAGTGATATCAGCTGTGACAATGGAAGTGACATTTCTGCATTGCCTTATTTTAGGGAGAATGTTGATTGTGGCTTTTTCAATTGTTGCTGTGGCATAATGCTCATAGACCAGCATATTTCTGGCAAGCGTGACGTGTCCCTTCTCTCTGGTTGCAGGGGTGTGGATGGTCAGACTTGCTGTTGCTCAGTAGGGTTCCTGTGCTGACAATAGGCAGCGATGGCATTTCTGTCAACAGAAACCTGTGGATTTCTGATAACCTATTCAGAATTAAAAGATTTTTTGAGAAGCAGTTCTTGGTTAGATATCAGTAATGTTTACTAAGGCAAGGAAGAAGACAAAGACTGCCAATGTTAATGATAAAGCCTATGAAGCAATGGCTTCAGCGGTCTGAGCATATGATAAAAGAGCATCAACAGTGCAGCATCCTTTCACTTTTCTCCTCAGCAGTGGACTACGTTTTCAATTCTGGTGTAGCTTTCAAAGGATAACAGCTTCAAGTACTTGGCATCTAGAGAGGGGCAGTTCTTGCCACCGCCTGTATTCCTGGTCCCACGTAATTCGCTGACTCCTAGGCTGATACCAGATGTAGATAGTGATCTTCTCTGCAAAGTGCTGTGCAAGTATTTGCTAAGCCCCACTTTAGATCTTGAAGGTTGTGTTAGCCTCAATAGTATAGGCCAATACTATTCTTGGAGCTTATGTCCTGGCAGGCTTCATTCCTAACAGTCTATGAAGGCAATCTCAAAGTGTCCCCTAGTCAAGAGCCAATGACTGTAGGCAATCTTTTTATTGAGGGAAAATCACTAGTTTTGGTGAAACTTGTTCTCTTTTAATGACTGTTTCACCTACATTTATAATCATGCAGAAGAAGATAGATGCAGAATAATTCTAATCATGAAAGAGATTGTTTAAATAACTTCTTATCTTGGTAGGTTGCCATGATTGGGGTACCACTTCCCAAAAGGTTCAACGCAGAATTTCTGGTTTGTTTGTCGTGTAGGAAGTGCAACATGGATTGTAGCTAAGCAGATGGAGTACTGTCATTGTCTCTTCTGATTGACTAGAAATAACCATATCCACTGTTTTATTATTCTGTTCTCTTCACCTGCTAAGTCTTAGCTTTGAAGGCCCTTGAGATACAGGCTTGTACTTTCTCAGTCTGTTCCCTGGACAATGGAGCCTTGGTCAGTTTGGCTGATAAATTCTGCTGTAATATATGTCATAAGCCTGGGTAGGAACTTAATTAAATTGGCCTGTGCTTCCCTTTTGCTTCCCATCTTTCAATCATTGATTGGACTTTTATCCAATATCTTCTATGTAACTTGAAGGAGTGCAGCTGTCTGTACAGAACCCGTACTGCAATGCAACACGTATCCAGCTTCTACCAGTGTACCCAACCGTATGTGCAATAACTTAGCTTCATATCCAGATCCTAAATACATTTTCTTGCTTGATATATTTTACAGAAAAAGAACATTTACGCACTAATTATTTTTCCTATATATTCCTACTGTGTTTCCTTTCCAATAGGCTCATTGAAATTAAGCCTGTGATAAGTCTGTCACTCCTAAAAATCAGAGATTCTTGTCTGTCATTCTCATGATTACATGAGATGAAATCTATAAAAGAGATATTTACTACAGATTTGGCTTAATTCAATTACTTTGTTTTGAAAATGGGGGCAGGGGGGGTGTCTTGCACTTTATGGCTTTTGAGGTCTTAAATTCCGACACTGAACGTTGCCTGCTTCACTGCCATTGCTGATGACAAAGTGTTTTATTCATAATATAGTATTTTCTATATAAACATTCCAAAGCCTCCTTATCCATAGTGCTTTGGATATGACAGGGTGAAATCACATGTGATTAACCAGGGCAGTATGTCTTGTTGCACGCCTATCCAATGACACTGTCTTCGTTCATCTAATATGTTGCAGCTCTGTGGCTAATTATCCAAGAGTAATAGCCACGTTTAGTCTACTTGCGTGTGATGTGGAGTCTATTCATTGTTGTTGCATGATCTTCTGGAAGACCATTTACTATGATAACTTTGTAATTTAAAAATTGTTTAATGGTTATGTTCAGGTGAAAAGGAACAAATCGCGTATTCTGTGTGTCCTACTTTATTTGAAATGGTTTTTTTGCCTAACCAGTTAGTTTATTTCATATTCTAATGTAAGACTCTTCTCTCCAGTTTCCACCACAAAATTGTGAGGCTATGTTGTACATGTGTATAGCAGCCTGGACTACCTGTGGTTTGGTGAACCCAGCTTCCATTTCAGCTTAATAAAAGCTGATTGCTGTAAAGCTTGGAACATTATTACAGCTGAAACGATTGTTGTTATCTGCTAATGCCTGGAAATTTATTTGTTTGCTATCCTGAAGTCAAGGGAACATAGTGCAATGCAAGAAGAACCAAAAATAGGAAGTTTCTAGCATGGTTTAACGTAGTGGATCAGCAGCCTTTAGTTTAGTTGTGTGTTGTTAGGTAGACATGGTATGTTCATCACTTGAGCTTAAATATTAAAGGATTTTGCATGCAGCTCTGTTTCTGTGTTTTCCTAGATCATTAGGATGCCGTGATCATTAGATAACAGAAAAGTCCATGTGTGGGACTGTCTGAGAGCTAAGAGCACATAGAAGTGACCACCAACCCAGAAGAAGGCTCTTGTGAATTTTGAAAAAGTTTTTTGAGTTCCTATTTTTAGGACTGACCTGTTTGGATAATGAAAGGCTGCTGTTGGCCCAGTGACTGACAGATGTCAACCCTGTACTGTATATCTCTGTTATCCAATTTAAAAATCTGTTTTAGGCACCACCACCAAGGATCCTGCTTAATTGGGTTTTTTCTGTTTGTTTGTTTTTAAATATCTGTAAAAAGAAGAAAGATAGGTCTGTCTATCTTTAAAATGACATGAAGAAAGATAGGGAGAAGCATGTGGATTAGTGGTCACCTGGACTGGAACATCTGCTCGGTGTTCAAATTAAGTGCTTTTCTGGTTATTTCCATTGATCAGGGCTCACAAAGGGTTTTCTGTTTGAGCTGTAGGCCTGTTAAACCTCTGACCATGCAGATGATCTTCTTAACATATCTGGTCAGTTGTCCTGGTTTTGCTTATATCTGAGAAAATCCTGTAGGAAATAGCAGTAGAGCTGGGTTCTGTGGTCATGCCCTAATACTTCACTTGCCGAATAAAGCAAAACCTTAATTACAAACTCAGCCACATTAAAAAATTGTTGAAGGTTGACATTTGTGCATGAATTAAATGCGTGATGTGTTTGTTGTGGGGGCATGAGGTTGTAATTAAGGTTTTATATGATATTGTAAAAGGAGATTAATGTATAGTGTGTTTCCTTATCAGCAGGAAGCAGGAACCAGTTCCCTGTGACAGCGCGGAGCCAGTCCCCATCCCCGGACGTGTGCCGTACAGGCGCGGGCTTGAGGAGCCCAGCTAAAGGGTTTCCATTAACTAGAGTTTAAAAATACTGGAGAGGCAGAGGTTGGTAACAACGTAGGAGTCAGAAGTGCTTTTTGAGCTTAATTCCAGGATTTCCTAATTTGCTAAAGGGGCAGAGTGCCCTCCGTCTGATCATGACACAGTGCCTGAATACTTCAGTGGGGCTGTCTGGGGGTACCTGGCACCCCTTCAGAGAGGACCCCATGGTTGCTGTTGGTAGTCCTGTTCTCCAGGCTGCGAGTCAGCAACAAGGGGTGGCAGCGGCAAGGTGGTCCAGCCAGCTCTTGGGATAGTTGGGCACGCTGCACTGCTCATGTTAAACATCAGGGAGCTGCACAACTGGGCAACTTCTAGTGGAGTCTATCTGTCTTTTTTCTTCAGGGATCTGCTGTGGTTCCCGAGTTTTGCCGTGCTGCAGAGCTCACACACAGCAATTCCTGTTTCAGTCCCAACCCATCACCAGCCAATTTTTCAAATCAATTTACTCATACAGTCGTCTTCCCCTTCCCACACCTATGCAAAAGTCTTTTATTGTTTTCTTCTTCTGCCTTCTCCCAGCTTCTCCCCGTACCAACTGAGCCACACAGTGAAGGTGGTTATGAAATCTTTCGCATATGGGCAGGGTTGATGTTTTCTACATCTGTCCTCTATTGAGTCAAAATTGTATTTTTAACTTCATCTGCAAATCTTGTTTTTTATGTCCAACACAATGGATGGGATGGGCCCAGCCCTCTGTACACGCTCTCTGCTATTCTTTCTCTCCCTAGACGGGAAGCCCCCATTTCCCCATCTTGTTGACATAATTTCAGGATTCTTTAAAGCCACCCACGTGCGTATGTAAGTGGTTTGCTGAGCCATGCATAATGTGGTCACTTGAATGCTTCTGGAATGCATAGGTATCATGTGAAGATAATGATCCATATAAATGCATTTCGTAGCAAGAGACTCATCTATAGATTGCGTGCATGTAGGTTGCCTTAAGCGTTGGAGCTGCTTTTGCGTTTTGTTCCTCTCTCTGCTTGCTCAGCTTTAGATCCCTTTTTTCAGCTTTATTTTTAAAAAGGTTTTCTTTTGTTAGCTGTGTTAGAGATATTAATTGTGCTCTCAGAAAGCCACGGTTAGGTGCATATGTATCAAAAGCCTCTATGCTCTTCATCTAGAGGAAAATTGCAGATTGTTTTCTGTAGTGATTTAGTGGTTGGTTGCTGCACAGTGGGAGAAGAAAGTAGGACTGTGTTTCATACAATTTCTACATTCCTTTTTTTTTGTTGTTTGAGGAAAAGTGTCAGGTTTTTCCCACATGGTTCATCTTGGGTCTGCAGCCTTCCAGAAAAGTTGTTCTGTTCTTAAGGACTATAGAAACAAAAAAGTGTAGGTTTGCAAAACTATTAATTAAAATCAGCTCCAAAATACATTTTTCTCTTTCTTTCTCAGTGAGACAACTGAGATAATTGACAATTTTAGGTGTTGGTTGGTGAGGGGTGGAACTTCCTTTTCCTGTCCGTATGTATAAAAGTATGGCTTGTCTTTGATGTGCCAGAACCTCACGGTCGAGTCATCCCCGTGGCCCTCGGTCCTTTTACTCCAAGACTTTGCATCACGCTTCCTCCTGCTGCACAGCCCTGTCATTTCCTGCTGACACTGTGGATCATGCCCTTCAGATGCCTGAAGCTGGAGAGCAATTTCTGCAATTAGTGAGCATAAAAAGTAATATTGCCCTCACCATGGCCATATGAAGACTGCAGTCTGATGTTACGAGTCAGGTCTTGGGTTGGAAAGAAATCGGATCTTTGCTTAACAGGGAGCTTAGATACCACCGGCATGGTCTGATTAGGGCTTCTTCAACAGTTAATGTGAGGAGACCTATCTCAAACACATTTACAGTGTTTTCCTATGTTAGTCTCCATATGGAACTCCTGTGAAGCCTGTCTTGACTTGTGCCTTTAACCCTATTTGTTCATGGAGGGTGAAAGTTAGCACTTCATCTGTCTGCATATCCCACATCTTAGGTGTTGAATGAAAACACTGTAGCTACAAGGCATGCTGATGGGTCATTAGATGTCATTAGTCTGGAAGTGCTTCATTTGAAGCATACTGTGAAAAATCCCCCAAATTAGACCAGTTCTTGGTTGGGAAATCCATACCTTCTCTGACCTCAAGTCAACAGGAGAGTTCAATGACTTCTTATTTGTATGTTCTTAGAAAAATCTCACTACAGACATATGAATTGGAGAATAGTGTAGGATTTAAAATAATCCCCAGAAGATATTTTCTCAGCTAAAAACAAAAGAAAGCAAGTTGTAATTTTTGATCCACATAATCTTGCCTTCATTTTGAAACAACATAGCCTATGAAACTAAGCCTGTTGGTCACAAACTAATGCTTCCATAAATGTTTAAACTAAAAAAACCCAATATTAGCATAAATATGCTCAGAATTGTGAACAATAACTCAATTTAGAAAACCACGTTAACATTATCAATCAAAATAGTGAAGACAGACTGCTGACAACACTGATCTGTGTGCAGCATATTAGTGAAACAAGGAATAAGGCTTGTACTCTGAAATCATCTTTATACTGCAAAGCCAGGATGTATCCATCATGTCACTAAATGTCATTTATAATCCATTGTAGAATAAACTCCTGAGTTAACATTTTTGCACTGCAGGCTGCCAGAAAAAGCAAGGAAGCTTTTTAACACTATTCATGATTTGAAAACATTCATATTTTTGGATAAACCTAAAAATCCTGATAGAGCATCCCTATCAGAGTCTATGAATGAAGAGGATCCACCCCAAGAGAGTCCCTGCTACACAGCAGATTATTGGGTTTTCAGGAGAGTAAATGGATAAGCTTTTCTCATAGCCAGATAGCCACAAAGGCATTCTTCCTGGGGCTGAAGTGGCATTGGCATGAAATCAGTTTGTAAATCACATTGTGCATCACAACGCTATCTCTAATTATTATATGTATTCTAACTTCCAAATAATGTCTTCTCCAGAGCCTTCAAATACTGCCTTACCTAGTCAAGCAAGGTCTTTTTTTTAATGATTCCGCATATTCACATGTGTAAAAGGAAAGCTATGACAGGGTTTCGTGGCTCCTGAGCAAGCAGTTTTTCCTCTACGAGTTGACCCAGGAGCGTCGAGCTGGTGAAATACCTAACCTTTCCTGCCTGGCAAACCCTGGCTGCGTTTTTTTCTGGTGCTGCAACATCAAACTTTTAGCTTCTTCTTGGAAATAAATGCAGCACTGGAAAAAGGTCCCTGCCAGAGAGCAGTGGCAGGATGTTGGTATCTTCCTCTGCCAAGGGGACAGGGAAGCTATGCCAGCTTCTTCTAGTCTGTCATGCTCTAAGAGACTGAAGGGACAAGGATTTAATCTCAAAACAAGCAGTCTTTGGCTTGTCTGCCAAGGTTGCCAGCAGTTTTAGGGGCAGGGGCACCCATCCCCTGCAAGTGCAGTAAACATCCTGCTGCATATGATGAGCCACCAAACAGCTGCTATGCACTGGTGACTTTTGGTTTCTAGCAAAGTGCAAGAATTGTACCTTGCTAGGTAAAAGATGCTAAGTTGTCATCACACTTTTTTTTTGTCTTTACCAGTTCTGTAGGACACTTCTTAAAGCAGTCTGTATGAAAAAGCAATAGCTATTTGTCTGTCTTCTGTCTTGTCCCAGTATATTTATTATATCATACTATGCTATGTTTATGTCATCAGACATGCTCTTCATTTTCATTTTGCTCTGTGGATTCAGAACAGAATTCTGTCTCCTTTTGGATTTTTTGCTAATTCCTTTAGTGAGCAAGTAAGACCACAAAATTCTTGGTAAATGTTGTCTATGAACATTTGGAGGAAAACTTAAAAATACTCGCCTTCAGAACGCTTTTGGGACCCCTGTAAGAGAGACAGTAATTTTTTCAGGTGTACAAAAATGTTACTCAAATTACTGATGTGATAAAGTACTTTAGTGAAGGATTCCTGCCTGATTTCATCACATCTACAGCAGTTTCCATGTGACACTTGCAAAAGGACAAGCCTTGAAGTTAAGCCAAGCATATGCAGAGAGGTGTGTTTGTAAGTTCTGGCACTGGTATAGATGCTGGCACTGGATACCTTTGCTTGACTGTGTAGTTTAGCCCTTGCAGTGGCAGTGGACCTCACAAACCAGAGGTGGGAAATGAACGGGATCTTACAGTGGTTAAATTACTTGAGCAAGCAAACACACACAAGCACAAAAAGCCTTGTGCACTGGGCAGTGTTTGCGTTACAGCCAGAGAATCTTCACAGGTTCAATTTTTATACACTAATTAAGGAAACGGATCTTTTTCATGAAGCAGATTTGGAGTCTGTGTCTGCTCCTGTAGAAGTCGGTAGAAGTTGACCTTGGGGCTGTGTCAGAAGAGATGAATGTGATGTGAAAGAGAGTGCTTGGATTTACAGGGGGGAAACCCTGAAATTATCATTACCCCTCTTGGTATAACGCTAAGCCACAAGCAATAATTTCTGTGAATTGTTAGCATTGTTGAAGAAATCCACAACAATGTGAAGGTTAGCTAAAAATATGCTACCTGGCTTTTTTGTAATATGCGTTAAGCTCCTAAGTTTTTTAATCAGTATTAAATTTGGGTTGAAATACTACTTTGCAATAGGACAGGTAATTGAGAATGTGTTTTCACTTTACTTACATGCCACTGAGCTAGGATTCAATGTCCCCTTTCACAGCTGGCTTCATCAGTGCTGCTTAGGTGAGAGCCCAGGTGTGTGGCCCCCACATTACCTAGCTGTGACATCATTTTCAGTCGAAAAAGAAATACAGAATCTGAAATGGAGGAGGAGTGAAAGGGGCTGCAGGCTCTAGTGTATAATTGGAAATCTTTACTTTTATTAAAAAATGTCTTAGCAGAAGCTTTGTTGTTCATCTTTCCATATATAAGTGGACATATTCTCATTGTCTGCTGTTAAGAGGAATATTTTTAACAGCTATGGAAAGGTCCTTGGGGTACATGTGTGTAATAATAATTTTCTACTTTTAAAGGAAATCATCTGTAAATCCCATTAGTTATCATTTTTCAATTTTCGTCTTTCTAAGCATGATTTAACTTCAAGTGTTGCAGTTCTTAAATCTAATTAAAGAATCGCCTTTTGTTCCCATCAGAAAGTCGACCTACTGTAGATTGTTTGATTGAATGTTGGAGATGAACAAATTAAAGCCCATACCTGTTCTGGTATAGAAGAGGTACAGGGACGTTCCTTGGGTGTGGAGCAGGGCTGAATGCGGCTGTCCTCCCCCTGGGAGGTGCAGACCTCTTCTTGTGCCAGCAGGGCCACAGGAGGACCTGGTGGGACTGACATCAGGCGGATGGAGGAGGCACGTTTCCATCCAGCGCCGCTCTCCTGATGCCTTTGTGGGAGGTGGTCCCTGCCGAGGGGAGAGGGCTGTGAAACCAGCCTTAACTCTGTCCCTTCGGCCACGGTCCCGGTGGGCAGCGGTGGTCCCTCTCCTCACCAGCACAGAGCGTGGCCTCCCCCTCCCCCTGCTGCTGCAGCCCCGTTTTGTGCTCTGCAATATCCGATAGCAGCATCCATGGAAACCACCACTGACTGTGGCGTGCAAAAGAATTTGTTAATTAAAAGACCTTTAAAATTATAATAAAGTCTCTATCTTAAATCCAACAGGGATATTGCAAATGGCATCCCACTCTGCCATCGCTCTCCAAAGCTGAAATGCAGCTGGAGATGAAGTGCCCCTTCGCACCCAGTTCTCATCTTCTGTTATCTTAGCGTGCAGTCAGAAGGCATATATTAGTATTAAAATTTCTATAGTTGCAGCAGTGAGGGCTTGACCCAACCCTGTGACCACCCATAAACTCTGTTATCTGTCCCCCAGTTTAGCACGGGATGAGGCAGTGCGGGGTTTGTCTCAGTCCTCGGTGGAGGAGTCTCTTCAGTGGAGCCATTCCCAAGAGCACAGAGAAGATAAAAAGGGCTGAGCAAGAAGGGAACAAAACTCAGTAGCCTGGAAAACAGAGCAGAATCACTGCAAAATGAACACGAGAGCAAAGATCAGACTAACTTCTCACAGACTGAAGGGAAATAAAAAGCTAAAATCTTGTTAGAAACTTGTGGGTGATTGAGCTGAGGAAACACTACATGTGCTGAGCCTGGGGGGGTCTTCGTGCGAAGTAACTCAAATTGTGTTCAAGGGCTGGACCCATGCTATGTTTGAAATGGAACATCATTTGCTGCCTTTGCATGCAGGAATCACAGTGCAGGAGGGTTGTGAACCTGAGAAGTTAGCAGTCTTTACAGCTCCAAGTGTCACTTAACCAGCACCTAGACATTACTCTTTAAGAAAAGGTGATGTTCTCACTACGTGGAACAAAACCAGGGAAAAAGTAGAAGCTAGTAAGGGATGTTCTTTGGGGTAGAAGAGTCAATGCAGTTTTAATACCAGCCTCTGGCTGATCACTTTCCTAGGGCAATTAAAGGTAGCAGCCATAAGGTTATGGGAGAGCCTGGGAGAAGTTGGGGAGCAGTATCAGCAAGGCAGGGCTTCTGCAGGAGCTCGCCTCCAGCAGGGTCCGTGAGATACGACACTCCACATAAACTCTGAGGAAAAGGTACTTGGCGTTCTTATGGACACACAGGCAGATGAGTTCAACCCCTGCTGTTTCAAGACTTCTTTACTAATATTTTTTGGCGGTTTTCCCTTTCCATTGATGAATAGTTCTTGCTAGCATAAAGTATCTCTGGTAGCTGATACTCAGACTTGAAAGATTAAATGTGTGGCATGCAGAATAGGGAGAATTAATTTATTGGTGTTTTCTGTTCAGCAAGGAAGGACAAACAGCCTGGACATTGAAAATTGCCGTTTTCTTTTTAGATTAGTTTCCCATATAAAAGAGTGTAAAATAAAGGCTGTGTTTAAATATTTCCAATGAAAATATTAACTTACTCTAAGGTAAAAATTTTTCAAATTCTTATCCCTGTTATTTTGTTCTAATTCTTACCACAATTTGATTTTTTTCTCCCAGCAGAAATAACTGGTTCCAGCTAATAACAAATCCTCATCTCTATTTCATTGGCTTGTATCTTGGGCAACGCAAGAGACATTCTGTAATGGCTCAAAATATCCCTACTGGATAATGTAAGTAGACCACCAAATTAATCCAATTAAACTTTTTAACCTTTCAAAGTTAAACCCCAAGGATTTGGACACTGCCCACAAACAGAACTAAACATGCTCAAACCTTTTTACTGCATGTCATTTTTGCATGTTAACATACACTTAAATGAAAATGCAGTTATATCTATTGGTTATTTGTGTTTACTAGTGCCACCAGGTAATTAATTTTATGGTTAAAATGAATGTATTAAAATAGAGAACCGTATCCCAGCAGCATACCTGCAGTTAAACAGTATTACCCCTCTGTGTGTTGAGGATTCAAACCAGTCAATTTATAATTTGTTTCCTAACCTCCAGGAGGATCAAAAATGAACTGTACAGAGAAAGAAAAAGAACAGAAATTGTATTGGCCTGTCGTGCTGAGTAAAGTGATGGCTAAAGAGCAATTCTGTGAACAGCGTAACTTACTTTATTGTGGAATGAAAGAACACGCTCAGAAAATGGTCACTCTCTCACTGTCTCTCTGGCATGGTTGTTTCCACATCTGACACCTACCAGTGCCGCTCACAAGGGCGCTGATGGCAGCTGAAAGTTGTGTTAAGAGGAAGGAAAGCATTTCGAGCTGACTCATTTCAATAACTGAGCAAAATCCCTGGATCCTCTGACAACGGCATGTAAAAAGCTTGTGTTGGTGTTTCTCCTTTGCTAGCAACGTGAAGTAGGAGTACGAGCTTTTTTTCACACCTTTTCCCCCCTCTTTTACATGACGGGGTTGGCGAGTGGAGGAAGAAGGCAGGGAGCTCTGTAGCAATGCCCTGTCTCTTTCAGACCACTGCCTACTGCAGGTGCAGGAGCCTCTTGTCTTCTTCCCTATAAAAATGAGGCTCTCAATCACTAACAAAATATTCCCCAAAAGCGTAAAAACAGTGTGTTTGTATCAGGTACAGGTGTATGTTGATTTGACCTGATTTTATCAAACCAAATGGAGTTTTCTGTTGCTTTTTCTAGTATTTCATGTTACTCAAGTCCCGTTCAGCAATGCTGTTCCAGGTAGGAGATACAGCAGAGAACTATATTGGTACAGGCTGAGACCAGAGGAGACTCCCTCAGCACTGTGGTCTCAAGAGGGGTTTGCTTTCTAAATTCACTATACAAGTCAGATGCAAGTCAGAAAAGAAAAAAAAAAAGAAAATAAAATCCTTTTTGCCAGCCATCAAGGTTGGGTTTCGGGAATAGCCATCCCTAACCCCTCTGCAGAGCTTCTGCCTCAAGCAGAGACCAAATCATGTAGGTCTCTCTTATTCTGGTTCCTGGGGAGATGCTGAGCTGTTCGGTGGTGAGTGGTCGCTTTATTGTGAACGTTTGTTGGATTGTTTCAAGTCAGCTGCTGGGGGTCAGGTCTGGCAGCCGGGCTGCTCATTTGTCTCCCAGCTGCGCTTGCCGTGGCCACCAAGGACGGAGCGAGAGGCTGATGGTGAAAGGTGTAGTTAAGCACTCCTTCAGAGCAGTCCCTGTGGGTGAGTGGCCCTGCCACGGTCTTTCTGCGGCCATCAGTACTCAGCTTTCTGTGGGGACCATGCTCTCGTGCAGGGTGCAGTTCCAGGGGGCAAGTGAAAAAGGTGCTGTGCAGGCTGCCCAATTCACTGCCCGGGCAGGGGATGACTCCTAAGGGCTGTCGCTTCTGTAGTATGAAAGTTAAAAAGTATCACAAACTACATGCAAGTCAACAGTGACGCGCTTTTGCAAGAAGATGAATTGCTGGACATGAAGCGTTTCATGTATGACACAGGAGTTAATAATTTTGAGGTAGCTGGTACTGATAAGGACTCAGCTGGAGTTTTTGTGTGTCCACTTCTGGGCACAGCCCTTCAAGAAAAATAAAAGGAAGGGCAAAGGTTAACAACAAGAACGATGAGGAATTTAGAAAATAGGATGTAGGACAGCAAGTTGAAATAATGCAAGCTGTCATCGGGTCTCTTGACTAGGCTGCGCGACCTGTGAAAGGTGTAAAATCCTGCTAGAGGGAGGGCACTAGCCTGTGATCTGTCTGCTGTGAGTTGGATAAAGGGCAGTAAGTTGCAGCACGGAAAATGTAGGTTAGATTTTAAGAAAAAGTTTTGCAACGGAGAAGGGAGAGAAGCTCTAGAGAGTCTGCCTGCAGCGGTCCTGGGGTCTTTAGCACCAGGGGGGTTTGAGGAGAGCTGGATAAATGCTGGTCAGGAGGGGTCTAGGTCACTGGTACTGCCAATGGGGGGGGGGGGGCTCCCTACAGTCTCTTTGAGCCATGTGGTTCCCTCATTCTTTATTTTTGTGATAGTTAATATTGGAAAATTACTACTGCAGATGTGAAAAGTGGGAACATGCCTATGTCCGGCAACTGTGTACGTGCGGGGATGGAAGTGGGCGATGCAGTAAGGTAGCTCTCCTAACCTGCTCACACCATCCTAGCAATTGCAGCGTTAGTGGGTAGCTCTGCTTCTCTTGAAGATATCGCCTTCTTTGCATGTTAATAATTTCTTAAATTTTTTCAATGCTTTTGCTTATGAGATTTGTACTGATGGCTAAGTAGTATTTTTGCATCTGATGTACACTGCATAGAAATAATATCAGCACATCTTCCAGCCTGGAATTCTGCATTGCCTCACTGGGTTTTTTTGTCATGTGTCAGGTCACTAACATCACTTCAGTAGGGTTTTATAATTGCATTTAATATGTCACTTACTATGCATGCCTCATCTGATTTCTATGGTACTAATGAGATAATTTATCTTTGCTGGGTTGCACAGTCAGTTGTGTGTTGATAACGCATTTAATTTTACTGAGTTACAAAATCTTGGCTGATTTTAGAGAAGGGTCAAAGCCAAGATAATTTTGTATTTTAAAATACTTACCAACTCCAAACCCTTAATATTAGCTTTCTCTTTGTCTTGTCAGCTAGGGCAACTCCATCCTGAATTTTATTCAGAGAATTCATAAAACTTCCATCATTTGACTGATAGAGGAAACAAAATGAGAAATTCTGTGCTAATGTTTATTAGCTGTTTAGGGCTCATTTGGGGGAGGGGGAAGATGCCGGGGAGACAGAGCCAGCTTTCCAGTATCAGAACTATCAAAACAGCAAGCCTTCCTACCTTGCAGCAATAAAAGCCCAGCAAACAAATTAGTGGGTGTGGGGAATATTTTCCATGACTACTTTTTTTTTTTTTAATTTCACAGGAATCTCTGGAGCTGCGTTCTGTCATTTTAGGCTGAACAAGGGATGTCACTTGTAGTAACAGTTTTAGTTTTTAGACACTTTTTCCAAGTACTGTATTTCACTCCTGTACAACAGTTTTCTTGCAAAGTTAATTGCTCTTTTATTTTACAGTGACCTTGACTGTGTTTCATATCTGAAGAAAAACGACATTTGGGTTTTCTAATTTAGAAGCACAAAAGAGGTTGAAAGAGACAGCGTTAGTACCTGATTCGCATGCCGAAAAAAGGTGCTTGTGTTAAATTATAGGCTGCTGAAGCTGGGACCAAAGATAACATTATTAGACTTTTGGAATAAATATGATTAATGGGACAACAGGGCTATCATTTGGGCCACCTCTTGTATATGTACCTTATTTATTTTCATGAGTAGGATTTCATCATTTAAATCAAGTATGTGCATGCATGTATTTTTTTTATCTCTCGTTTTCTCCTCATCTGGAGGTTTAAAATGTCTAAAAATATTCATATTTTCTGAGATCCACCCTGGCAGAATTTTGGGAAAAGGAGGAACTTCCCCTTGTGTATTGTCTCTTCCTCTGGTTAAGATCTATGAGATTTAGGAGAATACAAGTTACTCTTTGTAATGGAAAAAAACTCTCCTGAGATGTGGAAAGAGTAGTCAATTAGAGAGAGCTGCCATTTTTTTAAGGCTATGAAAAGGTAGGATAAAATGAGCACTCTGGCTCGTGCTGAGTTCGCTGGGAACAGCTGCCGTGCAGGATTCCTCTTAAAAACCTTGTCCAAACAAATCATCATTTAAATACAGAATTGTTGCTTTACCAAAGCCTTAGTCTTGTAAGATCTTTCACGTCTGTGCTTGAGATGGATGTATTGTAGTGCAGAAGCCTACAATACATCTTTCTGTAGTCTTTTAAACTCTGTTTGGTACAAGGGGAATCAAAGCATAGGGCAACACTCAGCTTGTGCTCACTCATGTTCCACAATGGCTTGGTTTTTGTCAAGCCTTTAAGGAAATTTGGAGTCCAGCAATGATGCTTTCCTCTGCATTGCCTCTCTAAGTATGGATACAGATTGTATAAATTTCCCGCTATTTTTAAGACTGAGATAAAGGAAGAAATATCCTTTCACAAAACCAATAGGTTTTTTAACCTTTTAAAAGCACAGACATGGTAGATACTGGGTGGACAGTGGCATCAGCGTGATGGATTGGCACGATTCCCATGCCTCCCATGGGGTCAGCAGAAGCATGCATTATTCTGACACGCTGTTTTGAGGGGTAGGGGGAATCTTTCAGATACTTAAATCATCTTTCGTGAGGAAAGATCAGAAAACATTACTCCAGCAGCTGAGCTAGGCCTATCAGTGCTATTTTTTTTTCCCTTAAAACACTGCAGTGCACTTTGTTCCCCACTTCCTTGCCTTGAGTTCAGCCTGCAGGACAGAGCACTGTGGCTTCATTGTGTATGTCTGGTTTTGCACCAGCCTCCATCGTATTTGTGTTTTGAAAATCAGTGCGTCTATCAAGTCCCCCCTGGGAAACAGCTGATTTTTTTTTGTTTTGGCAAACCAAAATAAAAGCTGAAAACAGAATAAGCACATTTTTTGAATACTGGTGTGACCTGATATGCTAAGAGGTTTTGTTTATGCTTATGTCTCTGACCAAGATGTTAATTGCTATCCCAGAAGCTTAAAATCAGTTAAAATGGCAAAAAAAAGAGACATTTGGCCTATCTGAAAGATGAAATATTAATTTTTTTTTCCCTAAGGGCCTGGAAAACCCTTAACTGTTAGCAAGAAAAAATATTTTTTAAAGCGTCCTAATATTTAACAAATGACCAAAAGCATTTAGTGTACTTTTCCTGTTGGTGAAAAAAATTACCTTTTAAGCCTGTGGATCTGAAATATTTTCTGCTTGTATCCCTACCTGGAGGTGGTAATCAAGTGTGGCCTGAGTTCTAGCAACAGTATGAGATAAAAGGAGGTGAACGTCCATCCTGCTTGTGGTCCCTCTCTGAACTGCCGTGACTGCTGCATTTGGGAGTTGGGGTTTCACTGGAAGCAGGGGGAAAGGCTGTTGCTCTCAGATAATGTGCAACGTATTTTTTGTGCTTGTAAAACTCATGCCCAGTGCCATTTCACCAACCAGTCAGCAAACCTGTGTTTGCTCACCAAACAGGTCTTTGCCGAGGTGGTATGTCAGCTCTAAAACCCCAAGTGTCGGTCCCTTTTCCAGCTCTTCTTGTGCAGAGGATAAAATAGGAAGTGCAGCTTTCCCAATGTGTCCTCTTATCTCTGTCATCCAAGGGTGGATAAAATATGTTTTGAAGGCATGGGCTCCCTCCTAGTATGCCTGTTTGAAGTTGGTTTCCCTGCTGCGAAGCTGGCTGCCTTCCCCTCGGCTAAAATCCGGTGCCTGTTCAGGAATTGTGTTTGTAAAACCAGTTTTAATCTCCGCACAGCGTGTTAAACTGATGTTAACCTGGCAAAGGGTCTGTCCCAAGAAGTGCAGCGGATTGCAATCCGTTCTGCAGCGAGTGCTGTCTTGTAGGCTCTCGCTTTTAAGGCAACAATGCTGAATTTAAACACGAAGCAGGAACAGCTTGGCTTTTTGATCCCTACACTGAAAGACATCCTCATTTGAGGATCAAGGCAACTCTGGAAATTCCTACATCTTGAGCTGTTAAATGAGGTAAAAACCTCCAGAATAAATATACATGCAGTGCAAAGGTGTTAGCTAAGTGCTGAAAGCAGCATAACTACATCAGTCCATGCCAGAGCCCAAATGAATAAATCCAGCCCCAGAAGTTTTCCTGGTGGGTCTGAGCTGGCTGACGAGCAGAGCTTGCTGTGACCATGCTGCTCACCCTCCCAGGTCTAGCAGAGCTTGGGCTTGGGCGTTTGCACTGCGGGCCTTTGCTCAGTTGAGATAGGTTCTCTAATTTACATCTGATATTTGAAGGGACTGTCTGCGGGGAAACCCTTCGGAGAAACACCAGGGTTGGGTCACATCTATTTCTACTCTCTGCTGTCTTGGGTAAAGCGGCTTGCGGCTGATAGATGCGATGCTTAATGGCAGTGGTGAATGTATACATATTTCCCAGGATGTCACTAGGGAGAGGGAAAAAAGCTAAAACATAGTACTGTGTCTTCAAAATAATGTGGCCCCCGTGCTTTTTACTGTCACGGATGTGTGCTTAGAACAGAAACCTGCAGTGTATTTCTCATTCCAGATACTAACCTAGTTCTGTACCAGTAATGTAGAAAAAGGCTCGGATAACTCTCCATGAATAGCCTTTATGTATTTGGGATTAGCCTTTTTTTTTAATCTTTTTTCTTTTTTTTTTTTTTTTTTAAGTGAAATATTTTTATTAAATGTCTTTATATTGCCTCATATTAACTGACTGAGTAGGTATTTGCATCTGGCTGGTCTGTAGCCAGTTTAAGAAGTGTCATCACATAAAGAATTTATCTGGGAACCACATTTAGCTCTTGAGTGTATAAATATAGAAGAATGTAGGAATTTCCTGCAAAGTGGTGCATGATAAAATTAAGGAAGAACAGGAGGAAGTTCAGTTTAATTTCTGGCAGGTCAAGGTATAGAAATACTTACTTGCATGTGTCTTGCTTTGTAGCATCAAAGACAATTTTTTTTCCTTATCTAGGATCCCTGTCAAATTATCAGTTTGGGAAGTGAGATGTACATTGAATTTTGACACCAGCGACAGCCCAAGGAAGGGATCGGTATGATTTTGGTACCAGGTGACATGGCTGTACCATAGTTTAGCAGCTGGCTTAGTGATCTCCAGGGTAAGAATTTCTTCCACTTCATTGCCAGCATCCTCTTCCAAGGAAATCAGTGCAGACTCTTGCACATAGCTTTGTTCTTTCTCCAATAGACTGTGCTCTTTAATAATCAAAACGAGTTGCAGGCATTCCATTAATTGTCCAGATAATTAGCTTTAGGCAATCTGGCATTTCATCTTTGTCTCTGACTTAATCTCAGCTAGTTTTTGTTCAGTCGCTGGCATGTGTAATTCCTCATCTATTTTGACATTTCTCTGTCGCATTAGCATTTGTCATATTTCAATTCCTCTAGACTCGAACAAGCTTTAATCAAACGTATTGGTTTGCAACTTACTTATGGTACATAAAGCACATATAGTTGTAACTTTTGTATCTGCCAATTTGATAAACATGCGTTTTCTGTTCCTAACGTGCACTTGCAGTCTTAACTGGCTTGCCTTGTTTTCTCGTAGTGCCTCTGCGTAGGTTCTTAAAACTTTCTGCAAGAATTCTCCTTTCCTGGGTGCGTATGTGGAATTTAAACCTAACTTTGTTTTTATTAATCCCTAGAACAATGCCAGATGGCGAAACGCAAGGGTATGTGATCGGGCTGCATGTGTGCGCGCCCATGTGCGCACATGCACATTTTATCTCTGTGTGCATGAACGCACAGGGCGATTCAATGCGATGGAAGGTTTTATTAGGTAATAAAGCTGCGTTTTAAGTTATGCAGGTCACTTCACGTGAGGACTTAAAAAAGGATTTATTTAGCTCTATGCTGTGTATGGCTTTATAGAAAAGCTGTTTAGAAAGCTCTGCTATTAGTGATTGGGAGCACTTATATTACCTTTCCCTAGAAGTTGGATGCCTTCTGCTGCTGGGTCCAGATAAAAAAGGAGAAGCCATTATTCTGTGTTCATTTGGAAAACTGTGAACCTCCCAGTTAGTTATATTGGTCCCAAAGTGCTAGTCTGAAACACTGCATGGGCATCAGGGGCTAGCCCTTAAATCTGTCACTGGTTCCCTGGGTGTTGCACACTTTGCATCTGAAACCAGTAACGAGGTGGAAAGATTTGGCAGTAAAAAAGAGGAAAACATCTTTATGCTAAGTACATTTTTTAAATTTTTTTCTTAATTAGGTTTGAAACTGCTGAAAAATTGAGAATATTAGAGCAAGATCTGGTGGAGAGGTGTTGCGTATGCAGAGGAAAAGCAGAAGTGTGTTCCCTGTTTGAAAATTGGGGGGAAGGTATTTACAATGTGCATGCATTCATGTCTGTGCTATATAGCAGAAAGAAAAAAAAAAATGCTCTTTTGCTCAGTTGTTCTACACTTTACTGAATTTCCTATCCTTGGTTCGCTTTTAAAGGGGAAACACTGTGGCTTCTTCCCCTAAGGCCAGAAAAAGTTTCCTCTGGGTTTGTTTTGTTTTGTTTTGTTTTTAAGGACAGGAGCAATCAGGCAGAGAAAACTTCATCAAGATATAAGTGCTTTGAAGAGCTGCGTACGCTCGCATGGCAGTGTAGCGGTGCAGCAGCCGCTGTCCTTAGGGCTCTTCGAACCAAGACGTGCCAATCGGGGTGGAAGCACCAGCAGCGTTGGCATCTGGCATCCCGCTGCCACAGAGCCCGCGTGCTCGATGATACCACCTCGTGCTGAACCTGCCTCGGATTGTGCAGATTAATTGATCGATGAAATCATTGCGAATATCAGGGGTGCTACCTAACACCTTCCTAAGGAGCCCCAAGGCTAACTGCCCAGTGCACCGTTGGAAGTGCTGTACCTGGGACCTAACCAGGACCAAGCACTGAGCATCCCAGCGCTGCACAGGTCCTTGAAGACCATGGCGCATTATTCTCAATGATATCTCTGAATCTTGGGTCCCTTTCCATGCGGGAAACCTGCCTTGTGCTGCTTATCTTCAAGGGAAAAGTCCAAGGGGCTTCAGAGCTGCTGTTTCGGCTGTGAAGTGTGAGGTTGTGGCTCAGCAGTTCACCTTCAAAGATATCTGCTTCTCGGGAGAGGTGTCGTGTGCAAACACCAGTTTAGGGGAGAATAGTATGTAGGGCGCTGATTTTGCATGTAAAGTACAGATAGATAAATTCCTAACTTTGTGCACATAAATCATCCTGCCTAAGTACGTTGTGGAGTTGGAACCCATAAAATCCATGACTTCGCTGATATCTAGTTGCTGTATAAGTCCTCTCAGTGGAGTTTTAAGTACAGTTATGCCTTTTTAAAGATCCTAGTCCCCTTCAGACTGAGAGGAACAGGCTGCACCCTTTTTCTTTTTTGTTTTTTCTGCTGAAACTGATAAGGTCTCTCCAACCCAAGATGCTGTGTAATGGCTGGATTTTTCATGTTTAGGGTTCAGTTTCTGAAACACTGTGGTAGATTAGGTATTTGTAGCTTTTAGTACAGTTTAATTGGGTTCATACTGTAATCTGTTCCTCTTTATGTATGATTTCCTCTTCAAATACACTGGTGTTTTATGGCAAGAGACGTTATTTTATGTAGTCTTTTTAGAGCTTAGTACAAACTGATCAAAAGTTCCAGGCTCTGAGATTTTACCATAACTCATCTGATCTCTTTCATAATGACATAAACTTCTCACCCACTGGCTTACATGGGGCTTTGATTGATTGTTTTTAAAAAGCCCTGTTTTTCAAGGCCAAGTTTACTCTTCTCTTGGTAGAAGGATTTACCACCTGTGGTGCAATAGGTAGGGTTCCCTAACTAAGAGATTTTAAAGCCAGAAGGGGCTGTTAAATTATTTAGTCAGCGTGACACAAGATATAAAATGTGATTTAAACTAGGTATTTTCTGCAGTGAATCCCCCAAGTGGAAGGTGGAAGCTGTTTCAGCCCTCTTGGCTAAAAAAGCATGTTCTTCTTGGTCTCTCCATGCATTGACCGAAGGAAGGGAGACAGCTGAGGTTGCTCGTATACTCCTTCGGTAAATACGTACAGTTTGTTTTTAATAAGGACGACTAAGTGGTGTGAATCCTTGTACTTGCGGATGACTCTTTCTCAGCCTCCTCACACATTTTGCAGCCGTGGGAGGAAGTATTTGAACACAAACATGATTCGGGATTTATGGATACTGCTCGAGTGAGTAGCGTTATTCATTTGCATTGCTATTTGCTGGCGTAAGCTCATGCATTATGCTTCGCCTTTTATTTTCCCTCCATGGATCCACTACCACCCTTCACTGCGATGCGCTTGCAGGGAAGAGTACAAGCACGTGGTGGGATTTGGGTTCAAGTTCCAGCTTCAGCCAGGCTGTTATGCCCCTGCCTTTCAACATCTGGGTAAGAGCTTTTCTCTGATTTATTGCAGGTGTTTCTAGAGTAAGAGGTGAGCTACTGCATCTCTGCCACATGTGCTGGCTGTAGATAGGCGTTTGTACGAGATTACCTGAGAAATGGGTTAGGGAGACTTTAAAGCAGACGGCGCTAATCAGCGGTCTATCAGGCACATGAGATTCACAGAAGGACAGAAATACTGCGTGCGGGAAATAAGGGTCAGGAGTGATGGGTGGGGAAGAGGGAGAGACACATTTAGGAACCAGCCAGCAAGAAAATGGAAAGAGTCAGAAATGCATTTGCTGTTGCTGCCTGTCAAAAATCAGAAGCTGATGGCATGCTTATAAGAGGAGCCATTTTTTGCTTTAATATCTCAAATTCTAGATTGTTGCTGTTTATTCTGTAGTGGTTGGGCAGAACATAGCACGGTGAGGTCCTGGGCTGTGATTCTTTGGTTGTCATCTTTGTGGTCCTCTCCTAAATTACAGTAATAAATGTAATAAATGAGAGTAATAAGATATAATGCTACTTTTTTTTTCTGGGTGTGACAACAACAGTTTGCCTTTAATCAAGAAGTTATATCCTCCTGAAATTTCATTTATAGGCTGTTTCCTAAAATTAGGAGCTTAGACTATTTCCTGTCAGTCTTAGTCTGCACTATTTCTCCTAAATTATTTAAAGGTATTAAAAATGCATAGCACATACACTGTATCAAGTTTAATGAAAGAAAAGATTGGTCCTGACTTTACATGGAATTACACGTTAGCCATTATTTATTGTTGCACTTTATTTCATTTGGGAAACAGAATTAACTCAGATGAATACTTTCTGATGGACATTACTCAGTAATACCCCCTGTGTTATTTAATGTATTTTGTAGATCTACGTATTATGTTTCTAAAGAAAGCTCATTTTCCATTCAAATTGAAATGAGCAAAGTCACCTCTTTAAATTGCAAGAATTTACCATGATAAAATCTAGTGGATTTTTTTAAATCGTGTGTCTATTTCTGTCTCCAGTCAAGCTGGAGGAAGTCAAATAAAAATTTAAGACAAATCCCTTCTCCTTCCTCTCCTCTCTCTGCCAGTCTCTTCTGTGATACATTTATTTTTTTAAGGATCTGTTTTTTTGCCTTGAAACTGCAGAAGAATGTCACCAGGAAGCTGCAACTGTGTTAAAATACTATGAAGTTAAATGAGCCTCATGTAAATGGTTAGCTATTGTATTAGATTTCTCTGATGCTTGCCACCTTCCTTTGACTGGAGAGTCTAATAGGTTGGTAAATAGTAAAGCAATTCCCCTGGTAATTGGACATGTATTAGCCTGGCTTGATACCGAAATGTGTTACTGGAAGAGAATATATATGTTACAGAAAGACATAATACTTCTCTCCTGACATCACCCATGCAGATAGAGGCAAAATCTGGCAATGCTGGGGACTGTGGCTGAAGACCTCTGAGTCACGGCTGAGCTCTGGGGCTGTGCATCGCAGTTACGGGAGGAGTGTTTGCATGGGCAGATGAACGCCATTTGATTCCGCTCGTGTTTCCTCTCATGTGTCAGCAAGGCTCACGGGCTGCTTGCAATCTTTTAATCCAGCACTTCTTCAAGAAAAAAATAGGTCATTTAAACAACCGTTCACAACAAGGCTGTAGTTTAGTTGCTTAGGAGAAGGGCACTGTATGAGGTTGTAGTTGTCCAGATCTCTCTTACAGGCTTACGAGATGCTATTTGTCAAGGGGTGTCTTACGTGAAGTTTTTCTTAGAACCTGTGACCAGGAGTGGGACTGTCCCTTTCCCAGCCTGCAGACCATCCAGAGTCCGGTCAGTCCCCGCATCTCTCATTCAGCATCTTCTGGTGGTTCCCTGACTGGAGGGCTGACCACCCCCTTCGCTGGGGGATTCGTCTCCCGCCTCCCTGCCGTGGCAACGCGCTCTCAGGCAGCTGAAGCCCTGGCTTTAGAAACAGTCTGTCTTGTGGCAAGACATCCCCAGCCAGCGCTGACAGTCTCCACCGAGAAAATCTCGGCCAAAACGAGGAGTGACCTTGTCAGTTATGCCGGGTGTGGTAATTATGCACATTTGCATAAATGTCGCTAACATGTGCTATTGCTTCTAGATGAGCTGGTCCTCGCTTAACAGTAGCACAGTACTAAGCCATTAATTATAGGAGTCAAAGGAGAGGTACAGCTGCAGATCTGCCCCGTCAGGATTTATCAGGCTCCATTTTGTAATCAATGGTTTATTTATTAAATCATCACAAATGGTGCATGCGCTCTAACCATGGCCGGCCGCAGCTCTGCTCAGATATTTCATGTGAATCAATGGAAGCAATCATCTGCTTTACATCAGGTATTGAACCTGTGCGGGTCCTCAAGTGATAAATGACTTTATTGTCTGGGTGGAATTGACTGGAGTTGGTGCCTGGGGGTGGGGGGGGTGGTAAAAACACTGAATTCCTCTATAACTGGTGCTTTTGTGCCTTCCCCCCCCCCACCCCCGACCCCCCCCCCCCCAGCTCTAGCCTTCTGCAAAGCAAATCAGAGTCTTTATCTCTGCGCGGCTGAATCTGATGCAATGAGGGGGGAGGCTCGTGAGCTGGGGCGAGAGGGAACATGCTGGAAAGCAAGAGGGAAGGGGGCTCGTCATGCTTTGGATGTGTTTAGATGTCAAGGCAGTGACCAGAAGCGGTAGCTGCTGCGCTGCTCTTGGCTCTGACCTCTCCGGAGCAGACATCACACACAAATGGTCCCAATGGGCTTTGGGGATGCCATGGGGCCCTTTGGCTTTTAGGGGCTGCTGCCAAAAAAAGCAAAGCAAACAAAAATGCATTTGAAGCAAAGCAGTCCCCAAACCCCTGGAAATACCTCCTCAGCACTTCTTATTAACTTTGACCAGGCAGGGAGTTGACACTAAGGTCAACAGATCATAAAATTTCAAAGCACAATAGCAGTATCCTTTTTATTTTTCAATTTAAAAAAAAAATCCGCACAGTGTTTCTCTGCATGTTTGTGGCAGTTGATTTGTTCTGGGAGATGGCAGGGCATTGGCTTAGGTTCATTTCTGCACACAGGGCTCTCTTTTTAACGGGGACAGCGTGTCCTCTTACATCCCTCTGAAACATGGGGCTTTGGAGCTCACAAGTTTTGTGTTCTCGTAGCCTTCATTTTTCTCTTACCTCTGGCCAGAGGTCTGACAAAGAAGCCAGAGTTGCTCAACTCTCATCGCTTGCTGGGTGTAGGCCCTATAACATGAAAGGAGAGTACTCACCTAAGGACGTTTTGGTTGGAAGCTTGCTCCGAGGTCATCATTCTTGCACCGTGTAGTCACTTCTGTTGTTGCAACAGCAGAGGTTCTTCCTTGCCCAGTAATAGGATACAGTGAATAACTTTGGCTAGGTGGCCCGAGACTGGAAAGAAGCCCTGTTTAGGGTGCTTTTCACAAGGCCCGTTGAAGTCCACACAGGGTGTCCTGTTTTCTGCAGTGAGCTCCAAGACCATGGATGTTTTAAGAGGGGTCTGACTCAGTGTGAATCCCTTGACTTTGCACTGGGGATAATTTCAGCCCAGACCTGTGTTCTTGACAGCTAATTCACCCTCACACGGGCTGCTTTACAGGAACTGTACGATTTGCAAGTTGTGTGAGGTCTGTTATTGACATAATGAGGCTTTATTGGATTAAAGGGCTTGCTGCCAGAACTAATTGTTCAAAAGAATATATAGGTTTTTATAAGCCTCCAAAACTAGCCTTTATAAGATCTGCATTAATATATTTCACGCCTATCCCAGCAGTAATTCAGGCATACTGTTCCTCCCTTATGACCAGTACATACAGGAAGGTAGAGGATTGCAAGAAAGACATGTCCCCCATAAGACCTTGGTATCCAACCCTGTTATGCAAAAGAAAGGCTTGGGCCAGTGTATTATAAAAATACTGCATTAAATAAGTATTTACAACCTGTATTTGCTAAATTATATCCATGACACTTTGTACTCAGCCCACTGTCCTGAACATAGAAAAAGATGGGGAGGTCATTTTGTTTTCTCCTGGGAATAACGTGATCTTTTGTCTTTTCCAAATAGTTAAGTCTGAGCAGGTTTCTGTATGGGCTACTGTTGGTGGTGTTAGGCAGCAAAAAACCAAGGCATTGAATACTCAAGTGTAGTCCTCACTGCGCACTCACTTTCAGAAGAGTATGCAAAACTTTATACTAGCACATGTAGCTGCAAAAGAGCAAATCTGATACAGCTCCACCTCTGCCAGGAATGCCTTACTGTTACGTGGTGTTACTGACCCTTGGTGTGGGCTGTGCAAACCCCCTCCCTGACTTCCAATGCCTGTGGGTGCTCGCAGCCTGCGCCGTGCGGGTCCGGGCTCATATTCCTGGCTCTGCTACTGGGTGCCGTTTGACGTTGAGCAAGTCACTTAACATCAGCGTGGCTGTCTTCCCCCTTCTTGGGGCTTATTTAGCGATGCATAGCTGTAAACTCACAATGTGAAGTGGAAACTTTCCTGAGTAGAAGCAGGAGAGAGAATTAATTTCCCACTGAAGCTCACAGTTGATGCTGCGTGATGGGGTAGCACCAGGGGGTGAGAGGGAGAGAGATACATAGCCATCTGGCAGCCACAGCCCGCTCCCTGCATTTCTCTAACGGCTTCCTCAGAAGTGCTGCCTGGACCATATGAACCCGACCTGCAGGTTGGGAGGTGAGGGCAGTTGCACTACTAAACCACACAGAGAGATAAATATTCACCTGTCATCTTGGGCAGCTGTTACAAAAACCCGCTCCCAAAGGGCAGCTCTGAATAGGTACAAAGCAGCATTTTCAAGGATTTGCACAGATAAAAGGGAAAAAAACCCCTGAGTGTTTAATTCAAGACATCCAATCGGCAAGCATCAGCATAGAAACAGAAAAGCATGAATATACCTAGTCCTAAAGACCAGCTCCTGCCCATTAGTGAGTGGTCTGTTGGGGGGGGGGGGCACCAGTGTAATGTGTGGGTGAGCAGATCAGTTCACACCAGCACAAGGCTTTTGGGGTGTATCCCTGAGAGCTGCAGCCTGAGCACATGTTTGCTCCGGCCTGGGCTGTCCCCTGGGAGCAGATGAGGACCACGTCAGTGGCTCGACTGATGCCAGTGGCGCCTCAGCGGTTGACGTCCACCAAGGAAGCTTTCCCACAGCGACCTCAGTCATCTTGATGCTTACTGCTGTAATACTTTCAAAAATGTTCGCAACTGAAATTCAGCTCAGAATAAGTCAGGCTATCTGATTTATAGAAGGGAGAGCTGCTATTTTCCACTGTAGACATACATCCTAGTCATTTTTGGTGCTGTATTACAGTGAGAAGTTATGTACGAGATCGAGTTCCTAACTGGTGACTAACAGTGATACCTTTCAGATGCGTGTTTACTCGTAATGTTTTCCCCTCCAGTACTACTAGTAATAAAAACTTGGTGAATCTAAGAAGTATGTAAAGCTGCAGATGTTGTATATTCTTTCCATCAACCGATTTTCTGTATAAAAGAGGTTAAATCACATTAGGTTTTTACCATTGAGATCCCAGGGCTGTGTGAATCTGTTCAATGGAAGATTAAACTAATGTGTGCTTATAGTAACGCACTAAAACCTGTACTGATTTTTTTTTTTCTTTTCATTAGTTTAGAGAAGTTAATTAGCTGACCATAAAAGTGCATGGCAAAAGATCATGAATGGAAAGCGATGACTCTTTTAAACATTTTGTTGGACAGCGAGTTACACAAAAAGGAGAGATTGTTGCTTCAGAGTTACCATCTTGCTCCTCACTTGGGTAATAAATGCATTCAAATTTATACTAGCCAGTTCTTTGGTGTGCAATTTGTGTGCATGTTGATAGGGTTTCAAAAAGTGTTGGGTTTTTTTTAACCCTCCGGGGACTTTTTATGTGCAAGCCAAGTGCTTCTGCACGCATGATAGAGCAATTTCTTCCCTCTGGAAAGTGCTGCTAGATAGAAATACGATAGCAGAGCAAACACTGACTTCCTCAGAATTGTTACTTGTTCAAATAAGGAACCATAACAAAATCTTACACGGGGTCAAAAGTGCTCGCCTCTGTACTGATGAGATCTCTCTCAATAATTTTTGATAGGTTTCCAAACAGAGGGCATAGTTTATTGAAAAGTTGGTGCACAGTGTAGAGAATAACTCCTGATCTGGAAAATCACTTAATTTAAACCTTAAATCTATTACTAAGTATTTTTCTAATTATTTAGGGCTTGTTCCCTAGCTAGAATAGATTGGCAGGGTTTTGTTTTGGTCAAAGGACTCATACTGATTTACCCTCTTGGAAAATCTGAAACTTGATGGTGATGTTTTGGAGGGTTTTTTTTGAAAGTTTAGCACTTCATCTCATTGGAATTGTTTAATGCAGTGCCAGCAGAGCCTGGAGAGTAAAGGGGCATATGTATATATACACACACACACACACACCCCCCCCTTATCAGAAGAAGAGTGGATTCTGACATTCTGAGTGGAACAGTATACTATTATACAAAAGTCCGTCACGAAAACTTGAACCCAAGCTAAGCATGTGCACATATATGCAGAACCCATTTCAAGAGCAGATTCAAAGCACATAACAATTTTAAGAAGATTAATAATCTATGAATAATACATATCCAAGATATATAGCAGCAGTGTGGGTTTGGAAATGGAGACAACTTTAGCGAAAGGTGGAGGCTGTGTCTGCACTGAAAATGGACTCATTGGGGCAGATCTTCTAACAGTGCAAACCAGCACAAGGTCTTTTGGCTTTGGAAAAGGAATACTGATATAAAACAATGGAGCATCTAGTTCAATGTGTATAGCATACAGATCTATTACCATTGCATATAAGTAACAATTTCATACTAGCATTTTAAACTATTACTCCCTTCTTAAACCATATGCTAATTTTCTTAAAAAGAAGTCTAATTGCTCTCTTTATATGCAGCTCCAAGTCAAAAGCTTAATTTATCCCTCCAGTTGGATAATTAAATCATACAATGTTCGTCTCTTGTGACTCTTCCTGTCCCAGAAATCTTAAATTCTTCTTCTCTAGCTGTCTTCCACAGAGCACAGCTCCTGACAAAGCCTTCACCTTTAATTTACTTGTGCCAGTAAGACAGCAGTTTGTCTCAATTCAGAAGTGAGGCTTCATTTTCCTTTCCTTGAGTTTCACTGCGTATTTCTTTTCCTAGAAAAGAAACCCCATCTCTCCCACATGTACCTTCTTCAGGCATTACAAAACAGGAATTTTATTTTTTTTTCTTCCCTGTGACCTGATTTTGCAAACCTGCAAGTACTCCCGTTTAAATCAGCAGCCTGGCTTGCATGGGTATGGTGTGGGGAATGGATTAACTTGAAAATCAAAAAATGCAACTTGAGTTTCTGTGTAGTGTGGTATGAGTATTACTGCGTTTGGGCAGTTAGAGCTAGAGCTGCAAGGGTGAAGCTGCTGCTGCACGGAAACAGATGATGACAGCCCACTGCAGGGAAGTCCTGGGAGTCACTGATGCATAGCACCCCAGAGGAGCAGGCTACAAGAAGTATAGACTTGTATTGGAAAATAGATTGAAGGTCTAGAAGAGTTCACGCTTGGTGAGGCATTTCTATTAGAATTCCTTCCTTTGTAAGGTTCAACCTCCTTGCTTCATTTCTTTTCTTCAAAATAAGAAGTTTTTGAAAGCTCAGCTGTGCATCAGGTAGACCTAGGCATAAGCAGTCCTGCTGAAGTCAGGAGGACCGTGCACATGCCAAAAATGAAGACCTCCTAGTCAGTCTTGCTCAGAGATTTTGCAGGATTGCATCTGGTAAGAGGGATCTCTGAAGGGCTTTCCTGTGGTGTGCTTGCGGGCTTATAAGAGATGGTACGACAGTTAGTTTGCAAATTGGCAAATCTGGTGTTGAAGCGTTGGTTCCGATATTATTTCTTGGGTCTAACAGTGCCTGTACCTGCAATTGTGTTAACTTTGCTTGGCCATTATGCTCTCAGTGGAACTACTGTGTTGGTGTTAAGGCAAGGGTTTGGTGAAGCAAGAGAAGCTGACCCTAAAAAGGCTAGCTAAGGACTGGCTTTGTGCTTTGCTTTGTGTTAGGGTACTGCCTTGCTTTTGAGGTTTCACAGTGTAGCATGTCTACTAGCAATGCTGACTTCTCTTTACTAGAACTGCAGACCAGCATCTCATACTTTCTCCATTGATTTTTAAATGCTTCATGTTTTCCAGTACATTTCATTCATGTTGCTATTCAACATCCATATTTAAACATCGTTTAAAATGACTACACTGGTTTAGCAGGTGCTGAGACACTGCTTGCCCTCCTTCCCCATCTTCCCCAGCATCAACCCTGTAGGATCTTCTGTATCTGCTGTCTGGCTCCCGGCTGACTCAGGATGACCCCTTAGGAATTCCTGATGGAAAAGTCGAGACATAACTAGAATTTAAATTAAATGTGCTTTGTACCCAAATATACGCAAAGTGCATTTATTTTGGGTCATGCAGGAGTCTATTTTGCGGTGCAGTACCTTCTTGAAAAAAGACATCAGTGCTCCTGATGGCATTTGTAGTGTTGGCTCTCACTGACTGCTTTGGGCTTAAATGGGACCACAGAAGTGATTGAAATTTCACTCTCCCTGCAGCTAGCCGGAGAGCAGAGGTGGGAGGTGTCACAACTACAGATTTTTTCCCTTCCCTTTGATTTTGAAATAGCTCATTTGTCAGATTTCAGGTAATGGTCTTTGCTTGTGCTGAGGTTGTGGGTCCTTAAGTGAGCAGGTTTGAGTGCAAATGTGCTGCTGCTTAGTTTGCAGGAAAGTAGACTCTTTTTTGTCTTGCGATCGGGTGGCCTGGTACCTATGTAGGCATTCTTTAAGCATCACTAAAGGGTTTTTAAGTGTTGTTTTATTCAAAATTTGCAGAAGAGTAATGCTTAAAGAATAGACTGTAGTTGAAAGAAGGGGCTGAAGTGCCTGAACTAGTTTCCAGAATAGTGCACTACATGCTGTGGGTCAGCTTTAGTATCTACAAGTGGATTTTTTGCGTGTGTGCATGGTAGCCTTGAGACAGCAAGGAGCCACACAGGAGGAAGCGCTGTGATATCGGGGCAGCGATTTTGTCAGAGGTCTTGTGTGCATCTTGAAAGGTCTGCTCCTGAGATTACCCAGACTGCTGAAGTTGCACGGAGATGCAGACAAGGAATCCCTTTGAACACCAACCTTTTGCTTTTCCGTTTTTAGCAATAAAATATTCAGGGGAGCAGAAAGTGACCCATTTTGTGTGCTGCCTGTCAAAGCAAGCAGAGGAAGGAAAGTACAGCAAGGGCCCAGGTGGAACCCAGTGAATGCAAATGATTTATGGAGTAGCTGCTTTAAGTATTTCCAATTGCTTCCATCATCATCCAGTAGCATCTATTTACGGGTATAAGCTTAAACACATTGCCTAGAAGAAACGGATGGCACAGGCAGCTGCAGGACTGATGTGCACTCCGGCATCTCTCTTTGTCCCTCTGCTCACTGGGTATTTCCTCGTGATTTGCACAGGGAAGAGAAGCCCTGCTAGGCAACCCCTTTGCTTCAGCTTCGTTCTTCCTCACAACTAAATAAGCAAAGTTAGATACTTGGTGCATCCTGAGCTCAGAAATGCCTTGCCAGCTTTAACAGGGTTTATTTCTTGTAGGCTGGGAAGGAAGGCAGTTCACCTGATCTGGCTGCATATGAGCAGGGAAGATGCTTGATGCAGCAGCTGGTTATACAAGTGTGTGCTCTTCACGTCCAGCCCAGAAGGATCCCTGGGCTCTGCCTAGCTGAGGAGTGTCTGAGCACCTTTGTGAACCACAGCCACACCACCCTACCAGTGCAGAAAAGTGGCAATTAGCTGACTCGGAGAGAGAGAAGACTAACTTATATAGGCAGAGTCTTTCATTTCAAAAAAGGTGCCAGGGTATGTCTGGTGGTACACATTCTCCCAAAGTAAACTTAGGTAAAAGTGAGTATTTCATTCCTCCTACGTGTCAGAGGCTTCATCCATGGTTAAAAAAAAAAAGGCAGGGGGAGAGGCATGCTGGAAATAACATCATCTTCAAACAGGAGTGAGTTTGCAAAAGGAGGAGGCTGGGTTGAGCTGACAGAGTCTGAAGTTACCAAGAAACACCCAAGCCAATCCACATTTTACGCTATTTAAGGTGGGCTTGGCAGGTAGTTTGTGAAGTTGAACAGCTTGGCGCACAGCAGAGCTTTTATAGGGCTTCAGCGTCAGTAAGCAGCACGCTTCACAGTCCTGAGAGGCTTGGAAGTATTTTTTCCTCCCTAGTATGGCCATACGAAGAACATAAGTACTTACAAGTGATAGCAACCGATCAGCTAAAGATAGGACCTTTGGATGTGCCTTAAAGGATGGTACCAATTCTGCCTTTATGCCAGAATTCTTGTCCAGTTTCAGGAGTGAGAGCTATTTCAGGGCAGCTTCTTTATCTTCCCTTCTGCTTTTTACTTTTTTTTTTTTTTTTATTAAACCATGTCCTATTTCCGTTTAATGCACCAAAGAGCAAGCTTTACACTGATATAGCTCCAATTCCTTAGCGGCTTCTTTAGCAAATGAAAAGTTATCAAATTCCGTTGTCAAGGAGGACACTGACTTAGAGATCCCTCTTTTCTTAAAAATATAACCTAGAGATAAAACTTTAAAAAAACTTGCAACCTAGATAGTAATTATGTGCATTTAAAATGTAAGCCAGGACAGTTGGTTGTACAAAACCATTCACAATCAAATAGCCTCCAAAAGACCACTGTACTATCTTTTCTTCACGGGCACTTAGGTCCTATATAGTAACCGATTTTATGAAATACAGTATGGCTGTTAACCAACAGAACTGAACTCTTCAGTTGCTTAGTAACTAATCCAATCCAAGGAGGAAATAAAAATAGCATACATAATTTTAGAACCTTTAGGACCTTTGCCAAGCAAAATATTCTCACTAGCAGCAGTCAGGTTTGTGATTTGAACGGGTTAGCTTAATAGAATAGATTCTATTTGTTTTATGTAGATAAATGATCCTTGCTTTTCAAATCTGATTAATTACGTATCCGGGCCATTAGGTCTTGTAGCTTCTGTACTCTTCCACAAGTTTATTTAACTAAAAATATAACATAACTAAATATAATATAAATAAAAATGGAAAAATGTTTTAGTTGCCGGCTTCTTTGCAGCCTTAATCTGGTTAAAAAGCTGAAGACTGCAGTATAACTCAATAAATCACATTATACTGCCAGGAGGAATGTCATAAGCATCTGCTTAATTCAAGTGTGGGTTTTTTCCTATACTCGTCTCTAAAGCTTGTTGAGAGGAAAAAGGATATTATTTAAAAAAAGATATTATTGCCACCATTGGTGGAAATTGCCATGTGGTACCATAGCACTGCTTATTCAGGCAAGGTAGGAACCTGATACGTTTAGTTTCTCTAAAAGTAATTCTTTAGCTGACAAAACATGCTTCCTGTTTTAAAATATGTCTTCAAAAATTTATCATTTGTCTGCATTTTTAGAGGCTTGCTCTGTTTATGCGCATTGCCCGCGCGTTTGACAAGTTTCATATACAAGACTTTTGCAAATTATGGCGAGGATCTGCATTTTTTCCCCACAATTTTATCAGCGTCACCACTGGATGAAGGATTTGCAGGACTAAATCCTAACGTGTCTGAATAGCGTCGCCGAAGTCAGCTCTCTTGCCCTTATTCCTGAATAAGGTAGGCAGTACAGGATCCAATATTCATGTAATGCATGTATTCTGAAGCAGTCACGGTGCGTTGGGTTATCAAAACAGATAGAGTGCTCCTTTTGCAAAACAATTTGAATACCAACTTCTGACTACATGAATTCTGATCTAATTCCCCACTCCTCTGAACCATGCATTTGGGAAGGTCTCAGGTATTCCTTAATCTCTTTCAGTTCAATAAGTATTTTAATGTAGGGCAAAAAGCACTCAGATTCAGTTTTATGTGGCTGGTATATTTTGCTTGAAGAATACATTTTTTTAGATGTAGTGATTCAGCACGTTTTTCATTCCACTTCAGGATTATCATCCTGTAGGGTAAAAAGCTAAATATAGCAAATACATGCCTTGCACAGTAGTTTTAATACTTTTTGCTTAATGCTTTTTTTGCTGGTGGAGTTTCAGGCTCTGCTATTCTTATTTTTGGTGTTTTAATTTATTAATACAGCTAACAGGCTCGTCTGAAGCAAATTAAGATTTTTCATCATTGTGTGCTGAAAGAATAGCGTGCCAAATCAAAAAGGAAGTTTCCACTGGAACATCATTGTAATTAGTTTACCTGCCTGAAACCAGGAGAGATGTAGCTACATCCGTGACTGAGAAATAGAGCCGTGGGAGTTACCCTGCAAGGCCATAGCATGGCCCACGGAGATGCCCGGGGTGAAATTTCTGGGCACAGCAGCTGGAGACGTGGTGTGGTCCTCCGCATTGGCGTTTGGGGTGAAACCAGCAGGAAAGGAGCTCTCGCATGGAGCCAGTGCTCATTTTCTGCCTGGAGCTCCTGGTCTTTGCTGCCCTGTCAGCTTGCCCGACCTCAGAGGTCTGCCTGAACGTTTGTATTTTATTGAAGATAAAAAACCACAAGTGCCGTGGTAAAATGCAACTTGATATGCTACTAATTTTTTTCCCTAAAGAAGTTCAGAAAACACTGCATTAATACAAGGATTTGTGGCCAAAATGTATTATGCAGTTAATTCAAGTAAATTGCAGTTACTTTGTAGCAAATAATTACCACCTGTTTCACATCTGCCTCAAATCCACTCAAAATACAGCAATCTAGTCATCATTCTTATATTATTTATGTAATTTTATTATTTGCAGTTAGACTTCTATTTACTTACCCGATTCACAACACTTTTTTCATGCCTTCTGTACACAGAATGGTGAATTTAATAACCTCCTTTGGATTTGTTCATAAAGCCTTTCAAAATATGTTTGCAATACATGACAGGGCTTCCGATACACCGCAGACACTCAGTGGCCTTTTTCATCATGAACTGTGGTTGGGAGAGTGCCACTTGCTGCCCTCAGATCTCAACGCCTCCGTTTCACCTTCAAAAATAGTCCACATTAACCTGTCACACACATGGTCTCCTGAGCTTTTTCAAAGTCACATTTTGCTCTGTCAAGATGGGAGCTTCTGGGTTGCTTGTTCAAAGCGTTGGGATGCTTTGATGTTGGGATGGACAGTGAGGCAAATGTGGGATTTTAGCAAGAGTGATCACCTCCTGCAAGGGTGGCCAGGTATGACGGAAATGCAAAGGAAAGATAGGGACAAAAGGCAAATGTAAACTGCTTTAAAATACTCAAAATGGTCTGCAAGCGGGGCTTGGGCATTTTGTGCTTTGTGCCTACCACAGCAAGATGTGTCATCGTAGTGGTTTCTTTCGATATTGCACTTCACAACCAAATGGCGAGTGCAGGAAGGAGGGCGAGGGGTTAATTCCTTGCAGCACATCTAGGCCATCCCCTGAAATCACAGGAGCAAAACCAGCTGAGCAGTGAATCAGGCCACCCTGCCTCTCCAGGACAGGAATAGCAAGAATCAGAAATCTTGCCCTCAGCTGTGCTGGCGTGCAGGGTTGCAGAGGAAAGGCACGGGAAGTACAGCCAGTTACTCAGCTCTGAGTTTCAGGTCTTTTCCATTACACCCAACCCGTATGTATGGTTTTGCAGCACCAATATTGAGAGCAAAACATGGTCCCCCGCACTTCCAGTCTGAGTTAGGGTGATTGGCCTCCCAAGATGTGTTTCTGTGGCGACACCCTGTCTCCCCTTAAATTTTCCATCTTAGGTAGGAATTGATTTTCCATATGGGCAACTCCATTTCATTTCTGTAGTGCCCTCTTTATGTTAACCTCTCTCACAACAGGAATGGCGTTCCCCTCTGCTAGAAGCATCTCTGCGTGGTTGTGATGCAGCGCTCGTGCCCAGCACGTGCAGACGAGGGAAATCTGGATGCACGTTTCTGTTCTGACATGTTTCTTTGGGAGGGGAGGGCAGCCATGGGCTGGGATCTCCAAATATTTCTTAAAGGTGGAAAAAAAAATTATAGCTAATAAAAGTTAAGCTTGGAGGATTCCAGGGGAATGAGTCACAAACTCAGCAGCACTATTGCATGTCTTTATGATACCTCTCAAAACTGCCTGTCAAAATCTCCCATTAAGGAGCATCACAGATTAGTAATTATGCGCATCTATTAGCTAAGCATCCATTCTTTCTCTCAAATGCTTTGTGGCAATATCTCTCCAAAGAAGCGCATATCTCATCTAGGTGTCTGCTAGATGGCCGTAACACCTCCCCAAGGGAGATGCCTCTGATAACACTATATTAAAGACAGGGCTTGGTTTTGTCTTTTAAACCACTATCACACAAGCCAGTGCACAAGGAAAGACACCTATTATAATTTTGTAGACAAACGCTAACAAAAGCTGCCTGCACACATGCACACACAGAGAAAAATTCAATGTTAACATTGCAGGAGGCTGTGATGATGACAGGAGTACTTTTATTGTCAGCTCTGCTGGGGAAAAAAAAAAAACAACCTTACTTGTGCAAATAACCTGAGCGTAGCTTCATTCCCGAGCATCCTATTTGCACATGTTGAGTATGTTTTGTCAGCTATGTCTTTAGGTACAGATTCTCATCTTCAGATATTTGTGCTTGTTTGTGTTAAACAGATTAGTGCCATAATAACACGCACACGTAAAGATATGAATATTGTATAATAAGAATCCCAAATACATGGTGGTTTTGGTGTGGGGTTTGTTTGTTTGTTTGTTTGTTTTTCTAAAAAATGGTTGAACTCTCTTATGCTTAGTTTTCCTGATTATATTCTGTTCATTAATGGAGAGTAAATCTGAAAAAGAACTAAGAGCAAAATTGGAGGCAGAGGATAATAAAACTCATTGCCATTAATTAAGCTGAAATCTTCAGACATGCCTCCTTCCAACTTGTTACCTTCAAGATCCTAGATTGCCTCATTCTTTCGGTGACTACTGCTAGACAGACGCATCCTGTTGTGATAAAGGAGACCAGCTGAATTTAGGACTGTGGCTTCGCGTTTGTGGTACGACTGACCATATGTGATTCTCTGTCAAGTTTGCAGCTTTAATGGGAAATCTCTGAAGTATTTGCACTTGATTCATGTTTTTTCACTGGTTTGGTAACAAAAGAGGGGATGGCTTTGTGCGGCTGGCTTGCACTAACATAGATTGCAGTGTGGTCTTTGCAAAGGAAAGGGAAGCTCTTGCATACTTGCATCCTTAAGAGCTGCTTTGGGCTGGTTTTTTGTTTTGGTTTGTTTGGGGATGTTTTGGGTTTGGGTTTTTTTAGGAAAAAATATCTGGGACCAGAAACTACATTTCATTAGGGATGTGATTTTGAATTCTTATGCTGATTGTGGTTTTTATCTGGCTTCAACAGAACTGAATAATTCTGTTATCTTCCTGCTTGCTTTGAGAAATGTGTGTCTCCAGCTTCTGTAGGTCTGGGAACAGAAGGGTAGCTACTTGTGAAAGAAGCGTAACAAACAGCAGATGGAATTTGCAGGAGTTTGGGGTCTTTTTTTCCTGAGAAGGAGCACTGTAAGACCCCTGGTCAACTTTTCTGATATTTCTGATCTCAGTGTAATTTGATTTGAAAGTGTGTAAAGAATGTGCTTCCATCCTTTTATCCATGTAAGGCTCTACCGTGTCCACCATGTCTAACCCCCTTTGCTAAAAAATCAAAGCCTGTATATTTGTGTAAGGTCACAGACCTGAATTTCTCATTTAAGTCTTTTGATGCATATATGTTGTTCTCTTGCACATATGGTAATGGACAGCTGGTATCTCTGGCTGGAGGGAGAAATGGTACGTTGTGCAAACCTTGCCCACTAAACTCTGCTGGTGCATCTCTGTCCTGACCTACGACATCCTTGCTGATCATTGGGGTCCTGTCCTGAGTTCTGAATATCCTTCCCATCCACTGAAGACTGTAGCAGTGTTCCCTTAGGAGAGGCACCATGCCATAACACTGAAGAAAATCTCAAATTCCTACAGCTTTATTAGACCTTCTGTTAACCTGGCCATCATGTTATGTTAGCTCTCCCTATCCCTGGACTATGACTTGACTGTTAAAGGTGTAGTGGACAAGAGTTGAAGGTACCTGTGGCATTTGGCTGAGGGCAGGAGGGAGGAAATTTGATTTTATTAAAGGAGAGAGATGAGGAGAAGGACTGTCTCTTCAGACATTAAGATTGAGAAATTAATTGCAGCCTGAAGAAGGGTTTGCATTTACTGGTCTTCCAGACTTGAGAGCAATACACATAGGAGCAAAGGACAGTGATGGTCACCCGGGTATGGAGGAAATACGAGTAAGGAAACTCCTTTCCTTTTGCACTCTACACAAGTTTTACTCAGAAGGTGTGGTGAGTGTACTATAATTTTTTAACGGGTTACTTTCACGTCCATTCTGTCTGCTCCTCTGAGCTCTCTGGGTTTCAGCCAGAAAAGTCAAATGCCACAGGAAAATCTCATCTTCTAAGATTTACAGCCTGAAGGCAATTGGAGAGGCATCAAAACTTCCAAGTCAGCCAAGCGTCTTGAAGTCCCGTGTTAAACACGCACAGAGAGAAAGCGTAGGTTAACACTCAGTACCCAGCCCTGGGCTTACCATTTGCCCTTTAGTTGAATACTTACCACATTTGTGTTTTATATTGCCGGTGGCTTGTGGCTGGACTGTATCTTCGCTGCACCTTATCAAACATTGTACATTTGAACAGTGCCTTAATTTTAGTGATAAATCGGGGGGGGTAGGTGGTTCACCTGGGACTGTCACAACCGAGGGACTGAGCAAAGCAGGGAAAGTGGGGAGCAGCTCCCTCTTCCATCAGTGAGGATGATGCTCAGTAGTGCTGGGTTACAGAACATGGGGGAGGTGGGATGCTTCTTACTGAATTGCTGCACCTTTATGCTTTTCATCCAGGACTTTTCTGATAAAGGAGGGCCAGAGAGGAAGCATCCAAAGAGCGACGCAGGTGTCCGAGCTTCTGCTCACCTCACGGCTGCGGAAATCTCCGTGCTGGTGGTGAGGGAGGATGTCCTTCGCTGCAGCCAGGAGGGAGGAAGAGGCGAGGGGCCGGGCGCCCCAGTGCTCTTCCTGAAGTGCCCATCATTTTGGGTTAGGTGTCAGCACCATCAGTCCAGGGGCTGTGCCTCTGTCCCACAGGGGGCAGGTAAATAGAGGAGGAAAGATTCAAACTGGTGATTTGTCACTTGGTTTTGCTGGTAAGTCCTCTAAACAACGAACAGGCAATCTGGTAACAGGCCACAGGTTTCCCAGATGAAAACCAGCTCGTTATCACGTAGATGTGAGTATTTTCTGATAAAGAGTTTCTAAAATGGAGGCGTTGGCATGCAATTCTGTATGAAAATCACATATATATCTAAATGAAGGCTGCATTATTTAAGTACACTGACAGAAGACGGTACACTGAAGTATTTTGTGCATATTTGAGATCCTTTTTCCTTTGAGGCAAAACTTTAATTTTTCTAGAGCTAAAAGGTGTTTAAATTAAAAAGGAACAGTACAAAATAAAAACCATCAGCCTCTGTCCCTGAAGAGGCTGTACTGCAGCAGAGCATTTAGCAAGGACCACGTTGTTACCTGCTCCAGTGGCAGGATACCGGTGGGCAGAAGGACACTTCCAGGTTTTCACAGACCCTGCTGATGTGGCTGTAGTGTTGGCAATCAGGTAGATAATACCACGCCTGCATTTTATTTTAAAGTGCTGTTTTACTTGCACAGTTCTCTATTGTTGTAAATCAGTTTCTTAAAATGTATGGGGTTTTCTTCCTCCTCCCAGACCTGTACAGTTCAATACTTCTGAATATTTGATCATATAAGCATTAGACTCTAATCTCCAAGCCTGTGAAGCAGGTTGTGTGAAGTACCACAGAGTGAGATCTGTCATGAATGGTAGCAGCCCTGTCCTGCTGCTACTCAGTTAATGGGGGAAAGGCTCCAACTTGTCTCAGTATTGCATTCAGCAAGCAAATCTTCATGTTACGCCTTTAAATCAAAATGCACAGTGACACCCTAGACTAGTACAGTGCCTATCGGAACTGTACGTTTCATCTAAACATGTCTTGGAGACTATTTATTTTCTCATTATGAAGAACATAGCGGCCCAATGTAAATGTCAGTGAGCTCAAAGCATTTTGTGCAATGAAATGGACAGATCTAAAACAGTAGCAATAGCAAGTCAGGCCTGAGTCCTAGGAACTGAGCTGAAGAGCTCTTGCTTTCCCTTTTGTTTTTTTAAGCACTCTGCGTTCGGGTTGCACTGCCCACTAATTTGAGTCTCAGTCGGCCTCAGAAGAGCAGTAACTTTGCACACACCTCTTTCCCTGAGAGGGCAAGAAATTATTCTTCATAAAGTAGATGATCTAGCAGGTTGTGGTGTGGGGGGTTTGGTTGTTTTTTAACAAATATTTCCTTAGCCTGGATTTAAACATTCCCATAGACAGTAAGGGAAATGTGAATGATATGTCCTTCATGGTGAGCAGGTGTGTTGGTGGGAAGGAGTCTCCTGTGTGCAAACAGGGCAGTGTACAAACCGTGTGGTGGTCAGTTTTGTTGTCTGCAATCGGTAACACTTAGGAAGAGACAGTAAAGCATCTGGAAGAATATTTTGAAGTACACATGTATTGTTTTGGTGAAAACATCAGCAAAAAGCCAGAAAATCTTTTTGAATTTCACCATGATGAAACAGAGTCCCTCTATCAGAACATCTAAAAAGCAATCCTGAAGTCCCCAGTGTTAATGATCAACATTGATTACAAGGTGATTTTTCCAACAGAGAATCAGCTCACTAAAAAAGCATCTTGCTGTGCATATATAGCACATAGCAGTCTTTATTAAGGGATCAGCTGATTATTATTCTGCTACTGGCTTTTATTTTCTTCTTCTACTCCCTCTCTTGCAGGAAGGCTGCATACAAATACAGCAATCGATTGAGAGGAGATGTTCTTCCTTTACGAGATTAATTACAAACATAGGGATGCTGTGTCTAGCCCACATGTATGATTGATCTTGTAGGAGGAAATGCAATAGGAAACTAATGCTTCCTTTTATCCAGTAAGCAAAGTTCAGAGATGTTTACATTCTGCTAGGTAAGCACAGCTGTCTAAAGACGTGAAGACAGATGGACTGTCCTGTCAGCACAAATTCATGCCGAAGTAACAGGCTACACCGTCCCTGCGGACCTCTCTCCGGCCAGGAGGCTGTAGGGCCAGAATCACCAATTTAGCAAACAGCTTAATTGTTTCACATTTTAATTAGCAGGGAGATCCAGGCAGAGCCGACGTGCTACGAGGGGAAGGTGTTGGTGGACCATGCTGGTGGGGCTGCGGGATGAGGAGGAAGGCTCCTGGTGATGCTGAGCACGGGGTGGCCGTCGCAGGGCAGCTTTTCAGAAATTGCAAGGGCTTTTTCTTTAAAACCTGGCTGGTGTAAGGAACGATCTGTGTATTCGCTCTCAGTAGCTCACAGCATGTGGCTGTGGAAGCATCTGCAAAAAGTGCAGCGCTTAGCTGCCCTTGTTTCTATTTGTATATAAACATAATCTTACGAGCCCTGGATTTGGCTCAGGGTCCTTCTGAAAAGGTTCATTTCATTCTTGGGCACAGGCTGGCACTTGTATTTAGGCTGAGAACCAGTGTCAGAGGTGATGGATCCAGCTAAGTGACTCAGCCTTCTTCCTCACGGTATTTTAAATAATGGATGTACTACTGCTGATATTTAACTCCTGCCAGAGCTGCTGAAATATATGGTGTGTATAAAATACTGATACAGCATTGAATCTCTGCTCAGGCAGAGGAGGAGATCTCCACCTGGGACTGGTTTTCTCAAAAGGAAAAAGAAATCTGAGGGAGGAGGAGGAGTGGGGAGCCCAAGCCATAATATCTTGTAACAGTGTAAAAATGCCCTTCACCTGAGGCAGTAAAGCAGTCAGCTCTAGCAGCGTGTTGACGGAGAAACCTGAAATCGATACTGCAGTCTGCGTTATATTTATACAAGCATATGCACTGCGCTGATGACGAGGGAGAGAAAGGGCTGTTCCCTGCGTTAAAATAATTAGTGTAATAAATACAGCCTGGTGAGCGCCAGAGGACGTAGGGATCCCTTTGTTCACATCTCGCCACGTAGAGCTGGGTAAGCAAGTCTTGTGGAGTTAAGCTCAGAATTTACTTACCCTTTTATTCTCTGTCCAGAGGTCTCGAACAGGATGTTCTGCTGATGCCAGAATTAACAAGCGACACTGGATCTCTGCTGCCTCGAGCAACGTCGAGGATTTCAGGGGTCTTTACTTTTTCTTCTTTCTATCATGCAAATCCTACCTGATAAACATGGATCCGTTTGCTGTTTAGCAGTCAGTTTCCTAGGCTTGACAAAGGTTATTGCAATAATTGGTGTTCCTCTTCTAATAATTAATGTTAATGAGTCCACTAAACAGTAAACAAGACAACAAAGAACTGTTAATGAGACAGTCTTTACTCATTTGTTTAATCTTTTAGTAAGATAATGGGCGATAAATATATCGCTATTCAGCCATCTTCAAGTCCTTAATGCGTGGAGAGTGTTTTAAAAAGCGATTTGAGCTGATTTTTTACACTTGCATTTAGTAAATTTGGCTGACTGGGTAGGTGGGGCGCCTGAAAGAATTGGGAGACCTATATAATTAAGTGCCTTGACATTCTGCTTCTGAAGGACATTGGCGGATATCCAAATGCTATGTTCTGCTCTCAAACCATTTAATTGAAACCATACAAGGGGGGGGGGGGGGGGGGGGGGCAAAAGAGAGGGAGATCTTGGCAAAAACCTTATGTGCAGTTTTTCGCTATTGGATTGACCAGACAGGGCAACAAAGCTGATAAAACAGGATTAGCAAAATTGCATTGTTGGATATTATATGCTGTGTGACATGTACTACAGCAAAGGAATTTGGCAGGATTAACCTGCAGAGGATAAAGATGTACCAGACAAGAGGGCTGAATTAATAGACTGCTGTGACCAAAGCAAGGAAATCTATTTGCATGGGATATTAAGGGCAGTAATAACCTTGCGGGGTGGGGTTGCAGTTGATGTCCCGAGTCCTGCACTGACCCTGCACCTGAGTCCTGCTTACCACCCAGAAATTCAGCATACAAAAAACAGCTTGTTGGCACAGTTTCTCGTTACACTTTCCTGTTTCTAAATATAAAAAAATGCTAATTCCTAGGCAGGATTATCTGCATTATTGGGTTTTTTGTGGTCCGCCCCCCCCCCCCCCCCCAAACTGAGAAGTTTATTTTCCAATTTATAAGAGATGAGATTCTTCTCGTAATGCACTAATGTCATCCTAACGTAAATATTTGGTTTTGGTGGTTTTCCTCAGGGCTTCTAGACCCAGCCGGTGGGATGGCATGGGGGAATGCAGTTCCCTAGCTGCTAGTTACTCAGCTGTCATAAGAAAGCTTTCAAAGCACATAGTGTTAAAGAACATGAAACCTATTGCCAATAGATGAGTGAATAAAATCATACTAAGTAAAAATGGGAGAATATTAAAATTTCAGCTCAGACGTACTCTAAGACTACATCAGACTCTTTGGCTGAGGGCGTAAAGAAGCAGAAAACCAACCTCCATCTCTGGTACATTAAGAGGAGAGAAAGCCTTAGAGTAAGTGCTCATTTCTCACTTGTACAACATATAATACTGGTTTTTACTTGAAAAGGCTTTTAAATTGGCTTCTTCAGGGAGCAAGCAATGCATATACAGTAGCCTGCTTTTTTTAAGTAGTCTGATATACTTCAGCACAGATTGCATGAAAGGTTTCAGAAGGATTTAAACAACCTTGAAAAAGGCTCGTATCATTTGTTTTTCTTTTCCCACCCACAGTACTGGTGGCAGACTTTAGTGTTCCCAGGGAACAGAGAACATACAAAAAGTATTTGGCATTACTCTTGTGTGTGACATAATGTGCTTCGTCAAGTGTACTCAGTGCCACCACACACGGTGAAAGATCTGCTCAGGGGAGACGATTCACCTTCATCTGGCATTATCGTGTCACCATTGATCAGCACCAGCCACAACACAAGTTCAGCTTTCAGGCTCTTCCTTTCAGGGTTGAAGGCTGAATAATAGATACGCATAAAATATAAATACATTGGTATTTTCAATGTGTTAAAATTCCAGAAACTGCTCTTTAAATAAAAGCTCTGTAGTACAACATGACTTAGACTTCACAAGTGTACACACATGCACAGGTGTCAAGAAATTTAGCTCCATTTCCTACAGCGACTAAATTGCATAACCTGTCTCTCTGGGATGTCTTCTGTTAGTGCATATGTTAATCACTTTTGCCCAGGGACTAAATGTGACCCTGTCTCCCTTCTCTGCAGGGGAAAGACAGTGCATGAAGTTTCCTTCGGATTAAATTGGGCAGTGGGGACGGTTGGGGGGACACTTCCTTTGTCAGCAAGGTCGGAAGTTTTGCCGCCACATCTAACCCATTTCAGGAGAACTATTAAAAACCAGCAGTTTCTCCCTGGAGGTTTGCTAGGCTTTGCATCACTTTTTTTTTGTCCCGTTTGCTTAAGGACTCCTGCAATGGGTCCTCATCCCAGGGATAGTTCCAAGCTGATTCACAGAAACTCTTTTGGGTTTTGGTTGCTGAGGAAAGTCTGTATTACACAGGATGAAGTTCATTATTTGCTTATTTTTCACATGTGCCTAGATGAATTAGCCCAAAAAGGAGTTGTTGGTAACCCCTTAAGAGTGACCTGACTATTTCAAGCAGGTCATTGTACCATCCATGCAGCATTTTGAGGGGAATTGGGGAGAAGCCTGTGTTCGCTTCCACGTTTTTTTGTCTGCTTGAAAAGCTGCAGGACTGCCTGGACCTGTGCTCTCCCCAGGGCCGTTCCTGTAGTGCTGCAGCCCTGCAACACTGAACTCTCTCGTGCTGCCCGAGAGGCACGCTGCGTGCAGGCTACCGTGGTCAGCGTGCTCACCACCATCAGCCCTACGCTGGCGAGGGAGATTTTTTTTTTTCCCTTGAGCAATACAAAAGCCCCAGAATCCATAACTCCCTGTGTGGTTTTAAAAGAGGATCAGCTTTCCTGGGCAGCAGTGGGTTGTGTCCCTCAGCTTCTGCGAGCTCCTGAGGGATGGGTGCCTCAGAGGGGAATGAAGGGCCTGCATTCATGGGTCCCAGCAGGACTTTTGTGGGGTGGGGGCACCTTCCTGAATGCCCACACAGTGGGCAACTTCTGGGAACGGACCACGGATGTGCTGGTGTCTCACCCACCTCAGAGGAGCGCACAGGGTGCAGGCGTGAGGGTTAATGGCAGCATCGTGCTCGGGAAGCCACGTGGTCCCTGGGGCACCGCTCTCCTTTTGACAACGTTCTGGGATCTGTGAAAAAGCAGCCTGTTTCTCCTGTGTCTCTGAGGGCTTGGCTGAATTTCTAGGTTGCTTCCCCCACCTGCCAGCCTCCAACCCTCCTGAGATGAGCGCAGGAAATGAATAGCAAGAGCGCAGCTGTACACGTTACCGCATCGCTCTGCAGGGGCCACCTCTACGAAGCAGTAGATCTTGAGTGCAGAGCCAGTTTGCCACTTTTATTTCTTTTTTTTTTTTTTTTCCCTTGGAGAGATACACCCTTCACACTTTTGTATTTTAAACAGGCAGGGGTGTATAACCTGTGGGATCGATGGACCTAACCCTGTCACTTTGCTTTCCAGCGTGTGGTGGTGTGGAAGATGGACCCCGGAGGAGGGCAGAGCACGGAGGAGCCCGGCGGCGGGGACCCCATCCGGGGGACCCCTTGGGTGCCGTGCAGCAGCTGGTGTTGTGAATCAGGCCGTCACCAGTCGGAGAACGGCTACTTCACAACACCAGGGTCGCACCGCACCACGGTTCGACCGCCGGCCGGAGAGGAGCAGAGGTTCCCGCGGGCAGGCAGGGGATGTGGAACACCTCCTGGCTGCCTCTGCCCAAGCCCAGACCTGCAAAGGTAATCAGGTGCTCAACTCCTATTTAGGCACCAGCCTCCCACTGAAGTCTGAAATAGAAGTTAGGCCCCTAAATATCTCTGTGGGTCTGGCCCCGAGACCCTGCCTTGCTGTGCAGTGCAGAGCAGAGCTTCAGCAGGCACGGGGCAGTGCTGTCAGCAACACGGTCACTGCCTGTTTGCATGCGGTGTGAACGCTAAGGAACGGGTAACTTTTATTAAGCTGTGGCAAATAGCGAAAAAAAACCCAAACAAAAACCCTTTGCGTGTTCCATGTGTATTTCTCCCTGACAGTCATGTCTGTGGTCCTTGCCTGTGACTAGTCCTGATCCTTTCCGTATCTAGACACCTGATCACATGTTCTCTGTAAAAGATGCTGTACATACCAGGAAAAAAGCCAGACTCCTTGGAAATGACACTAAAACAGCCCTAGGTGTGTTGTAATGAATGAAAAAGCACCAAAAATAAACAGTGGGGTTGTCCAGAAGTGGTACGAACAGCTGCTGTCCTTAAAATAGAGAAAACGTTTGATTTTGCATTGCTTAAGCAACCCCTCATAAATCATTAGGCATAGAGGGACAGCGAAGCACACTCAAACTGACCCTGTCTGGGTGTGTTTCAGGTCTGAAACACAGGCTCTTTCCTGCCTCTTCCCTTGCACTGCAACACCAGCATGATGTTAGTTTGAGGGGAGTGGGTTACAGCAGAGTGCTTTCCACCAAACCCGGGTCTTGTTCACGGAGGTCAGCACAAAGCTGATGGCCATATACAATCCCTTAAGTCAAACTGAAACACTGTTCAGTTTTGATCTCTGAAAGCAGCTATCTGCCCTTGGACTTGGGATGGGGTTTTCTCTGGTGGGTTTTCCCTTCTTCCCACCCCCCAAGATAGTCTAGCTGTATGCTCTTAGGTGGGTGTTGGCTGGCTGTTCTCTTGTATGACATAAAACACTGGAAATGTCTAAAACAAAGAGTGGAGAAATGCAGAAAGCAAACAATCAAGGTAACAGAACTGATGAGGGATTTTTTTTTAAGTTTTCTTCATTATCCTAATTCATCTGATTGAAGCTGCCAGTAAAAATGACTTAAATACCATCCTGGATGTATGATTGCTGGCGGGGAGATAGACGTAGGGGAGATTCAGGATATACACAAGATCAGAAATAGCATGGGACAGCCTGGAAATGCAAATGAAAGGAGACAAAGATGGTTACGTTAGACCCACCCTAATCTTTCTGTTCAGGTGGGCTTCCTACAGAAGTAACCCTGAATTCCTTTCATAGCAAAAGGTCCACAGCAACGTAAGAGATATATGGGAGGCTCACTCATACATTAGGAGAGGGCAGCCTGTTGATGCAGGCTAGCATTGGGTTGTTTTCATTGATTAGAGGAAAAGCAAGACTGTATTTCTAGTTCAGGCACTATGGCAAGGAGTATGAATCTGTCGACCTAACATGCAAGAAGTCTGTTTTATTAAACTTGTTCTCTGCTAACACAAACTGTGTGCTCTGTGTGGTAGTCTCATTGTTCATTATAACCTTGTTTTAAAGCTCGATACCTTTCACTCCAGGGTTTGTTTCATGGGGTAAATTACACAATTCTTTAGAAACAGGAGGCAACAATGAAATAACCCCAATAACGCCTGTACACACTGGTTTATGTAGCAGCTATTCATATATAGAACTAAACACCATTTCATCTTCTCTTGAGAGCCAGAAACCTGTTTCACCTACTCAGCTTCTGTCAGTAAATACACATAACATTTGAAATAGGTTAATGCTTAATATCCACTGCCAGGTGACCTGATAGACTACTTCCGTACTTCTCCAAGTATGATATGTGGAGACAGGTCATTTTCAGTTCCCTTTGTTAAAGAATTTTCTCGGGAACATCACACTTTGGAGGTACTTTTGGGGCATTTATTGTACTCCCTGTTTCTAACTTGAATCCATCACACTTTATGCTCTTCTAAAGTGATTTCCTAGCAAATTAATGCATGCCATAATGTAGGACTGCTACTGAAAGTCAAGCACTCCTGCTTGTCATTAAGGAGCGTGATCGTGTCATTTTGTGAGGTGGATTGCAGGCTGAATAGCCAACCATCAGCTTCAGGTGATGGAAGCAATTTCTGTTTGCTCCCTTCAGCAGTTAGAAGTACTTGATGTTAGCATGTGCTGCAGTGAAAGGTGAATGCACAAAATAAATAGTTCAATATGAGTTATAAATTTGTGTGAGTGTTCTTCTTAAATAAGTGCTTACAGTTCATGTTCATGTCAACCCCAGTTCTGGCTGCTGAGCTGGAAAAACAGGGGTTCGCTGGGTTTCTGGGTAGCCCCCAAAATGGGAGGCCCTTGCAGTCTGTGGGTACGCCTGGAGAGCTTTCTGGTGCTTTCGAGATCCTTTCTTCTTCTTGTGTACTATTATAAAAAATGGTAGTTTACCCCCCAAAATACCCCATTAGAATTGTTGAAAGGCCTAATTTATAATCTTAATAAAACACTGTGCTCAGCAGTGGAGAAAAAAAAGAGCGAAGTCTATCAAAGCCGAAATGCTGGGCTGTAATCTCTTATGAGATATTTTTAAGGGGTTGTTATTCTGAAAGTGCTTTTTGTATTTAAGCAAATAATATTTCATTTCACCCTTGAACCCTTTAAAATCTAAATCTGATGGGTTTATTTTCTCAGTGCATCCACTTAGTACTACGGGTGTTCTTCAGTTATTTTGAATGGCTGTCTTTGTTTCCTTCATGGGCTCACCAGCAGTGCACATAGCACTTCAGAGAGTAGCATCCTTGTAAATTTTGTTCTCTTTCCCCTGCATGCAAAAGCCAAGCTGACAAGCACAGTAGGGCTCAGCATCTTTCACTTTCTGGGTTCGCACGCACTCTGCTTTGTTATCGTGGGGTTCCTCATGAAAAGTGCCATTAACGGATTTCTGTTTCATCTCTTTAATTGGGCTTCCTCTTTGGCAAACAACTAATACGAAATTAAAATGCTATTTCAGGCAGCATTGCAAAGCAAACAGTAGGTGGGACTGAATTTTGGTACCCACAAACCTGAGTCAGGTTTTATTTCAGTGCTATAAAAGCTTCTCAATAGGAGGGAGAAAATACAGAAACAGTCTTCAGGCATCTTAACACAGTGAGCAAGAGGTGACGCTAAGGAGGAGGAAAAGGGGCTTGTTCACAGCTACTGTTTTAAAAACTAAAGTAGGAGTTTGATAGGAAGGCTGATCAGATTAAATAACCTATGAAACTCCCGTCTGTTTATTCTGTGCTTGGCACTTTGAAATCGTTTCTGTGGGACTTGTGCTTTATCCAGCATGTGGCAAAAAGATGGCCGGTGGCAAAGAAAGCAGGAAAACAGAAAAAAAAGGCAAAATGAACAAACAAAAAGGAGCTGGGAGGGAAGGGACATTGCAGCAGACATTGAGGCCGTGAGGCCAGTGTGCCTCACTGCAGCTGCCCATCCCACCAGCAGCAGCAGCAGCAAGCAAGGCAACAGCAAAAGCGTGAGCCGGAGAGCAAGCACCGCTCAGCTGACGGCACCGAGTGGACATTATCTCACTGTGGGTGAAGCAGCTGTGAAATGTGGGTCTTGGGCAGCAGAGGCCTTGTGCTACTTCAGCACTTGATTTCCATAGCCCTGTATGTATTGCTGTGATTGCTCTGCAGTGAGGCGTGCCTGGTGATGCCTAGCTTGGTCACCCTGTAGTAAATGACTGACAGAGATTTTTTACAGTTCACAAATGCAAGTCTATATATATTAGATACATATTTTTAGAAAAATCAGAGTCCACCCACTCAGGCCTCAAACATGCATGTAAAAGGGGCCAAAGCATCCCCATTGGGCAATGAAGTGGCACCACAAAGAGCATAAAAATCATGAAGTAAGGCTAAATAACCATTTCACTCAAAGTTTGATGTAAACAACAGAAGAGAGTAAGCAGTCTCTGAAGATCACATAAACTACTCAGAGAAGTTTTATAACCCTTTCTCTAAGGATATTCTCCCTGCTTAAAAGCCAAAGCAACGGAGACTTTGCTGTGTCATACTCCTTGTCTTTATGTATATTCCAAAAATTATGATGCTTCTTTGACAAACAGTCACCTCTGTTCTTTAACAAGACTAATTACGTGTGCCTCAGTAAATGAGTTTTTACATTGCATTTGATTAGACTTAGTCCTCCAACCATGCAGTAGCAGGAAAGAGCTGCCCACGTGTGCAAGCTTAATGCATGCAGCTCTCACCACCACAGAGACCGTTTTGAAAAAGATGTACAGAACAGCCCAGCCAGACACTCTCTGCTGCCTGCTTCATGCCAGGAAAACTCCTCTGCTCCCAGGGGGACACGGGCACTATGCTGGGAGGGAGGCTGGGACCAGTCGCCCATCCCTGTGCCACTGCAGCTTTGTCCCCCACTGCTGCTCTGTCCACAGAGTCCGGGGAAGGGGCTTGGGATGGGCTGGTTCGTTCCTGGGCTGGGACAGCACAAAAAAGCAGAACGAGGAAGAGACCTGAGGTCTGTATTAATATTTTGAGTGCATGGCATCAGTTAAAAATTTTGGCAGTTTGGGAAGAAACGCCCAGTTCTAGAGAACTCTTTGGCATATGTCAAAACTCAACATCCAAATACATTGTCCCCTGTATGCCTTTAGTGAAGTGGTTATTAAGATGACTAAACCTGTATTTTAATTCCTTCCTTTGCATAGGGGTCTTATGGCCTGAACTCTTTCTACCCTGGTCTCCCTGCCATTTGGGATGTGTAGCTGGGGTAGCACGTGTGTCCCTGGGCTCGCCAGGAAAGCCAGCAGCTCCTCTGTGTGAATAGCAGCCGTGGACGGAAGCGGCTGATAAGGCTGCAAATTACATTTCATTTCCAAAGCTCCAGCTGAATTTCATAGCCACAGAGATGCCAGATCAGGTAGAGGTCTGAGGAGGCAGCTCTTTGTGCTGGTTTTACCCCTCCCTGTTGAAGCACATTTCTGCAGGAGAAGCTGAGAAATTCCTGTAGCTCGCACCCATTACGATAGCGAGAAGCACTTGGATCGTGCCAGAAAACAAGCCCTGTGAGCTGGCATAGAAAGTCCTTGGGCAGGCCAGGAAAGGCAGCGAGGTGGCAATCAGGGCCCTGCCGGGAAGGGGGGCAGTGATGGGCACCCACCCAGCTGCTCCCCTCTCCAAAGCCTCCCCTGACCACCGAAACGCATGTAGGTGCCCACCACCCTCAGCCGATGAAGAGCGGGATGGTCTTCTGGAAAAGACACCGCTCTCTCCACATGCCTGATATCTGGCCGTATTCCTTGCCAAATGGCAAAAGGCTTTAGCGCTGACAACCTACAGGGGTTTTACATGACTATTTTTTATGATGTAAAAATACTAGTTTCCATAGTAACAGCCATGTGGGCCAGCACTTACCCAGCTCTGGAGATACGCTGCAGAAGACTCTCGGAGAATAAAAATCCCCACGTGCCCCGGGAACCACTGCACATCAGCAGGGTGTTTCCAGGGGAAGCACTCCTGCTCTCCATAACCTCTCCCTTCGCTAGATTTAATATATCTAGTTTATAATTTTATTGTTCCAAATAAACTTTTGTTGTTGTTCTACCTTAGGGACCTCCAGAGAGACCCGTAACACAATGGCAGCATCTCCCACGTCATCTGCAGTGTGCGTTAACTCTCTGGTGAAAAGCAGCTGCTCTTTTCCTCCAGGAATGGTTTTTGATCTCTTCCCACTTTCAGCTAGTCTAAACCCCAAAGTATTGAATAGCATTCTGCCGGCTGCCTTGCTGAAAAAGCCCTTCTAGTTTCATCCCTTGAATTAAAAGCATACTGTCTTCAAGCTTTGAATTCAAAATGGCAACGTCTTTGCTGCTTAATGACAAGGGAAGGGAAGGGGAGCTGGTGACTGCTCCCAACAGTATGTGCCGAGGGAACAGCATCACTCATCCTGTCATCGGGGCAGAAGTGTCTGCTGTCAGGGAAAAGTAACCTAGAAATCCCACACCCCAGCAATGCGACCGTGAGCGTGCAGGCAGCTGCCTGCGGTGGGAGGTGGTGCATGCCCTGGCACCAAGGTGAGAATAACCCCAGGGCCAGGGCAGCCAAAATGAGCTTTCCATGCTCTGGACTTCAACAGGCGGCTCAGTCCTGGGCAGCTTTGGGTGGAGTTGGCTTGTTTTAACCCATGTGAAAGAAAGCCCACCTAGTTGGGGCTGGGTTTTTTGCCTTTGTAAACAAAGTAGCTACGTTTGTGCTGGGGAAAGGGGTGACGTTCACCAAAAAGCCTCCCCGTCCCTGCCGGGATGAGTGAGCAGCTTTCCAGCAGCCTAATACCGTTAACACAGATGCCTCCGGCACAGCACAGCCGAGCTCCCCGCTCAGCCCCTGCCCTTGGCTGCCCCTGTCCCACGCACGTCACAAATTCAGGCACCTTCACCGGGGCTGCAGCTTTGTTCACAGGAGCTGAAGCCTTACTCCCTCAAAGCTAAGCTCCAGAAAAATACCACATTGCAAAATACAGATGTTTCATAGTGACGGAAATAGTCAGTGACCAAGAAAACCCTCACGCGAGCTTTCTTTTTTAATAAAGCAAACTGCATTGCCTTGTCATGTGAATTAATATCCCCACAGCATGGCTTTGTGTATTTATTCCTTGCTGATGTTGCTTTTGATCACTACTAGCTGAAAATGAAATATCAGATGCTTCGGGGCTGCTGTTAGGACAGATTCAATGAGATGAAAACGCATTTCAGGAAATACCACTGAAGCCAGTTTTTGTTTTAATTTCCAGGGACACGCAGGGCTCCAATTCCCTGGACACAGGAGGAATTGCAGTCAAAGAAAGGCACACTGAAAACACACATCAAGAGTCTGTCCTCCCAACCCACAGGAGCAAATGTCATTCAGAGGCATTGCTGTTATCCCCCTCAGTCACAAGACTCTTCCTTTTGAAGGCAATATTTGGGAATCCACGTCCCTTCCTTCTCAGGCTTTTTGAAGAGGACGTGGTCCCTGAGCACAGACTGCAGTCAGGGCTGTAGCACCCCGGCACGCTGTGTGCTGGTCCCACAGCCCCTGTCCATCTGTCCGTCAGTCCATCAGTCTGCCTCATCAGTCCTGTCTCCAGGTTACTCAAAACTCCACTTCGGTGACTGACTTTCTGCCCGGCTCATGGCCTCGCAGGCAGGTCCCCAGCTGAAGGCATCACCCCTTGCTTGGGGAGCATGGGGAGCTTTTCCCTAGCTAAGGTCCTCTTCTCACTCTAATTTGGGATAACCTCCTTTCTCTTCTTGAATTTATATCCCCACATACCCCTCTGGGAGGTGTACCTGATTGGGGAGCTGGTATGAACATCAGATAAGGCATGAGGTGCTCCTGTTACTCAACACTTGTAATTACACAACCGGCCTAAGGCAAATAGTGCCAGACCAGATGATTTATGCTGTGTAAGTAAGTCACTGCTTTTCACAATCATCTGCTTTGTTCAAACCCGACATCAATCAGTTTAACCTACATCTGAAGAATCGGGTCTCTTCTTATTTAAGCACATGAATGGAATCCACTGAGTCTCATAGTTAGATCTGGTCAGGAAAAAAATTGAGTTTTCCCCATACATTCAGAGAAGGAAAAATCCATATTTGGAAACAGTTTAATTGAAAAAGTCAGACACTCTGTTATTGAACATAACCCAGATTAACAGTGAAAAACTCCAGGATTTTCTTAGAGGGGAAAAAAAAAAATCCAAACCACTTCAAAATGCAATTTTTCCTATAAAAATCGGCATTAAGTGGGGGAGACCAAAACTTCTGCCCACACCATCGTCCCCCCACAGCGCAGTGGCAAGGGTCCAGGTGCCCTGAGTGTCTCCTGCAAGAGCGTAGGATGGGCAGGCACAGCTCTCCTACCACCCCTGCTGTGCCAAGGGGGCTTAAAAGGCCAAGAAATTTGGTCCCTTTCAGATTTTCCTTCAGCATTTCCCCAGCTTTCTCTGTGTAGGCATTGCACGTAGCACAGTGGGGTTATGACACACAGCAAGGTTTTCTAAACACTTGTACAAGTAATAATAAAAAGCCCTGACCATCCCCATCTGGGTGTCTCATAAAAACGGATTTAAAGACCTCATGGGCTACAGACAGGGAGGGACAGAGCCTACAAAGAGGCTGACAAAATCCCACCACCCTGTTGCAAGGTGGGGAGGAGACCTCTGATGCTCTACAGCCCAAAACTGGGTCACAACCACCCACATCGCCATTTTGGCTCAGTTTCAATCTTGATGTCCGCACCTCTCCAAAGACTGCCAGATGGGGGAAGTGAACAAATTAAGTTTGCTGCCACATCAGCCCAAAAACTTTGTAGCAAGGAAACAGACCTTGGACCTGGTGTTCTTAACAAGATCCAAGGAAACCCTCTGCCATGTGGGAGGCTTGTTGGGGGCATGTTTCTGTGCATAGACCAGCATCAGTCACCTGCAGTGTGAATGTAGTAATGCAAATATACTGATGAAGCGATTCAGGAATTAGGGAATAAAAAACCTTATACCTTCCTCCTGTCCAAAACTGTAGGTTGGGAGAGGAGGAGATAGCTGGGAAGAGTCCTAGTGCCTTTGGGAAGCAAAAAAAGTTATATTGTGTTCATTTTAATTACCCTGCAAGGGAGCACAGCAGCCTGGGTGAGTCTCCTGTGATCGCACAGCAGGGTGTTGTTTCAGCGTAGTAAAATACAGCAGAAAAAATACCAACCCAGGTGAGAGTTTCTGAAACTCTTCATCAAGTCTTTTCTCTTTCCCCAGATAACCCAAGCTCTCTTATATGTCCATGACACAGTAATTTCACCTTTGTTTAGAGCAGAAGGTACTGAAATGGAAACTTGGGGGGTAAAAAAACCCTTCCAGACTGAAATCAAAACAAATCACTTTTTTGCATGTTAATAAGGCTCCTGATTGAAAGTGTTCTAGCTGTTCACGGAGGAATATCAACAGTAGATGCTTCTAATTTAAGCCTGGCTAATTAAAAGCAAAAAGAAAAAAATCGCTCCCCTAGAAACAGCCGCATACAAGATGCACTCACCCAGCACATTTCATCAAGCTCCGCTTATTATAGCTGGGTTTAGGGAAACAAACCCATGGCTTTTTTTCTCTCTTACTGGGTGGGGTTTTCCCACCGCACGTTGCCTCTAGCACCCTGCCCCTCTGCCGAGCCGGCGGCAGTGACCGGCGGGACCCGCAGGGACGTCCGTGGCTGCGACCTGTTCGGGGCTTCGGCAAGGCATCACCAACGGCACGGGGCATTAGAGGGGGCTGAGCTGGGACTGTCCCTGCGCCAGAGCCTGTGAAGATTGACAGCTGCCAGAGTGCCATCGGGAACTTGTCACAGGTGTGCTCTGACCCTTGCCCGGCTCGATGGTAAAAACATTAAACTCTGCCAGCCCCAGAACTGACCCCCTAAGAACCAAACCACTTCTCACCAATTTGGCTACAAGGATACTATGGGATATTGTGGCAAAACCCTTGCTAAAGCAGGGAGAAACGGCATCCACTGCCATCCCCCGGCCGCCAAGGCTGTCATCTCACCTCACCGCACCAAGCAATCTGGTTGGGCACGATCCTGCTTCCCCCCCCCCTTACCGATTACAGATCGGTAATTTCATTTGACAACGGCACACACAAATGATGCAAAAACTCAGGGAAAAAAATTAATGCAGGCAAAGCGTAGGAGGAAGGAGGGCCGTATCCTTGACTGCAGAGCGCTGGCGGTGTCCAGCGGGAGTCAGGAGAGTGGGAGGCAGTGAGATGCCACTTTCCCCAAGCAGCAGTTTTGAAGCAGAGCTATTGTAGAAAAAGCTGCTGATGGGCTCTCAAAAAGCCACCGAGAGCTTTGCGTTAACGGCTCGGAGGCGTACAGCTCGGGCAGCACGGCTGCTTACATTCACCGGTTCAAAAGCGATGGGGGAAAAGAGTCGGCTCCGTAAGCATCGGTTCTGTGCAGGCTGAGGGTACCTGCTCCCCGGCAGTGCCCATCCACAGCTGCTCTGCGAGGCAGCGGCCAGCCAGACCCATTTTCTCGCTACCCCTTCAGCAAGCATCCCTCTTCTCCCTGTGCTGGGTCTGGGCTCTGCAGCTCAAGCCGGGAGGAGAAATGTCGCCGTAAGTCTGCTGTCAATCAGCACATTCTCCCTGAAATGGGAAACAGGGTTTTGTTCTCTTTTTCCTTTTTTTTTTTATTTTATGGTTATTTATTGTGCCTCTTTGAATTTGCATCCCAAGGGCTTCTGTATGACAGAATGTAATAGTATTAGTCACCGTTTTACACATTAGGGAACATAATATTTAGCACTCATAACAATTTCCAGCTTCAAAGTGCCACACAAACATTAGAAATACACTGTATTTTTCCCTGTTTTTTTCAGGGATAGCTTGTACTTGCCTGAAGCTGTACCACTTCTCTTTGTGTTATCCCTCATGAGAAATGGGGCTTTTCTATCACCACCTCTGTCAACACCAGAGGATGCCAGTTTTCTGGCCTCTTACTCGGAGCAGCTCTGAACAAAAGGGACTTCCCTGGCTCCCCCTTTTCCCCATCCATCCACAGCTCCCACGCACCTACCATATTCCTGGCTACTGAAGTCCAAGTCCAGCATTAGACAGCACCAGCAGTGGTCAATCAGTCCTTCCTTTGGCAGCTTGTCCCATTGCTTGTAGGATAAAAACTGCAAGATGTTAAATTTCTTTCTTCTTTTCCTCTGGCGCTTTGCTTGTGCTGCCAATAAGCTCCTTCTCTGTACGGGACTAGAGACGTGTGTTGTAACCCACCTCATCGCCCCATGGTTTGAGTCTTGACAATGACCCAGGTGTCTTGCAACAGGCACGTTTGAACAGTGGAGGTCTGCAGAGCTCATGGAGGTAATGGTGAGGCTGCTCAGCATCATTCTGGGGATCAAAAGGACCTTGTCTAGTAAATCTGTCCCCTGAGAGGAATGCGGAATACATCTAATGGAGAAGTAATATCTACCATGTGGGAATACCCAGCTCGTGATGTATTCTCATAACTTTCACTTGTTTATTTGTTAGACTGCAAGAAATGCAATTTATATAATCGGTGACATAATGTTTTACATGCTATGACATTTTATGACTTCTTGGTCCCATACAGCAGCATATCAAAAGTGGTTAAGAGTTTAAAATCTGTTCTCTTTAACACCAGTAATTTTTCCACCTGCAAGGTTCTATGAAGTTCCTCCAAGTGTCCTGCAAAAGAGGACCAAGATAAACAAGCTTATCTGTTATTCAATATATTTCTGCATATATTACATTCCCAAAGGCCTCTGCACCTCTGCTGGAAAACATTTGGGATCCCCAAATCAAAAAACACCTCTTAATGTTATGTCTCAAATAAATAAGATTTTTTGATCCTTTGCATAACAGGTCTTAATCCTGCCTTCAATTTTACTGCGTTTAGGCAACTGAGAAAGAAGGATTAAAAATACCGTCTCAGCTGGAGACATCACACAGGATTTGTATTCATTCCCCAGCTGTGATTTGTAGCGCAATGAATTCTCAAGAAATATCTTAGCTTGGCAAGTGTATTCCTGGAAAAGAATGATTCAGGCTGGTATCTCTCGTGGGTCATCTAGCCTATCGCCCAGTAGCCATGGCTATGCTATGACATCAGTTGCACTGAAAGGTCTTCAGTGAAAGAAAAAGAAAAGTCCGTCATGGTATGTATGTCACACGCTAGATTTGACAAACAGAAAATCCCAAATCTAAGAACAATGAAGCACATAAATATGCCAATTCAGGAGTCATAACAATCCACAGTTTCCACAAATTGCACGCATTTTTCTTCCACCAGCCCCAGCCTTACACGCCTCATGCATTTTAATGCACACTTGCAATGTAAATGAGTTTCGAGTAACTCCTGTTTGTCAGCTGAACAAAACCCGAAAGTCTCAACCACAAAAAGTTTCTCCAGACTCAACAGATGATCAGCTGTGCTTCCAGCCTCAGCTTTTGCAGACGAGTCAGTGCCTGAGCTTTGGGGAAGAAAGGGCTGGGATGCTGGTCCTCAAGCATGCTGCTTTGGGAGGGGGGAAAAACTCGCAACCGGGAGATAGTTCTCTCAAATTAAATTCCCTGCCTACGTGCAATTGCCAGGTAGAATGAAGTCTGTAGCCCACTTCAGAAGAAGAATAAAATGTGCTGCCTCTGGGAACCACCACAGAAGCATCCATAGTTTCTACAGTGGTCAACTGCAAGCCTGTAGACATCTCAGCTGAGCAGGAACTGGGGACCAGTGCTCATATAAGCCCATGCGGCCCCCGGGCCCTTACCTCGTTCCTTAGTGCAGGCAGCCAGCAGCCAGGTTTTTCCCATGGTATTTCAGCTGGTGTCTTTTGGCACTTCCTTAATTTTATTTCATGATGGGTGGGGAAAAAAGTCATGGCTTACATTTCACTGAGTGCTTTGTACAATCACTCATTTGCGACAGATATAAGCATGGATGGATTCAGTACAACTTCTTAGCCACACATGAAAAACTCCCCAGCCTGCTCATGGAGGCACCAAGTTTCATACATCCATATGCACATCCCTCCTCTTTTCCTGGTTGTCTACAGGGACAGAGACCTACGGCATGTCATCATAACCCTCCTGCAGCCTCCAAGGCTCAGCCACCGACCAGAAGCTGCCTGTAACTTGCCCCAGTAAGGCTGGTACCTGCTCTCAAATTCTTTTTTCTCCTGTCAGATTTAAGCAGTGTCTTGTCAAATTAATACATGTATTTGATCACCTGCAAGGGGAGAATAAGGGTATAGGAAGGAAAGGACATCTCTAGGTTAGTTTTCATAGACTACCATGAAGTGCATGTCAGTGTGCGCTGGTGTAACACACGGTGGGACCAGTCCAGGGTGCAAACCAGATGTATTCTGGGTCTTCATGGGGCTCTGCTTCTGAACCTGCGAAGTTGGAAGCTCTGTTTTGCAGGATGATTGAGCCTACCATCATAGGAGATAAAAAAGGTTTGGTGCAAATTATGCCCTGTGTTCTCCCTGTTTAAATAGTTTTTTAGCACAACTCCTACTACAGAGCTGCCTCCAGCCTAACTAGCCAGTGGTCTTTGCTCCCAAGCTGGATGAGATGTGGCGAAGTAAAGTCTCTGTGCGAGCACCATTTCTAAACTCCTCCCAAGCCTTGCTCTTATGCTCTGGTCATCCAGGAAGCTCCCAGGAGGCAACGCGATCGCCTCGGCTCCGATTCACAATTTTTTCAGCAGAAGGCAAAAGAATTATATGGACTATAGCCACATCCCATCGGTGTGAGAGCACAGAGGATTTCTGTGGAGAGGACCATTTGAGCTTTGATGTATGGGATCAGGTCTATTCATATGTGGGCCATGAAAAGATCAGCTACATGAACAGTCCCCGTCTTCAGCTACATCTACCAAGCCCGTGCGGTACAGACTTGACCCAGGGAACCAGAGGCCCATCGCAAGGTCACAGTTTTTGAACAGTCTTACCAGCTGGGCTTGCACAGTCCTCCCCCAAACCAGTCATGGAGTCCCTAAGATTTTGCAGGGCTAGGTGTAACTTGCTGATATTTAGCTGGAGACCTTTAACGTATTTATTTATTTGAAACAGGTCAGAAGTGAAATAGGGCAGATAATAGATACTAAAACACAAATCTGAGACTTCTCCACTTTTGGGACAGACATTTTCCAAAGACTTAATCTGGATGCCTGCACCCACTTTGCTACCCAGCATTCTCCATATTAACATTTGCAAATGATGCTTTGAAACATTCCAGTTCTTTCAGGGCAGAGAGATTTCCCTGAAAGGAAACCCAAGTCAGCTATGATACATTGCTCTGCCTCTTCCCTTAGCAGGTCTCTGCAGAATCTGGGTGTCACACTGACAGGCAGCTGGTGAACTGGAGGCAGCAGTAACAGCCAGTTTTTAAGTAACATAGGTTGCCGATTCTCGTGTGCAAAAAGTGGGTGCGTGGAGACACCTAGGATCTAATATGAGGTTAAATCAGGGTCCTAACCTTGCCCAGGCTCACAGCAGAAGCATGTAATTCAAGGGGTATTGTCAAGAGTCTTTGCTCCAAGCACACACTTATAGAGCAGCTGGGAGGGAGTCATTCTTCCCCGGTGCTGGCTCCTCTGCATAAAACAGCATCAGGGTTGTCCAGGTTTACACTGCACCTCTTAAAGAGATGGTAGAAACTGCTCAATTTCTGCTTCTCCGCCCAGCCCACAAACCTAAAATAGACTCTGGATAAAGCCATGGCCTCGTGACTAGCTCTTGTGCAGACTGAATTAAAGCTATCACTGAAGGTGCCCCATTGGCAAAGCTAAATGGCTATACGTACTGAGTTCGGACAAAGCAAAGAACTGATAAAAGGCACTGAACAGCTTTAGAACTATTAGAAGATGTCACCTTCTTCTCCACCTGAAGAAGGAGGCGTTCAGCCAGAGCCTGTTCATTCCCTGTGACCCAAAAACCAGACACAGGGCCGCTGACTGAGCAAACTGAGCAGGAGAAGTAGGCAGCAAAGAGAATTTGGAGTGACTGAAGATCAGAATGGGTAGAGGGGGTCATAAAATAAATAACGAGATAAGGAGCCAGACGTGAAGCAGAGACGTCACGCAGAGCATCAAAATGAGCAATTGCCAGTGGGCAGCGCATCCATCACAAAGACATAGTATGTCGGAGGAATCTCACAGGTGACCAGGGGAAGCAGAAAAAAGCCCTGTGCTGCTACAGGACCCGCTCCAGGCAGGGGGCTGTCACTCCTCCCGCAGAAAATAGGAGTACAGGTGAGCAAGAGCCTTTTTATAGCAGTCAGTTAATTTAATGCTGCTCACAGCATAAGTGCAGCAAGAATGCAGAATCTCAAGTGTCAAGTAAGTAAATTTGTATTAAAGTAACTGCAATTATACACAGCCTACATCCACTCCCACGGGAGGCTGTGGCAGGTTTGTGATGGACTTCACTGGAAGCAGAATTAGGATGATAATCGATACAAGCACAGCCATCATTTTGCATTTTCTTGTAGCTGCCAAAGCCTATGATAGTAAAAAGCAAAGGGCTTTTTAGATTACAGAGCAAAGGCCTGCAGAGATTTCAGCTACTCTCTGAATAATGGCATGTGATCAAGTCCTTTTGTGAACAAAAAAAAAAAGAGAATTTCCTGCTACGTGCATGTAATTCCAATGCTGTGATAAGTTATTTGTTTCACTGCTAGTTAGATCACTGCACAGTGTTCAGTGGCACAGAAGGTTTTGGTCAATCAATGCATTTTTCATCTCTTGTATAAATACTGGTTTGTGCCTTAACTGTGTTAGCGGCAAATGGATCTCTGGTCTAACAAAAGCAAAACTAATTTTAGTGCTGTGAATAACCCACTGTGCTCAAAAATTAACCACTTCCTTCAATTACGCACACAACCAGGTAGCTGAAAAAAGTAATTCAATATATTATGAGTTTGATTGTTTTTTTGGAAAAAAAAAAAAAAAAAAAAAGGTAATAACAGAAAGAACAGCAGTTTGCCCATCCAAATGGTGGGAGGCCAGAGGGGATTAATGGGAGGCAACCAGTGCTGCGGATGGGTACCGAAGGTTGCTCCCTCGGTGCATCTGAAGTTGGTTGGGAAGAGAAACACTTGCTGAGCACCACTACCACAGAAAAGCTGAGGCCTACAAAACCGAATGTGTGATTACACCGATGAACGGCCAGTGCAAAATATGATTGTCCCTTCCCAGATAACTGTGGCTTATTCCACACTTCTGCTCTGAAGATTATGAGGAAAATCCTCATTTGGCTGCTGTGTCCTGCTAACCTAAAGAAATAGCAAGTTCTCTAAACAGAATTTATTTTCCAAGCAGATACCTTGATCTGCTTCAGAATGAGCCCAGACAATTCCCACGGACCGCACGCAAAGTGGACTCACTCACCATCTCCTCCAAGAGCCCACCTGCCTCGGAGCAACCTGATATCCCCAAAAGAAACAGGTGGGAGAAAGGAAAGTGCTAAGCACCCACTGTTCTTCCTGGGACACTAACTTTCTACTGACGAGACCTCTAGATTTCAGAAGGTACCTATAGAAGCATAGTGCAAATGACTTGCAAGGAGCCAGAAGCTCCCTTTTGCATCCCAAAACAGAAACTCACAGTTCGCTTTGCTCTTGTTTGGGGCCCGTAATGTCACTTGCCAGAAAACCTCAGTGGTTATCACAACGAACAGACTCAGACAAAAGAGAGACAAGAAAAAGGGACAGCAGTCCCGCAGAACAGCCAGACCAAAACGATGCAACCATCGCACGAGTCGCTGCTCAGGGAGCTGAGGCCAAGCTTCCCTGCACTGGCTCTCAGGGTGTGCACTGCCAGCCCACCGCTACCTCCTTGAATTCCCTTCTGAGCAGGCTCAGGTAGTGCTGGTGTTTGGGGGGGGGAGCAATATACAGGGCACGCTTTGGCTTTCAGGTGCTCCAAGAGGAGCTCAAAGACCTGAAGGAGCTTGAAATGGAGAAGAGGCTCTATCCACCGGCAAGGCGTGTGGAGAGCTGGACCCAGGTGGGGTTAAAATCCATTTTGCACAGTGCTGGAATTAGAAAAAAACATATGCATGTGCACAAAGTGTCTCTTGTAGAGATTGGCCAAGAGCAGGTGGAGACAGGGAGAGGACAGAGGAAAGATGGTAGGACAGTGGCGGAGAAAATCCTTACCTTAAGCTGCCATACGGAAACTTTTCAAAAAGAAGAGAAGGAAGGTAATGATGATGACAAGAGACCTTAGGCTGGGGAATTAGTAGATTTTTTTACCTCTGCTGTATGTTGAAGTTCATGTGAGCTGCCCACCTGCTCCCTGCTGCCCGTTGGGCGCACACGGCTGAGAAACTGGGGAGCTGCCCTTCACAGAGGCAGGTCACGACGATAGGGAGTGGGAGACAGAAAAGGGGGATCCAGCTCCCTGGTTTGTTACCTGTCCCAAGCCAATCACCCTGCCCTCTGACAAGCAAAATCTTTTCACCAAGGGCTGGCAGGATTTCTGCAGCTTTTACAATCTTTGGGTTCCCTATATAGTCTTGGGGAGATCTAGTCTCCTCTTTCCTAAACTAACCTCTTCAGTGCAGAGTTTCCTTCTCCACTGACTGTAGAGCAAAGCATGCCTCTTTCCCCTGCAGCCCCAGTTAGAGGGGTCACTGCCCCCTCGGTGCCAGAGGACAGAACGGGACACATCCTCCCTTGCTCCTGCACCTTCTTGAATCTCTCCCAGGAAGACAGAGATGAGCAGCAAGAGTTGTTCATGCTCAATTCTTCTCTGACCCTGTGAGGGTGCAACGCTGAGGCGCAGGGCTGAGACAGTTGCAACTTGTCCTGAACTTTGCGCCTCTACCAAGAAAATGCCAGAGCCTGGGAAGGTACACTTTTCTCCCCTCCCTGTCTGCTTTTACCTGCATGCAGTCAGGAGGAAGATATATCTGAAAAATGGTTGTACAGTTCTCTTAGTAGCAAGTCCTGCTACTATTCAGCATGATTGCTGGGATTAAAAGGGGTTTGATTTTCAGCACTTTCCTCCGTGTACACCTTCTTTTGACAACACGATGTCCCATTGCAGCTATTTTGCAAATCTTTTAGCCATCTGGGAGAAGGGTGTGTTGGGCAGATTTGGCTATTGCCTTGTACCCTCAGGTAGGGCACAAGGATAAGGAGAGTCGTAGCCGATCTCTGCCTTCCCCTGGTTGTCCTAAGGTCAGCCAGATTCTATGTTTGCATTTTGTTTGATTCATTCACCACACTATCAGCGTAACCCAAGACAACATGGGTGACATTTGTTGTGAGCTGGCCCCTTTTTCATTAAGAATTGGCCTAAATCCACACACATTTAATGGTAATTGCTAGGCAGGCATCACAGAGCAAATACCTTTTATTTCAAATCCAAGACAAGTCAGTGCTGGCTGATAGTTTGTTGGCACTTTCCTACATTAATTAAGTACCTCTCATCTAATATTACACGCGGTCTTTCTGAAAACCTCTAGTGAAAAGTCTATTTGTTAAAAGTGCCAGTTGAAGTCAAAACAACGTCCAATATTGCAAATTAGGATTCCAGATTCCAGGATGAGATCTATTAATCTTTCTCTGTTTAACTAATTAAAAACATGGAGGGACAGAATTTGTTTGGTCATTCTTCTGTCCGTAGGACTCCTTACAGTAGCTAAGAAAAGAAAACAAAATTCCCTTCATTTATCTTAAGATATCGGCTAGCTTACCCATCTGTGAGCAAAGAATGTTTTTGCTTAGCTTGCTTAACTAAATGAATCTTGGTTCACTTGCTTGCAGCTGAAGACAAATTAGGCTGATTATATACGAAAGGGCATACAGTACATCTAGGAATTAAACTGTGACTGGGTATTTAGGATGAATGAAATGAATAGGCAGCAACAGCTTTGCCTTGCTCTGAACAATCAGCAGTCCCCTTCTCTCTCAATCTTTTTAAAGCACCTTCAAAATAATCCTCAGTCTTATTCTTGTGTGTAACTTGCTAGTTTGCAAGTATGGATTTTTAAAGAAACAAAAAAATCCCCATGCAAACTTTTCCCCTGTGGTATGGGAAGCATTACCAAGCTCAGCAGCTCGCTGCGATGCTGCCTTTTGTACTCAGCTGAGGAATTCCTGCCACGCCACACTGCCGGGCTGCTCCATGTACAAATCGCAGAGGCAAGCAATAGCATCGCATCCTCCAGCACTCTTATTTCTCACGCCTCTCTTACTCCATAGGACACTGCAGAATGTATATCGTATCTGCTGCAAGTGCCTGACAGGTGGTATTTCACATTCACTGCTCTTGGTGGTATGGGGAGTAGGCTGAAATACTGAGTTCTTCACGTGTCGATGGTTTTCAGTAATTAGCATATTTCAGCCCAAATCACAAACATCCTCCCTTGAAAAGAATGATAATTGGTGACAAAATCTGTGGCATGCAGTTTCATCAAATGCAAATTTGGGCTAATAAGATAGACACTAGGCTGCACTAGGAGAATAAAATGCACCATAATTTTGGTAAAAAAGTAATTTTTGCTAACATTTGGGGCATAATGATTTTTGAGAGGACATTTGTAATTTTAGTCTTTACATGATAAAAGTGTGGATTTGAAATACACGGACAAAAAAAGTCTTACAGGACTGTTCTTGTAGCACACAACTGACCATGCGCTGTACAACTGCTTCTCAGTATGACCATGAAAGATGAATACATCTTAAACAAACTGCAGCTTTAGGTGTCCAGATCTTCTCTGAAACACACGTCCTCATTCGTGCTATTCCAGGTACTTGCTGAGATGCGGTAATTCCAGTTTTGTGCTCTCTCCCCTCAGTATGGATGCAAAAGAGAGGTGGAAGACTTCCTCTCTGGTTGTTTGAGTCAACACAGGCTTAGGTTGGTGCTAGCTTCTTTGCAGTGCTAGTTTTGCAGCTTCATAACCCAAGCATGGCGTCAGGAAGATGTTTGCTCCTGTGATTGATGTCAAGAGGGGAAAGAAAAGCAATCCCTCAAGCAACAGAAAACATACATTTCTTGAATAGTGGGTGTTGCCCCTATACTGAAATCAGATGAAAACTGAAAGGCAAATATTTGTGCCCCGGCAGGACAAACCTCTCTTTTGAAAACAACAGACAGCTTCTGGGAAAGGTGGTAGAGGCTTGAACTGGCCAGAACCCTGCCGGGGAAATTCCCAGGGAAATATCTCTAAACAAAGAACTACACTAAGGTGTTTGGAGCTTGTTGACCGAAAGTCTTTCTACACTACGATCATCTTAAGGAGAGATGGTCTTGAGAGGCACCTTGACTTGTATTTGGAACTACACATAACTCCTCATCCATTTGGTATTGCATGCAGATACACTGCTACCTCTTAGGTGCCCATGGGCCACTGAAAGACAGAAATACTGAAGTTGTTTTACTCACCATGACACAGGGAGCCCAAGCCAAATTGAATACTGAACCTAGGTCCTCGAGGTCTCAGCTCACAATTTCAGCTAAAGCCATCTTTTCTTCCCATCACTTGTTTCCAAAGTCTGATTGTTCTTTCCATCTGCACCTGCTTCCCTGCAGCTTGGTCATCCTCTCTCCACGCTGACCCCTGCCTCTACGCCCGCGACCATCCTCCCTCCCTAGCGAGCGGTGACTCAGTCGCTATGGGTGCAATACCTAATGCCTCCAACGCCTGCTGTGTTTGCCTCATGCTGTTTTAGCAGCATGGATAGTCATGGTAGGCTGACTCTCTGTCTTCTCATTTCAGCTGCTCTAACACATATTCAGGCTAAGGAGAAGCAATAGAGCACTTTCTAGACCACAGGCACAAGCTTTTTTCTCTTACTAAAAATACCCAAACTACTGCAGCAACTGCAGACCCAGCCACTCTCTGTCAACTGAAACGTGATTCTCATCTCAGTAAGAAATCAGAACAAAAGTTTTCTTTCAAAGACTTTCTGACTGCAAAAACATGGGAAGCAAATATAACAAGTCAAATCCCCAGCCTGAGATAACATAGTCAATACAAGGTAGGATATGGCTTTTAGTCTGAATTGGATGCTGCCTTATTAATGCTGATAGGTCCTCATGAATACAAGTTAGCGGTTTCCTTTTATCTAATGTTTTTGTTTTCCTCTGATATGGCAGGTTCCTGTTTTAGTATATAAACTTGCTTTTGATGTATTGATGCACCAAGAATTTATCAGTCATGTGGAAAACAAGACAAACGATCATAATATTGGGGGTTTTGTAACACAACTGTTGAGCTTTCATGACATAAGCATCATAGTAAAATGATTAACTACATACAGGAGTGCACAACCAGCTTGCTTTTGAAAAATCGCGTTCCAAACACACACACATGTATTTCTATAACAGCCATATAAACAGATACTTGGTCATACCCTAACTTACAAAACATGCACTACTGGCAATCAGAGAGATAAACCCTTGTCTAACACTGAACAGCTTTGTCTCTTCCCTCGCTACAATTCTCTACCATGTTGAAAACAATTTTGCATCTACCGCTGAATCCAGGCTCTGAAATCTGAAGACTGTTATATCACCGTGCCGTACAATCACCGAATGCCAGGTTAAAATAAACACAGGCACCGTATTATTTCATTATCAGAAGAGCACAAATATATCTCTTTTCAGATATTACTTATATGGTTTTAAGAAGTTGTATTTCTTTCTAGAAGAGACTGACTGAGAATTTCCATCTTTATAATATAGTAATGTTACAGGTATCTAAAGGAAAAAAACAAATGCAGCAATTAATTTTACACATATTTTGTATAGAATGATTAGATTCTTAAAAATGAGGACAAAGTTACACCCATCAGAGATGTGAGCATTTTGTAAAATAACAGTGCTTTTCTTGGCATCACAGAGGATGAAACTTAATTAAAATTTTACATTACTGCTGAAATACATTTAATGTCACAAAAAAAAAATACACTTAGTAACATTAATAGCCAGCTTGCTTTAACAGCCGTCAATAACTGATCCTCACAATTACTTCATGTGGCACAGAAAGCCGCAGTATCTCCAGAAGTCTACATGCAGGGAAATTTTAAAAAGCAGTCACACGGTGAGAGATAAACCAGGATCAGAACAAAAGTAACCCCAGAAGCTTTTTTTTTTTTAGCCTTAGAGGCGTGCCAGTCCTCCTCTCATCTGCAGCATCGACATTTCCTCGCGGAGCCTCGTCAGCGAGAGCTGGGCAGCTCGGGGAGCAGGCGCTCCTGGGGCCCAGCGTGTGTCAGGAAATTCCTCCTCTTTTCCGCTGGCTGGGCTGCAGTTACTGCGCTGGCGGTGCAGCTCAGGGAGCAGAGCGGGGAGACGCGCTGCGGGGGCCCGGGGAGGCGGCGAGCACGTGGGAATAACCCAAACCATGCTGGCCTTCTGCCTTACAGGCGTTTGCAGGAGTTTCTGCAGGGAAAATCCGATTTACAGACAAGCCAGAGAGCGCCCCTTTTCTATAACGTGCGAAATCAGGCTACATGGCATACATGTGAAATTAAACCTGCCTACACATGATGGAATTGCAGTCTCGATTCAGCTGCATCATTTCCTATTGCTGCTGTATAAAGAATAGCATTTAAAACCTGACATCAGCCCTTTTAGACATACAGGGCTTCCCCAGAGAGATGACTGAACAAATGCCTAGGTAAGAGGTGTAACGAGTATTTCGGAGACTATCTTTGTCTGGAAAAGACCCCCATGCACAGATAAGAACTGTGGCCAGAATTTTTAAGTGATTCACAAAAGGCTAGTTGTTAATAATCTAAGATTTCTCATATAGGGCCTTCCTCTCCACTGGAAAAAACGGAGGGATTTATAAATTAAATATTTAAAAAAGGCTGAAAACTGTGGAATTGGCATCACTGAGATGCACAGACAAACAGGAGGGAAGGACGGTGTCATTAACCAGAAAGACTGGCTGCACTAGCTGCCTTCACCATCCTGACCAGTGTGTAATTGGGAGGCTTCCCCGGGAGACTAGCTCGTGGAAACCCCAGCAGGTTCCTTGTGCAACACACGGACGAAGAACAAAGCCAGAACTTAGACTTACTTTGTCTAAAATTCACCTGCATGATGTGCGTTCAGACATCAGGAGACACCAAACCTCTCCCAAGCCCAGGGTCTCTGTGTCCCTACCACTGAGCAGACACGACGCCGATGTGTGAGCCACAGCTGGCAGTTTGTACAAGCCCACCGCAAGGAACAGCGAGCCATCCTGGAATGAGGCAGTACAAAACTTTTCCCAGGGTAAAACTGGGTTTCCTCCATTTTGGTTTCCTACTTTTCCTCAGTACTTTTTTGTTTCATGTACACTGACATTTCCCAGTTCTGAGTGAAACCGGACATAAATGCCAGCTCTCTTCCACAGAAGCAGGAAAGCACAGACCGCTCACAACACTCCTGACTAAATTTGCAGACTCACTCCTGTGCCAAAGCATCTAAAATATTTGGTTGCTAATTCCAATCTACCCAGCAAACCCTCCATCCAGGATTTCCTGGAAATGACCAAGCCATTTATGATACCCAGCAACCCTCTTTTCTGGGGGGGGTGGTTCAAAAGCTAGGAAAATAAATGTGTCAAACGAGGATTTTAAAGGAAAAATTAAGGTAGCAGGAAATATGAGCCAAAAATGGAGCCTGTACCTACTATCCTCTAGTATTTTCCCTTTCATATTATCAAAAGATCAAGTTGTTAAGCCTGCTGAACTCCAATGGCTATGAAAACCTGAGCTCAAACAGAAGCTGCTAATGAGAGGCATTTCCTAAAGCTGCTTTAGCAGGTGTTTCCTGCTGAAACGGGGAGGGTCGCAAATGTAAATCTCATTTGGAAAGTTTCTAACCCCGGGGATAATATTGAGTGGTGCTGCCACTCTCACTGCCATCTGCACTAGAAAGTGGTTCAGACTGAACTAGATAGCACTTGATCCCACTGAGTGAGCCCAATTGTTTGCATTCTTGCACAAATGTGTGAATGGCAGCCTTCCGGCGAAGCAAATGCTGGGTCTGCTCCCTTCAAAGGCTTTGCCAGTGATCCTTGCCCTGCTGGCTTCATCCTTAATTGGCCTACACGGTGGGGAGCAATTAAAAATAAATGGTAGCTTGCTGCGCTGCTGGAAGGGGAAGTTTTGCCACTCCAGGCATGAGCGCAGCTACCTTAGTCCACCGTGTGCGCCATGCACAGGGAACAGCAAGAGGAAAAGGGGAGAGACCTGGCTATTCTGAGTAAGCGCCAGGGGAAAAAAATCATGTTGCAGGCTGCAATAAATCATCATTAGCCTTACAATTAAAGGTTTGATTGTCTGGGGCAGGAGCATGCTTCCCCTGGAGTTTCTGCGGAGTGTGGGAATGGCATTTCCTATTATGCCTGTAGTCCAGAAATGGGATTTTTCATACCGTCTTCGCAAGACAGTATGCCCCCCTTCCATACAGTCTCAACGGAGGGAGCAGAATGGCTCTTATCCACATGGAAAAATGTGGTTTCTTCAAATGAAACATCCAATACCAGAAGTTGTAAAACTAGTCTTTAATGAAAGACAGCTAATCTCGAAGAAAAGCAGTGTCCCATAGCTGTCTCATCAAGCTCTCTGAAACTTTAATCATAGGTGGGCAGTTCTGAACCAGCGATTAACTTGCCATAATCATCTGTATCAAGCAATGGAGTTTCTCAGATAACCTCCTACTACTTATTAATGAAGGTCCACTATAAGGATGAACCAAAAATCCCGATTGTTTATGGAATTAAAACCTGAATTAAAAATACAGACTTTCACTACACACCAACCCGTATTTCCATGATATTCAGTAGTGGATTAAAGCACAAAAAAAGGAGTAGCTGAGAGTCACTTGATTTTCCTTTGTTCCCTGAAGATATTTGACACTGAAGGTGGTCAGCTTCTCCCAGGAACTAACCAGGTAACTCATGTCAGCCACAGCCATTTTATAAACACCACATGTATGTCATTTCCTAATGACAGAGTTGCACATAATTTTTTGCATCTTGCTGCTTTACTACAAAGCATCTCAATCCTTCTTGTATCAGAAATGTGTGGTACCTTCAGGGATGTCTCTTCATTTCATAGTGGAATAAAAAGGGACGAAGTCTGCACTGGGAAGTCTCCAGGACATCCTTTTCTCTCGTCTCCCTTTGTTGACACCAAATTGAAACTAACAAAAGGCTTTACTCAGATAATATCCTAAGCAATCTGTGACACAGCTTTTAAGAGTTTATCATCTCTGGGAAAAGCTACCACTCTTTTTAAGCAGATTCAGTGTGCATGGGATAGAGCTAGTGTACAAACACACACTTCTTGTTGCACTCATTTTTATGCCCAGTGTTTAGAATGAAAAGCTAGAAGTACCTCTAAAAGTTATTTCTCCCGTAGCTAACGTGTGGTGTTCTAGTGTCTGCAACACATATTGGGAGTGGGCCAGAAAGGTATATTGGTTATGTACCAGCCCAGTTCAACCTCTCTGATTATAGAGCTCCCCTCTCCCAGGAAATGACCTACAAGAAGCAGTAGCGAAAGATTTTTTGCAGTAGATTTCATCTTCAGAGGGGAAACAGGCTATATAAATCGGATCTCTGCATAGAAATATCCTGTGTCTTGTGCTGCAATGTAGCAAGCCATCTGAATTGCATTGACAGAGTACGATTTACTCAACTGCAGAACTAGGACATTTATGCGCAAGCACATACATTTGATATATTGTTTGCAGGCACCTCCAAAATTCACCTCCAAAACCACAAGATGTCAACAGCAGTAGGGTGCTGTGGGGGCTGCAGAGACGCTTTTCATGTTCTCTCCATAGAGGGCTGGAGAAGATAATGTAATCCACAGTTCTTCAACAAAGAAATGCCACTCACCCAAGGCCCTTTCCTTTTAGTCCATTAATTCATGATAAAGTTTCTAAAAAAGAAAAAGTTCAAAATGATGCAAATCTCTCTAAACCAGTTCTGAGCAGAGAAACAGTGAGGGGCCAGTTGCTTAGTGATAATCACAAAGGCAAGGAAGAAAATACTGCAAGCCCTGCTATATCTGCACAGTCAACGTGATGAAAAGGCCATGGCCTTGCAAGGGAAACAACATTAAGCTGCTTTGTTGTGTTGCTTGTGAAGATTTCTTATATGCTCATTCTACTTGATTACACTCAACGTTGATAATCAGGTCTTTCGACTCCAGGGTGAAAAATTTCCTACTAAATAATGATAAGGGTTCTAATATATTGTTACTATGACCTTTGTAATAACGCCTTTAAAAATCAGGTGGTATTTCAAAGCACAGGGTAATCCATAGCATTTCGCATGTACTGTTTTCCTTCCACATACTTACAATACACCACTTAAGCACTATGGAATGTGTCTAGATGAGGCACAAAATATGCTAATGATATGAAGGCTGCCCTAAAAAGTTTGTCTGCTCAGATTGTTAGACAAACTCTGTGGGAAGAATTTGATATTAAAAAGTTACTATTGCTTGGGCTGGTCTTACCAGCTACGAGGTTACTTATGGGGTCCCTTCCCCATTGCTCAGGAACCCTGATCCCCTATTAGTCACTCCATGCCCCACAGGCAACTGGTCCTCCATAAGGTAGGAGGACATCAGCAAAATTGTTTCTGACTGCTGCCCGTGTCTTCCTGCTCGAGAAACACAAGCCAGAGCTTAGTGAACACTCACATTTTTACTGTCAATTCCTGACCACAATGCTTGTGATTACAATAGCAAAAATGTGATTTTATAAATAAAACATAAAAATTGTGGTTTTGCTTACCTAACTGCTAAGTGCTTTTCACATTTACACATCACTCCAAAATACTAGAGTATGAGGTGATCCAAAGATTTTTTTTTCTTTTTTTACCAAAAGGCTCAGTAATTCTTTAATTAAGACTGGAAGAGGAGCACTGCCTTGGCCCATCTAAGAGGACTCATGAAATGAGGGTGCACATTATTTCTAGCCCCAGAAGTATGCTGTATATTTATATAAATTATGCAAACCTTGAGGCAATACAATACAAAGCCAACAGTGCAAATGAACTAAAGATTAACACAAACTTAATGAAACACGACAAGGGGAAATTCAGATTGTGCAGCACCTAAGCATATGCATAAACAGGCCACTTCTACATTGCACGATGGCAGTTTCCAGTGTCCTCGGGATCCCTTTCCCTCCATAAAGGTTGCATCTCAAGTTGCGTATCACGAAGTGCTGGAGAAGAGCTGGTAGCAGGACAAGGAGCAGTCCGAGGCACGTCCCTCGCTCATGGCCACCAGCGCAGCACCATCTGCTGGGAACACGCACATTTTGGACAAACCTTTCCAGCACCAGCGTTTGTCACAACCCATCTTCTTAAACACAAGACGCCCAGAAAATTTCCACCTCTCTGGTTCTTCGCCCTCCTTTTCAGCGGAGATGAACTGATTAATCACTGCAAGTTAATCAGATTGTTACTTGAGCAATTGGCAGCTCGGAGGGCTTGGCAAAAAGCACGGTACAGCCCGCAGAAAGTTTGCATTTTAAGGTCCTATCCAAGAAGTCATTTTGTTACGGTCGTCTCTAATCTCTGCAGGCTAACTTCACAGGCAGGCATCTTCAAGAGGCTGGGACAGGCTAGTGATGCCAAAATGAACCTGGGAAGCTGAGGCAGGGCCCCTTGTACTGAGCAATGGTTTTGGGTGTTCAACCCTTCCGAGGAGACTGGTTTCAGACGTTCAGAAGTGAGACAGAAAAGGCAAGGGTTAATTCAGCAGAAGGTGCTGCTAGGTGAGAGATCTAAGCTAGTGAGCATAGCACAGACTACGGTATTTTGCCAGCGTTAAATCTGTGGTAGAATTAGTCACATTTCCACAGTCAAAACTAACCTTCATTATAAAGTAGGACATCAACATCTTTACTAGCTATGAAAAACACCATGCATCCTCCCCACATTAACAGCAAGAGCCAGCTGGAAAATTTTGGCAGGCTTTTTTTTCTCTCAGAATTTTTTTTCTGCTCAGAAAAACGTCCATTGGAGGAGTCAGAACCTTTGATGGAAATCAGAAAGCTTTCACCCTGAAAGGGTACTTCAGGACAGAATTTCTGCAACCTCAGAAGGGCTGGTTAGGGGTATGGGCAACACGCTGAGACAACCATACTGCTGGACCTTTGGGAAATACTTCAATTTGGCCTCAGGGATCTCCTCACCCCATCTTGTTGTGTGGCACAGGCAGGGACAGAAAGACATTACTGAAAAATGTCCAAAGTTTTTGCTTGCAGAAGGAAATACTCTATTCAGTGATACTCCTGAGGGTTTTGTGGTTTTGGGGTGGGGCTTTTTTGGCAAAACCTTAATTCTTAGATCTCCTTTAAAAGCAAAACAAAACCTCCAAGAGCTAAGGATCCCTTAGAAAGATGTAGGTAAGAGTGAGTTGAACTACATGATATTATCTTAAGGTATAAACTTTACATTGAGTAAAAGATATAGAAAAGATGCCCAGGAACCCCTGACAGAGTTGTAAGCTTTATTCGGTATCAGCTAACCAGTTGTGCATGCCATAAAGTGGTTCAAGATGACAAAATATATCAGAGACTTAAAGACCAGATGCACTTAGGAGAGCCAATTCATCTAGATCGTTAAAGAAACTCTTTTCCACTCTTACTGGTAATCCCAGTGGACTGAGTTAGCACAGGAAAATCTGCTTGTGTGTGCAGACTTTCAGTGAGACCTAACTTTGTATTCACTGAGAATATCATCATAGATTAACAATCAAGAAAGGGCCACCCATTATGGTTTTCAAATAAATGCTTCCTGTTTACAGATATTAATGTATCAAAATATTACTAGGCTTTATCACTATCTGTCTACAGCTTTGCAAATTCACTATGCTGCTGTGTCATTTGCCCCACAATGGTATTTGCAAGCAGAGCAGCCATTCACTCCTGAAAAATCCAATCTACTACCCACAACCTACATTTCTCCTAAAACATTTTATGATTTTGGAAAACAATTTCTATCATGAGAATTTCATAAAATAGCATGGAAAACTGAGCATATAAATCTATATAAATACCTAACTGTAACAACATCTGGCACTTTAATTCAACATAGTTTAGTTTCCTCATAAAAATGGTTTCATTTCACAAAAGGTACATTTTAACATAAAGATTACTATAGTTTGAATAATCTGAATGGCATTCCTGATTAATTCTTTTTCCAACTACTTTTAGTAACAAAAAATGAACAGGAGGGAAGGTCACTGTGACCAACAGTGTTCTCCGAATCCAGCTGGAGACTGCTAGCAGTAGCTATTTACAGTTTTAGTAGACAAATCCACAAGCCCCAAATATTTTTCAAGTGCTAAATCAATTAGTCAATATTTAAAGGCCATATATGATAAAATTCTTCGTTCAGTTGCCCCTGCAAACGTTATTGCTGTTATCTCATGTGTACAGTGCACAGCGGCAACTTGCAGGCTCTACCAGCTGGTGCCTCAACTCTGCGAGTCAAAGACACCCAGAATAATGGTCTCTGACCCAAAAGCCTGCAATTTCAAAGGCAAGTCTCCCCAAAAGGGTGACATAAATGAGGGGTTCTATGAGAGGAGACAATAAAAATGTATAGGTTGTGCATGCTAGTGAATACTACTGCAGTGCATATAATTCCTTCTCAGAACAGTATCTCTGAATCTCCACCCAACTAATGAGGCGTGCTGTTTTAGTTTGCTTTTCTTTCACATAGGCCATGTACTAATTCATATTATATAGCTTGAAGCCTTCATGCATGGTGGAGCAGGAAGCAGAGGAGGGAAAAGAAATGGCAGCCTCCTCACAGAGCATGCCAGTATTTCTCTGTCCAAAGTCTCCTGCTTCTCCTTTTTCTTCTCCCAAAACGCAGAGGTTTGTATGTGCATGAAGTCTGGCCATGGTAGCAGAGCACAAACTGCAGCTCACGGGGCCAGCCCACACTGGTTGAGGAGGTCAGCTGTCACTCTGAAAGACAATAACAGATACAAAACCCAAGGTGAGGGTTCAAGCGTACTGGTTCTGGCATGGAGGCATTTGTTGTATGAATACTAGTTTTCATTGACACTGAGGTATGCCCTTAGCATCTACTCGCACGTGAAAGAGGAAGACATAGGTGTTGGGAATTCAGGGAAATTGTTGGCCAGCCATTGATTTCAAACAGCTTTCAGGCCACCTTTAAATCCTTACATCACTTTATTGAGAGAAAAACGTGGTCAAATGCCAGGAATGTGGACAGTCATACAAAATGAAGGGTCAGCTAAAACATCAGCTAAGGCTTCAAAGCCTGAGGCCGCAGCTCTGCAGAAGCGAGAGCAGAGCTTCCTAGCAGCCCCCAGGCTAGCACCAGAAGGCTGTGCCTGCCAGAAACAGGTGCCGGAGCATCCTGCCTCATTTTTACATTTTAGCAACACTCGTGTTGGTTTTTGTCCTGCTAATAATATCCAGTTGAATCGAACTGAAATGACAGTCTCTGCCTAGCATTCACTGCTCAGGACTCCTGGGGACAAAAGAGCATACCGGAGCGCAAAGGTGTTTTACTGAGATCAGGCAGCGACTGGCACAGGACCACTTCCTTGCTATTTCTCTGGAGTTAAGCAATACCAAAAAAACCCATCACAGAGCTCTACACGACCCCATGCATAGCTTCATGGCAGTGCGGTACGTCCAGCTGCACTGACAAATTCCAAAGTGAATGTAAGGACTCGGTGCAGCCCCTGAACTATTTACAATAACCTCCTTTCCATCTCACTTCATGGAAAACATTTATTTAGGCAAAGAGAAGAGGAGGATGAGAGTATCAGAAAACAGATCTCTGAAAAAGGAGCATCAAAAATAAATGCTGTACATAGTGCCTGACTTTTTTAATGAGGCAGCAATTTGTTAATTCATCTTTTTGTTTTAATAAATACAGCCTATAAAGTAAGGGAACATATTGTATTCACAGAAGTCTGTAACTACACCAAAGGGAAGATGTTAGTTAAGAATATCCAAACAGATTCCTGGTTAGAAATAATTATTTGTCTTTGGTTACATCTTTTAATTTCCTCAATGGCCAGGAACAAGGTAACCCCCCAGGAAGACCACAAGGTAGGTTTATGTGACAAACCACTACCTGAAGATGAAATGTTAATGTTATGGGATGGTGGGGAAAAGACAAGGTACCAAGTGTATCCTGCGCCACAGGTAGAGGTTTCAGTTCAGCATTTGCTTAGCCCTGATCACCTGAATCCCTGAAGGCATCATTCTTAGCCCACAGAAGGCAACTGACTGATTTCACTTGTCTCTTTTCAGACTGTTGAGGATGCAAAATGAATACAAATTATTACCTGTCTCTTTTCAAGGTTCAAAACAGAACAGGAAACGCAAGCATAGGCTGCAAAGATAAATAACTATTTGCATATTTACAAGAGCAACTTATATACTTTTAATGTAGATAAAGATATAATTTATTTACATTATTTACAGTTCTATTACACAACATAAACTATATATAAAAATGATTTTGCTGTAAATTCACATGGACCAAGGAAGAGGCTCATTTACTGGAACAGTCCTGAAAAATCATTCAGATGCATCACATATGGAAACATATTAATCCACGTATGGATTAATACTGCTTTGCAGCTACTAGCCTGTGTACCCCAACTTTAGGAAACCCTCAAGAGCAACATTTAGGGCCTTCTGGTCATGAAGCTCTGCTAGTGAGTGTAATTCCCATGGAAGCTCTCTCCCCTCCAGCAGGTCTTCTCATAAGCAACATGTCCCCTGACAGCAAGTCCTGCCTGAAACGCTGTTATCAGTAGCTCTGTAAGCAGTAGGACAAGACCTGGTATCCGACATCTCTTTTTTCTGTGGATTCTCTGATGTTTAATAAAGGGTGAGCCTTTCTTTCCATGGACGATTTCTCATCTACATGGATGTCCATCTTCAGGAAATATGCAGGAACTTAATAGCTCTGTGGTCTCTGTCCCATCACAGTCAAATTTAGACAAAATTGCCCAATGTTTGATACTTACTCAGAGGCCAGGAAGGAATGACTGACATAAGCAGGCGCACAAACAGTGAGTGCAACACCATCATTGCAGCCAAGAAGGAAATAGACCGCCTTGCTGTTCTGACTTGTGTGTTGAACGATGACAACAACATTGCTATTAATTGAGAATTATCACTTACTGCCAGCCTTATTACAGCTTTTTAAAGAGAGGCTCCCAAGCTGCAAGGAAGGTAGTTCTGCATAGATACAGTAACATCAGAGGACACCTACTCTTCTTGATTTCTGTACCCTATGCCATGCAAATATGTATCCTCACTTCTCACCCAATCATCACAATATGATTAATGCAAAGCACTCCAATTCTCATGTTGAGCAGCATGCCAAAAAAGCAGTGAAACTATTGTTTTAATTATCATCATGAATAAAAGTCTTTAAACCATCCGTGTACAGTCTCTGCTCAGAAAGTCTTCATGAAACCAGCACTTGAGATGGCTCATTCAACCATCCTCAGCTGACTGGCCTGGGCACCAGGAATATAATTACTCGTTTTAGGATTCTACTTGTGCAGAAAGCCTACAGTGGAGTCATGACTTATAATAATAAGCATGACTTAGAGCTGTTGTGAGTATTATATCATTAAAGCAGTTTTTCTTTATTTAGAGCCAAAGGAATTGTTCCAGAAAGTGGCATGGCTGAAGGGCAGTCCAGCAGATAATTCCTTCTTTAACAGTGAAACATCTAATTTCTTCAGTAATTACCTATTTGTCTACACCTGACAGGTACAGAGACATTCTGATCAGCTCTCTGCAGTCAGTCACAGCATTGCTGTTTCTGGGACACGGACTCCAGAAAGAACACTTTCCATAATTACTTACGTGCTCAGTCTGACCCACTGGATGACAGCCAAGCACAATAGTGGACACTCTTGCAGTTAACACAGTATGGAACCTGGGCCATCACAAGCACATCAACAATACTCTTGCTGATTAGAAAAATATTTATCTAGGTGAAGAGATGAAAAAGAAATTATGTGTCCCCAAATGCTGGTTAAGCAGCAGAGTGTACAGGCAAGGAGTATTTAGATTTTAAATGAACCTATCTTCTCATATGCAGAATACAAACAGCTGAGATACCACTTAGAGGTTATGACCCAGCCACTCAACTCATCAAAGTATGAAAATATGCAAGTGATGTTGATATTAACTGAAGAATTTATGCTGGATGCAACTCCCTGTTGAACGGTGCCTTGCTTTGACTCAGCATCAATGAATTTTACCTCAAACCCTCACTACAGCACCTAGTATGTGCCCGGTTTATCTGAAGATCATTTTCTGTTGTTTTCAAATAGCATAATTAATTACATATGAGGAAGTAAGCAGATGAATGCAAAAGCAAGTAAATCTCTGGTCTCCTCTCCCCTTTCCTAAACAGCAGTTTGTTGCACACGTGCACCAATAATGTCAACCTTCATGCAACTCTTCCCATAGAGTACCCTGGATATGCCAGTGGGAAAACGTTCAGTGGTAAAGTCAGCACATGTTTTAAAATGGTTGTATGCTGCTTTGGTTAGGAGAAGCTTTATAGTCAGTCCAGTGCTCAATACAGTCACCATGCCTGAAACAATTATGTTTCATCAATTGCAAAAGGTCGTTTCATTGCTAGAGAGTAATACTGTCTCAAAAAAAAAAAAAAAAAAGAGGTAAGCAGCAGCCATTTCCTAAGTCTGCAGCTCTAAAAAACTCACATTCAAGTTCTGAAAACATACAGTAACTGCAAATGCACTCCTCAGGTTCAAAACTATATATACAAACTATATAATATATTGGGGGATGTGGAGTGATCTGATGCTTATGGATTAATCACCCGAGGAAGAAAAGACACAGCAAGTTATTCTGGGGCTCCACACTTTGTATGTCAGCCACCTTGACACTATTAAGCAGACAGAGATGTAAGGCGTTAATGGATGACCATAGCACAAGAAATTGAACCTAGAAGCCAGTCACTGTTCAATGCCCAACAGCAAGATTAATTAGGATTCAGATTTGGATTCTAGTTTGTGATTGATCACTGTCACCATTCAAAGTTCAAGGCTCTATTTACTTTTCCTAGGAGCACTGCTGAAGATGATCCTCCACTGTTTCTTCAGTCAGCCTGAACCACTGAGAAGTTTCCCATTACTGTGTTTTGTCTTCACCTCTCCTTTCTTTTCTTAAGGGTGATTTTCTGAAGCAATTTGCCATTTTTTTTTGTCTGATTTCTGTCACTGTTTTCCCTGTTTATCTACTGTTTTATTACATTCTGCCTATACCCTACCCCACCCCTACCGTTTCTAATCCTATGCCTGTTCTAGCTCTGATTTACTCAACTTCCATTTCCTCTTTTCCTTTCTTTTTTAATATTCTCATTTAGGAATCACATTTCATAATCTTTTTTGGCAGCGAGATGGAGGTGTCATGTACTTGCTGGTGTGCAGATGCTTTCCTCATAAGTCCAACATCTTTTTCATCCAGCCACTAAAAGAAGTTGATTCTAAAGGCAGATTTAGTGGTAGGTACATGGCTATGTACTATCTAGTTAAAGCAAAGATATGCTTTATTTAGAGAATTTTAAAATAAATTGAGACTGAATATGTAGTCTCCTATTTGACTAGTTAATCCTCTACTGCGTCTGTATTTTTTTAATCTCAAATTCCAGCTAGCTAGTTAAGTTTGTTTCTTAAACTCCTAGCAGTGGAGGTTTAAAAAAGAGCCATAAATGAAAGGGACTAAAACAGAATACGAACCTAACACAGGAGTTCCCTTGTGGAACCTTAAAACCGATTAGTGCCACTTTCTGTAAGGTTCAGATCAGATGGGATCATCTGGAAAGCTGGTCTTCCAGAATAAACATCAAGCGGCATGATTACCAAAAAAAAGGCAAATGGTATAGATGACTTTCAAGCTTTGAAAAGCTCCATGTGAGAGGTCCTTATCCCTCCTATGACCATCCTTTGACAGAAACTGAAGGAGCACAAAATGTGCCAGAGGGAAACGCTGATTCCACACAATCAATAATTTTGATTTTCACGCTGTCACAATTCAGTAGTAAATTAGGAATCAGAGGAACTACCAAGAAATGCCAGATGGTTCATTATGAAATACACCAGCTGTCCTTTTCCCTCCAATGTCTCATTTTAAACTGGTGGAAAACGAAGTTACTTTAATCTACCCTGTACAGCCCTATAATAAAAACAGACACCAAAATGAAGGTTGAAATATCCAGCTACTCAATGGATTCACCTAGTCTATCATCATGATGCCATGTAGTGTAATCACCCAGCTACTTCACAAAACAGATCATACACTTCCACTGAGGTACCTCTGCTCTCAGCACCATACTGGCCCCTGTCTAACAGAGTTCGCAGTGTCAGGATAGACAAGCAGACAAACAGCTGTTAGTATAAAACGGATCAACACCTATACAGCTGAGCTACCAAGGACATGAGTTGAATGCGTACATTGTACCTCAAGCCTAACAAGGGCAGTTAGCATGATTGTCATTAGATGTCATGTCAAAGGTGGCTCCTGCATTAAGTGCCTGGGAATGGAAAGCAAAGGCAGTTTTAGAAGGATATACATGAATGGCTTCAGACAAAATGCCTTAGTTCAACAGATTAGCAATACACCTACTTCCAAAACATCCATGTATTTGAACAGAAGGCAGGGGATAAAGAAGTTACTTAAAAATCATATCTATGTTTACTATCTTTGGGTGCTACCTTTGCAAAACCAATAGCTCAGAACTGTTAATAAATAAATCCTTGGGGTTAAAAAAGGATACTTTCTTAGACCTACTGGACTAAAACTCTTCCCTGTTTTATTTTAGTTGTATTACGTAAGGGATTAATTTGGCGCATTTTAAGAATGTAACAGACTACGCATATTCTTCAGAGCTCAGTCTCAGTTATTACAGCACAGCCAAACTCTTTCCACTACGGTTTGCTAGAGATAACAAATCTATCCCTCAGCCAAGCATGAAGATGTAAGCAGTGCAAAAAGAAGTGGTCCAGGGGGACATTTTTCACATTGCCTCACAAAAAACCCAATTCATTTTCAAGTTAATTCTTTTCAGTTCCCTAGCTAAAAAAGAACTAATTCCTGTTGCTAGGTGAGTGTATTAGCAAAGTCTGAAATACAGCCCAGTAAAAAATTTATATGACTTGCTCACCTATGTAGCTGGTTTATGTGTTTATAAATTTCAATCCTTCAAAAACTTTTGGAAGGTTACTCAAATGTATCATTGTTAGATCTGCAGCCACGATTTCTCCACACTAGTAATGTAAACTACATTAGCTGGGGTGCTAAGCGCACACACTCACTCATCTGAGAGAAGAAAGAAATAGTAATTTCATGGACTTTACACAAATGTAGTCACACAAGCTCCTTTTTCCTTCTTGGAAATTGCCAGGCATCACTAAGTGTACTGATTATTCTGGAAAAAAATGTTTTTAGGCACCAGGATTCCCTTTTTACTTGGTACCTCATATTTCTATTGTGTCTAAGTGTCTAGGATGAACAAGAAACCAGTGAAACAAAACAACAGATCAGCAAAAGCTGAATTAGTTCTAAAATTTGGATATGGCATTGAGATACAGGACGTACAAAACTCAAAAGAAACAAGCATTTGTCTTTATTTCCAAACAACATATAATTTTAAAATAAAGTTTAAACATTTCCTTGTAGCATTACTAATTCAAATGTTGTTGGAATGTGAAAATAACTCATTTTTCCCCCTTAAGCTGTTTATATGATTTTTTAGAGTTATTTCCACTTTAATAACCTACAGTTTTAATAAACACTTGACACAGAATTTCTTTAAATAATATGTCTGTGTATTAAAATTCTCTCTTCTTTCAAGTATTTTTAAAAGACGATTAAATTGATCCACTTTACAAGACAATGTTTATACTACCTCTTTTTAGCAGTATTGTAAACTGAATGCAATCTCTTTTTTAACATAATCCACAGCTGCTTTAAAATGTCCTTTCTGAGGCTCTAGCCCATTTTTCAAAGGACTTTCATAAAGAATGTCTTTAATTAGTATTCATTTCAAGTACATTTTTTATTTATTTCATACAAATCTGGTCTGAGCAGAGTTCTCATCATTGTAAATAACTGACTAAATACTCAAATCTTGAAAATGATACCGGAGACCAGTAAGATAATTCATATGCTGTTCTTCTAGATTTCCTTTACTACTGCTTTTTGGCATATCTTTTTCTTTCTTGTCTTGCTGTCAAACTTGAAAGACTACGTTACACACTGGAGAAGGTTATATTTGAACTGGAGAAGGTTAAATTTTGCTAGAGCTGAATGTTTTATGTAATACTAGCCTTGCAGAACACTGACGATGATAAATGCTGTGCAGTTAACTCCCTTTTATTGGGTCCTTTCTGTCCCAAGGACCTGAAGTACAATACTGAGCCAGGGGAGAAACTGCCTAAGAAATCTGTATTTTCTGCTTTGATTAGCTTTAGTTAGCTGCTCACTGACTTTTTTGTTGTACTTAAGCACGTACATGCAACCTAAGAAGATGACAAGCAAAAGAAAGTTAACGGCTTCCCAGCCTGCCTGTTCTTTCCTCATCTGTGGAGAGCTTTAGCCGAAAATCCAGTGTTCTCTGTCTTTATTTGGGCAGCAATGTATTATCTCTACCTATAGATAGAGAAACAGAGAGAAAGTGAGTAACATGAGCTAAGGTCACATAATGAGCCAACGTCAGATGGTAAAATATGCCTTTACTCTTCAACTACTCTTTTGCATCCACAGTACTGCACTTCCAGAAAATAGTGGCACAAAAAGCTTTATTTCTGTGCACGGGTCTCAAACTAGGACGCATGAAACGCGAACACCGCCAAGTACTAAGTCAGGGTGAAATGAATTTGAATAAGGCACTTCATCCCTCAGAGACCACCTGTGAACAGAAGGAGTCTGCTTGTAAGGACACAGTCATTTACCAACCACGTGTGGCTTTGCTGATCGCACTGTTGGCATTAAAGTATCACCTTATTAAGTTTAATCATTTATGATTTTCATAGCACTCGCCATTTAGATTCAATCTTTGTACAACATTGTTTTTGTAAGCTAACTTCTATCTGTTCACATTATCATGCAGTGAATGGTCCTCAAGCTTTGGTGTCCTCCATTTGGGTTGAAACTATCACCACATTTGAAGCCCAAACACCAATTTTTGCTGTTTTCTGACTATACAGTCTAACTATTTGAGCTATTTTTTCCTAACTCAGTCCTGAGAAACTGCGTTATTTGAAATACAAAGTTTACATAAGCTACAGTTATGGAACCAAGCATTATCACCCCTCAATTTTAGAGAGCTTCTGAAGTGCTGTGGCAAACGACGTAATGCTGCTTCATTCAGGTGGGTAAAACACCTGAAGAAACCGGCGAGCCGGGCACTCTGGGTTTTGTCTACCCGACTCTCAGCTCTGGGCAAGCTGAACGTTTGCCGCCATTTGGCACTTTGCAGCGTCTGGTTGTTCCACACGGGACCCCAGTACCTTGGGCCACCCCCGAGCCCGTGGCTGCGGCCGTGGCACGGCCTGGCGGCCTCTCACCCCGTGGCCGCTGCGACACGGGGCTTTAGGCGACAAGGGAGTGGCACGAAGGCTCCCCAGCCGAAACCAAGAAGCCACTGCCGGGCCGAGCTCCGCCGCCCAGAGGGGCAGCGTTTGCCACCCCCGTGCTCGGCTACGCCTCAGGAAAGGGGTTTCCGCCATGAAGGCGGCACCGTTGACCTGGCAAGGGGACGAGCAGGGCGAGGCTCCGGCGCCTCCTCTCCTCCAGCCCGTGAGTGTCGGCCGCGCACGGGCCCGCCTCGGAGCCTCCCTCACGACGCCGCCCTCGGCGCCTCCCGCCCTGCTCCTCCACTGGCCGCGCCGCCATTACCCCCCGCGGCGGGCGCCCGCCTCTCTCTGCGAGCGGCTCGTTGCGGGCAGGCGGCGCTGGCGGGGCTTAGACGAAGCGTCGAGGGACGGATCGGTGAACGACAGACGGGGCGAGGGGAGAGGGAGGGTTGCGCGGGAGGGAGGCGGCGGGCTGCGTCGCATGGGCGGCCGCGGCGCGGTCCTTGAGGCGGGGGAGGTGCGGAGCTGCTTCCTCCTGCCCCCTCCGCGGTGAGGGGCTGCTCTGGGCCGGGGGAGGGCTGTGGTGGGGGCTCGCTGGTGGCCGTGGGCTTTCCCCAGGCGGCCTGGGCTTGCTTTCTGTCATGCTGGGCTCCCCCGGGGTGACCCCTGCGGCGCTGGCCTGAGGGAGGTTGCGCTCCCCGCCTGGCCGGGCCTCTGCCTGCCTGGGGTGCCGGGCTAGCTGGGGTGCTGCTAAAGGTGCGCTGGTGAGTGGATTTTGTGGATTTTGTTGCTGTCTCTAGGCTCCTGTGATGCCGCAGTTAAGGTCAGGGAAAGTGGTAACTGCCAGCGAGGTGAAGTCAGCTGATGGGATGGTCACCAGCCCAAGCTCTCTGGGTGCAGGGGTGGGACGTGAGCCAGGGAAAAAGTTGTTAGTCAAGCAGAGTCCTCACCTGGCACCAAAGAGAAAACCTGAGCAGCCCTTATCCTCCTGTCTGCAACCTGCCATGCTCCCCAGCAATTCCTGTGAGCAGTTTGCTCCTTTTGTGCCCATGCAGAAGGAGCAAGGTGAGAGTAGCCAGAGACTCCCAGGTAAAAAAACCAAGGGGATACAGTGCAGGAGGGCTGTCAGAAGCAACAAGGCTGTAGCTCTGCCAATTTCAGACACTGCTGTATGTGAAGGTTGGCAGACAGTGACCATGGCTGCAGCAACCTGCCGAGAAGAGACTGTAAGGAGAGGGACAGGACAAGGTCAACAGCTATTTTTCTCAGGAACTACTTTGCAAAATAAACTCTCAGCAGGGATTGAAAGGAAAGAACATAGCTCAGAAGGACTGAACCTCTCAGGTTTCCAGGAGAGTTCAGGGAGCTCAGGAAAAAAAGGCAGATATTCCTTTATGGAAATAAAATTACAAATCCCATCCTCAGAAGAGGAAATTGAGAGCACAGAGAGACATGGCATTTCCTGTTTGCCAGAACCAGGGGAGCTGCAACCCAGAAAGGGCACATGTGATGAAATAAAAAGCATTGACTCCATAATGATGCTGAAGATGCAAGTCCCAGGTCTTAAGAAGAATTTGGGGATTCAGGAATCCTTGTCTGAACCAAAACCTCAGGAAGAGCTAGATACACCAGAGAAGTTGGACGGGTGTTCTTTAATTGGATCAAGAAAGCCAGGGACAGAGGAGAAAGGAAAGAGATGCTTGAGCAAGAAAGGCGGTACATCTTTGATGAAAGCAAAACTACAAGGTCCCAAAGAGAGGGGTAGATCTGCCTTGCTAGAACTGCATACACAGTATCGAGAGTCCAAGAAAGGAGCTGTGATTCTAAGGAAGAGGGACAGAAACGCACTGATGTCACAGCAGCTACAGGGCATAAGTCTCCAAGAACAACCAACAACCAGAGGAAAAATGCACAAGCGTTGCATGAAAGAAGAGCAGCAGAGCTCAAACCCTCAGAAAGGAGCAGACAGCCTGGGGGAAAGTGGTAAGCACTTGTGCCCCATTGTAGAAGTACAGGTGCAGAATTTGGGCTTCCAGGACAAGGGACTGGTGCTGTGGTAAGACCTCATTAAAAAGTGGAAAAACAAGATAATTTTTCTTCTGCAGATGTGTCTGTGTGGGACAGAGTCATGGGGGCAGGAAAGAGTGGCCTGTATCCTATCTCAAAGTGACTCTTAGTGTGGCTGGCTGCTAAGTTAACTTAAGAAGTCTAGAGATAAGAGCTAGGGTCTGCTAGCTTTACAGAAATGTTTTAGCCTTATACAGTGCCACGTTCTTCTGTAGCCTTGAATGTTTTTTGCTCTCTTTATAAAATATTGCAATAATTACTCTTCTTTGTTTTTCAATCAGCAAAGGAAAAATGGAAAGCAATTGAGTGGGACCCTGGTACACAGGCTGTGAAGAAGCTTAAGACAAATCGAAACAGATCAGAAGATTCCAAGGAAAAGGAACCTCACTACTCTAAATCTCTCATGGTTGCTACTTCAGGTGGGACTCAAAGCAAGAGCTTTGTATGCCATCCTGTAACAAAAAAGTCTGGTGTGCAGTATAAAAAAAGTAAACCCAGAGTTGATCAAATCAAGTGCTTGCAAAGTTTTAGTGTGACTACAGCTGAAGAAATGAGAAATGTGTCTGCAAAATGTGATGCTGAACGTTGCAGAAATTCCCTGAACCATTGTAATGGCTTGCTCTGTGCAACAGAAAAGAATCCATTTGTGAGATTAGAGGCCTGTAGTTACATCAATACATTTGTGAAGTTTTCAGCTAGTGGAACTACCAGCAGTTATAAATTAAGTGGATTCTTCCATGTAGCCCAGAATAAAAGAAAGCATGTTTTTCCTCATGGTACTGTAGAACAGAGTGACAGGAATTGCAGCAGTAATGGAATGCAAAATGAGAGATCGCCCATAAGACATGGTTTATTGTTCAATAAAGAAAAAATTCAAAATGGAGAAGGGTGTTTTTCATGCTGTCAGAGTGAAAACAATAAGTGTTTAAGGGGAAAAAAGTGGAATATTGGTAGAAAGCCTAGAAAAAAGATGAAAATCACGGAGAAATCTGCAGTAGAGAATATTTTCGCAGACATGGCTAATGAATGCAGCAAGTCTGAGTTACAAACAGAAGCGGCAGTTGCCATGTCAAGTTCCTTTGCAGAATTAGGACTAAATCATAAAGAAATTACTCTGTCAGCTTCATGTGATCATACATCAAATCTTCATACAGGAAGATATAGTCATGAAGCACAAACTATATCAGTCTGGAGAAAGAATAGTACCGAATTACTTGCATTTGAAGATGGCTTTAAGAAGACATCTGAGCTCTCTGTAATAGCAAAAGGAGAAAATTCAGACAGCGTGGCACATCATTCTGCTGCCTCAGGTAGCCTGAGAGTGCTAGCTGAGGTCCATGATGTTTCTAATTGTCACAGAAGCAAGACAGATGAAAAATTGAAGAAAGTTCATAAAAAAATGCAGCAGTTTACCTGTCAAAGAGCAGTACCCATGACTGGTAAAAATGTTTGGCCTTTCAAATCTTGTGCCAGGACTTCTGAAAGGGTTCGTAAAAATCATGGGTCCATATCAGAAGAAAAAAGACTTTTAAGGGCTGCCTTTGAGGAATCCTCTGATAAAAGCAGTGTTAAAGCTGTAGCAGACAGTGCCGTGACTGGGAATTTGAGACAGTTGGATTTGCATACATCATCGGTAGAAGTTAACAAAGAATCTACACATAAAATAATAGATCCAAATGCTGAATGTCTGACTTCACTTGAAACACCAGAATCCTCTTCTGTGGATATTTATGAGACACCAAGAAAGAGCAATGAAAATGCGGAATTACCACTTAATATGGATAGAAGTGCCGTGGCGCTTAACCATGATGATGTGCAAGAAGTTAAAGCAACCTTGAATTTTACAACAAAACAAAAAGATAAAGGAGCTGTAATGAAAAGAAACCTGTCTGTGACAGTCCAGAATGGTACATCTACAAGTAACAGAAACAGAATAAACTTCAGCCGTGAAGCATCAGTAGTGAACCAGACATTTTCTGATTTAAAGCTAATGAAAGTATTAAACACTGGAAACCTGACAAAATTCAAAATTCCTTTATGCAGAAACAAACCTGAATCCAGGAAATTGGAATCTGTCCGTTCATTTGAAAGAAAATCCTGTAGTCCACTAGAGCTTCTTGACAGCACTAGTGTTTCAAGGAGGCAGAAAACAGGTGAAGAGACTTTTTTGGTAAATTCCGAGCAGCAGCCTCTTCCTGTTGCAAGTGATGCTATGTCTACAGCTTCCATGAGGAAAAAAGCAGATGAGATCAACAGTAAGGACTTTCAGCATGATAGCTCTGAAAACATTTCAAATGAGATGTCTGCGCTCCCTGAACATTTTTCTTTATATCCACATCCTTTTCTTGATGGACAACTAGAGTCATCTGTGCCTGATTTCCGTGGTACTGAATGTGTACTAAAATCTCATTTTCCTGATGATTCTTGGAATGCAGTTGACCACCCTGTTGCATTAGAAATAAATGATGATAGCAAATCAAGAGGGAATCTTTCACAACACAAAAGTCAAAATTTTCCAGATATTCTTGAAGCTTACAAAGAAGATGTTCTTGTCATTGATGTGATTCAGGATGACCCTGACCTTTTTGGAACCAATAACAAAGAGGAGCTCGCACCTGCAGACTGTGAAAATTGTCCTGTGAAGGCATCCGGTACTAGCACCTGCATTAAAGATGAAAAGCAGGATCTTAAGCCTGAGTATCCTGTTACCTTAGAAAATGGAGATTCAGTAGAGGATAATTTTAGGTATGCATATCATTCTTTTTATTACAAATCCTAAGTACTTTGTTCTCATAAAAGTATACGTTGGTTGTAGTGGTCAGGCTTCCTTACCAAATTTCACTAATTTCTGGGTTGATGTTAATTGTCAGAATTTGACTGAGGTATGACAGTATGCTGAATGCAAATAAATTAATTTGTTCTTCATAAGAACTAGGATAAACTCTGAATCAAAGGAAAACATAGTCCTGAAGAACTGGTTTAGACCAAGTGAAGTAAAATACAAAAGTATCAACACGGCTAATTAAGAGTAATAGTCTTAATAAATAACTTAATATTTTTAAGTATCTGACTTGATTTGAGATAGCAGATATCTCTCTAAGGGTAGTTTTTAGTTGTAAAGTGAGCAACCTGGTCTAGTGGAAGGGGTCCCTGCCCATGGCAAGGGGGTTGGAACTAGATGATCTTTAAGGTCCCTTCCAGCCCAAACCATTCTATGATTCTGTGATAATACTTAGAAATACTTTTTGCTTTCTAGGTGTAGCTTATTCTTTTGCTGGATCTGTATGAGTAAATGGTTATCTCTACAGTAGTATTCCATTCTGCCATTCTCTTTCCCTGCTTTTCTGCTATCCCCAGACATGTGAATAGTTTTCAAATCTGTAATTTGACTAACACGTTGTAGATGTTTATGATCTTGCATCTTCATTCAGCATGTTCCTGGTGTAAATTATTAGGCATTTATGTTTTTCTGGGTTTTGAGATGATAAAAGTCACTGAAGGGGGAAGAGAAGTTTAAAGTAGAAACAAGCTTTTGTGAAAGAGGTAGTAGGCCTTCGTGGGATAGATGGAACTCATCAACTGTCTAGTCTGTTTACTCTCTAAGATTCGATACTTGTGTTCAATAAATGAGTTTTAAGATTAAACTTTTTAGCTTACGAATAAAACATAAAGCTTAGGTAGAGATAGTACAAGATTTTCCTCTGAAGATTAGGGTTTTTTATTGGGAGGAGTGTTTTAATTTTCTTCCTCTGCTCTTTCTGTGTGGCTTTATGTTATCCTTATTTTAAATAATGTTTTAATTATTTTCAACATTGGACCATCTTATAACTGCATTCTTTTTTTTTTTACTCTTCGCTCTCCTTATCCTTTCTTCTTCATTAACCAGTGTGCAAGAGGAAGGAATCTTTGCTAAGGTGCTGAACAGTTTTTTAGACATGAGAATATAAAACTTTCAGATGTTAATAGAATAAAACTTCTGCCAAAACAAGCCTCTGGAGAACAGGGCAAGTCTTTAGTAGGAGCATCCAACTTCTTAAGAAGCAGCTAGGCTGTATCATAGTAAGTTTATTAGAATGAGTATTCATTTTGTGTACAGTGTGTATTATATCTTATATACACTGTTTAACAGAGTGAGTATTCAGTGTATATTACCCCAGGGTAATAGTGGCTCTTCAGAGACAGTTTCTAGCTGACAGTCCAGACAGCTGTTGCCCAGAGTGGAAGACCAGAACTTCTGAGCCCTTTACACTTATGTGTTGGTTATGGTAGTAAAGTTTGTTATTTACATAAATACTAACTGAAAATTTTATTGGATCCTGTAAGTACTCTGTAGGGAGGACAAATATTCCCTTTAATTAGTAATGACATTGAGTTAGAGTAACATTTATCACAACCATTAGATAGATGAAAACTGAACTTGTTTGAAGTCATATTTCAACTTTCTTCCTGGTATCTACTGAATTTGCTTGCCATCAGCCAAGGAAAACAAAAATGCATGGTTCTTATTTCTTAGAATTTCCCCTTAATTTACTAAAGAAGCAAGCAAAATTGTCTGGGTTTGCTTTTTACCTTCCATAGTTTGATGCAAAAATCATTAGACGGTGACTAATCATACATGGTAACAGTCAGGAGCATACTTATGAACTGAATATGAGAATATTAAAATAAGGCAATAGACCTTACCACAGTTTTATCAGGTAGCTTATGATATCACCAGATAATACCAGATAATGGCTAGTTCATACTGTTGGTTTTTATTTTGTTAGTATTTACCAGATACAGCTGGGACTTCAACTTTGTTTGGCCAACCCAAAAAGGTGATTATGCTGGTAGAGTTACGCTCACATCATACTACGTATTTTAAAATCAAATATTGTTTCTGTTAATGTCTTTTTTTTTTCTTTAGAGATATTCTAGAGTATTGTCAATGTTCTCTTGTTTGGCTTCTTATTTTATGTATACTCAGTTTTGCTTCATTGCAGTATTAGTTTGTAATGCCACTTTAGTCTGTCCACGTAGAACAGCGAGTCAGAACTGTGCTACTGTAAACTATCTCTAACTTGTATAAATATTAATTTATATGCATGTTTTGTTTAATATTTGGTTAATGTTAGCCATTACACTCTAGATGAATGTAATCTAGGTGATTTTAGGTAGAAGAGTAATTCAAGCACTTAATGCCTGCACATGGTGGTTGTTGCTGAATGTTTTAACTGTATCAGTGTATAGCTTTTGTTATGATTTCCCTTCAGATTAGTAAGAGCAGGCAGATGATGATAGAATCTGGATCTTTGCTAAAACTATTTTAGTGCATGTATGCATGGGGATGGACTTCAGTACGTTACTTCTTGTGTACTGATATTTTAGTCTGGCATTGGAATGGAGCAGTAAGAACTGTATTTCTGCTAGCAGCAAGTTATTCTGAAAGTATAGCTGGGTTGTTAAAAAGCTTTTTAAAATGTGTTGAGTGTTACTTAAGAGTTTAATAGCATTTAAATTGTAATTGTAAAGGAAACGATTGGTGCCTTAATTTGTGGTGTTCTTCCAGCTACAAAAGTCTGAGATCTAGCAGCTTGTCAAAATGACAGTTGCTATAATGAAGTAATACTTTTTATTCAAGTTTCATTGTGAAACCAAAGCACTGAAACTGTGTGAAGGATGTACCAGGTTGACTGAGTAACTGACAAGTGTTCAGTAGCAACTCTTAGCCACTGTGGATGTGTAACTGTTAGCCACTGTGGATCCATTTTGTTTGAGCTTTGAATTTAAACACAAGATGTGTTTAGCCAATGACACTTTTCATCTTTGTTTGTGACCTTAAAAGCTGGAGGGGTATTTTTAGTTATGAAAATTCAAGGATAATAATTTTTGGCTTCCAAATTTCAGATAATGAGAGCACGTGTCCTTCAAAAGCAGAACATACAGGTCACAACAGTGATTGAGGTCCAAAATTCAAATAAGGCTTTTTTCTTTGGTTGGTTGGTTGGGTTTTTTTAAGCAAACTAACAAAGCACCCAACAACCAAAGAGGCACCTAACATTGCTACACATCTCTAACTTAAAGTTTCCTAACTACTGTAATTGTGCTTGTGCATGTGCCCAGAACTGATGTCTCTGAACAAGTAGATTTAAGTAGGACAAGCAGGTACTGTCTCTTAATCCCCAGGAAGATTCAGAAAAGGCTCTGCATGTGTATGTCCTGAATGGTTTGATTCAGTTAGCATGCTCTGACCTTTAGGATAAGTAGGACTGGTTACTCCTCTGGTGGTTGCGTTTTAAGAAGAGTGCTGGTCACTTCCAGGCATTAACTGCCAGTCATCAGGAAAGGATTCTGGCCCTGCAGCCTGAGTGGGGCAGTGAAACTCAGTTTTCACATTCACTTCTGTTTGCCATTTTCTATTGCCTACCCTTATGTGACTCCCAACAGTGCAGGTTTTTTAATCAGTCATCATTCTTTCCTCTCATGTAGGGTATCTAGACATTTATTCTTAAGTGGCATCCAGTATGTCTTTTCATCCCAACAGAATTAGTAGGTTCAGTGGATACCTTTGAAAGCGCATCAGCAGCCATTCTTGCTCTTAGGAGACTTCTGTATTTTACTGTTTTCCTTTTGAATAGAAAACCTAAACTTGAATCCATTTTTCATATCCAAAATAGCAAACTGAACACTGTGGTTTCTGTAACTTGTGCTGTAAAGAGAGATTTGTTTAAACTTAGCAGCAGCATGCAAGAGCATCCTGTGTTCTGAGATGGTCTAGTCTGTCTCCATTTCTACATCTCTAAAATGGGCTGACTTCTGGTTCGTGTCACTGCTCCTAGACTTGTCAGCTGGTGAGCAAATGCCAAGTACTGTAATAAATGTAGTTTTCTGTATGTGTTTTAGGCACCTTCTTTACAAGAACTTATAAAGTGTTTCTGTAACTATTTCACACTACACAATTAGCAGAATCTGGTAAAGATTTGGAAGTGGCTTTTGACCTGAACATGAAGATTTCAGTCTCTTCATGCTGTTAAATATTTTCAGTTTTAAGCAATGTTTATGAAGATGACAGCTTTCTGGAACTGTCTGCACTGCAGTTTTACAAAAAAAGAAGGTCAATTGTTGTTGTAGGCAAAATCACTCAAACTTTGCATTTCACATAAAATGTTGGGGAGAGCGGAAATGAGCCTACAGAGAGCCTGCCTCTAATAAAAATCCCTCTCATCTCTGCAAACTTGCTATAACTTATTAAACTCTGCTTCTTAATGTATCTCGCGTATATACATAGATACCTGTGCCTGAACGTTTGTATAATTCCAAGTTACACATGCTGGGGAACTTTAATTTCCACTAGGTTGTTGCAAATTTTCATCGTTCCATTTTACTAGGCAGCTTGCTGTCATTATATGTGGTGTCATTCACCAGGTGTGAGCTTCCAAAATCTTTGGTGATGACATTGTTGATTTATATATTCTATATATAATATTTTAATATGTATTTTTACCTTCTGAGCTTTTATAAGGAGAAATATTTATTTTTTTCCCAACTTATCTTTAAAAGAGGTGAAGTATCTTTCTATGAACAAATGTTTTTGTTACTCTCTTTTGAGATTCATTTTTATGCAAATCGTCTTGAATATAAAATTACTATAAATCACATTTTGTAGAAACTGATGAATTGGCTCATTAGCACAGTATTTCCATAATTTGCTGTACAGAGATTTTCCCTTCTCAGTATTTTAGGCAAAGGTGAATTGAGATAATGAGCATTTACTGATGAATTTTGGGATTTGAAATATCTTGGGTTTACTTATTTTGTTTAGGTCTGTATCTGTAGGGATGGACATAAGAAAGCCAAAAGAAGAATTAAGAACAGTCTTAGAACAGTGTGTTGTATGTAAGGATTCTGTCCATAGCTAAAAGTATTACTGAGAACTTTAATATTATGTAACTGGTTAGATTAATCCTGCTTTTGTGCAAGATGGAAATCTTAAATACACTTTTTATTCAAAACAGACACATTACCATACAAGAATCTGGAATGTCAAATGATACTGAAAATTCCTGTGATTGGGTGCTGAAAGGTAAGAGTCTTTGGAGATTTTTGAATGTGTGATCAAGAGAAGAAAGTAACCACAAAGATGTTCAGTGGGAAAACCTAGGCTTTCTACTTTCTACATAAAATGAGAAGTTGTCAGTTCAGTAATACTTTTTATTGTAACAGCGATTTGTTTCCTAATGCATATAAAATGGATGTCTTTTGAAATGGTACAAACTTGAGCCTTATAGGGAACATCTACTTCTCTGTTGTACTTGTCTGTTGGTAGTACTGGGGGTTTTTTTTGTTTTGGTTTTGGGTTTTTTGACATCTCTCTGATACAAGGCAAGGAATTCTGTTAGTTGATGAGGTGATAGTAAGACACCGAGTACTGTGATACTGCTTTGGAGTCTGACTCATAATGTCACTTGGTTGTTCTCTTGTGTTCATCAGCAGACAGAATTTTACAATAGTTTTTTTTCCAGGTTGTACTTCTGCTTTTTGCAGATGCTATGCCCATTGCTTTGACAAACTGTTTTGGTTTTTAAGAATGCTTATTTTTTTTTAGAGAAGGATACTTCCGACTTAATGTTTTTTTCTTCCTATTTTAAGCAGAACAGTCCCAACTAGGCAGCATCTGAATGTGATTTGTTCAGTTTTCTACAGCTTGCATACAGACCTACTATGCATGGTACGTCTGATGTGGAAGTTTCTCTTAGGTTGGAGAAACAGGATTTTGACTTTAAACAGAAGTCCATTACTGACACACTGGAGAAGGCACAGAGTGCTGAGGCTGGTTTTGAAGGTTCTTGGTGTTTCCCTTTCTGCTGTCAGTTTGTCAGCTTGCTGTTAATCTGACACTCTGCCATTATGTATTGATTTTGTTGCAGGCTTGAAAAGTGTCTGTGACAGTAGCTCTTGTGCTGTTTTTTCATATTAATATGTTGTGTTCGTGTAGAGTGAGTGGTTTGGACAGATGTAGCCTCCTGGAGAAAAAGGATTGAATAGTGACTATTTGCGGGAGAGAGTTTCAGGCTTCAGTGATTAGAAGGCAGAATAAAAGGTAATGAGGGTTTAAGAGCTCAGACACCAAGAAATAGACATAAGTTCCCTGAGGAGGAATAGGGAGTAAGTACACAGTTAGGGCTCTGGTGATGTAAAGAGCCAGAGGGGCCTGTGCCATGGCATCTGCCGTACTGAGGTGACTGCAGCCAAACCTGGGAACAAGTCCTGTACTATTTAGTAACTTCTGCATTTTCTTAGACTGTTTCTTGTTATACTTCATGTTCTAATGAAGTTTGAGGCTAAAAGTCTTTGGGTCTTTTTGTGGTGCTTAAAATAAAGAAAAAGGTTTAAGTACGTCCTTCTTCCCAGATCTGAGAAGCTTAGGATCACATCACGCTCTTAGATTAATATGCACATGGTAACTTACGTTTGATTGTATGACTTTTTAAAAAGATCTGTACAGATCAAGAAAGGTGCCTGGTTTTGGTAATTACTGACAATTTATGTATTTATTTAGAAATACGTATTACTGCTTTGGTGTCTTGTGTTATGTAGTGAGGTCATGTCTGGTCATCTCAGTGGCTTCACAGTCTAAGAAGGGCGACAAATACTACAGTTAAGGTGTTCTGGATGACATCAATCCTCTTCACCTTTCAAGTGGAAATCTTGTGTACATTGTCTTCAAGGAGATGTGTCTTGTACTGATGATGTTACGGACACCAGTGACTATAAGATAAAAGCCTTTCCAATCATAATCTGATTCTTTCTTCCTGTATCTAGACAACACAGTGCAGTTGAAAATTCATTCATGTGATCCAATGAAATAGTGAGTTTCTTTTCTATGCAGAGCTGTTCTCTTGTACATAAACAGCTGCTTCAGAAAGCTCCAGTCAGGTGTTCTGTTCATTTCCTGTGGCATCTGCAAAAGGTGTTGAAATTTCCTGACACTGCATTCTCATTGAGTTTACTGTATTATAGGAATTTGGAGTTTCTCAGAGCTATCTGTATTTAGTTCAGGGTTGCATCATGTCATTACAATCAACTTACCTCCTTCTCCAGAAAAGACTAAGTCTTTATTTGCATAGCAAATTACCATACATATCTTTGGCTCTGTTTTAATAACAAAGTTTAACTGAATTTATTTCTAGAATATTGAATTACATAAATAAACCTGTTGTACTGTTCTACGGGGACTATTACGGAACATACAGTTTGGATAGAATTTTAATTGCAGATTCAGTTTAATATTTATTTGAAATGGTTCATGCTTTAAAGGTGAAATAATTTTACATATAAATTTCACATTTAGTAAGTCCTATGAGTTCTTAAATGTCATTAGTATTAAGGCTTTGTAATATTTTGGAAATAAAAACTTTGTTGTCTTGTAGCATGGGAAACACATAAAGTAATGTGTTTATACATTTTCAGCTAAAGATATTAAAACCCACAACTCCTCCAGAGGAAGCAGTCCTTTGGGAGGTGTTACTGAAGACTTTCTTGAAGATGGGCAACTGAGAGAACTAGATGAACTTTTAAAGAGTTTTGACGTGAATGAAAAGGTACTGAGAAATCATGCTTTCTGTCACTAAATAGTTTAAGAAATTAGTCTATATAGTTGGATAATTTTAATTACTAATGCTGTTTTGTCAACAAAATTTTCAGTTTCCTGTAATAAAAAGAATATTAGCGTTTCATAGATTACTGCACTATTGACAGCCTAAGTTTTGCTTGACAGAACTTGGTTTTTTTCCCTTGCCGCTAATGTTTCATTTCATATTTGAACATGAATTAAAATATTTTTATATCAGTTCTTACAGTAACTCTGTATTTCCAACTGTATGAAAATTACTGTTCCAGTGAATACCTAAGTGTACTACTGTGCGTATGTGACATTTTTACATAACACATCTAGTTTTAAAAGTCGGTATTAAGTGCTTGTAACCACACAGTCTCAGAAGGATGGGGTGGTGTTGGAAAGTTGGGGAGCTGCACAGCCATCATGCATCCCAGGAGGATCATTCTGTGGCTCATTACTTGGGCAGAAGGGCCATTACATTAACTTACTGACTTCCTGGCAGTTCAGAGGGAACGTTAAGCCATTTTCATGCTCACTGACTTTATCTGACCTTTCTACTCTCTCTGTCCTCCTTCCTCTAGATAGTAAGTCTAGGTCTTCTAAGACTTGAAGTTTTATACTATTTACTTCTTTGATAATGGATTGAAATTTACACCTCACTGCCACTCAGACATAGCTGCTGATAGCATTTACTATTTTCCACTACTTCAAGAGTGGATAATGGTTTTAACTGGATAAGTTAAACTGTAAAATTCACATGGCTAAAAACTGGTAGGTAATTGATAAGTTAATCAAACAGTAGGGAATCAGTTTCCTTGGCAAAATCATTATTTAAAAGCAGAATAGAAACATTTCCTTTAGCAATGGAATTGGGGCTGCTAACATCTGATTTGTAAAGTGAACAGTGCCATTTTGTTCCCTGACTACTTAGAGAAGATAAAAGGGTCTCTCAAATCATATAGGTTGCTGGAGGTGTGATACTTGTTGCAATATTGCCAGGTCAATCTGAGTTGGACTACTTTGTAGTGTTGTAGCTTTATAAAATCAGTGTCCTAATGTTTGCTTTTCTTTGCTGTGTTGGACAACAGTAAATATGTATAACTAATCTCACCCAAACTTCAAACTTAACCAAACTTATACCATAAAATACATGCTACAGCCCTAAACCTATTCCTGTATGTGGATGGAAAACTAGCTGTGCAGACCTGGGGAGGGAGTGGAATGGCAGAACACATGTTGCAAGTATCTACCATTTGGGATGATTTTGGGCGTTTGGTTTTTTTGATGGCTTTTCCAACTAATAATGATGTGAGAGACCATGGAGAAATATTTGGGGAACTGGTAAAATGAAGTTTGGAAGTCTGATGAGAGCATATCCATCTCTAATTCTTTGGCTATCATAAATCTGTGATATAATGTGAAGTTCAAATTACTCACAAAGCCAGGATTCCATGACTTTGTTCTATATCAGTCCTTTAAATTCTCATCCCCAAATATGTTAGGTGCTGTCTTTTTTCTCCATATCTTTGGGGACTTTTTACGTACACACCATGGTGCACAGCTGAGCAGAAGCCTTAGATTTCTCCTCAATACAGCTTTAAATTTTCATTGAACTTGATGGAATGTCTTTTGTGGGTTTCTACGCATCTGTCAGGCGCAGTTAAAATTGGACAGTGGGTCTAAAAATTGCTGGGATTATCAGTGGGAGCAAAGAGAAGTGAAGACAATCATGTTACCTTTTTTTCCAATTAAAAATCACCGTTTTAAAGATCACAATATAATGGCAGTGTGTCCATTTAAAAAGATGGTATAAGAGTAACCCTGCCATCCAAATTACAGTTTTTACAGTCAAGACTATTATCACACCTTCCAACAACCACTAACAGTTTTAAGTCTGTAGTGTAAAGTGTAACAGGCTTAGTAGTGCTTTGCTGTATCTGAAAGTACATTTTAAATATCTTCACAGTCCAGGTTTGCAGATGGAGTGCCTGATGTTAAACAAGAAAAAAAGGGTGAAGCTGAAAAAAGGTATATATACTGTGTCCTTCATGCAACCTGTGATGTTCCCCAGTTACTGTACTAATGAAATGTGATGTCTTTACTGAAACACCATCAGCATTTTAATTCAATTTTTCTATGTTATTGTGACTATGTGATTAAGAAAATAAGTATGTGAAATAATATAATTTCACTGTGCAAGTACAAGACAAGTATAGTCATAGCCTGACAGGACAATAGAGGTTATTTTGTCCTCTGGCTGATGATGAAATATATCCACTTTATGCCTGTGTCTCACCTTGGCATCTCAATGTGAGTATAGCATAAGATACATTTCCAGCTGCAATAGCAGTTACCAGAACTTTAAAAAAAAAAAAAAAAATATCAATGAAACTTTCAGCTTTCTTTTCTGCCTCTTGGGACTTTCTAAACTGATAAAAGAAGTGAAAGATCTCATTCAAATTCAGGCTGACAAATACTTGAACAGCAGTAGAAAAAGGCACTTAAAAACGTGGCATGTGGAGCTAAGCATGTGCTTTACTGTTCTGCTAGCTTTAAGCTATGCTTACAGTGTTTATAGTACATATGACTTCAAGTGTCAGACTAAGAAACTTCCATTCAACATCAGCCCACACATGAAGCAGAATAAGACTTTGTAGAAAAAGTATACTTAACTGATGGAATACTTAAGTAATTAGAAGAGAAATAACAGATATTTCAGAGTCATTTTCGCAATAATCAGGAAACCTTAGCTGGCATAGAAGAAGGGGTTGCTTTTTTCTAGCACCAGTCACAGTTCTGTGACAGACTTCAAGTGCACCAGAAGTCCGTTAAATGGAGAATATTACATCTTTTCATTAATCAACTAGAAAGCTCCAAGCTCCTCCTTCTGGTAAAATACCCATTTAAATTTACCTTAGTAGCATAAATAGTTCTTTATGCTCTAGAATAAGTAGATTATGCTGGATAAAATATGTGCAAGTAATACTGCATTACTTCACTTCCTTAGTTGAAATGCAGCACACTCTGCAGTTAGAGAAGAGGCATTTATTCCTTCATTTGGACTCAGACTGTTTTCTCTAATTTACTCAAAAATGTTACAATTGCAAAGTTTCATATAGAAGAAAACATAGTTACTGTTCTTATTTAGCAAACTCTCCTTCTAGTGGTGCTGTTACTTAAAAAAAGAAATTTGTTGTAGAGCTATATAGTTTACAGTTTCTGGCAAAATTGTGTGTAGTTTCATGTCTAGATTAAAAAGAGAGCTGAGATTTGTTATCCTGAAGATAAGCTGCTATGAAAATCCTGTTGTGTCAGATCTGAGGCTGGCATCACAAAGCATAAAAAAATTCTACATGGTAATTTGAAAATTCTGAGTAACTAGATCTGCAGACTTTTTTTCTCTGGAGACCAATACAATACATTGACTAGAATAAAACCGAAGATTGATATTGAGGAATTTGGGTTTATTAGCTAGAAGTTATTCTTATTTGCTGTAGCATTTTTATTTCAAACTGTATTAAAAACAGCCTGCAATTTAGGAAGGATTTGAATTATCCTGGCTATGAGAAGTACTAAATAGCTAGAATGTGCCCCTCATAGGGGATAGCAAGTCTATTTCTGTCTCCAAACAGCAAGCAGGCTGAAATGTCCTTTGTACTGAACTTAGATTCTTAATTGAAGGGGGGAGGGGAGAAAGATCTCATAAAAGGGGATTATTTTTTTCTGTGGCTTTATTTACAAATAAGAAAGAGATCACTAAGTATTTTGCTAGCAATATTTGTAGCTTATTTTGTGTGATGTGTGAAAACATCACATTTTAGTAGCTTAAGTATCTGGAATGTACATATTTGGGAATAGTTAAAGGCAGAACAGTCTTTAATTGGAGTTCCCTTTGAAATCACCTGACTCTTTTGCCAAGTAGAGTCAGTTATTATGCAAGAAAACAGTTGGCTCTACAAATGTAATTTCAAAAGCTTTGAGGATTACTTCTCTGGCAGATACTACATAACAGACTACTGAAAAGTAGATGCTTTTTCAGAGGTGACAGAAATCGTCTCAGTCTACCTGTCAGCATAGTGGAAAAAAAATAGAAGTGGTTCACAGGTGGCTTTTCTACTTATTTATTGAATTTCATATAGTTACACTTTAGGACAGAATAATCTCAACTAAAATCATAATCAGATTGGACCAGGCAATGAGAGTAATGAAAGTAAAGTTGTTGGGACTGCTAGCTCTTTAAATTTACAGCAAGTTTTCAAATGTTGTGTAAATTGTTGAAACTCTCATCTTTTATACACTTTATCTCCCTTTTTAGGTGTTTAGTATATGGGAGAAGTACCTGTTTAATTTAGTTAAACAAATTTTTGTTTTTTAATACTCAACAGTGACTGTATATACAAAGATCTTGTGAACTGTGAATTGCTATCAGGATTGCCATTGCATGCCCCGAAAGTAAATGCCCTCAGTGAAGCTACAGTGATGAAACCCCGGACAAATGGTATTGTATGCTGTATTGGTGAACCCTCCAGAATTTATTTTTACGTTTGTTTTATTTACCTATAAAATCTTAAGGAATTTCTTCAATTCCTGAAGGCATTGGCTGGAATTTGTTTTAGTTTGCATACACAGAAGCAAAAATGCAAGCTCTCATGTGATAGGTTAGTGAGGGTTTTGGGGTTGGGTGGGGTTTTTTAGCAGAATCCTATTTGGTAGGGTCAAATAGCAATCATTCTATCTTGGTATTTATGGTTCTCGGATACTTCAATGGTACAACAATGCCTGCATTCTTAGTATTTTGACACATTGTGTTTAAGCCATGTTATTGGCAAGTAACTTGTTTTTCTTTATTTGTGGTCAGAGAATGTGACTGCAGATTTTCTTGGTTGGTTGTTACCTGTCGGCAAAACTTGGCTAAGGGACTTCCTACCTTGCCGAAAGTCAGAACTTTTTTGTTTATGCCAAGTCAAATGTTTGTGAGGCATTCACTAGACTGGATCAAGGAAATTATCTGGATTTAAAAAGCAGCACTTTGTTTTGACCTGGTATATGTCACACCTGGGACAGGTACCTCATAAGTGTCTCTACCACCAGCAAAATCATAATGTAATGGAACTGTAGTCAAAGTTTCCTTCTCTTTTTCTTTGCACGTAACAACTCTGACATTTAGCCTTATATAAATGCATAGGTTTTTTTGGCGTACAAGATACAGCAAAAACAGGAATTGATTACTTATGGATAGATACTGCATTCTGTTTCTTTGCAACAGCTGTTTCAGGAATTAATATTTTTACAGTTATTGGTTAATATGGATGTTTATAAGCATGGATTTCCTGAATTGAGATCAGTGGCACAGGTTCTTGCTTAGTTTCAAATTGTACTGCCAGTCTGAGCTTGCAGAATGATTTTACCACCAAGTCATTTAACAATATTTTCAGGAAGTGCAAGAAACATAGCTGCTATAAAAAGCAACTGCGAAATACGTCTCTAGACTACAGTAGTTTGAAGTTGCTCACCTCTTTGGCCTTAAAAGTGTATACACCTTCTGAAGAGTTCTTCTAAATCTATCTTCTTAAAATCATTTGAAACGGCTGCCAAAGCAAGAGTTTCTGTGCTAGGAGAGGGCAAACCAGCCTTATTTTCCTCAGAACTGTGCAGGCGGGATTGGCTATTTCATTTTAGTGCCTGCTCCCCTACAAATTTGACATACAGTCAACAGGGAGAGTACAAACTCTTGAAAAGAGCTGGTCAGAAATTCTGTGCTGTGGGGATGGCAAGAATCTGGAGGAAAGACTTCTGAGCTCAAGTTCCTAGTGGCATTTTTCTGCAGCTAGTGGTTGACCATTTTCTCAGTCTTTTTCCTGTCACAAAATTTATCCAATCCTGAATTTACCAAATTGTCCACCATCACTGCACAAAATTATGCAGCTGTGATAGTACGTAACATTTAGGTATTTAATTGTTCTACATTACATTTCTCCTTCCTATCCTGTGATAGTCCTATCTGTTTAGAAAGACATGCAGATTAAGAACCATGTACCTAGTGCAAGTCTCTAGTAGAACATTGTCGTGGTTTAACCCCAGCCAGCAGCAAAGCACCACGCAGCTGCTCACTCACTCCCCCCACTACCCAGTGGGATGGGGGAGAAAATCGGGAAAAGAAGCAAAACCCGTGGGCTGAGATAAGAACGGTTTAATAGAACAGAAAAGAAGAAACTAATAATGATAATGATAACACTAATAAAATAACAACAACAATAGAAGGATTGGAATGTACAAATGATGCGCAGTGCAATTGCTCACCACCCGCCGACCGACACCCAGCTAGTCCCCGAGCGGCGATTCCCCGCCCCCACTCCCCAGTTCCTAAACTAGATGGGACACCACATGGTATGGAATACCCCTTTGGCCAGTTTGGGTCAGGTGCCCTGGCTGTGTCCTGTGCCAGCTTCTTGTGCCCGTCCAGCTTTCTCGCTGGCTGGGCATGAGAAGCTGAAAAATCCTTGACTTTAGACTAAACACTACTTAGCAACAACTGAAAACATCGGTGTTATCAACGTTCTTTGCATACTGAACTCAAAACATAGCACTGTACCAGCTACTAGGAAGACAGTTAACTCTGTCCCAGCTGAAACTGGGACAAACCTGTGTCATTATTGGATGCTCTTCAGTAACTATAGTTTGTCAGAAACGGCTAAGCACCCTGCCTTTTGAATACCCAGTTCTTTCAAGGGGCCAGATGGAAACCCTAGAAAGCAAGGCATTCCAAAGCTCATATTTCTCTTTAGATATGGAGTTGAAAATTTTAACTTTTATCTTCCATTAACATTACTCATTTTTCAGAGAAGGAAATCTGTTATCAGTAGTAATTGAAGTTCTAAACCTAAGTTTCATGGTTAAGAAACCAGTAACTTACATTGGGCTTAAGCTTGATATTGCACTGCTTAAAACACAGAGCATCAAAGGTTTTATTTCAGTTCTGGAAAAATAGTGTAAATTCATAGCTAGTGATGTGGGAATGCAGATTACTGATAAAGTGTGTGGGGGGGGTCCGCTTGAAATTAAAACTTCTGGATATTTTTATTCCATTTCTTTTCTTATCTCTGTAAATTAGATTAGAAACCTTGGATAAAGTAGTGAAGCTTTTAATTTAAATGTGCTTACTCTTGAAGTTTGTGTGAAGTCTCAGTTTTAGGATAATTTAGAAAACTTAAATTACTGGCTTTAGATTGTATTAATCAAATTTTCATTAATCATTGCTATGACTTGAACGAACTATAAATATAAAGGGAAATAAGATAAATGAGAGTGGTTTCAGTATGATTCGTTTTATTACATGATCCATTTATTGCCCTCATTCTAATTTTTAGATTACAGATTTTCAGGAAAAAGTCCTTTACTTCCATTGCAGAATTCTGGAGGTTTTGAGCCATGGAAGATGGAAAAAAATGCAATTGTGAGTTGTTAAATCTTTAATGATTTCTGATCCTTTGGCACTAATTTTGTTAGTCAGAAATTATGAATCTATGCATATTCATGTTTCTGCTCCTCTAAAGATGTTATCACTGAGTAAATACAATTTCTGAGAACAAAATCAATGGTGAGGAGACAGCTATTACAGTGGAACTTTGTTGATTTCTATTTACAGCTTAAGCAAAATCAAATAATGCTTTTTGCTTTATTGTTTTTGTAGAACTGAAAAGCAGACATGGTTTCACATGTTTAAGACAGCATTATCCATTGTGCTGGGCACTAAAAAAGCGTAAAGGAAATTGATGCCCCAGAATTCTCAGACTGTTACCCAGAGCCGTGCAGGAGTTTGTCACCTTTCTTCCTCCTCTCTACTCATTGTCCGTCTCATTTAGCAGTTCTTGCATTCTCTCTGTGGTCTTCAAGACAGATTTTTGTTGTGTTAGACACTAATATGACATGGCAAGGGACTGATCTTGGTCTGCTTTGAAATGCTGCAAATACAGTATAGAGATGAGGGTTGTTTCAAAGGTTTAGTTGTAGATCACATATTTTTTGCTTTTGTTTATAATATGTAGATATTTTTAAATTCTCAGAAAAATGAGCCTGTTTGCTTTCAAAAAACATTACCTGTTGGTTTTTTTCTGCTTCTTTTAATTTCATTTTATTTTAGGCTTCTTATTCAGTCCAGCGGATCCTGGAGATGATTGAGTTGCCCCGTAAATATTGCAGATTTTATTTCATGACTTTGCGTGGGTGTGAAAGAGCAAAATGTTGGTTTTGGCATGTTCCTGAACAAGGGGATGAAAAGGTAAAGAGATTTATTGAACAAAGGAACAGATTGTAAGTGTGAACACTTCTTAAATGCAAAATGACATCTCTTTTATTCATATATATATGGAAAGGCAGTAAATTTCAGAGATTGATGGATCAAAAAAAAATGTTCAGAAATTCTTCCTCTAAAGGTCTTTTAAAGTTCTTTTTTAAAAAATGGTAGAATTTTGAACTAGTAGACTTTTTAAGAGAACAGACATCAGCAAAAAGAGCAATTATTAGGCTGTATGAATATAGAGTAATAGAATGGGGAGATTCTGAGACATTTTTATCCCAAGCATCAGAGACCTGTAAGCAAACCCAGACTTCATATGTATTCTTAAATTGCAATGCCATCTGTGGTATATTACTTCCTGCAAGTTTTGTGCAACAGGGGCATGTTTATTTAAAGATGCTGTAATGTCCTTAAATGGAGCAACAATTCTCATAATATTTGCAAGCAAAAATACTTTTCCAGTGGTGGGCAAAGTAGATGAGTTTTCAAACCATTTAACAAAGAAATTATGAGTCTGTAATACTTCTAAGAACTGTACAAGGCAAGCTACTTGTGCTGTCATGTAATAAGATTTTGGAATTGGCTGTATGAAAGCAAGACTTACGTGGTTCTGTAAGTCACTTGGAAGCAAACAAAAACATTAAAACAACTAAACAAAGACAAATGCCTAAACTTGTCCTCGTCGGGTCTTAAAAGATTTATTTCTTATCTACCATCTCATTGGTATGAGTACAGTTTTATTGTTGGTGTCAGTAAGTAAGAAATTACAGAATCAAAATGTAAAAAAATAACTTTTGATGAACCTGTGAGACATAAATAAAATAAAAAAAGGTAGTATCTAAAGGAGCTTATCCATCTCCTTGATATCTTAAATATACTGTGTCAGAATTTTTAAAATACATCAGTGTAATTTGATTTTATTTTTCTTAATGTTTTCTCCTTTCCTTTTTATGTCTCAAAAAAGAACAGGGTTTTTTTTCTAATGCTTTGTAACCCCTTTGAAAATTTATATGACAGCTTAAAAATACTAAGATCATTTGAGAGTAATTTTGTATGGGACATTTTCCCTTTTCCTCAGTTGTGAAATATCTTTGGCATACTGTAGTGAATATCAGTAATTTTCAGCTCATTTGCATGAATTATTATGGTTTTTAGTGCTTCATTGTATACAGACATATTAAAGAATTAAATTATTTGCCTAAAACTATTAAAAAAAATTCCATTTGATTTTACTTGAGGCGCAGCACTCCAGCACACTTACTGTTCTGTCTGCCAAACCTAGTCTAACTTTCTTGGTAGTCTGGAAGTATACTTTGGGGCTTGTTTGTTTGTGTATTTATTATTTTTTTTTTAGAACTGTCCCTTTTAAAAATGATAATAGGCCGAGCACCTCATGGTGGCACCAAAGTACATAAATGGAAGACAGGTAAAGCAGCAACAAAGTAATCTAGTCAAATACAGAGGAAGTAAATCTCTTTAGGAACTGTTATGCAGACTGGTAGTCCACTTGCTTGTACTAAGTTTTCAGTGTTGATCGTTACCAGATTTTTTGAAGAGAAATACCTTTCCCCATAATGGATATTCCTTCCTTTTCATTCATGGACATGCTTTAAGGCATAACTGACTAGGATTTAACACTCTTCACAGTTGTCATTGATCACACAACACAGCAGTAATTTAATTCATAAAAACATCATATGTTTTGAAAATCAGCATACTCTTGAGCTTAGCAAGTTCTACAAGTTACCAGTTTTTCTTTTTTTTAAAAGATGCCTTTAATTTCAAACAGTGAAATCTCTTTTGTATTAGGCAAAGTAAACAAAACTATTAAGACTGTGTTTTAAATACTCCCCAAAGTATATAAAGGGGTGGGGGGATCTTAACAATGTGTATCAGTATCTGATTGGGGGGGGCAGGGTAAGAAGATGAAGCCGGACTCTTCTTAGTGGTGCCCAGTGAAAGGACAAGAGACAGTGGGCATAAATTGAAATTACAGAAAATTCAGTTTGGCTTGAATGACACTTCAGACTGTAGCATAGATAATAACTGCACAGTTAAATAAGTGGTTTGAAAACATGTCTTTATGCAAACTGTATTTCTCTGATTTTATTTTAGCTTTCTGCACCTTACTTATTAACTTTTTTGGACTCATATCCACTAAAGAAATATTTACTTCTTGTGACTTTTTACTGTCTTTTTCCTTGGTCCTATGAACCTCTAACTGGAAACAAACAGGGTATAAAATAGGAAGGTTTCTGTCTTCATTAACGTTGTCTTGCAACTTCAGGGTCTTGGGTGTATGCTTCTGTTGTGTTTTGTTGGGTTTTTTTAAATCTGGCTTCCTAAAGAAATGAGACTTAAAGTTGCACTGTCCTTTTATTACTGTCTCTAACCACCTTTAAATAATTTTTTAACCCATTGGTCAGTTTTAGCCACATTTAATATGGAGTGTGTGTCTCAAACATGCCACAGGTTTCATAAACGGAACCTCCTGTAAAAAGGATCCTCATTTTGATCTTACTGAGCAAAGAGGTGCAGTATGGGGTTTTCCCCCTTGTTAAACATCAGAGTGCACACTGACTGGGAGATGCTGAAAGATTTCATAAATTCTGGTGCTTGTTCTTCTGATTTAAGCACCTCTGTGTAACTGTAGTACAACTGTGTTTTACTGGACAGTCGGTTGCTTGTGTAAGATACACAGCCCTTTGCTATGATTTTTATTAAACTGTCATGTTAAATGAGTTGTGGAATCCACTATTAGGTGACAGAAAAATGGGAATTGTCTCTTTCATGTACCTTCATTTGAAATCTATTACGGTTAACTCAAAATTTAGAGATTCTCACATTTTTACGTGGTCTGTACAACTAAATCAGCTGAAGCCTCCCAGAAGCTGTAAATGCGTAACACATTTAGTTTCTTTTACGAATGTAATGTAACATGTCCCATGATTAAATACTACTACAACTGGATTTTCCAAGCAATTTCACTAATAGTTGGAACAGTCAGAGCTCCAGATGCAGTCTTGGCTTTTTTTGGGAGTCAGTCCAAAGAAGGAGGAAAACAGATTCTAAAAGAAAGCAAACTGATTTACATACTGTAAGCATGTGCTAAAGTTTGTTTTGGAAATGCCCTCAGCCACCTGGGATTGTAGATTTGGATTAAATGAGTTAACCCAATGCCAAGTGACACTGCATATATATTAACGATCAAAGATTCTACATGATTTTCTGAAAGGTATATCTTAGACTATAGTTCAACAACATTATGACACTGTTTCAAAATAAAAACAATAAGCTTTATTTATGTTCAACATACATGTACAATTTTTGGTTTCTTTGACTGATGATCTGAACAGGTTAATGGTTTAAAAAAAAGAAAGATATCTTGGCCACAAGCCAGTATCTTCTGCTTTCATGATAATTCATTTGCTGTGTAACAAACTCCATGAGTGGATCTTGTCTAATTTTGAAGTTGCATGTGAAAATAAATCCAACTCAATTCTGTAATAACGTGACTGCTAATTTAGGGCATTTTCTGTTTCTTGGTTTTTTTCATTATTTCACAAAATAGTATTAAATATGACCCATTTACATTGTTGTGCAGAAAGACTGTAAATGTTCCAGAAGTGACAAAGGGTATCTGAAAGGGTGGGTGTTTTTTTTTCCTAACTTGGCATTCTAAGATTTAATCTCAGTAGTCTTTATTTCTTCATCTGCAGAGATGGAGCAAAATGTGTAAGTATCACAAAGCTGACAGCTTAAGATGTTAAGACAAGAATGTTCCAATACCAAATAACATATTACAATAACTAGGGTGTGGATTTTTTTTTTTAACCAAGTGGGTCTGGGGTGAAATGGTTCATTAAATCAAATTAGTTCTGAGTTTTTTCTTCTGTGTCCTTATGAGTGATTCCCTGTGATAATCACGGTTACCAACTTCATTTCTAGGTGTTTTTTTTTACTTCCTAGTTGGTACATGCATGTAATTTTTGTTTATCATGTTTTCACTTTCACCTTTCTGCTTCCCATTCTCTGTTTACAGTCTCCCACATTTATACTAATTCCAAAGTAACTGTATTTTCAAATTCTTTGTTTGCTATGAGTATATACACACACATGCATGCAGCAGCTCCTTTCCCAAACATTTAATCTACATTATTTTTCTACTTGATTTGCTGTCCTTTTGACAGAGCCTTTGCCTACAGACCCAATTACCTTCTTATACCATTTGTCGGTGTGTATGGGTTAAATAGAAGCAATGTAAAGCTCATTTCCTTCTAGAACTCACGTTTGTAGGTAGTTCTTTTGTTTGGCATAAACAGAGGTAACATTTTACTATGGATTTCTTTTTTTTCCTCTTTTTCTAGATTTGCATGGCAATACTTAGGGCATACATTAGTATCAAAGAATCAGGCCTTCTAAAACGTGCAGGTACGATATAGTAGTAGCTTTTGATGTATCTTTGATACTTAGCTTATTTAAAGCAAATTAAATGGGCTGTCAGGAGAGAAATGGGTGCCACTTCAACAGTGAATAAAAAGTTCTGATTTCAGAGGAATACATTCAGTCCATGTGTTTTCATGTTCTAGTTTCCCATTGAGGCTAGGTATTTACATGTGCAGTTATCTCAGGAGGTTGTTACAAATCGTACTTCCATGGAAAATGAACTTAGCCCGAATGTAACTAGACTTGAGAGTAGAAACGAGTAACTGGGGCAGGGGGGAGGTTTAACAGAACCAAAATTTTCTTAAGGCACTTTTGAACATGCTGGCCAAACATCACAAATCCAAAAATTTTAGAATTAAGCTCTTGAAATGAAGTGCTGTTACAGCACCCAAACAGCTTTAGTTTAGTCCTTTCACATTACCATATATGCAAACAATTATGATTAACACATTATAGGGACTGTAGTTGATTCAGATACAGCTGAGCTTTTGAGTTCAGTCAGAAAGGGCTAAATTTTACTCTGGGGAGTCATTCCTTTTGTACCTGTCCTGTGCACTCTTAAGTTTTTGAAAGCTTATTAGAGTGTAGCACAATGTGAACGTGGGATCCAGTTGCACCCTGTGTAGTAATGTTCCTGTGCTGAAATACTGAGCATTGTAATGCAGGTAAGACTGGGTACCAGCAGGCTACAGTATGTGTCTATCAAGGCTAGCACTAGAACAGGTTGTAAGACCACCTACCATGATAACACTGCGCTTGACTTCCTAGAGCTTTATGTCAGGCCTTACTACCTTGATGCGCTTACCAAATCTAACGTGGTTTTGTGCATTTTTCTTGTGCTGCACCAAATGAGCTAAGCTTTCTTGAAACCTACAGGGCTTATAGTGTTCAGCTCCATGACATGAGACATTTCAGAATAGTCAGTCTGGGTCTAGTAAGGTTAACACTGTCTTCAAACTGGATCCTTTCACCCATTTTTCTCGATATCCCTGTCCCATAATGTCCTGGATAATCAAGGGTTGTTACACTGCATTTAAAATTTAAGGAAATAATTTGTTTAAATAGTTAGCATCAGTTACCCCAAGTGAAATAAATTTAATTTTTTTTTCAGTCCAAATATTTGTGAAATATTACAGAGAAGTTACTCCTGGTGTGGATTTTGTTTCTCAAGTGCTGAATGATCTTCTCATTTCTTTGCTCAAGAACTGTTTATTGCAGGAAGTATTTCAGATATTGAATGTAACTGCACGAATCAATACACTGGTAGGTGACCTTGTAGTATTTTTAAAATCTTTGATCCGTAGTTTCTTAGTTTTTTGAGTACTATGCCATTTGTAGTAATATGTTCATTTTTACTCTGGTACACAAATCTTGGGGCAGGGAGGAGGGGGGAGAGCAATTCAAAAGTTCCTATATAAAAACTCTAAGCTTTCTAATTGAACAGAGTTGCAAAACTGATTGTGCTTTTTTGTCTAAATTAGCCAGCTGTAGATGTTCTTCTGAAAGTTTTTGAGCATGTGGCTGCTTTGAATATAAGAGATGCTGTGCCTACATTAATCAGTACCTTTTGTAAGGTATGAGTTTGATTGTACTACTGCTACTTGTTGGAATTTCTGAAATACCTTGCCTGTTTTAAAACTCAAACGTATCACTTTAATATTATTTCAGTACTATTTTTTAAAAGTTACATTGTAACTAGCTGAATTTGTGGTACAGGTTTCCATTTATCCCTTATTTTTTGACTGAGATTCACTCTGACATGTTTTTCCCACTGTTGATTGCCACTTGCCTCTGGAAACATGTAAGTGATCACAATTTTTTGTATGCTTACTTTTCTTCCCCCTGTTTGATATTACAGCTCATTGATGCAGGTATGTTCCTTGAGTTTGAACATTTTGACTATATTATTAAGTTCCTTCACCAATTGCAAGTTTCCAGTCAGGAAATAAATACTGTTTTGAACATAAAATCCAGGTATGTCTTTAAGGAGCTATTTTATAATTATATCTGTCTAGTTCCTTCCTCAGGTTCTATTTTTATAAATTTATTTTAAAACTTTAAAAGGCAATTAGAAAATGCGAATTTAGTGTTTTGGATGAAAATATTATCATATTGTGCCTAATGGTATTTTAAAGTGCTGTCAATCTGTTGTGCTTTAAAAATCAAGGATTGTTAAGTCAAAATTTAGATTCTGGCCACAGTTGTGATTAATTTTTTCCATATTGATCATCATTGTATAATCTGTTCCCAGCTGTGCTACAAGTTTATATAACTGTAGTGAAATTAGAAACATCATAGTTTAATAGATCTTTTAGGCCTGCATAAGCAAACAGTACTTCTGCAATGAACAACTCTTCTAGGCAATAAGAAGATTAGTTATAATCTGAAGTAGTTTTCTATTTTCATTTCTTGTGCAACTGTATAAACACTTGTGCCAACAGAACTAGGCAGGAGGGTCATTTTTTAAGTACTGCTGCATTATGCTGGACAAAATGTGAAATCACAGCCCAAATCTGTTCCAAAACTGTTGATGTCTCCTTCTCCTCATCTGCATCATACTCACACATGCAAGTTGAGAAACTAAACTTGCGATTCATAAAGCAACCTTTGATTCTTATAGGAAACCAAATATGCAGCATCTACGGTGTGAAAACAAGCCATCACTGTTTCAAGTGAAAGCACTGTAGAAATTATTTGCTGCTTTTCATACTTTTCCCATAGAGCACCTTTCAGCCATGGATCTCAGTGTTTTACCGGTGCAACTTACCACACATGTTGGAGGTAATTTTTATCACTTTCCAGATCAGGAATCTGATTCACAAAGGAATGACCCCTTCCAGGTTGCCTCAGTATGTGTGTGTTTTCAGCACAAACTGAGAAACAGTCTGTATCTATGAAGACTGAGCAGCTGTGCTACTTCAGCTACATGTGTTAGCACATTCATGTGTAGGTTATGTATCCCTACATGATAGCATCGCACTGGGTGGATGTATCCATTGTTTCAGTGGGAGCATCAGAATAAAGTATTATGCTCCTAGCTATTTGAAGATGCATAGCACTTTCTTTTATGTAATTAACTTTTTTTTTTACCTTTATGTCAGAAATACATACAATACAGTTCTGCATTTACTTAATGGATTGCAAGTCTTATTCCTACCTTTTCAGTTACATTTCTACTGAGACAAAGGAATATTTTCTGTGAAAATAGCTCTGCTCAGTTATTTGCTTAATACATGTACTGACTTCCCTTGGCATGATTGTAAATGTCTGTTTTCAGTGTCCAGTTTGCATAGTGTGTAGTAAATAGATCAAAAATCACATAATTTTTTAATTCATATATGATAATTTGTTGATCGCCTTCTGCTAGTGCATAGGTTAGTTCAATAGGATGTGTTAAGGATTAATATTTCTTTCTTACGGAAGATTTCAGGAAAGACATTTTGAAAAGAACTGGCTTTTTGACTTTAACTTGGCAGTGGCTGAAATTCAGGTACAGTACGTGCATTCTTCAAGCATGTTGGAATACTGAAACCGTGACTTCTTTTAAACCTAGAAGAAATAGCAATTTCTACATAACTTAAAATTAGTGGTTATTATTATTAACCATATCGAGATTATGATAAAATATTTTTATGCAAAGCCATGTTTGGGAAAGATTAACACGCAGGGGAAAACTATCTTTGGCTTTTCTGTAATGTCAGTATTTTAATTTACATACTTGTAGTTTTTATCTTAGTTTTGCATCTAATTCAAAGATTTTATAGGTTTAAGCAATTATTTCCTTTGCCTTACATTTGTTGTGCTTGTAATTGGTAGTGGTACATCATTCCTTGCTGAAAAATTAATTAATTATTATTTATTATATAATTATTTAAAATTATATTGTTTAGCAGATAGAATTCATATCTAGTATACAAAGGCGCAATTGTAAAATGCTGTAATTGGCAACACTAAACAGGTATTTAAAGCATAAGAAAATAGTATAAAAAATTCTTTAATTGGACACTTGCATCTTTCATATTCAAGGACAGATTACTTATTATGCACAATTATAATATAGTTTACATATTATCACACTTACTGCACAGTTCCTGAGACCAAAATTTAAGAAGGGAAGAACCAGGACTGATTTTTTACTCCTTTAACACCAAAGTCATCAAGTGATCTGGCAAGCAAAAGATTAATTCATATAGAAAATAACCATCCATTTGGCATGCATCATGCAAAAAAAAAAGATAGTAAAATAGTAGATGAATGCCAGTTCTTAAATAGGATGAATAAGTTATGAGCCTCCCCAATTGGGGTCGTGATGTAAATGGAAAAAGGATTTCAATTTCCTGAGGGACAAAAGTGATTAGCAGTCCACGCAAGTTAGGCAACATGTAACTGTGACATATTGAACATGGAGTTCTGGGCAGTAGTGTTTCATCTGCATCTTTTTTCTGCTTTAAGTCTATCCTAGGTGTATCTCTCGAATTTCAATATATTTTCTGTTTGGTGTTCTGGAAGCAGGTTCATTAATATTTATCCCTTGCCTTCTTCGCAGCATTGCAAGGAAAAAAGTGATTGGACCAAACTGGGATCTTTGTATGTTAATGCGAGAACTGGATGTGAACATTTTGATGATCTTCAGAAATTGTCTTTATGTATTGTTGAAATACTAAGCAGAGATTCAGAGACAGACAGACCAGGAGTTCCTTTTTGTGATTTTGCTGATGCAGGTAAAATTAAGATTTTTGTTCATCCCTATTCTTTGTAAAGTTTTTAAAAGAAGTAAAAAACCAAATTCGTATACTGTTTTCTGAATATTAGTTAATTTTACATGTTACAATATTCATGATTTCTTGAGGTGAAAATACAGTCAGCTAAAACACTCAATAGAAACCATTTTCTAGTAGAAGTAAAATCCATCGTGCTTGTACTTAAAGAAAGTTCTGAAGGAAGAACATTTGAGCTTTGTGAAATCAAGAAGAGAAACCAAAATTGGTGGTCTTTTAATAAGAATGTCCTATTCTCAGGACAAAGGCAAACGTATTTAAGTATTGTCATGTGAAGTGTCACACTCTTAATAGCATAAATAAACTTCAGAGCTGTAAATACAGCTATATATATACTCGTACATTTCAAAACACATTGAACAGGGTTGCATCATATATATCATTTGTACTTTTTTTTTTTTAGTAATTTGGATTTTCAGAATTATTTTATTTTCTAAAGAACCAAGAATTTCTGCAAGGACTGGGTCCACAAAACACCTTCTAGTTTTTTAATAGTTCTGGCAGGTTTTCTTACCCCTTTCCTCCCTATGCCCCTTCATTTACATATCTGTATCATTCTTCCTAGTAAGTTTGCAGAAAACTGAGGCTCAGTGAAGTGTCAGTGGGTTATTAAAGCATTTTATAATGGATGACTCAGATCTTTTTCAACCTGTATTAACTGCTAAAACATGATGAATATGTATTCCAGATATGTGACATGACCTTTCTGACCACAGACTTTCATGTTATAAAACAAGTATCACAGTTTCCAGTTGTGACAGACAGAAGACTTTGGCGGGGCTTGGAACTTTGTCTTCCGTAGAGCAGTGGTCTCCAAACTGATAGACACCTCTATCAGTAAAAAATTTCTAAGCACTTGCCCCCTATTTATTTATTTATTTATTTATTTAATACATATGCTACTGCACTAATATATTAAGTACGTTATAAAACATACACAAAAACAGAAATTAAAAAGATGAGATAAAGATTAAATAAACACTACTTTTTATAATGTTTCAATTTTTTTTTTTTTAATGGTACAAAAAATACTTTCTTCCCACACCTGAATGGATTGTTGTGCTCACACCCCACTTTGGAGACCACAGCTCTAGAATACCAACAGTGCTTCCAAAGTGGTTGCATAATATGGTTGGAAAAACTTGTAATTACTCAGTTCTGTAATTGCCAACATTTCTTCATGGTGCCAGAAAATGCAAAGCTTACTTTACAAATAACGTTGTTACTAAATTATGCCATTACATGTCCAGGCATCTTATGGATGAATTAGACTACTATGAAATAGTGTCTGAATAAACTATAGTTATTTACCCTACTTCTGGTGTTAAAACCTAGAAAGTTACTACATTTAATGGCAAATATTTCAGAAAGTATATTTAATTTTTTCACAATGACTGTGTTTTTCAAGTGTGTAATTTCTTTAAAACTGCATTTACATGTAAAATTTAAAAAAAAAATTTTTTTTTCTTTCCAGTAATAAAAAATTCACAACATAATGAAGCAGACAGAATTTTCGTTGGAAGGAGTGGGATAAGCGTAATGTATTCTTATCACAAAGCACTGCAGTGGATAAAGGTATACTGGACTATAGGAACCTGACTGGAAGAAAATGAATGAGTCATTTCTTTTCTAGATGTTAAACTGTGTTTCTCTAGTTGAATGGCTGGATGTGCCACCTGCCTCCCCACCATCTTAGTACTCCTTAATTGTCCGGCTGGATCAAAGCATTTTATTGTGCTTTTCTGAGCAGTAGTCTTCTGTGGAACCCATTGTAACTTTGTCTTGCAACCTAGAAACTTGATTGTTCAAGTTCAGCTTTTGATTTTTCTGACCTAAGGATGAATCTGGATTAGGAGACAGGTCTTCCTGAGATTCTGGGGCGAGGTGCTGATGGGATTGTTTCCCAGAAATGTCACTTTCTTCCATCTGGCAATACTGCTGTATTCTGAGACCTCCCAACTCAAGCAAACATTTACAGAAGTTCGAGTGGGCCCTTTCCTGCACTGATCCTTCTGAACCTGATGTCAAATAGAATGGATAAGGCCAGGAAGATAGAAGAGAAGCATAGCAAGGCTGCTATTGCACTTGGTGAACTGCTCATTCCCTAGAACGTCACTAGAAGTGGTTTTCTTTCATTGAGTCTAGGGTTCTAAGTTCTGTGAATCTTGCAAAGACTTGGACCTCACAAAGAAACACCCTTTACAATCCTTTCTTTGCTGTCAGATATTAAAAAGGGCCAGGGTTACGAGACTAGACGTTTCACTGGATGTTTTATGTTCTTTAGGCACGAGTGCAAGGCCTGATCATGCAGTTTTGATCATAAGTTCACTGCAGCAAGATCCATTTCAATGTTAAATTTGTCTTTTCTTCCTGGAAGGATGTAGTGTATACCAAGCTGGATCTCATATACAATGCAACATGACCAGTGACAACATAAGATAAATCACCGATGACTTTGGAGTGTATTTTTGTCAGTGATCACATTCTGAACTTACCTTTGTGTCAATGGGCCTGATCTTACAACTAAGTATGCTGTAGTGGGATGTTCCTCATCCCATGCAAGATGATTTCCAGCATGTATTTTTATGACAAAAGCAAACACTCTCCTTGTCCCCTTTTGTCTCTTGGGGTTTTTTTGAGAATTATTGTCGAGGAACCCTTTCTAGTTTGCATCAAAGGATTAAAATGTCTTTTGTACTATTGTCTCTAGGGGATAACCTTCAGGAATTCTGTTATTCAAAACCTGTGCACTGCTCAGTCTGTTTCCAAGGTCAACCCAAGACCCAGGAGATATTTGATAGAGGTGCTTAGTCTAGAGGCAATACACCCGTTTTGATGAATCATTAATTTTGCAACATCACCTTGTTGAGTTGAATGGTTTTTAGCATGTCCCTATCAAGCTGCAGCACAGTGTGGTACTGTTTAGGAATAAAGGGAAGGAGAAGAGGGTCTTTGCATTAGCACTTTTGTAGTACTGCACTAGAACTTTTCTAAGGATTTTTGATCCACAAAACTCAGCAGTTAGAACAGTTAAGATATTCCTGGCCATAGAAGAGGTAGTCTAAATTTTTGGCATTGAGGAGCAGTCAGTGCTCACATGCTCACATCAAAGAGCTTAGTTTGACTTGGGTTTTGGCTGTCTTCTTCAGCAGAGACAGCATATATTCAGTGTTTGTAGGGAAATGCCTTCATACATTTTAGCTATTTTCCAGATTCATCTTAAGGGAGATCCTGATATTTCGGTTGCAGGACCTCTGATGTTCCAAGGAGGTTCATCTTCATGTCCTAATTTCAGAGGTGCAAGGTGTCAAAAGCATGTGTAACATTTCCCTTGTATAACAAGAGTTACTAAAAGTACACAGTTCTTATGATACTATGATTTTTTTTCATGTCTAGAGCAAAAGATCATTGCTTCTTTGAGAATGTTGTGTTAGGTATCAGACCCACCTCTCAAGAGACTGCTCACCAAGATCCTCAAATAGCCTTGTAGACAACCTATGTTGACCATATGGGAGTGTGAATGAGGCTGTGCTCTGAATGATTTTTATCAGAACTGGCGGATCCCAAATTGATCTCTGCTTCAGGTATGAACTAGAATGGTCATTCCTACTTCTCTGTGACCAGCATCACTCCATTATATGTATTGGGTAAGTCCCTAATCCTGTGATTATGGGCTAATTATCTGCTTGATCCCATGTCTTATTCCTTCCAAAAAGTAGTCCAGAAAATAAAATAGTGATGGATTTGTTCTTCCTGCTGTGCCCGAAGTAATTTTGGCTTTAGGACATGCCCTGTGCCATTTTACGAATGTGTTGGACTGCCTAAAGCTCTAGATGTGCTTTTCAGATCACTTTCCCTGTGTGAACATTAAACTTCTTTAGCACATAGCTTTGATGCTTGGTGGCTCTCAGGGGTAAAATACATATGCTTCTTGGTCCTGAAGAGAATATTCTTTGTAAGAGCTAAGGAAAGTTCATAAAACAGATGTACTTTGAATAAACATGCAAATTTGAAACATGTGAATAGGTCTTCCATGAAGACAGCTCTTCAAGCAACACTAGTCTACTTTCTGGATATTTACTTGTAGAGAATCCTGCAACATTAATGCTCCTTTGGCAACTATTTAATCCACTTCCTATTTCTAATATTGCCTATCTTGAGGAACTTTGCTATGGTTTATTTTTACCCAACCTTATTTTCAGAGGATTGGTCAGAGGTTCTTGTCCAATTAAGGATCTCATTCCACAACTGCATTTTAATTGGATGCCCTTCCTTTACAGATCATGTGTGTTTATAGCTGCATGCTTTCCATCTTTCTATAAAGACCCACTTAGTAGCCCTTCCTTTTGCTAGAAGGATGGAATAGATGCAGATCCTCCTTAATTTTGTCTCTGGTTTGCACTTAGACTTAAGTATCTGTTTTGCTGTCAAAGTTTCACCTGAGTCTTTCTGGTGTGTATTTTTTCCCTTCAACCACATACATCTACAGTTGAATGGGTTCTTTACACCTTAAATGTTAACTGCAATGATGTAGTTAGTATTCTTTTATGGGTTATGCTGAGATAAACCATTGCAGATACCTGTAGGCCTTCAAGTCTCCAGTTTTGAGCATATGTCAGTCCACAGTATGTATGTGCGTATGCATAAAGCATATTCAAAAAACGAGCTTCCTAATAAGTAAGTTTCATTTTCTGTCAACTTCTCTGTTCTCCTAAACCTCCCTTTCCCCTCTACCTCCACAACCCTTGTTCCGCCACCACAATGTGTGCACACACATGACCGCAATTTTTAATAAGCCACCTCCTCATTGATGCACCCACTAAGCAAGAACTGAAACATGTCTAGTTTGGAGTTTTGTTCGTGTTGCTTCACCAGCAACATGCAGCCAGACAGGACAAGGGCTGAATCCTGCCTGTCCTTGCCTTACTGGGGGCATTAATTTGATATCTCACCTTGATGCAATCATCATCTTTTCTAGATTGGTCAGATCTTAATTATCTTTGAGACTGCTACCTTTCTTCCATCTTTGACTGAAAAGGCCAACCAAAAAGTTGTTAAGAAGAAGCTTCTGTAGGAAACCAGTCTAAATATCAACCTGGAATATGATAAAGTTGTTGGTTGTTATCCTGTTGGCCAGATAGGCCCAACTTTTTTCATCTTACTGTCCTGCTGGGTACAACTATCAGTGGGTTTTTTGGCTTATGTTGGAGTAATTATTTCAGTTTAATGATTATGCCTCTGCTGCAAAATGAAAACTCTCTCTATGATTAGAATTTTATAGGTTGTGTAGTCCTGAATGGAATCAAAAGAGTAAAAATATACTAAAGTAAGCAAATACAAATTAATTACAAAGTATCTTAAAAATACTGTATAGGAACATTATATAGTAGAAATAATGTTATGGGGAATAGTGTGCTGGGAACTTTTTGGCAATGGCTTGGTGGGGTTTTTTTGCCTACACATTTTTTTTCTCAACTTAGTTTGGATAACTAAACTGATGCCTATAAATCTGTATCACCGAATTAAATCTGCTTATTTTGTGTAAATATACTCTGTTCACTGATGTCATTGTTTTCTCTGACCTTCCCCCTTTCCCTTATCCCGCTTACGCTAGGGAAGGAAGGTTTTGGATAAATTGCATGAGTTACAGATACATTTTACAGTCTTGAAAGGACTTACAGGTGCAGAGAGGTTAGCATCAAGATGTCAAATTGTTAATAAAGCTGCAGAAATTTTTCTTAAAACTGGAAGTTTGAGTGGAGCGACATGGGTATTAAGAGGTAAGCTTGTCTTATAAAAAACTAATTTTTGACTTAAATTTGAACAGTCCCCACCTATGACAGATTTCAGATAAAAGTCACAAGCTGGTCTATGTTATTAAATGAAGTTAATGACACTGGGACAACAAAAATAAAATGTGATCCATCTTACTGGTTAGTATTATTCTTTATATGTGTAAGAAAAATTATGACTAATACTAAATTTTTTTTCAGGAAAGTTTTCACAATAGTCTGCCATCAACACCATTCTACTCAAAAGCCTACCATAAAAAGGCAGGGGTGCAGCATGGAAAGTGACCCTGCCCCATGTAGATTTCCTTTGAGCCAGGTGACATTCAGTGTCAAAAAAATTTCAGGCTTGGGTCAATGCAGTGTTTCTTTACCCCTCACAGTATCCACATTTAGTAAAATAGCTTTAGAATAGTACCATATTTCTGCAATTAAATAACACATAATTACTGGCTTTTTGGAATTCTGATCTGCTGAAACGAGAAGAAACTCGGAAGTATAAACAACAATAGAAGGCGTTCTACAAAGTAATACCGAGGATCTAAAATTTGCTATTCAAGTTCATATATGTACATAGATATATACATATTTATACATACATATGCCACTGATACTCCATTTTACTACCATGATAGTTAAATAAAAGGGGTTATTTACAATGTAAAGGTTCAGAGAATCCATCACAGAAGTATTGGTGATAAGGAATGAATTATTAATAACTAGAACTGCATTTTCTGTGAAATTCTGAAATTTGTTTTCTGCTACAGTTTGCAGTATATTCTCAATGGCCAAAAGTCTCAGCATCCAGCAGTTTCAGTTCATAGAAATAACACTGCACTGTTGTTTGCCACAGAGTCAGAGTGGACCACAAATGCACCATCGTGGCCCTGTGATAAAATGGACATCCTCAGTCGACATAATCTGTTATCCATACTAGTGCACAACTACTTGAGGAAGAGTTTATACAGGCAGGCATTTGAAGTTCTGCAGAACTTGCCAGGTTTTCAAAATCATTCTGGTAAGTAAAGAAAAAGGTACTGTGTTAAGAGCTAAAAATTTAACAGATGATTCTGTACTGTTCTTTTTGTTTGTTTTCTGGCTAAAATTTGTTGAAGAAGTAAGATGGTTTTAGACAAGCCCATTTTTTTTTTCCAGAACGTGGTGTCAGATAAAATATGTATTGTACTCTGCAGCTCTTGCCGCACACACATGCACGTACATGCATACACACAGAGCTTATACACCTATCCTCTTCTTCCAGTTGGCTCAGTTAGACAGGGCAACAGGAAAGACCCGCTAAATTTTTAAGAATCATACATACTCTATACAATAAGATAAAATGGGGATATCATTGGGGCAATTCATTTTGTCTTAACTTCAGATGAATGTGTTGTTTTCTATAACTGAGCTAGCTAACCGAGGCTTCTTTTACATACCACGTTAAGAACTGAGTGCTCTTTTCGGTTCAATTTACCTGACAAATTTTGGATGTGTATTTCCAAGATGCGATGCATAGTTACTTATGCTCCACTGAGGAGACGTCAGCTGGTTCCTGTATGTAGGTCTCAGTCCTATTACCAGTGTGTGCTTTTAGGTATGTTAGGAGAGCTTAGTTGGAAGACCATCTACTTAGAGAATTCTAAAAGGATTTAGTCCTTTGGGTCCTGAAGTAGATACAATACTGCTCAGTCCTGCCAAGCAGGGGATGGTTGAGAGGAAGTGGACAGTTCAAAGTAAGGGTAGAAGCAGAACTTGAAACACCAAGTTGATTTTGATTGGTGCAAATTTTAAGTCTGAGAGATCAGGTGAAGATTGTATTTATAGGCTTGAGCAAGTGAATATGTTTTTATCTGATCTTGTTGGTTTTGGCAGCAAATTACTACTTGGACCTTAACACTTCACTTTCACAACTAAAAGTGAAACATTAGTTTCTAGAACTAGAGTTTCACTAGAACATTAGTGAATGAACTAACTGTATGAAAAGACTTTTGATGAATAAAGCATTATCATAAGTTATCTCAACCTTGTTCCATTTTGCTAATAGAAGCAAGAGTCCTGATTTAGGTATTGATTGAGAAGTGATTCTTCAATTAGATTTGCATTTGACTTAATTTAGGAGTTAATATTCTTCATTTCATTTCAGATACTGTAGATGTTTCTCAATACAGCTGCCTTTTTAACAAGCTGATAAATGCCTGTTTTGAGAGCAAGAACCTTGGGGTCTCATCTTGTGCAGTAGACTTCATGCTTTCAAAAAACATAGCTATTGATTTTTTTTTACTCAGAGGATTAATCACAGCTTTGGGAAGAAGTTCTTTGTGGTCTAAAGCTAGGACCTATTACAAAAGTAAGTTCCTTCTTAAACAATATCCTTCCCTTGTGTTCTTTGAATAACATATGCTCATAAGAGCTCGGTATGTTGGGGAGAAATGGATAAGAGTGTACTTCGTAAAAAGAAAACAGTACTTTCTGTGCCAGTAGCGGGAATTTATTTGTAACCAAAAAGTTTATTGGGAAATAGTGACAGTTGAAAATATGAATCAGTGCATACTACCTGGCATGAAATAAATTCTGATAAAATTAATTTTTTACATTCAATTTCAGAATTTCAAAAATGTGAACCCTGAAATGGTTAAAAAGTACATCATCTTCACTTTTTCATCTAGGCAAATTAGATTTCTTTATACTTCTGTTTAGAGCCGTGGTGGTAAAATTACTAAAATTTAAGATTTCAGAGGTCTGGCTAAGAAGTTTATCCTAACTAAAAGAAAATTCCTTTCAACTAAAAGCTAACAGTCTGTGATTGTTTACAACTGCACACTTCTGAGCTAAGATAATACCAGGTGTGCCACTCTGATAGGCTCCACCAAGAGCCATTTCTCCATATTGTCACAGTATTTACTGTTTGATTCCATCTTAGAATTGTGGCGGTTAGCAAGCTACTTAAGGAGTCCACCCCTCCCGGGATGGATACTTGGCTCTGTTAACATTGAAATGATTGTTTTTCCTCACCTCTTTTTTTTTTTCTGAAATGCTATATAGGTTGAGTTTCTGGGATCACTTGGCAGAAGATGGGGGGAGCAAAGGGGGAGATGGTGTTCAAATGTCCTCTCACTGTGATCATAGTTAACAAAGTTTTTTTCTGACATGTCTTAAATTGTACTTGGCGTTATTACACATTTGGAGTCCCCAGATTTCTGACAGAGCTTTTTAATCATCATTGATAATACTCATTGATAAAAATAACATTTTACAGCAGTGCATATTATGAGTGAATACTATTTGCTGTGTTCTCAAATCAGGCCATTTCACAGGTGAAATAGTAAAATCCATTAAGAGTTTGGGGTTTTTTTTCCCACATTCTTAGCCACATACTGAAGAAAACAGATCTATGTTCAGTATTGGTAAGCCTAACTCCTTACGTTTCTGCATTTACTCTCAGGTGCTTTATCATTGGGTTGCTACCCACCACTGCAAGGAAATTTATATCACAAACTTTTGACAATTCCGTCTTACTTGTCTGAGGTTGAGATGCTGTTGGCCATTGAAATGTTCCTTGTTTCAAATGCCAGTGATATTCAAAGTCCAATGGCTACTAGTCAGACTCTTCAAATAATACTGAAAAGGTTTGTTGTCAGATATGTACCATTTTTATTGTATTATCCATGTGATCATGTAATTAATGAGAGAGATTATTTTCCATTGGCTGGGAAAGAGAATGCTTGGTTTTAAACTTGTTTTTAATCCTTGTTTCTAAACTGGTTATAGCACAGTACATGTTTGGGGGTTTTTTATTATTATTATTTTTACATGTGTGTAGCAGAAATGTAATTGTTCCAGAGTGATATTGGCCTGTGTTTCCTAACTGAACGTGTCTACCACACTAAGAGTGTACTGTGTTTTCAAAAACAGGATAGCTTGATATCTTGGTGTTTAGATTCTTGTGTTGTGGTTAGGCAGTGGAGTAGAAGGGCACAGTCAAAATGTTACTCCTTTCAAAAAGCAACTCTAACATTTCTTGGCTGTTTTTGGGGAAGTGCATGATTCTCTTTATAGGGGATATCTCAATATTAAATTTGTTTTCCCCTCTCTGTGAGACTTAACACCTTCAGATAAAAATGTGTTTTGTTGCTTTTTCCTTTTGTCCATAAACCACCAACCACTGTCACTAGATTATACCTAAAATTTATTTTTCAAGACCCCATTTTCTCTGAGATTGAGTGGCTCAGCATCAAAATATGAAACTGCATAGAAAAGCTACATTTGTTAAGAAGGATGAACAGGGGCATCTCAAACTTGAGTACTCTGTCTTCCTTCCCCTCTACCCTTCCCAAGGAATACATCTCTTAATTTTGTTCTTCCGATAAATGAGAAGTTTTTTATCTCTTGTTTTCATGTGTATGGTGTTGTACCTCTGCTTGTTTGCTCAGAGAATAAGTTCTGCTCTTGCAAAAACATAGACATGTCACTTAGTCACATCCTTATTCCAAAAGTGATTACATGCCAAAAATGAGTAATCCTTTTGGATTCAAGCATGTACAAGAATTCTTGCTATATCCAGTTCATAAAATGGTTTACATTCCTTTACTGAATTTTCCAGCCCAGAGTCGAACATTTCTTCATGAAGCGTGATGTGAATATTGCAGACCTACTTTGCACTGGCATTAAATCCTATTACTTTTCATTACCATAAAGTATGTTAAAAATACACTTTTTCTAACTTTTTAATTCTTCAGAATAATCAGCTAAAATTTGTCTAGAAATTAACATAATCTATTATAAGTGAAGTGAACACAAGGCACTATTTTAATGTTTTTGTAATCTTGTTGCCAGTATAAAGTGTCAGGCAAGCGACACAGGGCCTGTATGGTACCTAATTTTGTATTTGTGAAAATTCACTTACAGATGTGAAGATCAGACAGTTCAGAATAACAGTGTCTATCAAGCAGCAGTGGAGAGACTGATCCTGGCTGCTCGTTTATCTGATCCAAAGCTTTTTCTTAAGCATATGACAATGAATGTCAATATGGAAGAAGTTTACAGCCTGGAGCTTACATCTGCTCTAAAATGGCTTCAGGAGAATATGAAATGGGCTGGGAAGGTCTGGCTGTTTCAGTAGTCAATTGTAAAGACTTTTGGTTTTTAATGGTTAAAGCAATTATTGTTGAAAATAATACAAATTAATAAAGGCAGTTCCCACTGTGTTCAGACTGTGCCTTACTGATAACTTGAGACTTCAAACTCAAGGGTTTTTTTTCAATACTTATATTGATGATAATGCAGATAGTAGCACAGAAGGAGTAATTTTTTTCCCTAACTGTGTAGATTGTCACACTGACTTACATAGATGTTTTGTAATGGCATCATTAGATAATGAGGAAGCTGCAGCCTCAGAACCTACATTCTCCTTTTTTACAGAGTCTAGCACTGTTACTCTTCTCCCAGCAGGTGATATAAGTGCATTGACTGAGTATACCTACTGTTCTTGAGTGAGACATTTTCTACATTGCTTCATAGTCTGTAGAATTAATATGTTTCCTTTTGTCTTCCTCACAATATCTTGTGAGGGTATTGTCCCATCTGTGTGCCCCTTAAATCTTAATTTCCTTACTCCAAAAACCCAGTAAAAAGCACGGAGAATAGAATAACTTCAAAATCACTTGAGACGTGCCTGACTTAGGATACCTTCCTTTACAGAACTGAGAGGGTCTACACAAGTTGCTCACAGCTGAAGGTTTAGTTGTGTCTTGATAATAACTTGTATATGACTTCATATTTGTATATATGCATACTCCCACTGAAAAGGAGAACTTGCTTTTGCCCTTGATTGTGCTCTTGGAGGGAAGTGGTTTTGCCCCATTTTTTAGTTTCTGCCAACTGCATGATGAGCTGGAGGCTTCTAGCAAGCTGGTTCTAGCATTCCTGGTTCTTCAGGAATTCTTTTTCCCACCTGCAAATCCTGACTCAGATTTGGAGTATGAATTGCTTAAGTCACACTTCATCTACTGATCTGCAGCCTGAGTAAGAACAACCAAACATTTCATATCAGAAAACTCTCATGGCAAATCAGTGAGACCTCTTGTCAAAGCTGATACTTGCCTGAGCTCCCCACTTCTGTAGTGTTAGTTTAGATCTCCAGTACCATCACAAACATGCCAGTAATACAGCTCTTTTGCCCTGTTCTGCATCTGCTTCAGAGCTTTTTGTGCTAAAAATTCCTGCTCTCTTGGGTATAGAAGTTTATGGGTTTTTTAAGGCTGTTCCATCATAAGTGAGATCAAGATGGTGGCATTAGCCCTCAATGTTTGAAAAATCTTTCTCTCCTTTCGGGCAGCATGAGTCTCTTCCCAGTTCCAGCAGCATTATTGCAGGTGTCCTTTGTGCCTCTGAATCATGAAAGCCATCATGATCTTAGCGCTGGATGGTTGTGAAGGGTTTTGGAGGGGTGTCGGTGGTTTTTTTGTTTGGGGGGTTCCCACTCCAGTCTTGAGGTTCATGCCATTAATCTGATGTCATTAATCTGATCGACAGTTGTTACATTCCTGACCCTCTTCAGGGTCAGATTCTGACCCTTTTCAATACCACTGTTCATCCAGTCTGTCTGGGAGTTGCTACTGGAAGAGAGAGGATTGAATCTGATGACCACCACGATCACTGCCTTCCTCCTGTGCCACCTGTGCAGGAAAATGCAAGGATAGAGGCTCTTGTGTTTTCACAGGGTGTCATTCTTCTGTAGGGATCTGATCTGCTTTCCTTCTAAAAAATGGTAGATTCAGTACTAACAATCAGATGGCATTTCTTTAAAAGCCCTTTACCTCAAAATTTCTCTTAAAGAACAGTTGGGACTAGTTCAAACAGACTTCAGGTTCCACCACTGGTATTCACCAAGATAGCTCTGCCATTTGTATGGCTATCCACCTGGTCAAACCCAGTAGCTGAAAGCCTGGATAAGAAGTGATCAGGTTTCAAATGAGGGATCTAAACTGATATTCTTCCAGCCACTCCAGCATTAGTGGCAAGAGCAATTTTGGAAGGTTTCAACAAACTAAAACTGGCAGTGAGAAACTAAGTCATTTTTTCTAATTACTTCTTGTAAGATCCTTTGTAGCTTAATCTCCCTTGGAATTAGACAGAGGCTATCTGAACCTCAGCTAAATCCCACATTTCTGTAAGCGGTACCAGATGTGGCTAATACTGTGTTTGAGAGACACAGAAGGACAAAATTCTCTTAGAAATCTGTATGGCTTCAAAGCTTGCGATGTTCTAGAGACAGCATCATTTTTTCCATTATAAGCAACCTTGAATTTTCACTTAGATCATCCCCAGAAAAAAATCCAAAATGTTGCTTTATTTTGCAGACAGAGGTTAATCATTAACCTTCTAGCTTAACTTGGAACTGTGTAAAATTTGTGCAATGTTTTGGCTCCATCTCCTGAGTATCATCTTCAGCTGATAGGATGCAGTCTCACTCATGGTTTATATTAACGAGCAAAGCAAACTCCCCACATCATTGCTCAGAAGTTTTGTTACAACTGGTGCATCTGGTGTTTCCGTCAATACAGTGTTTCTCCCTATCACCATGATAAACCAGTAGGCAATTTAAACAACTTGACTGTTAAGTCCTATATTTCACATTTTTGTACTGTCTGGGTCCACTTGAAATACCACACAAATCTGGTCATTTTGATGTGTATCAAAATGCCAAAAAGGTTTCTCGAGCAACATTCTGAGTACCGTTTTGGTGACAGAAATTCCATGTGCTAAACAGGACAAAACTCCAATGTGAAATGGAAATGAGTCTGGAAAAATGAAAAAATGTTCCAAAGGATAAAGTACAACAGAGACAATGCAGTTTTGCAGAGCCAGCCACTCAGTAGACAATATCCATATTTTTGCTTTTCCCCAGGTGTAAGTTACTGTTTCTTAGTAGCTGAAAGAACTTCTGTGTTTGAGATTAAGCAACTCATTTGATATATTTAATTTTTCATATAGGAAATAAAATGTATGTTTACCTGTTTGCAGAGAGAGGCAGAAAAATGTGCAAAAAAAACTTTCCTGTGCTGCGCTGAGTAGCTAGGTCTAGACAATGCTGTGTTCCTTCAGTATGTTGTTAGATGCATGAGAAATTCCCTTTGTGAAAATCTTTCTGCAGTTTTCACTGATTACAAGGTATGCTCTTGGGAAATTACTTTTGTTAGGTATCGACAGTCTCTTGTAACTAAACCAGAATAGTGTTGTTTGGAAGACGTAGCACAATTCTACTTCAAAGCATTGAAAGTTTTGGGAGTTCCTTAACCCACATCGGGAACAGAAGTGAGAAGCTGGAAGTAGAAGCTTGATGGTTTTACAATGTTTTATAAAGAGCAATTGGGGGGATCATTTTGGAGGAGTTGTTAAGATGTTAATAAATGTTTTTTATTCTTTATATGAAGTATCCAAAGTATCTGTGAGTCATTATTGTCATTAAATGATTTAATTCTGTTCAGATCCCTGTAATTAATATTCTTAGGTATGCAGGAGGATAGGCAAATGGCAAAGTAGACACGGAGAGTTTAGTATCTCATAACTGCTACAAGAATCTAGAGCATGGTGTGCTGCATGAGGAGGTTAAGAATGTGTGGAATCAGTCAGACTATGCAGTTTTTCACCACGCCATAGCACATAATGTAGCAAATGCTTACGAATAAATTGGACTGACACTCCCAGCTGTGGACGTGGCCAGCTTCCAGTTTTAACTACAGACTCGAGTGGAGGCTACAGCTAGGCCTATGGGCTGTGCTCAATTCACTGAAGAATTGTAGTGGATGTTAGTGAGAGTTTCACATGAGGAGAAATAGTAAAATTAAATGTCCCTGGCATAGTAATCAAACTTTTAATTACCAAAATCTTAATGCCATGCTCCTCAGCTTAGTAAAATATGGCCACATTAAGAGCAATTACTAGTTCACATTTTTGTCCTTTCATTCTCCAGATGCATCTTGCATCTTTGCGGAGGTTTTTTTTTTTTGGCAAATCCCAGGTCTACATTTTTCAGTCTTAACCCCTTCTGCATAACCCTTTTCTAAAATGACTAGGATGATGAGTAGTATCAAAAATTAATGCTGACATCATTGGCCTCAGAGCTCCTCTGCCATCGAGTGTGCTGGGACTGGAGGAACTGACGCCACTTTTTGACCATCTGCAGACCAAGGACCAGAACCGAAACAAGGGAGCAAGGAGAAAATGGCTCAGTTGCCGCTTGTAGCAACTTTATTGTGATGCTTGAAATTCTCCTTCTGTTAGGGGACAAGAGGTAGTCAAAATACAAACTTTTTCAGATGTTAATTTTATCTGGTATAAAACAAGCTTTCCATTCAGAAACGTCTGTGCCGCTCTTGCTCAGCCAGTGGGATGTATTCTGGGAACTGATAGGGAATAATGAGACCAGATAAAGCCACAACACTACTCCCATGGAATATTGCGGCGATATTCATGAACAGCAAGTTTTGAGACCTTTAGCTAAAAAGCAGGAATTCGTTCCTGTGCTTGGGGGGGGGGGGGGGGGGTGGTGGTGCTCTGGCTCTGTTTCAAAATACATACCTGACGCAGTGGAGCTGGTATCTGGCAGTGTCACCTGCTGATTACCTCTCCCAATTTATTTTATTCCTCACAGAGTTAAAAGAAATCCCAGGTGAAATGAACAGCACGCTTTTCTGTTGAATCAATTAAACTTATTTTTCCATCTGCATAATTATGCAACCAATTTGCTTACATAACTGATGGTTTCTATTGGGAAGTGAAAAACATGCTGCACATTATGGAAATTATGCAAATCCCCCAAGGGCTGTGAGAGCGTTAACTTGATTTAAAGCTTCACTGAGCTACAGATAGTTCCTAAACCACGTCAGTCCTCTTTTTAACTTTCTCTGCCTGGAAATGCAATAGACTGTATGCAAATAACTCCAATCCCTAACAGTTAATCTCCCTTTGTTCTGAAACTCGATCAGCAATAGACGTTTTTGCTCTGAGGTTGCACGTCTCTGCATCAGCTGCTCCTTGACACCGACCACCTTGGAAGAAAAACAGGCGTATAAATGTACGCGTCCATCGAGCGTTTGCAACTGCAGGAAAACAGCGTTTGCTTTTCCCCTTGGGACTGCAGAGCTCACGGTTGGTTCTTGGCCCGTCTCTTTTCTTTTCTGCGGAACAAAGGAAACGTGAAGCCCGTGCGAGCGTTTGGAGAAACCCCTTCCACCCTCTTTGTCAAAAAGCAGGGATTTCTCGTGCGAGGCGTTTCCCTTCCGTGTCCCCGAGTAGCGACTGCGGACATACTCTCGCTGGAGGGAGAAGGGGCCGCTTCTCCCCATCGTGTGTTACAGGCCTCGGAGAAACGGCCGCGGTGCCACCCCGCAGCTTCGCAAGATGGGGTGCGCTTCGCAGCCACGGGCAGCAGCAACAGCTCAAGCATGAAATCTATAGCTATTACGGGTCTGTTTCACCTAGTCCGCCGGTCCCCGGCGCGTAACACCTATGAAGCCGCTCGCACGGCCGCGGGCCCCCACCGCCGCCCCCTCCCCGCCCCGGAGAGCCCACCCGGGGAGGGGGCGGCCCTCCGCGGCCCCGAGGAACGGCCTGCGGGCGGCGGCCGACTGCGCCTGCGCGGGGGAGGGCGCGCGGCCGCCACGTGAGCGCCGAGGGCGGGGCGCGGGGAGGCGGCGGCGGAGCGGCGGCTCACGGAGGAACCGGCGGGGCCGGGAGCGCAGGCGCGCGCTGTCCCCGCCGGCCCCGGCCCCGCCCCCGGCGGGAATCCCCCCTCCCGCCGTCTCTGGGGCCGTCGGTGGGGGTGGCTGTGCCAGGCGATGGGGACCGAGCCCCGGCGGGCGCCGTCCGGCCGTGGCGGTAAGCGGGGCCGGGCCGGGCCGGGCCGGGGGTGTCGGGCTCCTCCGCGAGTGGGGGACACGGGGGGGAGGAGGCGGCGGCGACGACCCCGCCGCTCCTCTCCTGCGCGGGGGGGCCGGCTCGGTCCTCGCCAGCGTCGGAGGCCGGTGCGAGGCCGAGTCCGGGCGTAGAGAGGCGGGGGAGCGGGTGTTCTGCGCTGAAACCGGGCCGGGCTCTGTCGCTCCCGCCGCCGGCGGGGTGGGGGCCGGGGGCCGGGCGAGGGGCAGCTGCCCGCCGCCGCTCTGGCGGAGCCTGCCCGCGACGGAGCGCGCGCGGCGGCGGCGGCTCCGTGCGCGCGGGCACGGGCGGGGCGGCCGTCCGCGGCGGCGGCGGCGGAGCGGGCCCGGCAGGTGTCCGGCGGGGCCGCCCTGGGGAGGCGGCGTGGCAGGCGCCAGCTCGTACGAGCGCCTGTCGCCGCCGGGGCGCCGTCGTTCTCCGGTAGCCGAGTCCCGAGGCGCCCGGCGGGGCGCAGCGCACGGTCAGCATCGACGTGCCCGAGAGGTGCCGCCGGCGGGCGGGATTGCCCGTTATTCCGCGCCTTTTTAATGGCGGGGGGGGTGAGGGGGGCCGTGACACACATCACGAGCGGCTGTGCCGCTGAGGAGCTACGGGAAAGACCTTACCTGTAGTGACTTTTGAAGTGAATTCTCTCAGGGGTCTGCTCTAAATCGTTAAAACTGTCAGTGGTTGGGTCACTAGAGCTCATTTTCTTTCAAGCAGTGAGTGAACCGGTTTCACCCAGGTTTATTTTCTGGGCAGTGTCGTCTTGTTTATTTTCATTCTGCTTTCTGCATACTACCTTAGAGATCGAGTGTAGGTAAACACCTGAAATAGATAATAATTTCGGCTCAAGTGGTGAGGTAGCAGCATGCAATGTCATGTTTCCAAAGGCTTTTGCAAAATGACTGCAGTGTAATTAATATTTTGTTTTGTGTTAGCAAGTTTGTGTCTTTGAGGTGGGGTGCGGGTGAAACTTACTCAAAATCAGAAGATTTTATTTTTTTAACTAAGCAATGTAACAATTTCTAAGAGGTTAGTAGACCTTTTAAAACAAGAAACAATGATGCTTTTGTCTGGTTATATAAAGTGTCACCACAGATTAGTGAGACTGTTGGTTTTTTCCATCCTCAGTCCAAATCCCTGAAGCTAAAATTACAGAGAGAGAAAACTGTTTTATTACCAGAGAGCTTGTTAATGTATTTAAGATAGTTTATGATTAGGATTGTTGTTAGGGACACTAGAAACAAAATTACTACTGTCTTGCTCACCTAGTTGAAAATCAGAAGACAAGAATTATAAAGTATTTTGGGGATATTTTAGCTCAGCATATCTTTTTCTCACGCTGTTCGCCTCTAGTGAAATATTTGGTAAACAAGTTAGGTTGTTAGTTAAGTGTATTTGTATTAGTAAGATGCACTTCTAAAACTTCCACTGTTTTGCAAAATAGTCATAGGAACTATCGTGCTGTATTGGAACAGGGATGGTATTTCTCTGGTAAGTGCTCATCGCAGGCGCTTTAAAATGGCGTACTTAGTGGGAACATGTTATTTTGAAAAGTGCAAAGAAAAATATATTTTAAAAAAAAGTGCATCAAAACGTATGAGGAATAGGGACCTTCCCTCATAATCCCCAATAATTAGGTATACGTTTGCACTCTGATGTGCTAAGTGGTTTATCTCCTGTTGGAAAACTCTCAATTACAGTTGCATAGTGCAGAAGTTACTGATTAAAAATTGCTAATTTTTATGAATGCCCGCAAACTTTTGATAAAAGATTTCCAGGCATTGTTGTATGACAGTGTCTTTCCCTTTGGTTTTATATCGTGCCCGCATAAAATAGTTGGCACATAAATTTTAAAGGATTATCATTTGTTTGAAAGTTTTCGACTTAGCAGAGTAAAAATTTACATGGAATTCCACGAGCTGGTATGTGTTAATGCTTAAAGAAAGCTTCTATTTTTTTGTTTCTATACTTCAAGACAAAAACTGAACATGGGGAAGAGCGGGAAACATTTTCAATAAATAATTTTTTAGGGTTTTTTTTCCTAATATCTTTATTCATCTTCAAATCAATATATGACAACAACCATTAATGTTTGTAAGACTCGCTGTTAGTAGAGGAAACTGAAAACATTCTTGTGCAAAGCTTTAGGTTTTATGTGTGATTTCTCAATTTTATATTACAGTTGTGACTTCAAAAGTTATCACCTAGGATTTAAAGAATGCACTGATAAGTAACAGGGGAAAATACTTGTGTCCCTTACTAAACAGGATATTTTTTTCTTTTTTTAAGTGAGTTAGTGGATGGCTGAAAGTTGGCTTGACCATTGAGTTGCTGAAATGTTTTGCTGCTTGAGAGCCGTGCGAAGGTATGGCATGTTGCTGACCTCATTTACCTTTAGCGTGTGTTTAAGTGTTTGCTTATGACTCGCATTTATGTAAAACTGGTTCAGTATTTTTGTTTAATGCTTATTTCTTTGGCTTTCTCATCTTTACAGCTTGAAGCTTTCAACAAAGCATCCACAGTTGAAAATCCCCAAAAGCCATATGCCTGTCCTCGAGTGAGACACTAAAAAAAGCTCTCAACAAAACAAGGGTTTTAAAATAGCTTAATTATGAGAAAGTGGTAGTCTAAATCTGAATATGATGTCCAATATATTACTGCATTATTGAGTTATTAAAGCTCAGTGTTTCAAAATGAGTGAATATATCTGTAATAATGAGCTTAATTTAACAAAGCTTTTCAGTGTCAAAGCTATAAGCCAAAAAGTTAAACTTCAGAGATATCTGAAGAAAAAGTAAAAAGAAAGCTGAAGGGAATTATTTAATCGATAAATTAAATCAGTCCTAGAGTACTGTTGCTTAATGTGTTCTAGTGGAGATTGTGTTTCCTATCTTTCATGAAGTGGAGACGGCTGCCCTCAAAGTGGTTATGACCTTGATTTTAACACGAAGCCTTTCTCTGCTCTTCAGATCTGAATGAAGCTCTTGGAACAATCATTGCTCCTTGTGAGTGAAGCCATAAGCATCTTTCTTGCATTTTCTCTTTCTAAATTCATTTTAATTCATTTATTTTGTCACTTGAAGGATGCCTCAGAGTTCTGTCTTTCACCTTCAGTGAATGAATTCTTCCTTCTGTCACGCAGACTAATTTTGGCCTTTGAGCGTTTCTCTTTTAAGCAAGTTCAAAATAGACTTTTGGCTGGAATCCTCAGCCTTCCTACTAGCATGACAGTGTTGTTTAGATACAAAACAAGGGAACTAAAGTTAACCATACTTGGCCGTTTTTCTTGTAGAATACCAGATGGAAGTTTATGATTAATAAACTTGGAAGTATGCTTAATAGTTTCCAGGTATGTTGGAACTTTTTTCCCTAACTACTGGAAACGGCATGCAATAATGTAGCTCAAGAGTGTATGTGGGAAATGGTGTACGAATAAGGGGAAGAGAGAACTGCGCTCCTTACTTCCTCCTAGCAGCTGGGTCTAGAAGGATGTGTGTTTCTTGCACGGCTGTTTGTCAAAACTGCTATCAGATAGGTAGCTGATTAATTTACTTTTTTTTTTTTTCCTTTGTTGGAAAGAATTTTTTTTCCTTTTCACTACTTTGTGTCCACTTGCTAAAAAAAAAAAGGGGGGGGGGGAAGAAAATTTCTGCTATTTTTTTTTCTCAGCAAGACAATTATTTTGGTGTTTCTAGATCCAAAATGGTAAACCATATGACCAAGTGGACTTTTATCCAGTGTGCTTTCCTTCCTTTCTTACCAGGTCAGGTAGAGGGTTTTTTCACGTGTCACTGAGCAACTCTGGCATGTTCTTGTCATTGAGAGCTTTTGCTCTCCATAAAAACATGATATTGCTGTGGTACTTCACCGTTTCCTGCTATTTGAGGAGGATCACGGGCTATAGTGAGTAGTCTTCAGAGTCTTTCTGAGGTGCAGCCAGCAAGGAGGTAGAAGTGTTTGCCAGTAATACATTTTATGTTTGTTTTTTTTTTTTAATCCTCCATTTAATTAATGCACATGAAAATTGTTTTTAGTCATAACAGTTTGAAATTTCATCAGTCATCTTCCATTACAAGTCTTCCATCCCACTTTTCTATGAAAACTTATCCTGTTTTCAGCAAGCTGACTTTTAAGACCTACTAATTAAATATTTGCCCACCTCTTAGGCAGAATGCATTAGCTTTAACTGCCTTCATGCTTCTAATTGAAGAGCTGGAAAGGTTGACAGGAAAAAAAGGTAAAGTAAGGGTCATTGCGTCTGCTTGACAACTCAATTGTCATCATTTACTCTACCATTTGCCAAAATGAAAAATACTGCTTATTATCTGAGCAGAAATTTGGGGATTTTTTTTTTTTTTTCCTTTTTAATTAATGAAAACATCCAGGAAATAGTGTCACATGTTTCTGTGTCCAGGACAATTATTTGGTCTAGGATGCTGAACAAACAGCTTTGTAAAACAGTCTTGCTCACTATTATTAATAAAGTTATTAGTGAATTGGAAGCAGCTTTGCCTCAATCTGCCATATATTTTCCTATTTGGGGCTCACAGTTTGAATGATACTGTGAGGAGTGAAACAGCATTGTATTGCTTAACAGAGCAGAATCCCTACCCTTCTGAGTTGCTAACTAAAATGAACATTAATCACAGAGAAAATGGTTGGCCCATTGAATTTTTTAGCCTGTGAAATCAGCTGAAGGAGAAATCTATTATTAAATATTTACCAATTCACATTTTCTTGCTGCTTTTATATATACTGTCTCTTGGTAATCAGTTTGCTAACCTGAATATCAGCTTTGAGCTCTGGCAGGAAATTATGGTGGTCTTTAATTCAGAACTTGTTTTTCCTTCCATTTCAGTCTTCTGTTACACAAGTGTGCTCATTGCAGAACTGTAGTTTAATTTATGCGTAATTGGAGGTATTCAATCTTTTGTACTTTCTGAACTTCCTAGAACTTCTTCAACTTAACTTTTCCTTCTGATCTTAGGTGAAACAATCTTCTTTTCCCACCACTGAAATTTCTTTTAGTCCTTGTTTTCTTCTATTTCAGTGAAGATCAAAGGGCAAAAACGTGCTTTTTACTTGATGCCTTCTATAAAAGAGTATGTTTGGGAAAGTAGGTTGTTGGTTTGTTTTTTTTTAAATGGACACAAGTATGTGGACCTCAAAAACTAATGCAGAGCTTCGTTTGATTGAACGGTGATTATTATTCCTGGGTAGAATTTACTATTCTTTTGGCACTGCTTGACAAATAGTAGGTTTGGCTTTTTAACTTGAAGGTTCAAAAAGTATGTAAGAGTTGGCTTTTAAGAGCAGCTTCAGCAATAGCTACAAAAAATACCACTAAAGCCAGTCTTCATTGTTCGAACTACTTGAGTGGGGAATTTTTATTTGAGCCTGCTTTGAGAAAGTAGAGGGAAAAGTTATTGTACTTATTTACATGTCTTTAATCAGCTGTTAGCGTCCACCATCTCTCGAACCTGTTGGATTTGCTCTGTATAAATACAGCTCTGTGAGGGTCAAGGGGAAAAATCCAGAACTTGGACTTCTAATACCAGTTTTAAATGATTATACTTGCAACTGTGAATGTTTACTCCATTCTGTCACATTCTAAAGTAATTTATATCAGTTTGTCACTTGATTGGTTGCATCGTACATAAACATTTTATTACTTTATTAGGTTATGTCTGGAGAAGATATTGCTACAGTGCATTCTTCAGTCAAGAACTTTGTCAGGAGCTGATGCCATCAATGCTCTCAGACCTTTCTATTTTGCTGTGCATCCAGATTTCTTTGGCCAGCATCCCAAAGAGAGGGTAAAAATCTTTCAGTATGCTTTCTTTGTAAGTGTGTCCTATATCAAGGATGGAAATTTTCTAGTTTTCCTGCTGTCATGTTAAAAAAAGTAGTATTAGAATTGAATATGGTTGTTACCAGAGGACAAAAATACACACTTTCTTTATTTTTAACAAGGATAGGTCTCTTAAACATCCATTATTTATTAGTCATATTTTCTGTTTAATTGTTAAAAAGAAAATACTGAATCCTTCCAGACTAATTTATAATACATATTACTTGCTTTATCACATTGAAATGCTGTGCATTATATTTGAATGAATGGATTTCTTTAAGCTTGAAAGCCTTAAAAGTGGTGTTTTGGAACGTACAGGAATGTACAAGTATGTACATCATAGAATTTATTCATGCAAGATAATTATTCATTTACGCTGAGAATATGAACTATATCACTACTTGTTAAGAGCAGCCAGCAGTTTGTAAAAACTAATTCTGCATGTAAGATTAAAAAGGTTTAGATGAAAAATGGCCAAATTAATAATCTGTAATGTTTGGGGGTTTTTTCTTTTTTTTTTTTTTTTTTTTTAACAGGAAGTAAATGAAAACTCTCTGAAGAGGTTAAATGGCTACTTGGAGAATCTACAGAAACCAGGATTTCGTTCCTTTAAGCCAACTCAGCTTACTTTTTATGTAAGAGAAAGAGAACCAAACTCTTCTAATGTTCAAGAATCCTTCAGTGCTTCAGGTGCTTTTATATTGTGCAGAATGTATCTTCCTGTATTTAAATTCTTTCAGACCATTACTTGGCCTTGTGCAGTCATAATGACTTTTCAACTGAATAAAATCCTCTCAATCCATGAAAATATGTATTAGGTCAGACAGGACCTTCCCAAGTAATTAAACATCTTAAGCTTTAAAAAGTATTGAAAGAATGAGAAATAACAAAGTTGAGGTCAAGTTACAGTATGAGGCAGTAAAAAACATAGGTTGATATAAGTGATAATTTTTCTGCTTTTAATACTGTTGTCATGTTTAACTGGAACAACAGTTGAGTCCTTGTTTTCATTGTAGATAACGTGCAGTACACAATGTCAGGGTGATTGTAGGATTAGTAGGAATTTAGTCTGGAAGCAGAAGTTGTATAATATCTGGAGCTTCAATTTACCACATTGTCTCTTAGCCTTGAGACTACAGAAAATATTGCCAAGTTTGGAATATTTGGTTTGATTTTATTCTACGTATTTGTCTGTGGTGTACCAATATGCCTTATCTAACAGATGAGTTTTATGTTCTATATCCTGCTAGTCAAAACGCTTGAGAAAATTGTGAGGGACCCTAGTGCTAGAAAACAAAATCATACTGTTTTTCAAGAAAATAGTAGTGTTATGTCCAGTCTACTTAAAGTAACAGTTGAACTGGCAGCTGTGTTCTGCTGTTGAGTCTAATACTTGCTTGGTTTCTAATGGGGCAGTTAGGCCCAATAGCTAAGTGATGGGACTTAGTTTTAGGTGGTGTGCAAATGTAATGGTTTGTTCTGTTCATAGCCTGTGAAGAGCTGTTGTAGTACTGCATTTCTACAGTAAATTATATCCAACATGATGATCAGTAATGATGTGAATTCTTTAGAGGCGTTGGACAAAACTGCCACTGCTAAAGCAAAAGCATCCTTTTTTCGGTTACGCTGCATCTGTAGGTAGGTTTCCAGTTTGTCCAATGATTCAGATATTTAAAACAGCTCTGTTTATATTTTTGGACACATAACAGTTTTAAAGGTTAAACTGCACGTGAATTTTGTAGTGAGTGTTGAAATTACAATATCATAATAATTTCCAGCTAGGTACGTCTTGTTTGGGTTCTTGTAAGATGAGAGAAATGTAAATGCATTTTAAATAATTTTGATGAAATAATACTAATTTTGTGGGACTTGTGTTTTATAGGGTTTCGAGCAGTCAGTTTTACATTACGTACTAGGGATCTCCTGAGCACAGTATTAGATATTCTCAACTCCTGCAGTTTGTCTACAGAGCATATTCAGAGTTTGAATGTGAACTCTCAGACCCACAAGGAAGCAAAAAGCGCAGTGAACAGACCTATCAAATGGGATAAGACTTACTATTCATTTACTGGATTCAAGGATCCTGAGGAGGAACTAGAACAAGCCCAGAGAGTGGAAACAACTTTAATGTATGTAAGGCTTTTATTTAACTGGTATTTTGTAACCTAATTTTGTCTTATTCTAATGCTGAGTTTTTGAAAGGCAATCAATAAACATTCTGAACAATACAAAGCTTTATTGTCCGACATGTAATTCTGTCATGCTTTTTATAATTGAAAAGATTTCAAATGAGCTCCTGGGATAACTATAGTGCCAGCTAAGCTGAGGCATTCTTGTCTCTTTGCCCAGCATTCACATTTGGTCAATATACTTCTGGTTGATCTAGTTTTTCTTGCTCCAGATAGCTCCTTACCTCTTACAGGACTTCTGTAACACAAAAATATTAACTTTATTGTTAGTATTTCATTATCACATTCTGTTGGGGGTGGGAGATAATACATGAAAACTAAGGTTAGAATGTTTTAATTTGCCAGATGTCTTAGTGTTGTGCCTCTGATTTGTTGTTCAGCATACTGACCCTAATACTTAAATTGACTCAATTATAAACACTGTACTTGCATTAAATGCAGCATGTTGTGTATAAGAAGTTGGTTGTTTATAAAATCTGTATGTGCTCATTTTGGGGAAGGGTGTAAAATACTGCCTTGAAAAACTTTTTTTTGTAACAATGAGGCTTAGGTGCCATTTGAAATAAACGCAGAACTGTGGTGGTAGTATCTTTGGAGCAAAGAATACCCCTCATCCTGCCTAGCACCTCTCAAATAAAACTACTATACTATATGCTACTGTAAAATGCTTAACTGAGATTTAACATACTAGAGAATATTTTTACTTATTTTTACACATTTACAAGAGGTGCCACGAACAGTTACATATTAACAGTCTGGTTTTAATACCTAGCTGTTTGGCACTGGGCCTCTCTTTTTGCTTCTGACTTTGAATTGTTTTGCTTAGAATACAGTATGAGAATGGAAGTACTTGTTTGTAAAAACAAAGAGTATGAAAATAAGTTTATGCCATGAACAAAGGCTAAATCTCTTAGAGTAGCTTTTTCCTAGAAATAGAGTGATCCTGTTTATTGAAAATTTTAGATGTACTCCATGAGTCATGTTTGCCTGATTATTGACAAAAGAACTGTAAAACTTTGACCTGCTTAATCTATGTTCATTCCAGCTCTGTAAGAGTTACCTAACTTACCCCTTTGGTACCGCCTCCCTTATTTGATAGTCTACTATGATGACTTTGGTGGTTTGGTTTTTGTTGTTTTTTAAAGGCATATGTGTGGGAACTTCTTTTATTAAAGCACTACGTTCTCTGAAGCTGCCCCCCTAAATCACACTGATCTGCTGCTCTATACCTTTCACACCTCTAAGTCTTACAGTTGTAACACTGTCGGTGTCTTTTGGCTCGATTTGATTCCCTAGTCCCCCTCAAAGACATTAAGTGCCAGATTTTCCTTTGTCGATATCTTAAGGTGAAGCATTTAGCAATTTCAGTTTCTGTCTTCTACTTTTAAAAAATGCCTTTACCTGGTAACTTGACATAAAACATTAATGTTAACAGTAAGAATTCAGTTAGCTGTACTGTTTTCGTGAAAGATAATAATACATCATGCCTCTACTGTTGGGTTTTTTTCCTCCTCTTCTTTCAGATCCTGGCTAGATGATAATGAAGCAAGTGCAGTAAAAAAGCTGAAAAAGAGTTTGCCACTTAGAAAAGAACTAGAACGTTTAAAATTTGAACTCTCTCATCAACTCGAGCTCTCAGATATCAGGTAATAAATTAGATCAGTTGGACTTAGCATTAAGACAGTCAAAGCAAGGAAGTGTTGTGTAATACTACACCATGAGCTTTAAAGGCTTATTCCAGCAAAACAGCTATGTTTCATATATGTAAAAGTGTTACTGCACTATTTTTCTACAAGAATTCTATTGGAACAAAAGTTTCCTGTTAAAATTTGCTTTAAAAGACCTAGTATTTGTAACTGATAACATAGGCTCCAGTTGAGGCAAACACATAAGCACTTGAAATGGGACATGTGTGTATGCATTAGTTCGGGTGTTTTGCTGGATAAAATTGTTCTTCTTGAATTCACGTGAATGTCTACAAAGATAACTGGATTGGCAATGAAATGCAACTTTGCGCATGGTACATGATGACATCCTGTGAAGGCTTAATAAAAATGTTGGTTTTTCTACTGTCTTGTTTCCCATACTCCAGAGGAGAAGAATATTTGTTTGCTTGAAAGGACTGAGTACAGTTGGTAATCTTGATTCGTCAGAATATTTTCCAGAAAATAATTTATGATTCTTTTTTAAATTTTGTGCTTTTGAATGAGGACATTCTGAAGTGGGATATTCAGGATGGGAAATGGCAGTGAGAGTATTCAACAATGGAAAAATAAACTTTGGGGATTATTTCAAGGGCTAGTCTGTTAAGTTCTTCTTTTAACCAGGAAAGAGAGAGTTGGAGCTTCTGAAATCATGCTTTTGTTCCTTTCACTCTGTAAAAGACCCTGGCTTCCTTTAAGCTGATACCAGGTTTTTTGAACACGATTTCTAATCCTCTGCAACTGTGCTGTGGTGGGGGGGTTTAAGTTTCTGAAACAGTCTTCAGTATAAAATGCGTAGGTTTGGTTTTATTCATGGCTTTTATTTAATTTTCTTGTAGTTTGTTGTTTTAAAATACATTAAAACTATTGCGTTCCACAAGGAGTTATTGACCTTCCAAGAGTTATATTGTCGTAATTCAGAAAAGAATGTGTCAGAAATCTGACAAGCAAGTATCTTAATCAGAAACTACTGCTTGTGATCCTGCAGCCTAATGCTAAGTGTTCACAGAGGTTTGAAAAAATAACAGGGTCATTGGCTTTATTCCATTGCTAAGTTTAGGACAGTTGAAGAGAAGGTAGGATCTATAAGCCACCTTTCTACATTCCTGTCTGGTGCTACTGAAAGCAAAGCAATACTGCTAGGTAGCAGTAAATAGTTATTAGAATGACTTGCATTAGAATAGATTGAATTGCCTCATAAGTGCTGTGGCATAGTACCTATTCTCTGCATCCCAAAGAGTGGGGTTTTGCCAGTTAGGTTTCCCTAAATGAGATGATGTGGGTTGACCCCAGCTAGCAGCTAAGTACCCACACAGCTGCTCACTCACGCACCCCCAGTGATATGGGAGGAAGAGAATAGGAAGAGCAAAAGCAAGAAAACTCATGGATCAAGTTAGAAGTTCAATAGGTGAAGTGAAGCAAAGCTGTGCGTTCAAGCAAAGCAGAAGGAGGAATTCATCCTCTACTCCCCATCAGCAGGCAGGTGTTTAGCCCCTTCCGGAAAGCAGGACCTCAGTATGTGTAATGCTTGCTTGGGGAGACAAATGCCGTAACTATGAGGGTCCCCCTTTCTTCCTCCTTTCCCTGAGCATTTATTGATGAGCATGACATCATATGGTCTGGAATATTCCTTGGTGAGTTGGAGTCACCTGTTCTGACTGTGTCCCTTCCCAGCTTCTTGCCCACCCCAGCTTACTCGCTGATCGAGGGTGGCAGAGTGGGAAGAAAAAGCAAAAACCTGGACACTGCGCCAGCCCTGCACAATAGCCAAAACAGTGGTGTGTCTTCGACACTGTTTTAGTAAAAAATACAAAACACAGGGGTGCTGTGAGGAAAAATAACGCCATCCCAGAGAGACCCAGTACAATGAGGGAAGGGTAACTTCTCATTTTGAGACCATTTTAGAAGTTGGTAAAAGAATGCAATTTTTCAATATACTGGGACAACTTTACAGTTGAAATACTTTTAGAAATTTAGTTAGGAGTTTGTCTGATCTGTCTGTGATGGAAGAGGTGTCAAAACTATGTATATTAAAGTCACCAGTGTAACTAACACCTGGCTCCTGTATGGTTTAACAAAAATTATTCCACTGTGAAATATGAATATATATAGCAACTTACCACTGGAATCATAGTAATGTTTTGGGCTCGGAACTCAAAGGAGAAAAAGAAAAAAAAGAAGAGGCAATGTCCTTATATGCAGTATTTGCTCCTCTAGACAAACATTACACAGCGTACAGACAGAAACTGCGTGCCACATGACTGAATGAAATACTGGGTTGTCTTGCGATTTACTTACTAACCTCCTCCTTACTGGGGGAGAGATTTGCAAGTTCTGTTCTGTCCACTAGGTTTTACATTTATTTTTCCTATATCTGGTTTTATTCCTTTTTTTTTTTGGCACTCACTTTAAGAAAGACTGACATTTTATTTAGGCTTTTATCTGTTCAAATAGCATATGACACATCTTTTCAGTAGGCTTTTGCTTTTATTACTGTTGGAGTGCTATTTTGAGTTGTTTGTGTTACAAGGCTTTCAGCTGCATCTCAACTTCTGTGATTATTTTTTTTTAATAATGTTGAGAATGAAATGCTTTCAACTATATTTTCATTTAGGTGGCAGAGAAGCTGGGGTATTGCTCACCGCTGCAGCCAACTACACAGTCTAGGTCGCTTAGTCCAACAGAGACCTGAAGTATTAAAGAACGTTAAAGGTATTTCTGTTGTTTGTTTCTTATATCCTAATATAGTATTGATTCAAAGATGAGCACGAGTATTCTGTGAGAAGGGAGCTCTCGCTCTTTCCATGAATGCTTTTGATAATTGCAAAAACAAACCTGCCAGGCTACTGAAAAGCTGGTGAGAACTTACATTTTAAGCTACTGGGTATTTTTTAAAGTGACATTTCCTTATAGTGTATTTGCTACACTTGGTTTCTATTTTACTTCTTAATAGGTGCAAACTGAGTGAGTTGAAGGTGCTAGACTTAGTACTAAGAATGAAAGTAAAAAATCCATACTGAATCTCTGAAAGGGTAGAGGTAGCAATAGAATGTTACCCATGGTAGATTCAAGCCAAAAATGCGAGTAGCTCTCTAAAGAGCCAGTGTAAGGAGGGCTTGCTAGAATACCTTTAAAATCGTATTGTCTTCTCTTATCATGCATGTTCCATAAAATACCTGTATTAAAGTCTGTATTTTCTCAGGAAAAACTAAAATATTCTGTAAACCTGATCTACCATTCTTCTCGTACAGCTGTTTGACCTCTTTGCTCTAATTGTAACTCCACATTTTATGCCTTTCTGCAGATACTCAGTTTTGAGCGGCTTTCATTTGAGGGTTAACCTAATCCTTTGTCAAACAACAGAGGGGATAGGACAATAAATAGTAGTTATAAATTGCATTAAGTTTCAAATTAGTTTCTTTACCTAAGCACACCAAGGACTTAAAGTGCTAGAGAAGTCTGTTTTGTGAACTTGTAGTCTCCATCTTTGAAGATCCTCAATAATATACTGGACAAATACCTGTCAGTAATTATACAGGTACAGTTGGTCTTGCCTTGGGGTACAAGGATGGACTAGATGCCTTAAAGTCAGCGTTGCCCTCTGTCGTGGTTTAAGCTCAGCTGGTAACAAAGCACCAGGAAGCCGCTCACTCACTCCCCCCTCTGGCCCCGGTGGGATGAGGAGAAGAAAATACAAAGAAAAGCTGGTGGGTTGAGACAAGGACAGGGAGGGATCACTCACCAGTTACGGTGATGGGCAAAAAACAGACTCGACTTGGGGAAAAAAAATCACAAAATCAATATAATTTGTTACCAATCAAATCAAAACAGGACAATGAGAAGTAAAACCAAACCTTAAAACACCTTCCCCCCAACACCTCCCTCCTTCCCGGCTCAACTCATCTCCGAGTTTCTCTCTTTCCTCCCCACAGTGGTGCAGGGGGACAGGGAATGGGGGTTGGGGTCAGTTCATCACACGTTGTCTCTGCTGCTCCTTCTTCCTCAGGGGGAGGACTTCTCACTCTTCCCCTGCTCCAGCGTGGGGTCCCTCCCATGGGAGACAGTCCTCCATGAACTTTTCCTGCATGGGTCCTTCCCACAGGCTGCAGTTCTTCACAAACTGCTCCAGTGTGGGTCCTTCCTGCGGGCTGCAGTTCTTCAGGCACAGACTGCTCCAGCACAGACTTTCCCATGGATCGTGGCCACCTTCAGGGCCCTCCCTGGGCTGCGGGTGGGCATCTGCTCCCCCGCTCCCCTCCATGGACTGGGGGGGACAGCCTGCCATCTCACCACGGGCTGCACGGCACAACTCCCCCTCCTTCTTCACTGACCTTGCTGTCTGCACAGGGGTTTCTCTCACATCCCACTCCCCTCTCTGCTGCAGGTTTCCCTTCTTAAATATTTTATCCCAGAGGCACTACCACTGTTGCTGATGGGCTCAGCCTTGGCTGGAGGCGGGTCTGACTTGGAGCTGGGGAAGTTTCTAGCAGCTTCTTACAGGACCCACCCCTGCAGCCCCTCCCCCACTACCAAAACCCCACCACACAAACCCAATACACTGTTTCTTAAGGATTTTGGAAAACATTTCTGAGAGCGAGAGCTTCTGTTTAAGCCTTGTCTTGTAGTTTAATACACCACACTGAAGACTTTTGTGGAAGCTTATTTTGATAAATAGTTGCCTGTGCTTTTACCCCAAAGAATTCTGGAGGATCTTTGTACTTCACTTAAAAAACCCATACTTGGACTCAAAACTGATTTGTCCCCCCAAAAGAAAACCTAGTATTATCCTTTTATGTTGTCTCTATTTCTTTAAAAAAAGAGCAAAAACCTAATGTGAAAGTGTTTATCACAGCTTGCGTGTTGCAGAGTTCTGTGGAAGTAGTGTTGAATGGCTGTGCTAATAGTTCTTTGACCAACCTTTACCTTACTGATACATACTTTAAGTATATAGCATATATTTCCTATTGTATACGTGATTTGTACAGGTTCTTTGAATATGCTGTCTGCTGAGATTTTCTCCTATTTTAAAAGTAGTCTTTGTATGAAAAAAGTCCAGTTAACTAAAAATCTATCAAGTTTAAACAAGGAGAAGGCAAATGCTAGGTAAGGTTTGTATGAAAAAAAATTCTTGGTGTTTTCAAGAATTACTCTTCCAAATTTTGAGAATAATGAAAGCACCTACTCGTGTGTGTTTGTGCTGCAGAAGCGTGTTGGTTGTGACGTTAGTAGCATAGTTCAGCCTAAAATAATTGTGGGAATAATTGCAGTAACCCAGATTAGTAAAGAGCTTTGTTCGACCTTTAGGACGCACGGTGGTATTTACAGACCGTTCAGGTATGAGTGCAGCAGGCCACATAATGCTGGGGACCATGGATGTTCACCATCACTGGACCAAAGTAAGAAGATTTCAAAGTAAATGATAATGCCTCTTGTTCATTACATCCTTTTTCAAACTATAACCAAAATATTAATTGATGCAGATGACTGATGAGTAGTTTAAAGCAAACACATAGCTGCTATATTTAGCATAACTGTGCATTCTAAATTTAATCCTGTGATACACTGTTCCTAACAACTATCTTTGTCAGATCTTTACTGCTGCTTTCACTAACAAATCAGTCCTACCCCTGATTAGATACAAAGAAAACTAATTTGTTATGCAGTGTTCCAGTCTATGCAATGAGCACTGGCAGAATATTTCATTATCCATAAAGAGCTCATTCCCATGAAGAATTTAGGAATTTTATTCAGCTTTTTTGTAAAAATGGGACATAAAGGGAGTTGTGAAGTGGTCATTTCAGTCAATGGCTGCTAACCAACCCTGTCACTCCACTTTGTTCTTTTAGGCAGATAACGTGGATGTTGCAGAAATTTATATTTAGTGACTATGCAAATTCTGCTGCTGTTTGTGTAAAGTTTGGAGTTGACAAGCTTTCTGGCATCCTGAATGATAAAGTATTATATGCAAAGAACCACACAGTATATAGCAATATCAGCATGTCACTTAAGGAAGTTTTATTGAATCTTGGTTACTGAAATGTTATTGATAGTTCTATCAAAAAATACTTCTTTATAAAGGAAATATCAGTGGAATTTCATAGTTGGGAATATAGCTGGAATATCATAATATTCTATATTCCGATCAGTTAATAATACAAAAATTTAGCACTCAATCCAAATCTTTCTCCTATATATGTTTCACTGAGGCAGAATACAAAACGTGATTTGTTAATGTGAATGATTTACAAAGAACTTAAACTGAGAAACTAGAATTTAACGCAAAACTTTCTACTCTCAGATTTGCAAGCATTGATAGTCATTGGAGTAAAACTGTACTTCTGCTTAATACTAAAAAACCCACTTAGTTCCTTGAAAAGAGAAATGCTGCCTCTTTCTAGCTTTTGCCAAGGGGTTTTCTGAAGGGATACTTTGTGCAAATGGAACAATGTGTAGAGTTGGTTGTGGTGATGGTATTTGCTTTGGAAGACAGAGGAGAGGTATTTAAACCTGAAGTCAGGGGCTTTTTATTTTAAAATGCACCAAAGATTGTTAAGTGACATACAGAAAAAGTCTGAAAATATTAATGAGATTGGTTAGCCACTTGTTTTTTTAGAGAGCAGAATTCTAACCCATTTTAGAAAGCAGTCCTAAGTGCTAGTACTTCTGTTACTCATAGAAAAAGGAAGCAGTAGAGTAGTGTCCAAGTCAGGCTGTAGAATGCTTGGTCAGAGGCACAGTATTTGGAGGATTTTTGCCATTTTTCTCTATAATAAATGGAAATGCTGAACCAATGGATTTTATTGTGCCAAAAGCTGCTCTGATTCTACTACTGTCTTGGATTTCTGAAGAGATTATTCTGATTTCACTTGACTTGTTCCAGCAGCAGTACTTTTTTCTATGGGAAACCGTGTTCTGGTAATAACTGGGTAGATGGTAAGTAGTGACTATTACTGCAGACTTTCCTCTTTCACTTGTTGCCCTGTTCCAGCCATCTCCCTGTCATACCTTCTGTGTCTCAACTCACAAGTCTGACTGGTTTTTAACCTTTTCTGGTATAGGTTTTGTAAATTAGAGATCTGGTACCTTCCTCCTTTCTTCTCTCCCTTCAGACTCGGGACGAGCTAGGTTATCATCCAAACCCTTGGAAGGAACTAGTTCCAGGAACAGAGACTTCTCTTTTTTGAGAATTGGTGTAAATTAGGCTGGCAAACTGTGGTGATAAACATTTTATGTAGATGTCAGATTTTTTAACTTTTTTTTTTAATCTAGGACTATTAATTTCTGGATATACAGGGAAAAGAGGTCATCCATCAATCTTGTTACAGCCTTTTGGTGCCTTTATAGTATAAATACTGAAAATACTTACTATTATATCTTGCCCCAAAATATATATACTTGGTATTTCTGATTTTTGGTATTCAATTTTTTTTTTTCCCTTGGGTTCCATGTTTGCATTGTTAAGTGTCTCTTCTTTTATAGCTTCTTGTTATTTTTTTCATTTCTTTAAGTTTTATGTTTTGTAACATAGGAAATGTTTGTGTGTATGCACAGATTTTTGAGAGATTGCCAAATTATTATAAACTTCAAAAAAGGCTGCTGTTCTTGGAAGATCGGATAAGCCAACTTCTGGGAGGCATACAAGTAATATATATTGAAGAACTGCAACCCCTGTTGACTCTGGAAGAGTACTACGAGACTCTGGACTCTTTCTATAATAAATTGCGTGACAGTAGACTACCTTTTCATCCTCGCAGTCTGCGAGGCTTGCAAATGATTCTGGAAAGGTAGGTATTTGCAGGAAAGGTTTCTTCCTTTTAAAGCTTTTACTCTTTTTTTTTTTTTTTTTTTTTTTTTTTTTTTGTTCTGGTTTGGTTTGGGGGTTTTTAGTGTTTTGGTTGGGCGGGTTTGTTTTGGTTTTGGTTTTTGTTTTGTTGTTTTTTTGTTTGTTTTTTTTTAGTTTTTGGGGGTTTTCGTTACACTGATTATTGCTCTCACTAAGAAGAAAACTAATATTTTCTTGGATTTTCATTATGTCAAAGTCTTTTTGTTTCTAAAGGTTTTAAGTGCCTTTTTATGGGTTAAGAAGGAATCAGATTGAAGAAAATCCTGCTTATTTCATTCAAGTTAGACTCAGTTCTGTCTTTATCTTACAGTGTTGTGCTGGGTTAAATCAAAGGTTTCGTGCTGTCAGGTCAGCGGTGTATGATGGTGCTTCTGTTTATATTTTTTTAGTATTGTTGACAGTTGCTTTTGAAATGTAATTCTAAAAAAGCTTTATGTATGATGCTTCTGTATTCTCATGATCTCAACTTGATTAATTTTTTACCAATTATTCTGATTGTGATTAATTGATGTTCTTTTATCTTCAGAATTCATTCTGAAAGTAATTCATCTAAATGCTAGCATTAAAAAAAAGATACCTAGTTTTTTACTTCCATCATGTTTCATTAGTGACAGATATGCACCAAGTTTACATGAATTTGGACACTTTACAATCCCAACGGTCTGTGATCCAGCAACCCTTCAATGGTTTATTTTTGCTAAAGCACAGGAGGCAAGAGAGAATCTGAAAAGAAAGGAGGAGTAAGTATTCCTGTGACTCGATGCATTTAGCTCATGAAAATCTTTGCATGTCATATGTTTTATTTGGAGGAGGAGGAGAACTCTGAAGAACGTATTCATGTTCTTTTGATGGAAAAAACTTCTGTTTCTAAAATAGAACTTTACTCATTGGCTTTACTAAGTTAAAAATTTCGGTGTTCGGTGAACACAGTTGTTAGAAAATACCCCTCCTCCACCTTGTAGGAACAGTTGTACTTTATTCAGAAATAAAAGATCTTTGCTTACAGGACAAAATTACATAATCTTTTTACAATTACTTCCCCAAAGGAGAGATGGGTGTTTTTTTAAGGAAGAGACCATTTTATTGAATAAGAAGAGCAACAAACTTCTATTAATGTTACTTACATTGTGACAAAAAACCAGTAAAATCTAAACTAAAAATAACTGACACCAACTAGAGAATTATTATTTCTAGTTGTTTGTCAGGTGAGGAAAAGGTTAGTTAGCACTTAAAAAAAAAATAGGGGTAGAATGATGAGAGAAATACCTCCTTGGTACTCTTTCACAGATGCGAGTGAGATGAGAGAGATGACAGTGGTAAGTCACAGTACCATACTTAAGTCCATGACTTGTACAGTTCTGATGGATATTACATTTTCTTCTTGACATTCTATGCTATATATGTCTTTGAGGATTAAGAGCATAAGGTAGAGATACTGGTTTTATTTTGAATAAAATACTGTGATAGGTAACTGGGTGTTACTGTCCTTTTAGAGGTTGTTACTGCAAGTTTATTTTTCTGCTTGGGAAATCTTTTAATGAATTGTTGAAATATCACACTGTCATGAGTGTATACATGATGTATACATCCAGATATTTTTTTGTGAAGGTTATTTTAGGCATGAGTCTTACTGAAGGCTTTATGGTTTTAGCTCTGTTAAGACCTGGTTACTTGGGAGAATATATTTTGGAGGTAGACTTTGGTAAAACATGGAGATTTGTTGGAATTTTTTTATAACCTTAGTCCAGCTTTGAAGTTAGATTTGGTTTTTTTTTTTGCCATATGAGTTATAACTGCTGAACAGCTCTCTATGTAGCTGTCCATATGTGACAGGTGGGAAAGTATTGTCTGTAGGGGTCAGAGGGATGTTGTAGCAAATGTATCAATTTGCATCTGTGTAACTCACTCTCCAAAAAACCTCACACTACCCCACATTATAAAGGCACTTATCCAGGAAAAATGCAGGGCCCCCGTCAGTATAAGCAGCTGTGTTGTAAGCATGTAAGACCCAAACTAAATATCTCAGCTCTTCTGTTCTGTGTTGGACAATGTGCTGGTTTGTATAAAATAGTAAAGAACAACTGTACTGGGTCATATCAAAGGTCTGTCCCCATCATCTATTAGCTTACAGAAAGGCTGTATGAATGGGGCAAAAAATGTGGTGGGTTTTTTTACTCTGTGCTCCTTCCCAGTTTGTGACTGACTGCACTCAAAAATATTTGAAGCTGGAAACATTAGCTCATGTTAAGAGTGTTCAATAGATCTCCTTTTTTTCCCCTCTTAATTGTCTAATTATTCTTTGGGATGATTTACACTTTGTGGCTCCAAAATATCCTGTGGCAGCAAATTGCACAGTTGAATTACATGTAGCGTGTGTACATGAAGGAGGGAAGAGGTGTCCTTTGTTTTGTAGACCCATGGCCTGATGACTTCATCTGTTATTCTCTTGTGCTGTAGAAAATACAAAACAGTCATTCTGTATTTATCATCTCAAGTTTTTGGGTTTTTTGTGGTTATGTCATATTTCCCCTTAGTTGTCTTTTTATTAAAGCTGAAAAATCCTTTTCCACGTAATGCTGCTTTGAACAGAACCCATTCTGTACTTCTGATTTTTCTTAGCCTCCTGTGGTTGTTAAGGGGCCCTGAGATAAAGGAAAATATTTTGAGATGTACTGGATTTACTTTGCACATGCAGATGAATGTTTTATATGCAGTAAATAGCATAGCATAGCTGGAATTCTGTATGACCTGGTGCACTGGGGAGTTCAAATGCTGCTGCTCTAGAAAATTGTCTTATCTGTGTGGATAATGTCAGTCTTCTGGTAATGCAGGATTTAGTATGAATCTACTTCTCCTTCCCTTGCGTTTGTAAAGTATCAGTTTTGTATTGTGATAGGGGTATAAGCCTCCTTGTGGAAGTGACTAAAAATAAACCTGCAGTTCTCACTATGTGCAGCTAACTTTATATTGTTCAAGGGAGCCTGGGGTTTCACAGAACAGGAAAGCTTGGCACTCAGGTAATAATGTGCTCAGGAGTGTGGCGTGGATACAACCAGTAGAGAGGACAGGCTTGCTCCAGGTTAACTCCCTGACTGCCAGAGCTGGGCTGGGCTCTTGTAGAGCAATCTGAGTGCCCCAGCACAGTGTAGTGCCATTCAAGAACATGGAGATCCCATACTGAGCTCTGGAAAGAGTGGTGTTGAGCCCCTCAGTACTGTTTTTACCTGAGTCAAATAATCTCAGTAGGTGTGTCCGTGCTTAGCTTGGGCAGATTCACATCCCAGTGGCTCTGCAAATGTGCTGCTGCTTTGTAGCTCCTCCCCTGTTTAGCACAGGGTCTGTGTTGTAGGGCAGCGATGCTGCTGTTTCTATAACCAAGCTGGCTCTGGAAGAAGTATAGCTATGTTAATGTGACACAGTGCCTGAGGTAGTAAGGCTTGCTGAACCTGAACTGTGTCTGCATCAGATGATCCACAGTTCCAGTAACTCTTAATTAATTCTATACATTATTTCAGAGTAGCTTGAGTTTGTCAGGTGGTGTCTTAACCACTCTTTTTCTGGGGTGAATGGAAAAAATCATCTGCGAGCTATGAATTCGATATTCCATATACTTCCTGCAATTAGTAAGTTATTAACACATTTAATATGCATCAGGTGACTGTACCTGTCATCTGTTGGTTTTGATGACATGCAGAGTACTGGTCTTAGTTAAGAAGACAGAGTAGTTACTAACATGGTTTTATTCTTAAAGCTTACACTTCCAAGGTTATTTAAGTACTTCCATCCCTTACATTAAAAATGCAGCCTCGTGGGATTATTTTAGTATTTTTGCCCATTAACTTGTGGGCAAAAAAATGTCATGGTGCAGGCTATCAAATGTGACCCTGCGTAGGCATGCTGTTGCCCATAGTCATGGAAGCATGTTCATTCAGTCTAGCCTCTGAGGTGGACATGGGTATCAACCTGCACAAAAAATTTCAGCTGTACCATAGCTGTACATGAAGTGGCCCCTCTGTTTACATGCATATAACCTACAAGTATACTTATTTCAAGGATTTTTTTAAGAAAGTAAGTTCTAATTTTGTCACTGTATGTTGTCTTCATTTGCTAGGATGATGATTACAGAAAAAGAGCTAATCGATACTTCCACTGAAAAATTTTCTTTGGATCGGCTGTATAAAGAACCCAGTGTTTCCAGTGCACAGATGATAGATTGTTGTAAGCGACTGCTAGAAGAATCGTTGCCATACCTACAAGGCATGCACCTTTGCATTTCGCATTTCTACTCTGTGCTGCAGGATGGAGACCTGTGTATACCTTGGAACTGGAAAAACTGAGGACATATCTGATAATCAGATAAATTGTTTATTTTCTGTAAGAGGCTATAAATATGAATGTTTTTAAGAGTAAATTATTTAAATCTGTATTTTGATATCAGTATTCAACCCACAAATTTTCTTTTAACTGCTGCTCAAAAAGGATCGGAGTCCTAGACAATTTGCACAATGCGCAGTGTTGCCAGTTCTGGGAAAGATATCTGTACATTCTCCATACTACTGTAGGAGTCCCAGTGTATGGTAGCAGTTGTGAAACCGCATTTTTGTAGTGAATTACAAAAATATATTAAATTGCAAGTCTGCAAAAATGTGCATGTGTATTTTTAATATACATGGATATTGCCAGATAGATCTTCTTAAATAGAGTGTACGACTCAAACCAGACATTACATGTCATCTTAAGGGATTCACTGAATGCAGAAGTTGAGTACATGAGTTACCTGGTGGCAATATTGGCATTTCATATTGCTACCTCTTACTGAATTAAAAAAAAAAAAAAAAAAAAAAAAGACAAAGGAAAAAAACATCAGAGTATTTCTACTTTGCAGAAGAAAGTGGTTCATTAACTTGGTCTCTACAGTAGAGTTTCATATGCTGGTCCAATATTGTTGCCTTAGAATTTCAAAATACGCCAGTTGTACTGTCTGCAGTTACTTTAAAGGAGATGTTCTCTTTTTGTTTTCTGGCATTTGCTCCATAAATACAGACAATCCTCTTTACCTGCACTATAACAGGTTGCAAATTGCATTCACAACACTTGAAACCTGAGTAGTTTAATGTGACATCTGAGGAAAAGGAAGCATTGATTTCTGTGGGATTGTCTACAAGAGTAAGTACTTCTCAGTGAGAGCAAGGAGTTTGCAGTGAGGCAAATGCATGGATCTTTACTGGTACTTTATTCCTTGAAAAGAATGAATTAAAGTGTGAATGTATGTCAACACTTTTTCATTGTAATACATGCCAAGATGCATTTTGTTTGGTTTACTACTTTGCAAAATACCCTTGGAGAAGAACCAACTGCTTAACGTTTCTGGACTTGAATTCACCTATAACAACTGGCAAAAAAAAAAAAAAAAAAAAAAAAAAGTTGTCAAATGCTTACTTGCCTTGTATTTATATTTGTATTAGGCAGGGAAATTGTTGTGGTTCTCTGTTTTCCCCTGTTAAAAGGCTAGGTGTCAAGTTGTTTATTATGTTGCCAAACTTAAAACAAACCCCCCCACTGTGATCTCAAACGTGTCCATTTTAAAACATTGAGACAAAGCTGTGACTTTCTCAGGCCTTTAATTCAGCCAAATTCCTGTATAGGTTCTGAAGATCAGTTGATAGTTTCTTCTAAGTAGTTAACTTCCATTGCACATTACTTCCCCTCGCTCCATCTGGCATTGACGATACTGTCTGTCCCAGTTGTGCTAAGCAAGTGATCCAGTCCTGTCAGTTGTAGACCAGCAATATTCCCTGTAACAGCTCTTTGGAAGTAGGATGTCTTCAGGAATAAAAGCTGAGTGTAGTAATTTTTTTTTTCCCTGCTTGAATTGAATGACTCCTTACAGGTCTTCAGGCAAGAAGCAGCTGTCCAGTTTGACTGTAGAGGAGATAAAAAAAAAAGTATGAGGGAAGGTGAGTAGACTCAAATCAAGAGCCTGATGCAATTCTGTAAGGACTGACACTAATGCCGCAGAAAGCAATGACTAGACCTAAGGACCTTCTCTTTGCGGTGTAGAGAAGACGACTAGAACTGGCTGGAGGAGGAAGCATAAGCTGTAAAGAGCCTTTATGAAATAGAGCATGGGATGTTTCTGCAAGTAAAATGGGGCAGTGGAGACCCTGACTTGGAATGTGGATCACAGTAGGCAAGGACAGGCAGGAGGGAACAGGACTGAGTTTAAATGTGGAAGCGGTGAAAATAGTTGCTGTTAATCGTTTCCAGCCTGGGATAGATCTGAAGATTCTCACCATTCCTTCTAAGGGGAAGTAGCGAAAATCATCTGGCAAAATGTGTCAGCCCCCAAAAATGTGGCATGGCAGCCTGTTTTTCTGACGGTTACCTCCAGGCTGGGGTCTCAGGTCTGTGCAATAAGACGGAGTTTCAGTCCTGCTGCTGTCCCACCAGAGAATTGGTCAGCTCGGGTGCTGTGGGGGTGGCTCTTTCCTTTTCTGTTAGGTTTTGGGTTTTGTTTTCCTGAGTTCTGAAGGAGATGCATGTCAAAATCTCTTAAAACTGCTCAAAAGTCAAGCAATATAAAAATTAAGGTTGCATATAGGTCTGGGTCTTAGAGTTATTTTGTAGTGCATTTTCTGTAAATTAGTTTTACTGCAGAATGGTTGAGTTGATTTTACAAACACATATGGGCCTCCCAACGTTTTTTAACATATTTAGAAAAGCAGCAAAAAAACCAAAAGGTTAAACTTAATGTTCGTGTTGTAGGTATTCATTTTGACAGGTTTGACTGAAGACTATCCCAAAAGTAATGGAGAATCGTCCATTTAGGTAGATGTGTATGGATTAAATCTGTCAGAATTACATTTTACTTCCCAACTTTTTAATGAGATGGGGGGAAAAAAAAAAAAGGTTTAGAACCCTTGAAGGCCTTTTGTCACAATGGCAGGGTGGAAATGGACAATGATGGAAACTTTTGTCTGTTTTTAAACTGTGCAGAACACCTCAAATTCTGTTCAACAGACTGTGCTATCAACTCATTGTAGAAATAGATTTGAATGAATATTAACATCTACTGTAGTTTATTCAGTACGGAATTCGTGCTTGCTCTGGGGCCAACAACCGAAAACATGCTTGGTATGAAGTTTCAAAAAGTGTTCTCTTTAAAAACAAATCGTAATATTAAATTAGGTGGAGTTGATGTCTTGCTGTTTTAATCATTATTGTTTGGCTTAGATTTGAGTTTTTCTTGTCCTGTTTAGAAATTTGCAATAAACATTTGAAAGATAAGTAAGAATCTCTTACCAGTGATCAAAGACTAAATGTGTGCTGGTCATCTGTCATGAGTCAATAAACCGTGATGCCCAGATCGTGTTATTCAGCCTCTGAGAATGGTTTAGTATTTTAGTGCAGCTGCCAGAAGGAAATTCAATGCTAGATTCAATGCTAGAATAAAAGAGATGGGACTCAAGACAAAATTTATCACCTTAACGAGTTATTTTTGATGCTGTTTAATACTGTGGCCTTGAGATGCATGCATTGGCAAACAGCAATTTCCATTTTGTCAGGCGTTGGCATAATGTTTTACAGTATCAGTTCTGTATGAATTCCAGTGGCACGGGTTCTTGCCTGTGTTTTAATAGCTTGATATGTGATTTTTATTCTTTGAGCTGTATATGAAAATTGTATGAAATTGTGTGAAATAGTGCCCATTTTGTCATTGTTCTTTTGGCTGTTAACTGCTGTGATACAGTCTCTAGGGACTAATAGGCTTGTATTCATGTTTTGTAAGACATTCAAAATGTTGATAAAGAATCTTGAGAAAGACTTAAAAAGGGAAGATCTTCCGGAATATTAGAGCTGATGTATCAAAGCATATCCAAAATTCATCAGAACTTTTCATGGAGAGCATAAATCCCCTCTAGTTTGTGTACTTTACAGCTAAAAAAAACTTCCTGAGGAAACTGTGAAATTCTAAAGCTTATTAATTTAAATTTGTCATTCTGCGAATATAGTATTTGTCTGAACAGTTATCTGTGTGATTTCTTGGACATATGCGTGTCCTATATGTGTGTAGTACATGTGTCCAAAGACAAGACTTTCCTAATATTTCTTCATAAGCTTAACAGTATATAGATTTGTAATAGAGCAGGGCAGTTTAAAAAAAAAAAAAGGCAACCTAGCAGAGAAAGAGAAAACATAGCTTGTAAATACAGTAAAAATGTTAATTTAAAAAGTTCACAGATGGAGATCATGCTTTTCTGTTGCATATAAATACTAAAATGATTTGACTTATAAATACAAGATTAAAAACTGGGATCTCGATTCTGTGCATGGAAAAAATGTTTAGCTATCTCCCTGGAAGGCCCTGTTAAAACTACAGTATATACTGAAGTAACAGAAGAATAATCTTGTTTTGCAGTTTGTCCTTTTCAGCTACATATTCCTTACACGATTGCTTAAATGTTGAATAATTTAGTACTTCATTTTTGCTAAATTCTCTGATGGGGCGCTGTGTGTCTAAGTAGCCAGACTGATTGATTATGATCTCAGTAATGTCCTCAAAAAAGCTTTTGAAGATATTTTATTTAGTAGAGCTGAAATTTAATATTTCTTGCCAGCCTTTATATTCTGAAAGTGTCTTTTCTGTGATCTTCTATTTCCATAGCTTTTGGCTATTGTGTGGCTCCGTATTTTAGCAAGTTTAAATGTTTGGGATTTTTTTTACCTTTTTGCTTTTCCTAACATGTTTGCCAAAAGAACATAGGTTTAAATTGGTCCTATCTATGCTGTGGACTGTACTAACTACAGACTGCCCAGACATGCCTTAAATGGAGCTGCTTAAGTTCCTTGTAAACTTCTCTTGGATTTTAACAGGGAATAAGATTTCAGAAAAGTGAGAGTGGCCAGAGTTTGTGCCAAATGTAACGGCCGCAATGACAATGTGAAATAGTGTTTAACGCAGAGCTTAGATAAAAAGAGCAGGGTTATAATTTTCTTCTTAATTTAGTTCCAACATCCCTACCTAGCTGCTCAGGAGAACAGAAGGGAATTTGATGTAGCTTAAGATACCAGTCAGCTTTAATTTCTTTTTGATTATTTCTCTTTAATCATCTGCTTTGCCATTTGATTTTTATATGTTGCAGGGGCATAGTTGAGCAGTCAGCTAATGCCTGTGGTAGCTGTGTGCACCCTCTCTCTGTAATGGGATATTCTGGGACCATTTACTAAAAGCAGCAATCGGATGAGAACCTGATGTCCTCCTTCAAGACTGCTCTGTGATCTGGTGGCCACAGTTCAAGATCAAGGCGTTTCTTTGATAGTGCATTGTCCAACCCACACATTATTTTACCCATCAGTTTGTCATGCTCCTGGGAACATCTCGTTCAGGGTTGTTTTTTTTAATGGGATGTTTCAAGTTCATTGAGTCAGTGGGTCATAGTTGTAGACTGAGTTTTTGAATCCTACTTGTGTTATAGTTCAAGGGCATGGGTAACCTGTTTTCAACTTGCATTGATTTCAGACAGTCCATCGAGATAGAGCTCTAACTTCTACACAATCACACAATGCTCAAAAAAAAAATTTAAATGCAAATCCCTCAATTTCACACTTAACTAAAATTCCTAGAAAGTATTTAACAATAAGCACTACATCTAACTTTAATTTGCTTTCTCTCACCAATCTGCAGCCAGGGCAGCCTTGTACAGAGTCTGCGTGATTTGGGGCTCACCCTGCTAGCAGGGATCTGCAAAGGCAGTAATGGCTCAGAGAAGCAGAGGTACCAAGGGTGAGTCAATGCTGTCTTCATCAGCACTGCCTGTGCAGCCCCAGGGGAGGACATCTGATTGCAGCAACCTCTCCAGTGGGGTAGCCTGAGGAGCCCTGCTCATTTTAAAAAAAAGAAAAAACACCCAAAAAACCAAACCAAACAAACCAAAAAACCTCCACAAAAACAAGTGAGGAATGGCCTTTCTGAAACTGATACCTGGTTTTGCAGCAGTGTTGAGAGAGTAACAGCTCATGGTGTTACAAGCCAATTCTCTGGTGCAGTTTTGCACATTCAAATAAGGGAAGATTCCTGGAGGATGATGCTGCTGTCTTCAGTATGGACAATCCCTCTAGCCAGGTGATATTTAAACACAGGGCTGTTGGTGTATTGCGTGATCAGATGCATATTCCTCTCTGTTTAGTCTTCGAGCTTGTGAGACCTTTCTCCAAAGGTCACAAAGCATTCATCTAAATGTGACTAACCAGTTCACAAAGGTTTTCGCAACAGGGAATCTTGTCTTGGTCAGTAGTTGTATGATGCCTGGAATAGCTGGGTCTCTTGCACTCTTTATTACCACCAAAAAAATCAGATTAATTAATCAGAATTTAGAAGCCTGTATGGTTGCAAATGTTTTTTCACTTCTCAGATCTTTGCTGTCCTGGTATGACAGACTTCGGAGGGAAAACAAGCTGTGCCGTAAATTGGGGGATGTATATGCATTCTGGTTTTAGCCAGAAATCTGTGCTGAAGCCCAAGATCCCCTATCTTGATTTTGAGATGGTGAAAAGCGGGTGGGACAGAAGGCCCTGCAGGTCTGAACCCCTCCTGGCCAAGATCAGGACTTAAAAAAGAAAATTATATATCTCTTTCTTGCTACTGTATGGTTCTTTCCATCTTTGATGGGTATGGAAACCGTTAACTGTAATCTTCTGGCAAGAACCACATTTCATCTACAATTTATGCTCTGGTCTAAAAATGTGGAAAGGAACAACAAGGTTTAGGATTGCACAGCTTGGCGCTTACAGTTTTTGCCTACCTCCTTCGTAATGTAGTTTGTCATGGCCAACAATGAATGGCTGATCTTAAGAGCAGGTTCCAACTGAGATTTCTAGGTATAATTTAGTAGCATATCACTACCTGGGTGGCAGCCCTTTGAAAGCCATGGAGACCGTATTCCCTTTGCAGGTATCTTCAGATGTCTTCAACAAGTCCTAACAGACCTTCTCAGCTCACAGGTCTCTCTTAGAAGCCTTGAAACTTAATTATGTCTTAATTTGAAAAATCTCTTGTGAAAAGATACTCTCTCATCCAAGTAAAGCTGTATAAGGCTGTATGGTGAGTGTAGCGTGTCTGTGTGGCTGGTTGGCACTAGAAGTTTCTTTCAGAGAAAAGGACTGCTGTTCTGGCTAAGTATGAATGTCCTGAATTTCTCCTTCATCAGGTTATTCTTGGTAGGTACAAATGACAGACCGGTTTATTCTAAATGCCTGTGTTCAAAAGTGGTTAAGAAGAGAGCATGAAGGGATTGGGTGTTGAGCACATCTCTGTCTTCCTCCTTCATCTCCTCCATTTGTTGTCTCAAGCACTAGTGCCATTGGGCTTCTCCACCTTGAGTGAACATGGACCATTGGCTGCGATGGTGACAAAGAGTTTGTCAAGAAATAACAATCCAGGGTTTCCAAAACTGCTTTCTGCTTCTGATGAAATAAAAGCATCGCTGGGTACAGGCTGTCGCTCTGTGTCTTAAACCCTCATGCTCCATCATAGCGTTACAAAATGTACTCTACCTGCATTCATATATGTTCTAGCATGTTGCTCATCTCAGTGGTAGTATGTAGAGGTTTTGTACAAATACTGAGTCATCCATGGCACAGGATATTTGGTAACTCCTCTGTTCTTTCTTGCTTTAAAGTTTGTCCTGGTTTTGTCATTCTGTCATTGTTACCTTCCTTTATAATGTTCATTTATTCCAAAGATAAACCAGCCTTTCTTGAGGACAGAGTTAATACTAGGTGAAACACTATTATGCAGCGATTAATGGAAGCCTAGATGCAGTTAGCAATTACTTAAAATGGGCTGGATTTCCTAATGATTACTTTGTTCTGTACAAATTTATTTTGCAGACAACTTACTATACTGAATTCTTCTTGGATAATGAATTTGTGAGACATTTACAACATTACCCTGAGGCACAAGCAGAAATTGTCTCCTCACTGACCATGTATGACAAATAACTAAAATGGATAGGCTCTTGCACAGACCCTGCACACTTGAAAGGCCTGCACAATTCCTAGCTTCTGGGGGGAAAAAAACCTTGACTGTAAGTGAGGAGAACTGCGCTGGAGAATTTGAGCATTATCATCATGGTGCACTGTTAAAGTCACAGAATATGTCTTTAGGTGAGAGGCATAAACAAATGATATGTGAAAAACAATTTGGAGAAGCTGTAAGCTCTCCTAATGTTTCCCTTTCTGCTTTATTAGTCATTGTAAACCTCCTGCTACCCAGGTTATAACCTTGGGATTATTCTTTATACAATGAGCATATTTAGAGTAAAATTTTGTGTCCCATAACTTTAACCATAGCATACATTATTAAAAATTAATTTAATGGTCCTCTAGGATCCAACTCTGGAGGTAGCAAACAAGCATCTCCGTTATATATTGTCTTCAATTATTCATTAAGAACTATGGGGATTTTTTAGAACATATCTCTAGCGAAGCTCAAAGCTGTTCTCCTAATGCCAGCAACAAAGCTCTGCTACTTAGTTTAACAGAAATGGACATGATTTCCCTGTTGGGTTTCTCATTTGAACTGTGTAATAATTTATCGCATTTAATAAAGTTTATTACAAACATGACTTGGTTTGTGAAAAATCCTGGTGGTGAGGCTAAAGCATCATTTAATTTTCAGTGGACGTTTTGCCAACAAGAATTTTAATATATCACCATGTGTGTGAACTTAATAAATAGTTTAATGCACAAATTACACAGTATTAGTATCGGTAAACTTCTTGTACACTAGAGCCGTTTTCTCAGCAGTTTGCACTCCCACTTACTGTTCTTCTATCTTCGATATTATCCTGGTTTGGAATTTCTAGTTGTTGCCAATTCTTTTTTTTTTAAAGCAAACCTGTTTTCCTCAAAGAAACTGCTTAATTATGGAGCTGCCAGTGCTGCATCCATGCTCTGGGAAAGGGTCTCATTCTACCTCGTGCACCAGATGTACAGTTGCACAAATGTGTAAGGCTCTATGGGAAGGGTGTATCTGGGAAAATGTCACGTTTGAGAACCAGAGTTGAATTCAGGGTGGTTAAAATAGCGTAACCTCTTGTGTGGATACTTGTTCCAGTATTTCATTTTCTTTTTGGTGGTTGTATTTCCATAAACATATACCATAAGTAAACTTTAAAAAGTATATTAACTGTTCCAGAAGTAAGTTCCCAGTGGAGAATTACACCAGAGTTACCATAAGTTAAATGTACACTTATAATGCTATCGCTTTTGTGATGACAAGCTCTTGCGTGGCTTCAGTGAAGCTGTTTCTGATTTATACCGCAGCTGATGTGTTTTAAAATATTTCCCCATTCCTAAAGGATTGCATTGGAGTTCAGTGTTTCTGTAATCCCTGTTGGATGCTTTGCATCCAGAAATCACTGTTCAAACAACAGTGCACCAAGTGTCCTGGATTTCTTTTTGTAGATTTTTAATTCCTGCTATGAACAGGTCAAATGCACAGATTTTGTGAGAAACATTTTTTTTCCCTTAACATCTTATTTTGGATGGTAGAGCTTGCTTTCTCCTGTAATTTTACTTTCTTAACAGGAGGGCAGAGCACAGGGAGAGGTATGTAGGCAGAAGATAGATTGGTACAATTTTCAACACAGTTATAACTGAACTTTCAAGAAAAGCAATGTGACTTTTCCCTCCCACTGTAAGAAGGTGCAGAATACCGTACCACAGACTTGACACTGGCAAACTCCCGCTGTGAAGGCCGGCACTGGTGTTGGAAACCTTGGCAGTCACTCGACTCTGTGTTTTCATTGTGCAGAGACGTGGCTTTCCTGCAGGATTTCTCTTGGAGAAAGGTCCCGGCCACTCATGTTCCCAGTGATGTGCTAATTCTGTGGCAGAAGAGCTCGCGACGGGCGAACACCGAAGGCAGCCCTTTCCCTTTGTGTCTGCTCTGGGTATTCGCTCCCTGATACCTCCAAAACCAGCTCAGCTGCAGCCCTGCGGGTACGTGCCAGCACCCCCTCCTTTCCCAGTGGCACATGTGTGACCTGGAGGGTGAGCGACGGGTGACGCTGCATTGCAGGCCTGAGGGGAGCTGGTCAACCGCTGTCTTCATCGATGCGAAGGCGGCGGGGCTGGGTCAATGGCAGGCTGCAGCCTCCCCCAGCAGCCGGCGGGGACCTCGAGCCGCTGGAGATAGTGCTGGTGTGGTTCCTGGTTAACTTGCTTAGGTGGATTTGCTGGGAGAAGCTCTGGATTTCTGGACCCATATTTTGTTTGATAAGCCAGATTCGTATTTGACCTTGGTATGATGCAAGACAACTCCCCACCACCACCTCCCGCGTGCATCTTTTTAAATTGGGAAGGACCTGTTAATCTTCCTGGCCAGACTCCCCCTTCCAGCTTTAGAAACGCCCCTGCCTTTTGTATAGGGACACTTGCCACCTCCTGGGATGGTAAATGTCCTGCTAATGACAGTTCCTGTACTTGCTTTACTTGTGATTAATTCATTAACCCATTTTGAGATAAAAATTTCATTTTTAGATCAAGTGGAGCATCAAACGTACTGCTTTTCCACAGACACATTTTCTAGATGTGCCCTCGTATTCTAGGCATGCATGAATATGTGTGTATTTATTTGCTAATCGTACCTTACAAAGCCATGCCAGTGGGGCAATGCGTGCACGCAGCATGCTCCTATCACTCGAGGTGAGGAAAGCTGCTGAGCAGTCTCTGCGGGGACAACAGGGCCCTTGGGTTAAGTGAACACCTAGACCAGTCCCCATGTATACCCTGCCTATGATTTGTTTCCAGACCTTCTGATTTTTAAATAGCTGGATCCTCTGCTGAATTCCCAGCAAATGAAAGACGAGTGATGGTATTAGGCGATACGGCAGCCCAGAGCCGGAGGGAAGGGCTGTGAGTGAGTACGCAGGCTGCGCTGGGACTGTGGGGATGCCCAGTCCTCCTTCCCCGGCACCACCTCCGTTCTTGCGGCAAGGGGAAGGTTCTGATGACCCTTCAGTCTGGTCCTTGTGGGAGGGGATTCATGCTTATTATTGGATTTCCCAGTCTCCACCATCTCTGCCACCTCCGGGAACAGCATGAACCAGCATCTGAAGGACCCGTTCATCTGCACAGGAAGATCAAGAAAGCAAAAGCATTGCTGGCGGTTTCTGACCATCAATTCAGGTTATGAGCTCTGCGGAAAAACAGTGCTTGGTCCTGTGACGTACATACGGTGGAGACCAGGTAAGGATCAGAATCTGCCTGCAGGATTTGTGGAGATCTCAATGAAAGGAGAGCGTTTCAGTTGTCCCTGCAGCAGTTGGTTTGCAGGTGCCCTTCAGACAGCCTGGCTGCGAGGGACAGTGCTGCTTGCTGGTCATGTTGGTCACCTGCAATTAGGATACGGTATCTGATGTTACCTCTGCTGCTGCTGAGGGTCACGGGCCAGCGATGCCTGGGGAGCACAGGAGCCCGGGGCCCTGCAGTGAGCAGGTATGTCTTGGTGGGGTGAGGGGCTGGCTGGTGTGAAACCTCTCCCCACATGGGGTAAAACACTCGTCCTCTGCGGGAAGCCCAGCCAGGAGAGCTGGAGCCTGTCTGGAGATGGGGCAAGGGCCACCGCGGGCAGGGAGCGCAGCACGGCTGCAGGCAGCTGCCTGCAGAAGGGCTGCAGACGGCTGCTTTGCACCGCACTGTGTGAGCGGGAGGACTGCGGCCCTGATGAAGCCGAGGGCTGTGGACCAGTGCCAGGGATGTGAATCCCTTGCTAGGGTGATCCAAGGCACGTGGGGTGGCTGGGCTCCTCCTGCTCACCGCTTGTAAAAACCATGTGTCAGTCTCCTGGAAATGCTTCTTATAATAGAAATGCTTAGGTCTGGTACAGGGTAACTATGAGAATTGTAGTCATCCCAGTATGGAGGGGTCACACCTGAAAAGACCACGCAGTCCCCGCCAGCCTGAAGCTGCCCCAAGCTCTGGGGATGGGGCTGCTTGTGGGGCAGAAGGGGGTAAGCAGGCTCCCCCATTTGCTCACACTTTATCTCCATAGTTTTGCCTTACCTCCAGGCTTTACAGGTTGCTTTTCCTTCCTAAGTAAGACCAGTGATAGTCAGCAAGTAGCATCCCGAAGGTGCTCCCAGTGGAGGACAAAAGGGTTTCAGAGAAAGCACGCTGCAGCAGCAAGGCTGGCCGTAGGGACCCCGCCACGCTTCGCTGCCCATCAGGCACCTCTCGGATGGGCTGAATACCCCACCTCTCCATCATCACCACGTGCTGCCCTCCTCGAATGCGAGGCAGCAGCTCCCCGGCGCTCGCCGGGGCACAGCACCGTGCTCCCACCGCCTTCGTGCACTGCTACCCCCGCATCCCCCCGGGAGCATGGCTGGGCCCCTCAGCTCCAGCCCCTTAAGTTGCAGTGCAGGATGCGCTGTTTAGGGCTCCATTAGCTGGTAAAATGAATTATGTTCCATCTCTTTTTACAGCACATTCAAAGACACAAATATCCAGGTTATTTGTGTATTTTGAGGGTTACATTCAGTCTGTCTGTCCAGGTGAATGCTTTGGGTCTTCTTTTTAACACAAAACAGAAAATGTCTATTTTTAACTTATCTATTTTAAAGATAAATCTACTGTGAGGTGTGGTCTAGTACAGAACGAATCTCTAAAATGTTCTAACAAAGGGGAAGAGGGTGTGTGTGAGACCCAGAGCTCTGTCCTGCCAGAGGAGCAGCCCCGCCAGCACGATGAAAGATATTCCACCAGGGGATTTCTGACACACGCTGCCCCTACGTTTCTGGTATTTATTATAGAGGGAAGACAAAAGCTCAAGGGAAAACAAAAATCTAGGTCTGCCTCAGGTTATTATAAACTGAGAATTGATAGGCAGTCTCAATTGCCTGTTGCTAAGCAGCCAAGAGAATTGGTTGACCATACCCTGGGCCTTTTAAAAAAAAAACAACAGCAGTAAAAAAAAAAAAACAAAGCAGAAAGCTCTGTGTGTGTGTGTTAGGGGCATATGAAATGACGTGTAAATATCATATTAGCATACAGAGCCCCAGTATTTCTTTTTGTTGAATGTGTTTGTGAGATGCTGCTGCATGGGTGATTTGAAACAAGTCAGGCCTTGGGTGGACAGGATAACCCTTGCTTTAAAATAAAGAGAGGGAGAAAGAGAAATATTCTGCCATGTCAACAAGGCCAAGCAGCACTTTCTTGGGTTTTGAAAGGTCCCTTTAGGGTGTGATCTTGCATCCCCCTGAAAAGCTGTGTGCTGATGGTCATGGGGACCAATTCCTGGGGATCCAAGTCCCTCTTCTCCCAGCCACTGTCACCGAAGCGGCCTTCAGCGTTAGTTTTTTCAAAATGCTGATGTACGAAACAGCGCAAAGCACCAGAGAGCCCCCACCCCTCATTCCCACCGGCACTGGTCCTGACTTGCTTTTGACCAGAGTGATGGGAAAGGCAGGATGCAAAACTCATACTGGGTGAAGTAACACCCGCTCGCCAGGTCCCGGCAGCCCCGGCTGCTGCCCCTGGGGAGGGAAGGGAGAGCCCAGCCCTGCCCGGGGACACCCCCAGGCCGACAGGTCCTGCTCAGCTCCTGGCTTTTCCCCTTTGTGCTCCTGGTGCTTGGGTAGCTGGAGTGGGAGAAAACCGGTGTCTGCCTGGCAGAACAGTCTGCCAGAAGGTTGCGGGGGGGGGGGGGGGGGGGTGTTATTTTCTTATTGCTCAGCTAAGCTAAAATGGTAAAATAAAATAAGACGTTATGCTTGGTGAAGGGGGTGTTGTCTTGGGAGCCAGCTTTGCTATCACCACCCACGGTTATTTCACCCCTTTTCCTTGTTTCTGCAAGCGTGATTTTTTGTCCGTCTTAAATGGAAAAAACCCAGAGTGTACGTTGGTTTGCAGTAATCAGTCTCTAAATCAATGATTTCTGTGTTCTGCCTCTGATGCCCCCAAGTCCCTCCTCCGCTCCAGTACCTTCCCGGCAAGTTCCTCACTCACCAGCAGTGCACACGGGGCTATCTCAATAGGGAACAGACATCTGGCAGCGGCCACGCTCCTTTGCACCAAACCTTGCCTTTCCAAGAGCAAATCCCCTTGGAAGCTGCTCGTGGCTGAGCACCGCTGCCTGTCTGAGCCAGCTGTGGCACGTGCTCCTCCTCTTCGCACATGCCGAGCGGACGGGGCGGACATCGGTCTGCAGGGGATTTGGGGTGGTGAAGGCGGCCCCGGTACCAAACCGGCTCGCTCGGCGACTCGGAGCGTGCATGGGCACATGGGGCCATCGCTGCGACGTGCAAACGGGGACGGGGGCACGCGCAGGGGAGGGAAAGCAGCAGAGCTGCGCTATCGGGCAGGGTCAGGTCACCCCTGCCCCCACTCCTTCCCCAGGCATGGGCCTAAAAATAGACGTAATCAGGTTTCAAAGAGGAAAAGAAAGGAAAAGGTCGAGTGTCACGACCTTAGACGTGCTCCGAGGCTGCTTTTCTCCCGGCGTGGCTCGCCTTCGCTGGGCCTCCTGCCGGCGTTTCCGGACCAGAGGCGGCTGGGGCGCGCGGCCTGGGCACGGCCGTCAGCTGTGGCCTCTGGTCGGGGGGTTCTTCCTTTTCATCCCTCCCGTCCGCCTTCCTGCCGCCTGTGACCGGCTCCTTCCTCGCCTGGAGAAAAGCACCGGCGGGCACCCAGGGCTCCATCCCTGGCTCCTTGCTGCGGTCGCCTCGCGGGGCCGACCCGCTCTGCCGGGGCTCCTGCCAGAGCCGCGCTGATTTTGGGGGTGCTTGACCCCCGCTCTGTGCCAGGTGGGCGCAGGGAGGCACCCAGCATTTTCTGTTCGCGAGCCCACAAGTGTTGGGTTTCCACGGCCGGCCCACGTGGCCGCGCAGCTCTGTCTGATTTTGTTGAAATCGTAACAGAATAACGTGGTGCGTTCCATACTGAGAACTCGAGACCCAGAGTGGGAAAGGCAGAGGTAATGGTGTCTTTGCAATTATGGTCTCATTTTTCCCAGCTGGTGAGAAATCCCTCCATCCTCCTTTGCTTTTCCCCTGCTCAAATAACTTCTGAAAATGTTGGATAATTGTTTTTAATGCATATGTGCTCTGTGCAGGCATGAATCAGGATTCATGCTTTGCCTTATCTTTCGTTTTGGTGCAGTGAAGAGCACATGTACACTCTCAGGGTCGAAACAAAAAGCCACTTTGAGTATCCTCTGTCCCTGCCAGCAGCAACTCTGCCCCAGCAGTCTGCATTTATGAAAGCTGCAGCAGAAGACACCATATTTCACCATTTATCAGTGTGTACTGGGCTGGTACAGTAATAAAAACCCGCTCTGGGTTCTCTGTTTGCAGGTCTTCATGTTTCCTACCGGGAGCATTTTACTCAATGGTTTGATTTTCTTGCAGCAGGAGAATGTAATAGTGCAGCAAACCAGATCCTTGGGTGCTTTCAGCTCTGTGCATCCCGGGGGCAGACAAAGTCTGCACTGCATGCTGGCTGGTGCCTGTGGATGCAGGAGCTGCTGGAGCGTGATCGCTGCAGGCAAAGCTCCAATAACATGTTTCTTCTGCGGAGGGGAGGGGGGGGTCTGGGTTTCTGGGGATGCCACACAGCATCGGCGTGGGAGGAGAGCCCCTCGCTCTCTGCTAGGCAGGCAAAGGGCTGCTGCTTACTCACCTCCAGGGCTGGGGGCAAGAGGGCAAAAAAAATGACATATTAAATAAACCTCAACGTTTCTGAGGTGTGAATCATTATTTTAACCACTTGAAATATTCGGCACTGTAGCACTCTGTCTTCAGCGCTTTGCTGTCCCCTCGCTTTGTCCTTCTCCCCTGCTTCTATCCTAAAAAGCTCCAGCCGCCACATTCCCAGCACTTCCCTCTCACTTGCCCGCGCCTCAGCCCTCCTCCTGCATACCTGGGATCCTTCCTTATAAAGAACAGCGGAGGATTTCAAAGCAGGTCGTCTCCATGCCAGTCCACCCAACCTTGCCCAAAATAACTGTGGCACACAGGGAGGTGGTGGCTGTCGTACAGAAAATAACTGTTTCGCAGGAGCAGCGAGTAGCTGTGCGCACACTTTGCACAAGCCATCCTGCCAGCAGATAGTGTCCCGGATGGATGCACGGGGGCTTTCGCCAAATTTCCCCTTTTGCTTGCTCCTGCCAGGGCTCAGGTCCCCACACAAATCCCTTTCCCCCTGCTGAGGCCTCAGCTCCACATTTGCATCCTACACAGCTGCCCCCATCCTCTCCCGCCATTGTGCTAAAGCTGAATGAAGTTCTGCATAAGTTTATCATGAAAATGAGTAAATAAAAGAGTTATGTTGCATAAGAAGAGGCAGTGGAAAACAAGAATTAAAAACAGTGAAGAAGCTGACGAGTTAGAACTGAATTTGCAGCTGATGAGCACAGGATCAGTTTGTTTTGCTTTTCAGCTAAATGTTTTTATTATATTAATACAATAGATCAATATATCAGTATAAATATAATATGTATCCACAATATAGTTGATACTTGTGTAAAATCCAAAATGTTAATACTAGAAAATCATTCTGAAAGGGTATATTCAGAATGATACCCCTTTTTCTTTACACAAGAAGAAATACCTACTAAACAGGCATATTCTCTGCTTTAAAATATTCATTACTCCTGCATTTTTCTGCTTCTGTACATTTTAAATCTATTCTTGGCATGTGGCTTCCTCTGTCATGATGTGTGGAAAACCTGGCACATGTCATTTTACTGGTTATTTGCTTTATCTGCAATACCAGGATCCGCCATCCGAGGCGGGATTTGCCTCAGCATCCTTGAAAAACTTTAGCTTGGCAAATAAATCAGAGAGCTGCTTTAAAAAAATTAAAACCAAGCCCTTAGAGTAGGAAGTTTCCCTGTCCCAGATGGGATCTGCCATGCAAACTGATGAAAAAGTTTCTGTAGGAGACTATCTCAGCCCAGCTGGTGATGCTAAGTGGTACCTGGAGACATCGGCTGTCGCATGAGCTCTTAGCACTCCCGGTTGACACAAGAAAGTTCATGGCCGTGGGTATCTTCAAACCTGTAAGGTGTCTCTAGGCAGCAGGCACCCCTGCTCGCAGTCCAAAAGGATGTATGTGGGCCATCGTCTCCAAAACATCCTACGTGAGCTGGTGGAGGAAAGGCGAGGCAGTGTTATGAGACCGCAGGTTTAATGCACTTGCACCCTTTTGACCTGCGTTTTGTAAAATGGGATGCATTGATTATTTTTTTTATTCTTCATACCGATCAATTCTTGCTAGAAGTATAGATGCCAATGCACCTCCCCCTCACTCCCCCAGATCCAGCTCTGGGACATCAGAAATAAAACCCCTCGGTGCCAGACCACATGCAGCCCCAGGGAAGGATGTAGGGGCTCAGGGGGTGCCATTCCCATGAGGCTTGCACAGACCTCAGCTGATGGGGATGTTGGTATCAAGACCCCTGTGGGCTCCCAGGACGCCCCACAGACAGCAGCGCCCCAAAGACTGATAACTGGTTTTATGGTCTTGAGCACTGCATGTACTGGCTTAGCATGCCTTGGCACAGCAGCCCCACACCGCTGATGAGCGGGAAATGCTATTTTGGGGATCGAAATCTTGCTCTTAGCAATCTGGGGGGGGCTGTCACAGGCTCACTCTTCCCACCAGAGTCGGGGGGGGTCATCCACCAAACTGCATCTTGTCAGCCACGTGACTGTCAAAGTGCATGGGGCTGTGTCAGCGCTAGGAGTCACAGGATCACCTTGTGTTCAGTCCAAAAAAACTCTGTGAATTTTTATGAGCATGCGTGGCAACTTCTTCTGAAAGTTGATGAAAACTTCTCCCAAAAGCTGACTTGCTTGTGCAAGGAAAACTTGCCTCTACGTCCATCTCAGCTGAGCATCTTGAAGAGGGGCACCAAGCTTATCCAAGGAGGCTGGACCCAAACCTTGTGATGTCTGGCGTCACCTCTTCAGGCAGACAAAAAGCCGTGTGGGCGAGCCCAGCTCTGGATGTTTTTCTCGAGTTTTTTTTTCACAGCGTTGGCTGACCTTGGCCAGACCCTCAGGTGTTTACCCACAAGCAGCAGCAGCAGCATTGCAGAGCATATGGCAGAGGAACAAGAACATGGCAGCATGCGGTGCAGCAGGTTCTGGTACACAGAGCATGTGCCCACAGTGTGCACTGGTGTAAATCCTGTGTCAGGGCTTCTGACACATTCAGCAGAAGCCAAACACGCTTGTGCCCCATCCGCTTCGAATTGTGCTCCAAGGGGCACAATTACATGCAGACAGGATCTGTGGCCTGAGCTATGAATTGACTCAGCGTACCCTGTAGCTCAGCCCAGGGCCTGTACCATGAGATGGTCCCACCTCCTCTTACTCGTCCTATGAAGAAAAATGTGTGCTGGGAATGAAAACTTCCTGAGAGAATCCTGGTTTAGACAAGACTGAAAATACTGAGGGATAACTCACCCTGGTTGAAGGAGAATTGGGCTCACTTCAAAATATTTCTTGTGAAAAACACTGATTCATTTTGGCATGAACTCCTTAAGCTCCCCCAGCTTCCCAAAGTATGAGGTTTGCATCAGCTGTCCTTGAGAAACTTCATATCCCAGCAGCCGAGTGGTGCTGCACAGGGTACGGCGGTTGCTGTGGTAGATGGAGTTCAATTAGTTGATGTGTTGCAACCGTGATTTTCGGGCTCCTGCTGCCTCGCACCTTGAGCAGGAGGAGGGTTGGGAGCCATCAGCCTGGGTGCAGTTTCCCTACTGATCTGTTTGCACTTGTAGAGCAGCAAATTAAAAGCAAACCTCCAGGGCCAGAGGTTTGTCTTCCAAGGTGTTTATACGAAAAGTGGTCACCAGCTGAATTCCTCCTGGTTTGTCATTCATGCTGCTAATTCCTCTATGCCTGGTTTTACCCATAGAAAATATAAAGTATCATTCTTCCCAGTCCCTGGCTAGATTGGTTTTCTCCCTAGGGGGGTGTATGACATGTCCAGGAGAAGTTATCAAGCGGTGATAACCTGCACAGGTAGTTTGGCCATGTTTTCATGCCCTTCTGAAGGCAATTCAGTTTGCTTTCTCATGTACCTAGACCCTTGCTCAGCAAATTAAAATGTGACTTGGTGCACTTAGTTCCTCATGTTGGACCACTGGTCGGAGGCTGGAAAGGATCTGGTAGTGAACTATGCTTAAGAGAGGAACCAGGGCCAAATATCCATTTTGCATGGGTAACTCTTCCCAACACTTGACGGGAGGAGTGTGATACCTCTGAAATATGGAGCTCACGTTTCTTTCTGCTGCTTTGCCTTTGACTTAGACATGAGGGGACTTTCTTCCAGTCTGCATAAGTGGGATTATCTCTTCTAATGTCAGACACCCAGAGGACAGTACTGGTTACCTGAGACCACAAAACAGTGGAGGAATCTGCTCTTTCAAGATATGATTCCTCAGGATCTGGCACCTTTGCTAAAATTGAGAGCCAACGCAAGATCATCATGCTCTGGCTTTTTGACACGGACACGATTGTAATCCACAATGCAGCACACTAATGCCTCCAAGGTGTGTTCAATACAGCAAGACAGACCTAACATATTTTTAACAAAAGCTTTTTAACTACTCTTTGGGAAATGCTGATGAATTATCAGGAGGAAAACTACTCAGCTGGGTGTTCTTAGAAGGTGCAGAGCAGCTCCCAAGAAGGGTGGCAGATGAGCCTTGCTGAGCTGTTCAAAGTCAACTGGAGTTAAAAAATGAACGCTACATAGCAGAAAGTAAAAGAATGATGACAGTGGGTCAGATCTGGTGTGACTCCTCATCCTAAACCTCCTTCTAGCAACAACGAGTAGCAGATGTTCAAGGAAAGATGAGAAACAGGGTAAATGCAAAGTGATCCTCTCCTTATATGTCCTCCCAGCTTTAGACACACAGTGGTTTTGACAAATCTGTAAATCCCAGGGAAAAATCCTATCTGAGATCTTTTTCAATTCTTTTTTCTGTGGTGCATGACTATGGGATTTTTGTCCTGAATCCACATGAGCTCATTCAGCCACTAAACAGGCTTTTCAGAAAGATGGCATTATCGCAATAGCCAGATCTTCTCCGTGGCTTTCCACATGACTGCTGTGGAAGGGCAGCCTGCCAGGCTCTCTAAATCCAGCCAGGAAGCCTACCGAATACCACTCAACACGTCACGTCAACTCCAGTTTCCTAGTGGTTACATTAATGGTTGCAACTCTGACCACAGGGGGAATGGTGCATACTCCTCTGCGGCATGAAAGCAAGGCCACAGCGCTGTGTTGCTCGGTCCTCCAGGGCTAAAGGGCCATTAAGGTCTGCCGGGACTGCTGTAGATTTCTCTGCAGCTTGGTGAAACATCCCAAAGGTTTTGTGGAGAAGGGAAACACCTAAAAACACAGGGCAGAACATTTTGTCTGCACAGGGGGCTCTACCCGTGGTCTGGTGGACGGGTTTTGAATAAGACGGGCTCCTGGGAGCCAGTTAATGTCCACCCCAGACACAGAGTGGGGAGGACCCTTTTGCAAAATGCTCCATTCTGGCCCCAGGTTTTGCACGGCAGAGGACAGGGCGGGTTGTGAGTCATAACCCCAAGGAGCTCCTGTCCCCATGCCCCCAGGGCATCCCGGGGCGCACCCCCAGGCATCAGCTGTCTCCAGATGCTTGGAGAGGCAGCAGGGCTGCGGATCAAGGAGAGGACGTGGCCACCCCGAGGGGCAGTCCCAGGCTGTAACCCACACCGGAGACCGCCCGCTCGCTTCCACGGACTGAGCTGGTAGTAGGAGAGAAAGGGAAAACTTGGGGCAGCCTAATCCAGCATTAAAGTCCTTGCTAAGTCTCTCCTTCCTGAGGACACCTGAGCCATGGGACTGGCGCGTGGGGGCTGGCGGCTGCCATCCCAGTTGGCTTGAGCAGCTGCAGCCGTCTGCAGTACTTGTCTCCAGCAAGGTATGGTTTCTGCAGGATGGATGCCCCAGGGTTGGATTTCTGCTCCTCAGGAGTCACCCTAGACCTGGGGAGGGAGGGAGGGATGCAGCTTTCTGGACAAAAGGAGAGAGGGCATTTCACATCAACATCTCTGGTGCCAGGTGGGAGATGCTAAACCTCTGTGTCTCTCCAGCAGAGTTGCTTGGGAGGAGGGAGAAGTGGTTGCACGGAGCAGAGCTCTCCCCCTACCCCAGTAGTTCGACCTGCTGGGGCCCAGGAGAAACATGGATGCTGCATGGAAAATCCTGCAAAGGGCAGGTGGAGAGAAGGCAGAGAAGTCCTATCCCATGGGGGGAATAAGGCAGATCATGTTGTAAGCAGTTCATCTAGACATTTTATCCCCAGCTGCCACCAACAACAAAAGAAATTGTTGAGTCTGTGAAAAGGTGAGATGAAAAAACTCTAAGTGGTTCTTAAATGTATGCTTATAAAGTAGCAATGATCTGCAAATTGTGGCTTTCCAGCTTAGGATCTTTATAATGTGGCAATCCACACAGCCAGATCCAAACTAACAGAAATATAAACTGACCTGAAAAAAATTCAGTCAAACCGATGCAAAATCTAAAAAAGAGAAAAGATTTAAGAATAACGTGTTTCACATTTCCCTGTCCTCTTGGGTTGTTAGACCCACTGAGGCTGCAGCAACTTTCAAAATGCATAAACAAATCAAAGAACTAAAAATAACACCAATGATTAACTCATCCAGATGTATAGTCACAAGTGATGCTTACTTTTAAAATAAAAGGATCAAGATTGAATTTTTAAAATCCTTGCTACGTTATTTAAGTACACCATAGACTGCAGAGAGTATACATACCTATATCCTTCATCGACTTTGCTTTCTACCCTTCACAGTGATTCCTTATTTTCTGCTGCTTTGAGAATGAAATCAGCCTGGCCAGAGAAGATTCCTGGTTGTTCTGCCCTCACACAAAGCGGCTGGGCCAGTCTTCACCAGGGCATGAACGTCCATCTAGGGGCTCTCATTAGCCCAAGGGGCAGGGGGTGAGGTCCAGCCCGGAGGACTCTGGCACAGGGCAAGGAAGGTGAGCAGGGCATGGGAGTGACTCCCACGAGTTTCGGTACTGACTCAACTGCAGGATTGCTGAGTGCCCTCGGAGAGGTCCTGGGCCAAGTCCTGGGCCACAGTCCCACATCTGTAAAATGGGGATAATGTTTTCAAAGCTTACATGGCTTTCGGGAGGGTCGTGACTATTAATGGTCATGAAAAGCTCCACCATGGCAGAGATGTGGCCCTTATAAGGGCTGCTGCTCTCTCTTGAGAGAAAAGGCTTAATTCAAATCAGCTGTCCCCACTGATATTAAAATTGTTATCACCGTTCGTCTTTTGGCTGTCAGTGCAATCTTTCTCCTTTTAGAACTAAAACTGCATTTTAAAGCTTTAAACTGCAATTTGACCTCCACAGCTTGGCCAGATTCCTTGAAAATAGGGGTTGGACCTTGCTTTTGATTTTCTTCTCACACTCCTGGCCACAACTGTGCTTGAAAACATAAATACCAGCCATCAGCATTCAAATAAAAATGACTCTGGAGTCCGAGGAAAAATGGTCCCATTATTTGGAAGCCATACTACAAACTGCTTGCTACCCTCCTTCAGAGCGATAAAACACGGATAGCTTTAGTGAAGAAGTAAAATTAGTTCCTGAGTTTCTGACCTGAGTTTCCTACCCCTGACTGCTATTCCAGACTGCAGTTTAATTCAGCTGTTTATGTGAAGATGCCCTATTGGGATAAGGCAGTGAATCTAGCCAATGTTGTGGAGATGAATGCATTTATTCTTCTTGAAATAAAAATGGTGTCATGGGATCTTTCATGCCTCCCCACAGACAGAAGCTTGATTTAAAATGTCATCTGAGGGATCACATCACTAGAAGCACATATTACTTCCTAGCTCGGTGCAAGGGTGTTGACAGAAAGCAATAAAGTGTCCTCAGCCATGACATGCAGTTAGACGTTGTGCTCCAAAGTGCGGCTCGGCACCTGTGCCACGGCAAGGGACAACCGGACTCTTCGGTCTCTGGACCATGGTGGCAGGATTACACCCCTTTGCTGGAGATATTTTTCTATTCAATTTGGTATAAGTATGGCTTTGTAAAGAGCTAATGAACTTGAAACATCCCTGCTGCAGCATTTACTCAGCTCAGCTTTTGGCAGTGTAGTTTATTTTTCCCCATCCACACCACTATTTTCAGACATAGTTAGTACCAGTATTTCAAGCGTAAAGACCCTTGCTAAGCAGGAACTTCCCCTTAATTTATCTATTTAAACCATCCCTTGAAATGTGTTTGCTTGATGGTGTCAGCAACCTCCAGCTGACATCACTGGACATCACGGACCCCCATCACACCCCTGAGGAGGGCTGGAGCCTGGGGCACCAGGAAACAAAGGTGGCTGCTCCTGTCATCAACTGGGAAAGATGGAGCAGCAGGCACCACCACACCTTCATCCAGCCACCGCTGCAGGACCATCTCTCAGTCCAAGCCTCCTGACCCAGCAAAGACCTACAAAATCTCCAGGTGTCATTTGTTTTTGCCACGGTCCCCAGAGTTTCTCGATGTGGGGAGAGAAGGGAAGCATTTTGTGGTTAAGAAGAAGGTAAAAGAGGGAGCTTGCAGAGGAGCGAGGCTTTGCTGGCTGGAGTGGGATTGCCCTGAGGAGAGCAGGTTTGTGACGGGCATCGAGACCATGCCCAGAGGTGGAGGGCAGCCCAGATGTGGCCCACTTGGAGAAGCACTTTGAGATGAAAAGTGTTGCTGTTAGCAGTTTGTGACTCCCCAGACTTTAGAAAACAGCCAGCCTGGGGGAATGGAGGGCATTGCGTGGCCAGGTATGCTTGCAGAAGGAGTGAAATTTTCACTGAAGTTGCTAAAACTTGATTTTTGAGCCTGGCTTGGTGTCTTGCCCCTCCCATTGTCTGGTGTGTTTAAGAGAGGCAGGCAACAGGCAGTCAGGGCATTGCTTAACAAACACTTGGCCACGAGGAAAAAACTACTTTAGCCAAGACATGGAAATCTTGACTGCACTGAGGTTACTACCAGGAGCAGAGCTGTCTCCCCACCACCACCACACAGCATGCTTGGCTTTCTGCCCCAGGAGCCCATGTCCTCCAGAGCAAATCCCTTCTCTGCTCCTGCATCCATCCCCAATCTCCTTGTGGGAATTTGCTGTGCTGAACAGCAGCTTGGGGCTAATTTTTTGGTATTGGACCTCAAGGTCAGCTCTGCTCTGTGAAGGCTTCCTCGGGTGTCCTCCAGAGATGTTTTCAAGACAGTAAGTGAGCTGAATAGGTGAATTCTCCTGAAAAAAAAGGATGTGTTCTTTGGTGAATTGCTGTCTTTACAATGAAGGCAAGAAGTAAAAAAATAAGCAAATAGGCATATTTGTGAGGCCCTAATCTGAGAGGGAAGAAGTTGAGCTGATGGGTGAATGACAACTCTGCAAGCGTTTATCATGTGAAAGGGTTTAATGGCATGGCACTAGCTCCTCAGCACATGAAATCTGGTTCGGTTCTTGCACTGTTCAAATCACTGTGTTGGTAGGCACTGGCCTGCGTCACTGCTGACCATTTCTCCAAGTAGGGAAAACTGCTGGGCAACAAACTCGCATGTTTGTCTGCAGCCAGGCCAAGGGACACCCGTGATGCCCCTGTGCAGCATTGCTTGGTTCGCAGGAGCGAAAGGGCAGCCTTTCCTCCGGGTCCGGTGCCAGGAACAGCTTCTGAACCTGGGCCCAGAAACAACTTCATGTAAAGCGTGCCGGCAGAGGCCGAGGCGGCAGGCTCCCTTCTTGCACTCCTACAACTGCTGCTGCTGAAACACAACCCTCGTTTTAAATCAGCTGCAGTGAAACGGAAGGCTTTGAGAAAACAAACTCCCTCCAAATATACCCTTAACTTCATTTCCTCTGGTGGCCCTCCTTCTTTCTGGGCTAGGTTTCTTGGGTCACTTTGTATTTCTTTTTTTTTTTCTTCTTCTTCTAATTTTAATTCTTGTCCCACCAGGGGTTGTTCTTTCATAGGATCCCAACCATGAATTCTCAGATGGCAGTGAGAGCTGACACGGGGAATTGCCTGTGTTCTCTCTGTTTTTTTCTTTTCTCTTTTTTCTAGTTTTTAAGCTGAGCTCTAACATATCCCATATTTTATTCATTTAGGAGGATTCTTTTACACCACAAGAAAAGTAGATTGTCTGCCCGGTCTGTAATCATGCTAAAAGGATTAAAAACAATAATAAATACAGGGGTTTTTTTCCTAAAATATTTTTTCCACCAAACTCCACTTCTATTGAAATGCGGCCACTTGAGCACCATTTATTTATCACATTTCCAAAACCACAGTTGGATCATCCCTATCAACAGCCTCTTCTTACAGACAGCAATGTTCAATGCCCTAAACAGGGGTAGGGTTAAGATCCACTTGCTCTAGGAGTTGAGCTGGAGTAAAACTGGCAGAGCCTGGCACTGTTTCTGTTGGAGCTGTCTTCTGGATCAGACCCGGAGGAGGAAGGTGAGTGACGGGCTGGTTCCTGCTCTCCAGTTTGCTCGCTCCTGGCTGGGCTTGGTGGCCCACGGGTGTCCATGGCTGCGTTGCAGCAGATACTACCCATGCTTGTTGTGGGCTATGGGGCTGGTTCACATGAGCATGCAGACCATTTCTTGCTAGGCACGATTAATGCGGTCTTTGTTACTCTAAGGTGGTGGACTGTATTATTTTTGCCAAAAATCTCTTTTTCAGTGCAGTGCTCCCAACCCAGGCACTCTGGCGGGCCCAGCAACTCCACCGAAATGCCACTGGCTGGGATTGGAGTTAAGTCCGGTAGATTTTCATCTCCTCTTCCATTTCTCTTTTTGGCAGAGAGAGTCGAGGTTTGCCTCATGCAATCTAGCCCTGGAGCACCGCTGTCGCCATCTTGGGAGGACTACCTCAGGACAAGACTGGCGGGTGAAGAAACCCTGCTCTCCGATGTTTGTAATAGCAAGAGAAAGGTCCCAAAGCGTGTAGCTCCCTTTCTCCCCACCCCACCACAGCAGCAGCAAGCCCAGACCTTCCCGCCGACTTCCTCGGGCCTCTGCCACTCCTTCGTGTGTGTGTTTCCTATTAAAAAAAAAAAAAAGCAGTTTACAAGTCCTTCCCAAGGCTGGGAGTCCAGGGCTGGAGACCCACCTCCAGCCCGGCGGTGGCCCCGGCCGTGTCGCGCTCCGCCGCGGAGCCGAGCCCGGGCAGCGCTGGCGGCCGGTCGCCCTCCTCCGCGGCCCGGGGCCGGGCAGAGGGGAGCATCCCTGTGATGGAGTCACCAGCCGCTGGGTGCCACTCTTGTCCTGCCGAACCCCGCCGAAACCGCCGCCGAGGAGGGCGGGCGGGAGCCGCCGGCAGCCGGGGCCGCCCGGCCCGGCGGGCTGCGGGAGCTGATCCCGCCCGGCCGCCCTCCGCCGCCTCAGCAAGGGAACCGGCGAGCGCGGGGAGAGAAGCAGCCCCTCTCCCCGAGGGGGTGCGCAGAGAGGCGGGTGGGTGTTCCCGCCGGCCCCCCTCCCCGAGGGGGTGCGCAGAGAGGCGGGTGGGTGTTCCCGCCGGCCCCTCTCCCCGAGGGGGTGCGCAGAGAGGCGGGTGGGTGTTCCCGCCGGCCCCTCTCCCCGAGGGGGTGCGCAGAGAGGCGGGTGGGTGTTCCCGCCGGCCCCCCTCCCCGAGGGGGTGCGCAGAGAGGCGGGTGGGTGTTCCCGCCGGCCAGCCGGCGACGCGGCGGGCACCCCGCCCGAGAGCATCGCCGGGCTCCCACCTTGCCTTCTCTGTTCGCCCGCCTGATGTCCGCCTCCTAAACAAGGCTGTGCACTCTGCCAACCCCTGGTCTCCACTCCGTGATCTCCCAGCCCCGCCGCCGGAGAGAGAAAGGCACAGGGGCTCTGCCCAAAGACCTGCAGCGGTGGTCGCCGATTTCCCATCGTCTCCCCATCGAAAGTGCAGGCTATGGCGCCGGGCAACGCTGGCCGGGCGTGAGAGTCAAACCGTGTGCCGAAGCCCTCTCAGGGTTATGCACGATGCAAAGCCGGAGACCCTCAGACCAAGCTTTTGTGACAGTGCCTAGGTGCTTTACTCCCATCGGATTAAATGAGAGTTTGACGCTCAAATACCTTTGCGGATCCGAGTGTTAGATTACACCAATAAAAGGCAAAAGAGCAAGAGAAGTAGGCTAACGCAGGTTTTGAAGCTCTTAATTTGGCAGCAACGTTTTACGGAGTTCATTTTGTCCCTCTGGTAACGCGAGCTACTGCGTTTTTTTCATGGTTTTTATTGAATGGAATGAACTTTTAGGTGGAAAACACTGAATCGAGTAGCATCAGGATAATACTCTAGATTAACATCTTTTCATATTACTTGTGGATGTTTATTTTTAAGCTGGCAAGGAGCAGATGGGCAACTATCAACAAACACAGGATAGTGGCAAGAGCAGCTGGAAAATGCATTAGCTCATCTCTATTTAAAAGTACATTATTGGGACTAGAATATCAAAAGTCACTTAAAAATGGGAAGCAAGTTCTTACTGCAAACATCAGACAAATTTTCCTGGGTTCATCATTGGTAAAGTTCAACAACAGGCTGCACTCATGGACATTTCAATCTATTTAGAATACATACACTGACGGTTTCCAAAGAAAAGAAGCATCAGGACATGGGAACGACTCAGTAAGTACAGAGTTCAGATGTAACTTCTACTGAAAAATTCATTAAGTACCTACCTATCTGTTTGACCACAGACCCATTAATCCCAGAGTGAAAGCTCTTTGCCTCTTGGTGTGGGCTTTCGGAGAGGTCTTTCTTCTTGGTCCACATGGTCCCCCCACAAAGGAAGCCCCCATCCCACACGTGCCCAGCAGCAATGTCCCTGTGTGACTTTTATATCCACTGGAGATTGATGGACCTACATCTCCACCGACTTGTGGCCATTAAGCTCTGAGATACCTTTCTGTGTGGCTGCCAACTATGCTCAGTCACAGGAATTCCTCCTGGAAATGTGTGTATTGAGGGGGTGTGGATTGTATGGGATTTTATACGCTGTAGGATTAACCTTTACTCAGTCTGTATGCTGGGGAGGAGAATTTAAGTGATGTGCTGGAAAATGTCCCCTGAAGATACTAATCTTTTTCCCTTCTTTCTTATTTCACTTTAAGCCTTCTTCAGGAAATTGCTTGTGGTTTAAAAGCGAGATCTCTGATCTCTGATCTACCGGCAAATATATCTCCCAGGGGCCTGAATCTGCATTTCACACAAAAAAACCACTTTAGCCAACTCAGGTGTTTGTCAAAGCACCAGTGTGTAAACCAAAGTAAAGAAGAGATGCAGAGAATGGAGAAACATGCTCCTGGGGCCACAGCAGAAGAAAAAGCCTGTCTCTGGGACTCAGCAGGAGCTCTGAAAGCTGGGATACAGCACTCGTGAAACAGTTTGAACGGCCAAAGAAACAATGACTTACCTGAATGAAAAATTGTTGAAGGTTAGGTATGCCTTTTCTTGAGCAAAACTGTATGTTATTGTTTGGGTGGTTTGAATTTCTGAAGGTTGGATTTCCAATGTAGTCCAAATATAGCCTGAGTGGGAGTTTGGCCATTTATCGCCCTGGGAATATAAATCAGACCACAGACTACCCCCAAACTGCTCGCTCCTGTAGGGTAGTCATGAATGTGAAACAGGTTTACGTGCTTCAAAACTGAGCAGCCAGTACTTAGCACAGCAAGCCAAAGAGCATTTATTATCCCAAATCCTGCAATGAGCTGTAAAGATTGCAGTTCTATCCAAAACATATCATTAGGCCTTCTCTTGATTTTTGGTAATTAGAATCTTCCCAAATATCTCTGAGCATTTTCATTACTTTGTAAATTTTCCCCAAATAGTTTAGACAAATTATTTTCAGCAGATGGCTTGTTATGAATAGCTTGTGAATTTTTCACTTTGACATCTGTACTGTGTTTACTGGGTGTTTTAATCAGTTCCTGGGCTGAATGACTGAAATGTTTGCAAGGGAGGAAAAATGAACACAGGATACTAAATAAGAAACAGTGCATTTCAAGGACAAACATATTCAGCTGACTGTATTCATAAACACTTTCAGAGATTTCCAGCAATTGCTGACTACCTTGTGGATGCTGGATGCCATGATGTATGCATGCCTGCAAATCAAACTCATCTTGCTCAGCTGAAAGTGTAATTGTGAACCTCTTCTCATTTTTTAGCAGCCATGTTATGTAGTCAGAACTCACTACTAGCAGAATTTTTGCTCCAACGGGTTATATTTTAACCACATGCCCAATCCTGACTGTCTCGACACTGATGTGGAGGTATTGTTAAGCAGAGCTGCATGTCCAAACGGGCTGCTTTTATCTCCTTGCTTTGTCTTTCTCAAAATAACATTGGAAGATAAGGTACACTCTTTCTTTGATCACTAATCTCCAACTCTTGAATGGTGACCACAAAGGATAAGTATGCATTGAACAGAAGTCCTGATGATCAGCACATGATTACAGTTTCAAGGAATGGGAAAATTAAAACAGAAAGCAAAAACCCCAAACATGGGGGAGGCTGGAAAGGAGGGAAAAAGGGCCAGGATAAAAAACTTCAAGTATCTTCAGCAGTGCAAAGCCATAAAACAAACATATGCATTTGCTGATGAGAATTAGCATGTTCTTGCTTTAGTGGTGTCCTCTCCTGCCTAAAGATAGTTTAGTTAATAAGAAAAACACAGTAATAGGGAGCAAACCATTGGGACAATGATTGTCTCTGTGATATGTTCATATGGCACATGGTACAAAGGTGTCCTAGCACTGCCATCATGCAAATATTAAATAAAAATAGCACTGCGAGGAGTGGCAGGAGGTTGTGAGACTGCAGCACCAGTGGCAAAGCCATCTGCAGCAGCGCAGGCTGCAACACGCTCCAGGCTCCAGCCATGCCTTTTCTCACAGCAGATGCTGCTGTGCCCACCACCTCGGCTCACCCCCGAGTCCCCAGCATGTCTGGCAAGCCACGGCCAGCCTCAAGTTTCTTGAAAGGCTTGTGATTTTCTGTGCTGAGTTGCCATCCAAATCGTAAGTAATAAACACTTGAATAATTCATAACTAGTCAGTAATATCTTAAATAATTTAACGAACAATTTGTCATCTTTCCTTGCCATAGAAGATGCTGGCTGAAGAGCAGCGGAGAAAGGTTTCGTGTCCACCTCACCCCTCCCCGGCATCAGGCTTTGCCCCAGCCTGAGCTCAGCCAGGTGGATGCAGCCTGCAGCAGAGCAATGGGAGCCCACCCTGACCTCGGGGGGTGTAAGTACAGATCCTCTGGTCAGGGGAACAGGGCGAGCTACATTCAGCAATCTTCTCCCGTAAATGTTCGGTATGCTCAGAGACCTATTTCTGGAGCCGCTCTCCTACCCACTGCCCTCGGTGATGAGACACTGAATTCCCACCTCCCTTATCCCTGCTTTCCTCCAGTTAAGCATTCAGCTTCTCTGCAGAGCAGCACAGATCCTGGGAGCCACAGCTCCTGCTTTGTCACCCAAGCTGCTAAAGGATTGCGGCAGGCTGGCAAGTCAAACGGCCCTTCATTCCCACATGGTTTAAGCAGCAAGTCTCAACAAGATGGATGTTATCTTCCAAAGGCATGGAGAAGGTCTTGGAGCAACGCTTAGTTCAGAGAACCACCTCAGAAAATAAAACCCCATGAGAAATAAGAGACCAAACACACTTGAGTAAAAAACAGTAGTTTTAGCTGGTTAGACTGTAGCATGTATCTGCAGCGTAACCCCAGCATCATGTTAAACACAAACAGCACCCGGTGAAGCCAGCCAAGCTCTCCAGGTGCTTAAAATCATACAAGTGCTTAAGATTGTAATTGAGCAAAGCACATAAGGAACACAAGTGGTGTCAGCTTAGGCATAAGGAATATGTAATAAGTCATAGAGAAGCACGTTTTTTATTATGTTTTAAAAGAAGTCTGTGCTCTTATTTCCAAGTAGATCCAATCCTGCTGATGGATACGATCCCCTGCACGCAGGCTTTTTTAGGAGGTTGCATTGGCTCCAGTGAAGTTATGCTGGCAGAAAACATGGTTCCCTGAAACTTAGCTGTTCCCCAAAAGGCCCTTCAGCTAAGGCATTTGCCATATCTAAATATGTATTTTCATTTAAGAGGTGTATTTTGATTTAATAGAAGCCACCCCACTATCAAAAGCATTTAAGACAACCCCAACCTTGCTGTGAGCACCAGGCTAGAGCAAACAGGCGGGCAGCCCAGTGGAGCGCTGGTGAGCACCAAGAAGGATGGCAAGGGGACCAAGACAGAGCATCAAAAAGCCTCATTGCCCAAAAACCAGAAGGAAGCGTGGCCCATTCCTGCCGCCACAATGTCCACGCTGTGCTATGAGGGTGAGAGCTCGGGCGTTTTGCAGGGCTTCCTCCCAGGAAATGGTCTAGCCCAGAAAAGCGGGGGAAACTCAAGAAGCATCGCTCTTACCCTGCAAACACGTCTGCAGCTAATTGGCATGGCACAGCATTTTCAAAAGCACCAAAGCGGGGCTTAGGAGCTTTACCCGTTCCCGAACAGGTGTAAACTTCTAAGCATTAAATCACATTAAAAATTCCCTCTGGGCTTAAAAGTCACTTTGGTGACTCACGACGGGAGGCTCCTGTTTGTGGGCCTTTTTAATGGCAACCGCAGGAGAAGGGAGAGCAGAGGGAGACAAGCCTTTCCTTGCATGGGAGGGAGCTTATCCACAACCTGCAGGGAGTCCCCTCGCACGGAGATGCTTTTGCCAAGACCCAGCTTGTCTCAGGGACCCCTGGGCTCCTGGGGACAGCCCCAGCGCAGCGGGAAATGGCTGGAGATGGCAGGCAGGCAGCTAGGCTGAAGCAGTCCTGGAGATTTCTTTGACCCAAAGGACTTGGACTTTCTCCTGTAATGCCTTTTCCGTAACGAGTGACATCTAAATTATCTCTCATAGCAGCTAGTATGTGTGTCAGTGCTGGCTTGGTGCTGCTGTTTGCCAATGAAGAGAGCTTCTTTGGGAATTTCTAAATGATCTCATAAATATATGCCCTTGGTCACAGGTCTGCTTACCCACAAACACCAACGCAACACTAATTAACTCCTCAGAAGTGCTCTCCTAGCCCTCGGTTCCTGCTGTCTCTCTCCAGCCCTGCTGATGTTTCTTCGATAGATTTTATTGTGCTCAGGAGAATCCCAACGTTGCAGGCACTGCGTGATGGCAGGGCTGTCCCAAGAGTCACTCCCATTTGATGGCTGCAATAGTTTTTGATTCTTTTTGAAGCGGTCCTTCCTTCCCCTTACAGATTTTTCCCCTCAATAACCCCAGAACCTTTTTCAAAAAGATACAAGCTGACACAGTTGGTTGATGTCAGGAAAACTGTCAGTTACTATATGAGCAGAAATCAGCCTTCTGGGAGATGCAATACATTATTCATCATCTTCCGAAGATCATCTAAAGGTCAGGCTATTTTGGCCTCAAGGTGGATAAGATATGCATTCAGCCTTATGGGCTGGCCACGGTTCCTATACCTGGAAGCCTGAGGTATTACGCAAGGCACTTGCATCAGAAACCTAAAGAGCAGAGACAGCTTCATAGCATTGCAGATCACTGTTGCTGGGATCAGATAGCTATTTACAGGTTTTTGGAGACACCCTTGGTCTACCATGTCAGGAGAGAACCAGCACTTCGGGCTTTGCAAAAAGGTAGCACTTTTCTGTTTCACTGCTGAGGAACTACACTTTTTACCAGTTTTTCTCCTAACTTTTGGATCTGCGCAGTCAGAGAATAAAAGTCTAACAGAACTTCTTAAAAGACAAATATATGAATTCAGTTCAGAGCGGCTACCTGCCAGGGCCAACATGGCAAGGTGCCCGAGGACGGTCAAGGCAGGGCAGATGCCACCTCAACTCTCAGCTCCTGCTGTCGGGGTTGGGTGTTTTGATTTTCCTGAGATGCCCAGTTTCCTAGGGGTGCTCAGTGCTCTGGGAGTTTTGTTTTGACAGTCATGTAGTCAATCATCCCCCCGTCAAGCTTTTGGCCAATCGTCAAAGAATCTCTGGGAGGTGTTTAACATTACGGGAAGTTTAAAACATTTCTGTCTCAAAAACAAAATATAATTACCCAGTTAAGTGGAAGCTTTTAGGGTGCTGTATCAAGCTATATCAAGAAAAGATACAAAATCAATTAAAAAAATACAGGTTTTCCATATCTGGGATTTAAAAAGACAATGACTGAAAGACAATCAGTTCCAGCATAGCTATTACCAAGTAGAAATACTTTTTGCATCCATGAAATACAAAGCGTTCCCTCGTACCTCCAGAAATACCATGGTATTTTCCGTCTGCCCTGATGCTGCCTTTGTTTTTACTGGTGAAGATAGCCACATCAGAAGGGCTTAAACTGGACCAGATTCACATAGCCAAATTTGTGCCTCTCATTCACTCTGCAATATACATGCAATTAAAAGGACTAGCAAGTACAAGCAGAAATGGAAACACATCAGGCTACTAACTATAGCAGTGGTGTAGGATAATGTGTCTTTTTTGTCCACTTGAGGAACATCTCTACACCCAATACAGTGATTTTTTTCAATTGTCTGAAAAATAGACTGTAACACCATGGATTGGTCATTGGTCAAACTGCAAAAGTACTGCAATTTTAATTGCAGTCATTAACTGACACTGTCCTGTGTTGTCCCCCATAAACAGTATTTGGCACTTTGCTGGGCTGCTGTTTCCCAGGCTGCTCAGTGCTTGCCGTGATGCCATGGGTGGTGGTTTCTACAGCAGTAGCAATCACACTGCACAGGGATCTTCACTGGCTCCTTTTATCTTACTTGAAGGCTGCTTTGTACATCCGTCAGCTTCAACCAGCTCTGTGTTTGATCTGGTGATCGATGCCTGACTTGAGGTCTACCGTTAGTGTCAGCCCATGTACTATCCTGTTTGGATTTGGTTGGTGAGACATAAAACATGATATTGTTTCTGCTCTCTGCTTGGGTAAGTGCAAAGCACACCTGGCCGTGATGGAAAATGTCATACACATGCATACACACCATTGCTGGTGAAGGGCATTAAGCTGTCCCAAATCCAGACTTAGAAACATGCTAAATAGCTTGGAGTTATGCTGGGGACCACTCTGCTGTCCCCCACCAACAGGTGCACACAGCAAGACAGGGCTGGGTGCCGGGGAGAGACCTGGTGCCATGCCAACTTACAGTCCATATAAACTGAGATGTTTTCACTCCGCAGCAGCAGCTTTAGCTGCCATCCAAGAGAAAGGCAGGGTTCATCTGGTCATGCAAGAACTATAATGAGCTGCTCTGTACTTAAATGACATCTAATCTCCTGGCTTGCATATGAGGCAGGCACCAAGCCCACCAAGCTGTGATGTGCCCTGGCACACAGCTTCCTACCTAGCTGACACCTGACGATGGACTTGGAGAAGCCTCATTCAGTGCCTTCTTTGCCTCACTTTTATTGGCAAGGTCTCAGCCCAGTTCCACAGACTAGGGGAGAGAGGCACTCCCCATGCTACAGGAGGGGCAAGCTAGGGACCACAGAGCTGAGTACACACAACTCCATAGGACCAGAGGGGATGCACATAAGGGTGCTGGGGGTGATGGCCAATGTCGCTGGGAGGGCACACTTTCTCATCTCTGGAAGGTAATAGCAACCAGGAGTGGTCCCTGATAACTGGAGAAAGATTCCTGCCTTCAAAAAAAAAGGCAGGAAGGAGAATCTGGGGAAGGACCAACTGGTCAGACTCAATCCAGTGCCTGGGAAAATTATGAAGCAAGTCCTGAGGGACTGTGTCCACGTCATGAAGGACAGGGCAGTGACTAGGAATAGCCAGCATGGGCTCTCCAGGGACAAAGTGTGCCTGACCAGCCTGCCTGCCCTCCTGATGGAATAAGCGACCCACTCTACAGGGGTGAGGAGGGCAGTGGATATCGCTTTCCTTGGCTTTAGCAAGGCTTTCACCATGGTCTCCCATACCATCCTTGTAGCCAAACTGAGACGATATGGGCTGCATGGACGGACCAGAAAGTGGGTGAAAAACTGTCTGGATGCTTAGGCTCCAGAGGGAGTGGTCATGGATTCAGAGTCCATCAGGCAACCAATTATGAGTAGTGAGTTTCGGGGTCAATACTGAGGCCAGAACTGGTTTACACCAGTATCACCCACGACCTGCACAATGAGACATAACAATTCCTCAGCAAGTTCACAGACAATGTCAAAGCAGAAGGATGTCATTACCCTGGAGAGCAGGGCTGCTGTTCAGAGACCTGGACAAGCTGGAGAAATGGGGCAACAGGGACCTCATGAAGTTCAGCACGGACAGATGCAAAGATGTCCTGCACCTCATCTGGAGCAACTCCCTGCAAAGGCGGGGACCTACTGCCTGGACAGCAGCTCTGCAGAGAAGGACCTGAGGGTCCCAGTGAGCAATGGGTTGAACACGAGCCAGCAGTGTGCTCCCACAGAGATGAAGGCTAACTCCAGACTGAGTTGGATCGGCAAGCGTGTAACCAGCAGGTCAAGGGAAGTGATCTTTCCCCTGTTTTCAGCAGTAGCAAGACTGCACCTGGAGTATGCTGTCCAGTTTGGGGTTGCCAGTGCAAGAAAGGTATGGATATATGAGAGCAAGTGCAGTAGAGGGTCACTAAGATGGTTAGAGGACTGGAGCGGGATGTGTGAAGAAAAGCTAAGGGAACTGGATTTATTCAGTCTGAGAAGACTGGAAGGACATGAGGCAGCAGTCAGGAGTTGCAGGAAGGAAAATCCTATCTGGACATAAGGAAAAAACTTTGTTGTGAGAGGTGGGAGCAGAGGCACAGAGAGGCTGGGGAACCTTCATCCCTGAAGATTTTCAAAACATCCCGGTAGCATTTTCTCTGCCTGCTACCAATGCAACAGACACTCTTGTGGGAACTACAAGAAATAAACATTTTTACCTGGCTTATTCTTAAATGCCTAGCAAGAGCCAGAGCAACAAAAAGTACCATTTACTGAGTGAAGACCTGAACACTTCTTAGGAACAGAGAGCTGTGACTGGCCCAAGGGCAGCGTAAGGGCAGGAAGGTGAGTGCCTGGGGCTGCAGCAACAGTGGGTCTCATCACCTTGGTATGGGACTTCATGAAATGATTGAGAAAGCTGCTAGTGGCCACAGTTTAGTTGGAATTTGGCCTGGAGTGAAGTCAACAAGAAAGAAAAAAGCCTCTAACATCAAAGCTTTCCTCTCAGGGTCAATTTACACCCTCAAATTGTCTGTTGTCTGAGTCAATCTAACAGCTGGCTGCTGAACAGGGAGGGTTTGCTTACCTCCAAGGACCCCAACCCTCTCCTGCTCATCCAGCTCCCTGGTCCCACCACCTCCTCTGCTTGAGCACTCATCAGCCCCTGCTGTCAGCTGCCGGGGGTGTCCAGAGACGAGCAGCAAAGAGCAGGAGCTAGCAGGAAGGAGCAGGACTTGCCCCTTTCTGAAGTGTTGAGCTGTTAGATTGGCTCAGCCACCTCCTGTCACCTCCTGCCGAAGGGCTGGCTGGGAGGGAGCCAGAAGGAGCTAAGGGAGCTGCCTTGCTGCAAAAGAAAATCCTGCCATTGGAAATACACAAAACCAAATTGCCCTAACATAGTGCTGGCAAGATCACTTGAACAGGCTCAGCGTGGAAGAGATTCCCGGGTACGTGGTGGCTGCAGATGTAGCAGCGGTCCTCCCCAAACGCTCACCCTCTCATGTCACTGGCAGTGCCAAGACAGGCACTGGCTGCTCTGCTTGGTCTCTGCACAGTGGATTGCGGGGTGCATTTACCGGCCGCAGAGGGGAGGTCACTGACTGTGTCCCCTCAAGTGCCCAGAAGGCCAAAACCACAATTCCCAGGTAGAAGTCTTTCCTCCATCTACCTAAGGCCAAGGAAGCAGGATCTGCAGCTATCTAATGTTGCCTGGAATAGAGACTGGCGAGGGAAGATTACTGACTAACCATTTATTTTTACGTAAAAGAAGCTAGCAACATGTGTGGGTCAAATTGTCTTCCTGCTTCATGCATCACAACCTAGAAGGCTGCTTTCCTACCACTGCTGCAAATCAATCCTTCAAAAGTTTCCTGGCTCGGTCTCCAAATCACTTATCTTTGATTATTTCTAGTTCCACTGTATAGCCCATCGTGTCTTGAGACCATGGGACAAAAGCCAGGAGTCCTACAGTGCAACTGCTCTCTTAATTCCTTGGGTGTCTTCCCTGCTGATACATAGCAGAGATTGGCAACTAATCTATATATAGTACAGCACCGCAGCCGAGACACAATGGCTGCATTCAGCGTGCATACATGATGATGTCAGCAATGGCTGTTTAATTGCATCATGGGAAGTGAGGGGAGAAAAGAATTGGAAGAAAAAAAAAAAGAGAAAGGGGGCCCCTGGCCCCTCCACTTTACATAATTTCCTTCACCGCCAGATGGGAAGGCATGGGAATGCCGGCCCCGCATCTCGGGAGCTCCCTCCCTGAAGCCTGGCATGGCCACATCTGTTTCCCTGATTTCCTACGCTTCTGATCTTCTTCACCTGCCCTGCACCCCACCACCTTGGGCGAGCTTCCTGAGATGCTGCTACCGCCATTTGATTTGGCTTCCTGAGGCTCGCTCCCTCCTTCCTTATTTTTACTTCTCCAGCTTGCCGTAGCATCCAAAGGCCGGTAGCTGTGAAACACCGAGGAAGGGTAGGGTCTGCACTGCGGAGACCACACAAGCCCCTTGGCTGCTTTTATTTAAACAAATGAGCATCTGTACTGCCAGGCAGTGGTTCACAAAAGGGGCTGTCAGGCTCAACGCAACTCCGCTGCTCTGCGGCTAGCAAACAAGATATACAAACTTCTCTTCCCCGCAGCCATCCATCATCGTAAATGTACGTGGGTTTTATTTGAAAGGAGAAACAACACCCTGCTTTAGTAAAGTGAAAAAGGGAAAAGATCCTCTGAGTGACAGCGTTCCCCTCTCCGAGACCTACACCACCAGCCAAACCAACAGCTTTAAAATGTCCCTGAATCCCTGCCTTCCCTTTAAAGTTCCCGCTCCTGCAATCAGGACCCGTGGTATCCTCCATTTTAAGAAAGCTTCCCTTTGTCTTATCCCACAGCCTATTTATAGCTCCCATGGTGGAGGTATACTGGGAAGGATTTACACCAGCAGGCGCAGGGCCCTTCTGCACACGGAGAAGAGGCACGCTGCAAAGGGACCTTGAATAGCCTCCGAGAAACACGCAGCTCCTTGGGGTGCATTTTCTGGGAGGAGGCTCTCACCCAAAGGGCTTCAGCTGCCTGTTTTCCCAACGGCACGCGAGAGGGGCTTTGGGCTGCTTTTACAAGTCCGCTTTTACAAAGGACGGCACGGTGCCGTTGGGGTCCCACGTAGGAGGGGAGACAGCCGCCCGCTCCCACTGCCAGGGAAAGCTCCCTCGTGGAGCAGCGAGGAGGGGAAAGGTCTCTTCATGGATCACTTCATGTTCCCAGAGCCTTTGCAGAGAAGCCAGGATCTGAGACTCCAACCTCTCGCACGTCCCGTGAGCGCACAACAGCCTCATCCTGTAACCTGAGTCTGGAGGAACTGCACGATGCAAGGTAGCAAAAGCTTCCTCTGAGTCCATCTTACAGCTTTCCCTGCAGGAAATGCAATTATAATGACAATAAATACTCACATGAACCAGAAACTTTGATTATCACCCTGCATGGCTGCTTGCTTGTTCATTCGCTCTCATAAAGGTGCATATTACTTTTGCATGTACCGTCCCTGACCAGTGTTGGTTTCAACATATAAAACCCTAAACATTTCAGGTCCAGATTAGCTCAAAGCCTGTTTCCTGCTAAGGACAATGCAGAAATACGTCCACTTTTCTCTTTCAGCATTCAATTTATACCTCTGGAACTGACCTGCCTTGATCAGAGCAGCTGCGGGAGAGAGCAGCTCCCAAATGCGGGTCAGGATTAGTGCTGCATGTAACACAAAATCATCTGAGGCCGCGTGCTGCTTTCCAAGGGTCATGGTTTGCCGATGTTCAGGGAATTACATCGCATGGCCCTGAGGGAGAAGCGGTCTGTCCAGGTCCCCCAGGGAGCAACGAGGACGCAGAAGGAGACAGGCAGCACTTGGACGCAGATAGCGTTGAGATGGAGATGATGTCTCTTTGCAACCAGCCGAAGAGATGGAAGACACCAGTGTCCCTCTGAACCGGCTACACGAGCGCTTCCCCCTTCCAGGCACAAGGTCAGCCGTCGCGGTGCTGCAGCGTGTTAGGGGACAGTCACGCGTCCCAGTTTAGGGGCTGAACTGGGGGCTGGTAATGAATAGCTGAGGGTGCCAGGCTTCCCAGCTCCCACAGCCAGATCTGGAGGGGAACAGCTGCCCACGCCCAGAGTTTACACAGCTGTGGGGAAGCGTTAGCAGCTGACAAGCCATTCTCCCTTAAGCGTTAGCGTATACCACCTCTTGCAGTTAAAAGCACTCCCCCAGCTGAGTAAAAGGATCTTGCGGATGTGAACAAGAACGAAGGTAGGGCGGATTTTTGAGTTACAGCCGAGTTAACTGTGCGGAGAGGATAAATGCGAAGTGAGGTGTTGGAGCAGCAGCAGTGTCAGGAAACGGGAGGCTAATAACAAAACATTTGCAATTATTAGCCCATAATAGCAGTTGGCACCTGCTTTCTACCTCCAGCTGCTCAGAATTTGACCTGCAGAGCACGTTTACAAGACACGTCTATTCTGCCAAGCTTTTCCTGAAGGGAAAAGTGATCTGATGGGATGTTTTGTAAAGGTGAGTTTGAGAGCCTCTAATACTACTCCAGCATCAGTTTTTGCATAAGTCCAACGTCCAGTCAGTGAAGTGACTTCTTGTGGGCCAAAGCCTGGATTTAAACCATTCTTAATGATAGGCATCACATTTGAAAGCTGTGACAGGGTAAGGGTAGAGTCGGGGGAGAAGAACAGACATTTGCATCTTCTGGCCTTGAGCCTATCCTGGAGGGCAATAGTCTCACTGTCACCATTAGAGATTAAAGCCAACACAGGTACTTAGTCTAACAAGAAATCTGATTGAACAGATGGTGAACAGAGAGACACTTGAGACGTCTGGAAGAGGAAACTGGTTTTAGAGATGCAGTCACTGGGAGATAAAGGTGCTAAAAGTCCTCGTGATGCTAAATCCCACTACGTGGTCAGAAATGGATGATTTTCAGCCAGAATTTCTGAAAGGAAGAAGGAATGAATCAGAATGCACAAGAAAAAAAGAAAAGAAAGGTCATTTAGTTTCCTCTCAGATGCATACCAAGTAGCAGGAGAGCTAGAGCAAGGCTTAAGCATAAAGGTGCTTTGGGGGACTCTATCAATAGCAGTGAAAATGACACTTTTGCATCAGTTGCTTACAGAGCTCAGTGCTGTAAGGCAAGACAGTAGGGGTTTACTTCTTTCTGGGAGTGGAGAGTAGAGGATCAATCCCTAAACCTAGTCATGTCTCTGGGGTTAAAAGTAACGTCAGCTGTTTGAGTGCAAGATCCCTGCTTCCCAAAGCCAGCCCTTGAAGGGCGGAGAGATGCAAAGATGCACACCAACAAGATCTATAGATTTCACTTGCACACGTGTATAGGGGAGGCTGTCTCTGTTCCCCTCTGGATCCCATCATATCCTAACAAGCACATCTTTAAACTCAAGGTGACCCTGCTGTAGGGGAGATGGATGGCTGGAGGAGGGGGTGTCAAGAGCTTGAATTAATATGCTGAACAAGCCAGTTCCCAATGATTTATACCATGGGGACAACACTTACTTTGCTCCCCAACCCTCCACCCTGCTCAAGATCCAGCATACCATACAGGAGGCTCAGCAACACATGCAGAAAGTTGAACTTACTACTGTACTTACTAATGGATCCAATGACAGATATACGGTTGAGTGAGAGTCAGTATGCAAGAGCAGGCATGGCAAATTTGGAATCTGAGGCAAATTTAAAAGTTTGTGCTCGCAAGAGGAAAAACAAAGAAAGAAAAAAAAAAAGCACAAATCAGGGCTAAAGTGGCTGGACTTAAGCGGCACAGTTGTCCGTGGAATACAGTCATGGTAAAAGCCAAAAAAAAAGACGGATATTCCTCTGAGTGTAATGAATAAGTTGCTAACAGTGAGCTAAAAAACAACAGCATTTATCTGGCACTATTTGACAAATGTGAAATCCCTAAAGACTACACCACCATCAAGGTCTTGCTGAAGCCTTTCCTTGTGGATAGACCTGTTGGAAATGTTCCCTTCGTACATTGATTTACTAGTAGAATTCTTGAGCATGGGAGGCAAAGATCCAAGCAGGATGCAATGCTGTGTCTCTTGCCTCTTTGCTAACAAATAAAGAAGGAAGGGGATTCTCAGGTGCACCAGGACAGGGAGAGTTTTAGGTCTTTATAATCCCTAGAAAATACTATGCAGAACTTGAAGAGATGGACCACTGTCTTGGCTTTTTACGTCTGTGGACCTCTTTGGTATAGCAATACTGGAAATGGAAATGTTTTCTGGGTCCTTAGGCGTAAAACAGCAACAAAGACGACAGAAGTTCAGTCCTACAGGTTTATTATTACCTGTGCACGTTCAGAGACCTGTACCAGCTACTCAGCGACTTCTGTTCACAAGCCCTGCCGAGCTTTGAGCTTGCACACTGCCTTAGTTCTCAACATAGCAGGGCAAACAGTATCTGGCTGCTGGACCATTTCACGCAGGTGGTATAGGGCAGAGATCCTTATGTGAATGTTTGCCTCTAAAATTACAGTAAAATATCCCCAAACCCACAATTACTGTACCTGGTTCTATTTAACAAAGCTTTTAACCTCCAGACCCCTGGCTTTTCCAGCTGTATTGCTTTTGGCAGGAACACCATTCTGTTTGTCCTGTCGTGCTGCTGGTGGAAAGCAGATGCTTTCCTTCAAGCGAACGAAGCTTCCAAGTACGGACAGTGGAAAGCACATCCCAACATTGGAAGCAGATGCTAGAGAATGACTCAGGTGGAGTCTTCTGCCCCGATGTCCTATTTTCCACTGAAATATAAGGGGGAAAGGGAAAAAAAAAAAAAAGTATTTTTAATGCATACTTTAGCTGCAGTGTCTGGGCAGTTAGTCAAGGACAGACAAATGTTGCCAAATAGAGATTTTCCAACTGCGTGGAAGTTGGCCCATATCTTCAGAGCTATTTTGATGCTTGTTAGGTGTCTCTGAAGATCTGGCCAGTCATGCACGGATTTTAGCATTGTTAGAATGTTTCAACGGTTAATGTTTTAACACAGTTCTGATGTGATCTTGACACAGTTATGATTTCAACACAGTTTAAATGATGGGCTTGCCTTTAGTACAAACGACACCGTTTCAAATTCAGACCAGCAACAGTGTATGAATGGAGGACAAAAGAAAGATGAGAGAAATGGGTGTGAAAAACACTGGAGAGAAGGGAATAAACGCGAGAAACCTCAGCAGCGCGACACAAAGGAGAATGAGCAGAATGCAGAGAAATGCTTTAGACACTCACGTAAGCAGTGAGATTTCATTTATTTGGCACAGAGGGACAATAGCCCTGCTAACCAGGATAGCTATTGTTCTTTTGTTTTTAAGAAACAAAAAGGGTAAATGTGAAGCACTAGCTTCCCAGGGAAAAATCACAAAAATAAGTTCTCATCCTGCTGTCTACCAAGGAACCAGAAGCCTCTCGTACCTTACCTATCGCCCTCGCGCTGTTTCTCACCCATGTGTTTGCCGGCTTAGAAAACAAATGAAATATATTGAGGCCTTGCTCTATCTGAGGAGAGCTGAGGGTTTTTTTGTAGCAGAACAAGTTAATTGGATCGAAAACCATCGAGTCAATGCACTAAGCAGAAAAATGCATGGTGCTATCTGCTGTGTAGTTGAGCACACAAGTGCTGCAGCAGCTAATGTTTCAGAACGGAGTATAATATCGGCGTATTCCCTTTAGCTTTATTTCAGCGTTTCTTGTAATGAAGACGGAAAGCCATCCATAATCAGAGGAAGCCTCAAAATGTTGCATTCCTTTGGCGGTGGTGGAGGAAGAAGAAAAGGAGGACTTTGATTTAGAAAGACAGAGGTGCTCAAATACAAGGATGACAGCTGGGGAATAAGGACCCACTGTTCAGGGACAGTGAATTGCTTATAGCCTTTTACAAGCTCAGGGAGGGTGTAAGCTGTAAACGAGGTTCGGGAGCTTTGGCACAAATACAGTGGATCCTGTCAGCGAAAAGGACCTTCCACAGTGTATAGGTAGCCTCGTGAACCCGTTAGAGCCATTTGAAGCGCGGACGCGCAGAATTCCCCTCTTCTTTCTTCATTGGAAAGCAAACAGCTGTCACTGAGGAAGGCAGGGGTGTCAGATATGCCTGGAGACATGCATCTGGGAATTTCTGCCCAATTAAAATACTTCTGAACGCAAAAGATGATGGTTTCTACTGAGGGAGCTAGTGGAAAGTGTTATCTGGGAAACCCAAACAGATCAACCCCGCGTTTGTTGTTCGGGGAGTTACTGTTCTTCGCAGCTAACTGGCTTCATCTGGAAAAGGACAACCTCCGCAGCATCGTAACCCTCTGTGGCAACCACAGGACAACCAAACAGAGCTGAGGCAAGGCTCGATGATTTTTTAACCTCTGCTAGTCAAAGCTGTGGTGGGTTTCACCTGCATGCTCAAATGTGAACATATGGATATGTAATATAAAGAACACAGCCCCCAGACCAAATCCTTTAGTGATACATACGGCAAGTTCTCAGCTGAATATACTACTGAGGGGCATAATAAATATTCATGGTTGTTTACAACTTAATGCGTGTTAGTTGCCCCATGGACTTTACCAGCGATTCCCATGGCTTGGTCTTGCATAAGGACGTTAGCGCTCCTGAGTTTCTCAGTTCTCTGAAGGGCTTTTGGCGGGAGATCCTCACGGGCATGGCTCATCGCCATGTGTAGTACCTGTCAGCAGAAGACAGAAGACATTTTTATTTTTAAGTAGACAATTTAAATTAGCGTTATTGGTGCGTCTAAGGCCTAAATAGCATTAGTTACTTGTATGTCTAAGGCCTAAACAGAGGAGGAACATCATTCAATGTATTTTAATAGCCAGTTTTCCTTCTCTGTGGTGTTTCCGAAAACTCACGATCGTTACTTAAGACTAACTTGTTTTGAGTTTATTTTGCTTATTTACAGATGCTTTCGTTCACAAATCTGTCCATATCTTTTCCTATTTTTATTCCTTTTCCTACTATTTTTTTTCGGCTTTCCCATCCCCAAGCCAGTTTCACGTTCTAAAAAAACTTTCCAGCATTTCCAGTTCCCTTGTTGAGGGTAAAATGCCATGCGTCCTCCCTTGCTAGGACAAGCCCCGCTGAAAGAAGAGGGTGGCCGCTCAGCCGTGCTGCAGCCGAAACTTTCCTTTTAGCTGTTGCTGGTTGCGAGGCGTTTCATTAAAACGAAATAGTTGTTGCGTTTTTTCCTTCAGGTTCGGTCTCGCAGCAGCGCGAATGGCATCGCGGCTAATTTTTGCTAACTTCATCGCGTCAGTTTACGGGAGAGGAAACGCCTGCCCCTGGCTAGCAGCAAGGCTCGGGCTCGCCCTCCCGGGCACGGCAGACCCGGCAGCGACCGCAACGGCGCGGAAAGGAGCCGGCGCTCACCCCGAGCCTGGGCGTAAGAAAACAATCCATCGAGCGGCTGCACTGCACGGTCAAAGCTGCATTAACGCCCCGATGCTTTCAAAGAACGGCCCCGCAGCCCCCGCTCCATCCCCGCTCGCATCTCACGCCGGAGCAGGGCGAGGGGCGGGGGGGGGGGGGGGGGGGGCTGGCGATCGCCGCGGCCGCCGCGCGTCCAACCACAGCGGGGCGGGGGGAGCCGCCGGCGCCGAAAACGGCGATATCACAGAACCGGGGGCCGGGTGCGGGCGGATGGGGGCAGGTCGGGCAGGAGGAGGGCGAATGTTTCCTGCCCGCCGCCGCCGCCCCCCGGCCGCCCCCCGCAGCCGGGCGGAAGTCAGCCCGCGCCGTCGGAGCTTAAAAGGCTCCCGCACGCCGCGCCGCCCCAGTGCCGGCGGCCGCAGCGGGGCCGGAGCCAGCGCCGCCGCCAGCCCTGCGGGCCACGCCGAGGCGGGCCATGCGCTGCCCCGCGCCCTGAGCGAGCGAGCGAGCTCCCTCCCTTCCTTACCCCCCCCCCCCCCCCCCCCCCCGTCCGAGGGCCGGGCCGCCCGGCTCTGCCCCTCCGCACCCCGCCAGGCAGGGGGAAGGCGCCCGGCGCGATGGCTCTCCCCGGATCCCACGCCGCCCGGGACGGTGCTGCCGCATCAGTGAGTAATTCCTGCTAATTCACCCCCCGGGGGCCGGTGGGCTCCGGCTCGGCAGATCGTGGGGGAGGCGGGCGTCTTGGTTTTTGCTGCTTTTTCTCCCCTCCTCCCTCCCCCTCTTCGGGTTTTACATTATTTTTGTTTTCTCAATAAAACACCACGCGAAGAGGCGAGATGACAAAGGAAATGTGATCCTAGGCGCTGCAGGGGCTCAGAGCGAGCGAGAACCGGAGAGGAGGAGGAGGAGGAGGGGGCGAGCGAGCGTAGCGCTCTCGGATAGCATTGCACAGCGGCTCCAATTTGTGCGAGCGAATATAATACACCCCCCATGAATAATTCAGGGCGGCCGGCGGGGACCTGCCGCTGCTCCTCTGCCCGGCCGCCGCAGCGTGTGCGAGCCGCGCCGAGCCCGCGGCGCTGACCGGCCCGCCGCCGGCCGGGAGAGCCGCCGGGCACCGCGTGTGGCGGGGCCGCTGCGGGCTCGGCGCTGCCCTCCGTGGGGAGCCCCGCTGAAAGGAAGGCGTCCGCCGGGAGCCGGGACTCCGAGAGGGGACTGCTGCTCTTAGCCGTCCCCGGAGCCCTTTTCTTCTTCCCTTCCCTTCCCACCTCCTCCTTCTCCTCTGCGTCCCGCCAGCGCGAGTCTCCGCTGGTGGGGTGGGCACCAACGCCGCCCTCCATCCCCACCCCCCAGTCATGCGGTGGTGGAGCAGGCGTCGGCGGGGGAGGACTGGAGCCGGAGAAGTCTGCCTGGCCACTGTGTTTCAGTGCCTCTCTCTCTCCTAGAGCTGCTCTGGATTGCAAAAGTGGAGGGGGGAACTGAAACGAAATTTCCCCTTCCCCCCCGACAAGCACAGGTTTAAAGGAAAAGAGGAAAAAACCCAACGCCACAAGAAGAAAGAGAGAAACTTGAGTTAAAGCCCTGCTGCCCCCCACCCGCGTCCTCCCCGCCCGGCCAAGAGGGACTTGCACTGCCGCCCCGGCGCCCCGACCCCGTCCTGCGGCCGTGGGAACCGGAGCCGAGCCCCGGCGGACAGAGGTCCGGTCCCCGCTGGATGAGGTGGGGATCGGGCGATTGGCGCCCATGCACTTTCTGTTTAGGAAGAAGACAAGTAACCAAACCACGTTGTCAAACTGCTGACCCAAGGGGGAAATGAGAAGACTGTGTGAGGTATTGACCCGTCTGGGAATCGATACAATTTGTCTAATGCAACGGGGGATCGGGGGTTAAGTATATGTGAGGGAAGAGAGGATCCATTTGCTGAGAGAGAACGGGACAGCTACACCTTGATACCAAAAATACGCCCCCCCGCCCCCCCCCCCCCCGCCTCCCGCAGCAGCAAGCCCGGCAGCGGCAGCAGCGAGGTACGAGGCGAGGATCCAGCTCCCTGCAGACCGTCGGATCGATGACACCGTATTTGCAAAACCGGCCAATCGATCCCACTTGGCAAAACGACTGATCGATGCCAGCTTGCTCGTAAGCCGCTTGCAGAACTACCTTCTCCCCGCGCTGCTCCAAACGCCCCCCCCCCCCCGTTTTTCTTGCCGTTGGCTTTTTTTTTTTTTTTTTGTGAGGGAGAGGAGATACTTTTTTTTTTTCCTTTTTTTTTTTTAACCCCCCTCCCCACCCCATCGGGGAGTCAGGCCCATCGCAAATGGCTTCGTTTCCCGAGTCCGACTTCCAGATCTGCCCGCTGTGCAAGGAGATGTGCGGCTCGCCGGCTCCCCTCTCCTCCAACTCCTCCACCTCCTCGTCCTCCTCGCAGACCTCCAGCTCCTCCGGGGGCGGCGGCGGCGGCTCCTCCTGCGGGGGCCCGCCGCGGCGGCTCCACGTCCTGCCCTGCCTGCACGCCTTCTGCCGCCAGTGCCTGGAGGCGCAGCGGCACCCCGGCGCGGGGGACGCGCTCAAGCTGCGCTGCCCCATCTGCGACCAGAAGGTGGTGATCTCGGAGCCCTCGGGCATGGACGCGCTGCCCTCCTCCAACTTCCTCCTCAGCAACCTGCTGGACGTCGTCGTCGTGGCCGCCGCCGCCGACGAGCAGAAGAACGGCCGCGCCGCCGGGGCCGGCCCCGCCGCCGGCTCCGGCGCGGGAGGGGGGGGCGGCGGCGGCGGCAACAACCGCCACCACGGCCGCCCGCCGCCGCCGCCGCACCGCGCCGCCGCCTCCTCGCCCGCCGCCGCCGCCGCCTCGGCCGCGCCCTCCTCGACGTCCTCCTCCTCCTCCTCCTCGGGCGGCGGCGGCGGCTCGGCGGCGCTCCTGCTGCGGCGGCCCCACAGCCGGCAGGGCGAGCCCCGCTGCAGCTCCTGCGACGAGGGCAACGCCGCCAGCTCCCGCTGCCTCGACTGCCAGGAGCACCTGTGCGACAACTGCGTGCGGGCGCACCAGCGCGTCCGCCTCACCAAGGACCACTTCATCGAGCGCTTCGCCGCCGCCGCCGGCCCCGCCGCCGCCGGCCCGACCGCGCCGCTCGCCCTCAGCCCGCCCTTCCCCGCCTCGCCCTACAACATCCTCTCCGTCTTCCCCGACCGGGCCAGCTACTGCCAGCACCACGACGACGAGGTGAGCCAGAGCGCGGCGCGGGAGGGGGCGGCCGCGCTCCCGCCCCTCGCCGGCGCCAGAGGGCCCCCGCCCGCCTCGCACCCTCGCGGCGGGCGGGCCGGCCCTGAGGGGCGGGCGGCGGCAGGGAGCGGCCGCGGCGTTTCCTCCGCCCGCGGGGGCCCTCGGGTCTTGGCCGCCCCGCGGGGCTCGGGGGCCGGGGGTGGTCTCGGGGGGGGGGGGGGGGGGGGGCGGCGGGAGCCGTTAACGGGCCGGGGGAGGGCGGGCGGCGGGGCGGCGGCGTCCCCGGGCGCCCCGCTCCCTCCGGGCACCGCTCCGCGCCGCCGCCCGGGAGGAGGAGGAAGAGGAGGAGGTGAGCTGGGGGTGTGCGTGTGCCGCTGCGAGGTGCGGGAGCCGCTGTCCCGGGAGGCGGTCGTCGCAGCCGCGGGCTGCCCGTGCGCGGCGGGAAGCCGGTAACGCGGCGGGGGCGGGGGGCTGCTGCGGGCGCTGCCTTTCTGAGGGAGCTTGTCGGGCGCGTACCGAGGGGCGGCGAGACCGTGGAGATGAAAGCGAGAGAAGTCTGGAGTCCCCCAAGCTCCTAATGTTTCTAATGCAGAGTTAAAATTACTTTGTGGAGTCTGTTTTGTACCGTGTTCGGCATGTAACCTGTCAAAGAAAAAAAAAAAAAAAAAAAACAAAAAAACAAACAACAAACGAATAAATAGGGAAGGCAGATAACTGTAACGAGTAAAGGACTTTTTTATTAAAGGTAGTCAGAAAGTTAGCAAAGATGTTCATTCACCCTTGACTATACCAGCTACATCTCCTGGTTTTGGGTAGCATTTTAGCTGCCTCTCTGGTGCAAACGAGAACTTTACCCACACAAAAATGGGAACTTGCTTTACATAGGCTTAATTTAAAAAGCTTTGCTCACAAGTTTTGTTTCTGATTATCCTAAGTATTGTTTCACAGATCTAAAAGAGGCTGAGGCTTCTTCAAAATGTGCTGGAAGTGTCTTAAGTTTCATTGGGACATAGTTTCTTGCTGTGATAGTTTGAAACTTGATTTTCATCTGGAACTGGAAAATGGCCGTCTGCTGTTCCCCCCCTTTCTGCTCTGGGGGGTCAATGCGGGGGATTTTGCTGGAATTTTCCAGTAACTTCAGTGTTCGAGGTAGTTTCCTCCCAGTATGAAATCCGACAGCACAACAAGCCGCTTCAGGGGAAAAACCTGCCTGAGGACAGGGTAGTACTGAGTTTTCTGTGGGATGCTTGCTTAACTGATAGATGAAGGCGTTTAGCCTAGTGAAGTGTGGTGATGCCTTTGTCTTCTTTTCCTATCTCCTCCAATGCTGTTGAACCTCTGAAATAGTTTTCTAGAAAGCTCTGGAAGAGCTTTTTCTGTTTCTTAAAGTTGCTAGTGTCAGGACAAAGGATTAATTTTGTGGAAAAAGAAAAACCTTAATTACTTTTTGGGGGTGGGGTGTGCTTGAGGGGCAAGGAAGTTTAAAAAAAACAAATAAACAGAAATGAAACAAACAAAAAAAACCCCAGCAATCTTAAGGCAGTTGGGCTGCTTACAGTTTTTAGTGGTATCTAAGTATCTTCCTGCTAGTGGGCTTCCTAAAGAACATACGTAATACTGAATGCCAGAATGAAATGAAGTATGGTATTCTTAATAGGCTAAAAAAGCTGTGTTTCTGCATTCATTTTGGAGTATAACTTTGGACTTGTGGTATGGGCTAAAAAGCTTCTAGTTCTTGTGTTATCAGTATGACAAAACTTCTTGTTGAAACGTGTAAAATGAAACAGCGGAGGGGTGTTGGTCGTAGCGTAGAATATCCAGCTTCTAAAGCAGATGTATTCTCTACCACTTGGTGAAGAGTAGCTGGGACAGGAGCTCCAAGGGATTTTGTAGACTTAAAAGCTTAAATTGCAAAGGGAAAAAAGACATTCTAGCCTTGCTTAAACTATACAGTTTTTCTAGAAGGGACTTCTAAAAAAGCTTGTTAATTCATTTTGCATAACTAATTTTATTTTCAACAGTGTGCATTGAAAAGAGTACATGTCTCTTAGGATTAGTTTTGGGTGTCCTTGCGTCCTGTAGACCTAGAAATTGCTTTAAAACAAGTGAGCATTTTCAAGCTTCAGCTCCTGTTGAGAAAGGCTTTTATTCTGCAAATTAATGATCTACTACTGTTCTTGATTAGTGAGTTTTGGTGGTTCCTTAATGTAGGTGTGCCTGATCAGCATTTGCAAGTATCTATTACTCAGTCAAGGGGAAATGTTTGAGAGATACTATGACTGTTGGGAACAGTTTATACTGTAAATCTTTCTCACTTCCACTAAAAATGTGGGCGAGGTGTACAATTTTTTTTGAGAAAGGGTGGCTGCAAAACTGTGAGGGTTATTGCTTGTTTAATTCTAAGAATGCTATTTACAGCCTCATAAAATGAACGATAATAGAAAGGCAGCCTTCCAAGAGAGTACTTGAGTGATGCACTAAGTACTTTTTTTTGGCTGTCTAATAGTGTAAAAACAAACCTAAAATGCAAGGCTGGAATGGAAGCTTAATATTAGTAGTTATAAACTCTGGTTCTGCTCAGTATGTAAGTGGGAAAAGATGGTGACAGAGCAGGATATTCCCTCAGACTAATGTCATGCAGGTAAGTTTGAGCACAGGCAGATCTCATCAGTACGCTGCTAGAATAGTAGTTCTCTCACATTCTGGGGAAGGAGAACTCCACATCTATCCACCCTGTTTGAGATCAGTTATAAGGAGTTTGACCCTGTCCCTGGGGCTTTTCTGGGCCAAAGCAGCTGGCTCCCTTATTTTCTACCTCTATACCTACAACATAACTCCTGTCCTTCCAACATCACTACTTCACTTGTTACTTTTGGTTCTGTTCCTCTCTGGTCTTTCCACCCCTCCTCCTGGGAAGCACTGTCCATTCCCCATAACTCTCCCTCCTTCCACCCCCATTTTGAGACTCCCTCAAGTGAGGAGGGAAATAGCACTGTGGGTGGTTACTTACTGGGTGTTCCAAGTCTCAAAACAAGACTACAGAGATGCATTTCCAAGACAAGATCAATATGGTTGCTTATCCTTTCAATGCAGAGAAATGCAGATTTCAGCTCTTTACTGGGATGTCTGGAGCAGTCTCTTTTTAGTTGAGCTGGTTCTGGTCTTAGTTGAGCTGTTGACTCATGTAAAACAACAGTAACCTGTTGTGTGCTATGAGTACATACAGTCACTGACAACAGAGAATGTTGACTGTTACTGTAGTGGCAAACATTAAAGAAAGTGGAACTCTGAACACTGCTTTCAGGGTGGCTGGTGCCTGCAAATAACTACAGCGATGCCTGAAAGGAAAGCAAGTAGACTGTTCCGGGGGGGGGATAGAGGGGGGAGCAAAAGCCAATCTTTTTTTGTCATAGAGCTGCTGTTGAAACCCAGTCTGGTTGCTTACCTCTTGGAACTGCTCTGTCTGAGGTAAAATGCTATCAGAGCAGCAAGGGAAATGCTTAATCTCAGTCAGATGTTTCAAAGCATTCTACAAATGTAGCAATATTTGTGTTGCAACCCTGAAAACTTTCTTCTGTGTGACCATGTTTGTTCTAACATTGATAATTCTGTCCATACAGTAGTAATGTGATGTTATTGTCATAAAGCTGCTAGAACAGGACTGTAAACTTGAAAAAGGTTTTGCCTTAGTCTGTCCATAATTAAATCAAATATGCTAACTGATACGTCAAAGTGTGCTTGATGGTCTCATCTCTCAGACTGAGCACCTCTGTTTTTCTTTTCATAGAATTCTCAATAATAGGCTGCAAACCAAACCAGATGCTTAGAAAATGTTGGAACAACTGTATGATACTTGGCTTGTATAGATAAACTACCTGAATTCAAATGAGTTTGCCGTTGCAGAAAGTGGAAAAGGCCACAAGTCTCAAGTTAAATAATGTGGGGTTTCCTTTATGCCAACTCTCAGCTGCTACATGCTTTAGTACCACTTGGTGATGATGGTGGTGGATGGTCAGAACAGTTCAAAAGCAGACTTCTGATGCTTTCTAGGGAAAGAGCAGAGTTGCCAAATTCAGTCAACTTAATGGTCTGTGACCCCCTAGTTCTCATATTGCTTTACAGATTCCATTTTAGAAGTGGTTCATAGAGTACAAGGCAAACCCTGTAGCACCATGGCTCCCCCCACTGCAAGAAAGGATTTTAAGAGTTCTTTCTTCCCTTGCCCTTAGCCACGCTGTTCCTTCCTTTTGCTTGCATCAGTTCTGGCTTTGGTCAGATTCTTCATTGATCAGACTAATTCACAATCTCAGAAGTTTCTTGCCAGATCAGTGGGTTGAAATGGCTCATGGGGATATCGGTGCATGTGGACAAGACTGGCTAAAATTAGATTGCTATACTGAATTCTGGAGTTGCATATATTCCTGCATTTATTGTCTTTTTAGACTACAAAAAATTACACTTCTTATTGTCTCTCAGACTGTAAAAGGTGCAACTTTTGAAGGCTTGTGTATGCATAGGGGAAGGCATTCAACCACAAAACTGTCAGCTGAACTGAAAGCTACGTATCCGGTACCTTGGCTAAATTTACTGATTGAATTTATACCTAAGCTGCTCTAATGTAGGAGGGTAAAGCTCTGGTTTCACAATAAGGGAGCGAGCTGTCTTAACATCTCATGGCTACTCAAAGAAGGAGATCTCACTTCCTCCTCTGTTCTCACCAGGCTTGGTTGTGTGCACTCAGGAGATGCTTCTGTGAGCCAATTTGTCTTGCTTAACTTGATGGAAAACTTTTTTTTCCCTTATTCCTTCTTCTAGCATTGATGTAAGTTTATTTGAATTGCAGAGGAGTCTGGCCCAAATTGAACTGGTATGAGGGAAAAGGAGGAATAGTGTGGCTAGGAAGGAAGGGTAGGTTTGCTGTGGTCCCTTCTGTGTAATGGCTTGCCATTGCTGCCAAACCCTGAGCTTTACTCCATGGTGCTCTTAATGCTGTCCACCCACATGTCTCACCAAAACAGTTGGCTAACAAAAAGGGAATATGCCTGTGTCCCCACTTCTGTGTCTCTTGCTCAAGGGCTATTTATATGAAACTGCAATACATGATACAAATGTGATGCAGGCTCTTGCTGTTCGTTTTTCTAACGGCTAGGGTTTTTTACCTCCTAACAAAATGATTAAAACTTGTAGGAGTGCATTCTGGAGGTGCTGGTCTTAATGTAATACTTTGTGTTGCTGCTGTAGTTTCAGCTTTGGAGGACAATGTGCACATCACCTAGAGAAATTAATACTTCCAGTCTATGTAAGAAACTGCATATACTTCTTTATACTGATGCACCCTTCATTTATTGTACTTGCTGTGTCTTTTTTCTTCTGATATCAAACGCACATGCAGGTGCCCAGTCTGAAAGACGGCACTTTGGATTCAGTTACTGATGTTTGTGTTTTCCTTTTTAAATTTTTCCTGGTGAAGAAAGAAGGGCTGTGAGTTGTTTTGTTCATACATGGTCTATGTGATGTGGACTTAACATCTTTAGAACGATGGTGGGTTTTAATAATCTCTAATTTCACACTTTTTTCTTTTACTTACAAATAATGTTCAGATCTGGTGCTAAACAGGTCACCTCTTAGATTACTTTGCCTTACTTTCCTTTTATGCCCCTTCCCCAGCATACCTTTAGCTCCTGGCTTTTCCGTGTATGTAAAGGTATTTTATTTAACTGCTCTTTTGTAAGAGAATGAAAACTTTGCTGGGCTTAAAATAGCTTTAATACCATACTGGACAGAATCAAAACCTTCCCTCCTTTCCCCTGCTTTGCTGTGACTGACATTCAAATACTCTCAACATTTTAGGGTAAATACAGCAAAGTTGTTGGTGTTTTGTTTTGTGGGTTTTTTGTTTTTGTTGTTTGTTTTTCTGGTGATAATCTGATACCGTTACACTAGTGGCCTAATTAAACATGACTTCAGATAGTTTCCAGTGAGTAAAAATTGGAAGAAACAGAAATGCCTTGTCTGTTCAGGCAACTTTCCTGGACTGTTTTTACTTTGAGAACATCTTTGAAGAACTAACAATATCAATATAGTAGAAACTTGCAGGCTGCAGCATAGACCTCTTGAGGTTATAACAACTTCCTTGAGAAGGTAGGACTGGAGATGTACATACAATAAATAGGCATGAAACTAGTCTTATTGTATACTGACAATTTTCTCTAACTTCAGCTTTGCTAAAACTGATGTCTTGAAGTGTATCTCATAACTTGGAGAGAGGGTCTGACTGAATTTTTGCCTCAATTTAGTAACGAAATCTTGCATCATGTGTAGGAGTTACTCTTTTCAGCTAAATCTTCAGAGCATGTAAATATGCTTTTGCTAGACCATGTTTCCTTAGAGGAAAACTACCTAGTTCCTCTGTTTTAAAGTTAAGAAGGTATCATTCCTCTTTCAATACTGTCTTGACCCTGTCTCTTCCTAGTTCTCCTCCCATACTCCCTTCCTTCCTGCAAAGCTGTTGGTGTCTTTCCATCAGACAGAATAGTGATGTGTTGAGAGCACAGATCTTAAGCTGTACGAACAATGCACCAAATGCAAGACTAATGTTACCACAGATAAGATTTCACAGAAGGGGTTTATTGTCTTTAGCTGTAAACCACTTTCAATAGAGCAGTTACAAATATAATCTCGGATCATAATTATGTAGTACATAATTTTTAGTAATGCTTTTACCCTATCATTCTAAGTCTTAATTAAAGTGTAGAAGTACTGGATGGGAATGGGACTACTGCCTGGCAATGCAAGTATTGGTTAATGTAATGAATGGATGTCCTTGATCCTAAAATATATTAGGCATATGTCCTTGTTTTAGCTGTTCTCATCATGGGCTCAGCTGCAGCTCCTTCCACGGGTTGTTTTCTACTTTCTTGGGCTGTGCTTGTTGAAGGGCTATGTGGGTGGGATGGGTTTGGGCCTCTTATCTAACAAACTGCTCGTGCATCCAAACCAATTTTGAAAGTCGCAGGAGTAGAACAAAAACATGTTAAAGAATCAGAGCAATACTATCTGCTGACTGGTTTTGAACTGGAGTTCAAAAGCTTTTTTACTATGCAATATTACTTTGGACAACTTTCTCTTCCTCTTTCCCCTTCCCCCTCCCACCTTAAAAAAGAGAAATTTTATGTGGCTAATACAGCAGTAGTACTTCTTTCCTGAAGTTCTTTTGACTCTAAGCTACTTTTCTTCCTCTTTATCAGCCCTCAACAAAATAACAAAATTTTCAACTGTGGAGTCCACAGCTAATAATCTTATTTAGGAACTAAAAAATGCTGACCAGCTTTGAATGCTCTAGCCATTTAGTATGGAAAGGGGTAAAACTCGGTACCCACAGAAGAGGCTCACGATTATATGTTCTGTGTTTTCCTACTGTGCTACCTCTTGGATATGTGTGCAATGCTGCCACTTCCTCACAAGAATTAATGCATAGCTACATGTTCAGCTGTAAGAAATAAGAGCTCCATTCCTGTTATTTCACTTGAGTGTATAACATGCATTTCTAAAACCTCAGATGGTGAGCTTGTTGGATAGCATGATGTCTGGTCAGCAGTTTTCCTACATATGTAGGTGAAATATTTTTGAAGTGACTAAGACTTGAACTGGAAACTTTAAATGAGAAGCTTATTGTTCTATGATTCTGCATACTTTGTACTATATGCTTCTGCACTGGTGCTGACTTGGAGAAAATGGCTTACCTTCCAGCAGTAGGTAGGCAACTTGAGGCAATCTCTAAACTTGTCTCATTAGCAATGGGTGCAGCTCACTTCTCAGAGGTGAATATTTAAAATTTTGGGGACTGTGAGGTATGTCTTCAGTGCTATAGTGGAAATAGTCTCTTGCTGAACAAAGAAATGTGGAATATCTTAAACTTGTTCTGAAATGGACAGATTAATCCAATCAAAGGCTGTTGTCCTGTTGTTACCTCAGTAGTTATGTCTTACTCCTGTTTGTTACTATGGTATAATCTTTACTAAGATCACACAAGTAATCCCCAAGGCGCTCGGTACCAGTACTTTCCAGGACTGTCAGAATGTGACTGCCTGACCTTGGATCTCAGTGCTTTGGGGGAAGAAGGGTCCTTTAGTGAGCTAAAGGTAATAGCTAAGCTTGTGTTGCATCATTTTCCCTTTAATGTTGGTCTCCATGCATAACCAAAATATTTAAAGGTATTTTGTCAAGTTTGCTAAACCTTATCTTTTCTAGTTGTTTGCTTGTATTACATGCTCATCCCATACATTTTGTGGATAGCTGATGTTATAAACTACCATCTCCTGTAAATATTTCCTTTCCCTAGTTAAGGTATTGTAAATGTACAGAACTACCAAATACTGTGTTTGGCTGGATTAAAAGGCTGGCAGGGACCTAAGACTCAGAAATGTGACTTCAACAGGATCCTTGGATGGTAATGTTAGAGCTTGTTGTTGTATCTTCCCCTTGTCCCATGTTGTCCGGGGTTTTGAGAGTTCCATTTGCATGTTTAGGTACTTGCTGTCCACAGTGGCAGGCATGTGCTAGAAGACTAATTTTATACAGCCTTTTGTTCAGCTGGTCTTGGTTAACAAAAGGCAAACTATTATTTAGGGGAAAATGTCAGCTATCAAACTTCAAATCCTCCCCTTTTTCCCTCCCCCTTCACTTCAGTGCTTCTTGTTACTCATGCCATTCACACTGTCAGACAGTTACGTGTACAATATAAAAATCCCTAGCCTTAAATCTTTGGTGCGAGCAGAGCTTGAAAGCTGTCTGCATTATGGATGCCTTTAAGCTTTGTAATCCAACCTAGTGCTGCATCAAGGGACTAGAGAATGCTGCTGCCTTATGTAAGGGTTGGTAGTGTGGTCTGCGCATCGCCAGTGAACTGGTCCCTGTCGCGTGACAGGGGTACTTACTATTCCTGATTTTCTGTAACCTTGAGTAATGCTATGCTAGGTGATTGAGGGCATAAGAGATAACAATAAGGTAGCTTCTAGGAGCTTGCTGTTGCTGTGTCTTTTTATGGTTTGGAAGTCAACTATATAGTTTGAAAACATTCTAGTAAGTGCATGTGTATGTGAGGCAGAGCAAGTCCGTTACTTTGAGGAAAAACTTGTTAGAGAATGGAAAGAATCATGCCTCCAAGCCTTCTTTTTTCCTTTAAAAGCAATGCTGGGAGAGAGTTAAATTTCACCCCCCTGCAGCACACCCCGCCCCCACTGCTATATATGGTGTGCCCAAAGGCACTGGAGATTTAATACATTGAAGTTGGAGCGTGAAGGGGGTCTGCAGGCTGCTAGACAAAGTCACTCAAATTTCAAGAATACTTGATCCATACAAGGATGTTACTTGAGAAAGGCATGACTTCTTTGTAAGAAACTCGTTGCCAAATGAGCCAGCTGAGTGTGTCCTAAACACGGTTTTTGTGGCTGGATGAGCAAATTGGAAGCAAGATTTTCTTTAATTGATGACTGATAAGCAAGCCAGCTAAAGTTGTTGTAAGAACCATCTCCCTTCAGAGAACAATGGTTATTTGTAGGGGAAAATGAAAATTTTGATTCTCCCACTGAAGTGCTTGCAAGTTATAGAAACTATTGTGCAGATAACTAAATTATCTATTGCATCATATTGAATTGACTGAACACTAGACTAAACAAGTGGGAAATACAACTTTTCCCCCTCTAGTTACTGTAGAAGCAGCTGTAATGTCGCAATGGTGTCCCAACACAACGCATTTGGTGTCAACTTCTGTTAAAGGCTTTTAAATGGATGGGCAAATATTTTGGGAAGAGAGGAGGGACAATTCATGAAAAAATAAAACCAAGACAAAAAAAAAAATTCAGAAGTGGAAATGTCAGGCAGTGGTCTGCAGTGGATTCTACCCTGAAAGAAATAACCAAACTACCACCACCACCACATTAGGGAGTTAGAGGGGATGAAGTACAGAAGAATTACTGGAACACTGAGGTCCCAGTCTTCCCAGTGCTGTTCTTGTACTTAATAAAATGGTAGCAGGAGGAACATGTAATATTCTTCTTGCTTCTTCCCCTCTTGTACTTAATACAATTGTAAGTGAGGAGGTGGATGTAATAATCCCTCCCCAATATCATGGAAACATTGATAAGATTAGAATTAGGAATTAGACTAGGGTTATAAATGGTGGCAGCTGACAGTGTCCCAAAAGGTAACAGTGTGCCCTTTCTTAGAGTGAAGGTGTCATCTGCTTTCTCTGTTCTAGACAATGTGTATTTTAATCAACAGTACTGTTCCGTGGTAGCTCTTGCTCTTTTCTAGCATTACTTATTTTTTCAAGGACTCTGAGCCTCTCACTAGAGCAGAGATAACTAACATATGACCCTTGAGCTTTCTGTTGCTGAAGCATGGCTCCCTTACTTGAGTTAGCATGTGTGGTTAGTGGTGGGATGGAGGTTAGTGGGCAGTCTAAGCAGGCTGGTGTGAGTGGAAGCAAGCCTCTGGAGGGTCTTGAACTGACTTCCTCGGCATAGCTGGCATGCTGCTGGGGGCTGTCTGCTCCAAACCTCAGGCTGCTCTTGAAAGGTGCTTTTCCCAATGACAGACTGCATACAGATGCATACAAATTTGCTATACTTGATGGGATAAGTTTTAGATAATTGTGCCTTGTCAAAACAAACATTTTATCTTTGTGTTATTGCCTTTCTCGCAAAGGTGATGTTATCCCATCTTTGCATCTTGTCAAAAAGTAGTTCAGTAAGTACCTCTGAATCTGAACTGTTAGTCTCTAAACAGTAGCAGCTGTGTCAAGCCAGCCTAACTTCTTTGTCTTTGTACCAAAGACAAGTGGAAAAACCTCTAAGGCAGTGTTCATGTGAGCCTGAAGGGGTGGTGGTGGGGCTTCCATTCCGAGTGGCTCTCTCTTGAAATAGTATTTTCAGGGAGCAATTGTATGCTTTGATTGCATGTGATGCTGCTAGTTACAATTAAAATTTCTTTATGATCTAGGAAGATAGGTCTTCCAGAGAACTACTAGAGAGATTCTGCTGGAAGTTCTGAAGCACTGCAATTAAAATTAACATCGTGTGTACATTCATTTTGCCTTCCATGAGCCTTTGGCATTGACCAGGTATAGGTAAGGTCAGCATGTCTTTGCAAAGACTGGAGCAGTTGGGTTCTTTGGCTGGCCACTTAAGCTTGTAGTGGCATACTATATGCTCAGGCTTGGATTAGATCCAAAGGCTCTTCTTTCACCTGAACGCTTCCTTGTCAGTTCTTTCATTACTTTTCCTATGCCTCTGAGTCCGTGAAGTGAGTTCAAGTAGTACGTGATTACTGACAGTATTTACTAGTGTTCCTATCTTGGTCTCTTGGCAACAGTGCCAAAAACTTTCTACACTGAGAGTAGAAATGGAAGAACCTTAGTTTAAAAGTGCAGGTGTTGCCATGAAGCTCACTTTTACAAACTGGAACAAAAAAATCATCACCTTGAGCCATTCTTTCAGTTAATAGTTTCATTTTCATATCTCAGTCCTTAGATGCTGCAAGCAATTGAATTTTATTTATCTACAGAAAAGACCATAATTTTTATAGTTATAGAAGTAATTTAGGGTGTTAAACTACTCACTAGCTTTATTTTAATTGGTTTCTGATTTGCTCATCTAGCCACAAAAACGTTGTGTGGGGGACTTGCTCAGCTGGCTCATTTGGCAACCAGTTTCTTACAGAGAAGTTATGCCTTTCAAGTAATGTCCCCGTAAATACAATTCACAGTTAGCATTTTCATTCTGTATATGTCACTTCTGAAACCTATTCTTAATGCCAGCCTACGCCATTCAGCAAAGAACAGGGCTGTGAAGCAGCTCAAGCTGATGAACCCCCTCAATGGTGGGGACTCCAGGCGGGATCCAGGCACAGAAAGTTGCATTCCTTATGGGGAAGGGGAAGTGACATAGTGTTTGATATGCAGGCAAAGCAAGGTGGCTTACGCAAAACACAGCTGGTTGCTTCACTAGCCTTGGCACAGGTATCCCTTGTCATCTAAATCTGCGCCTCCTTTCTGCTTCAGCCTCCTTGAGACCATCTGCGTTCTGTATCTGATCCCTTCACACATCGATTAGCAACAAGTAGCAGGGTGAACTGGCTCAAATGTAAGGGGAAGGAAGCCAATGCCAGGCTGGCTGAAATAATTGGACAACTCTGCAGCTGAAGATGCTGTAGGGAAGAAGGAGAAAAAGTACTGAAGTTCCCTTTCTGTTGTCCAATCCTTCCCCAGCTCTGCCTTAAATCTAACAACCCAGACTTTGAAAGGGAATTAAATAACTTGGATGCTTTGAATGAATTTTTGGTTAAAGCCATAGTTCTGCTTTTCATTATAAAGCATTCTTGTGACTAAACATCTCGCTTCTAAGTCTTCTTTTTTTGCTCATGCAAGTCACTGTCTGAACATGGAGCACGTGTTCATTCCTCTCAGCTGTTTAGTAATATGCTTTTTCTGTTGGTATTCATTTGTCTTCATTATATATTGTCAGTACACCTATATAAACATCATTTTTATATAGTATTTATGAGGGTTTGGCTAGCATAGTAAGACTTGACTTATTTTTTCCTAAATGAAAAATAAATCTTGACAGTTAATCAATCTAGGAATAATGTATTGAACCAGTATCCTGTCAGAACTGCTGTTTTATTCTCACCAATGTTCAATACAGCTGTTTCAGAAAAAAAAATTGAAAGCTGTATAGTGTATATAGTTCTGGAGTAACTGGTCCACAAGGTATCCTTCTATTTTGATTTATATCTAAAATTATCATGGGGAAGTCTTGAAGATGTCCTGTCTTACACTCTTTAACATTAGTTTTCTAATATGAGCAACAGAAAAAAACATGGTCTCAACTGAAAATAACACAGTGCATGAAATTTAATATCATCTTGGGCAGAAGAGACTACAGTATTTTCATCAGTGTTTTTATTGTTTGAAGTTTAAATTCATTTTAATGCCATCCAAGGAGGAAACCTAAAAGGAAACGCTTCTCATAAGCTAGGGGATAGATTGGAAAGAGGAAGTGTTGCATGTTAAAACAAAAAAAAAATAGTTATACTTACCAGCTGAGATTATTATGTACTATCCAAATATGCTATCAGCAGGTGAGAGACTCACTGAAATGGTATGCTGTCTTGGAAATCTTGTTTACCCTTCCAGGTATTCCTCAGCATACGAGAACAGTGTTACCTTCTTGCAGAATTCAAGTGCATTTGTATATGGCTTACCTTGGGATGGAAATCTGACTAACTACTCACGATAATGAGTATACTCTCATTGTAACCCTATTTTAGTTGTCTGTTCTCGGGGAGCTGACAGAATTTGGTTTATTCCTTGCTTTGAGAACAATTATGTCATTCTATGTTGTGGCTTATGATTTTACTACAAAGCTTGCTGGTATGAATTTTCCTAAGGTGTGTGCAAAGAAATAGTTGCCACCTGTATTAGTGGATTCTCATTTTGGAAATAGATTGGCAATTTTCCATTTGGCTCCTGTGGCAGAGATACTTTTACAGACAGCTATATAGTCCCTTGCCCTAAGGAGCCAAAGTACGGGGAAATAATCCAAGGTGACTTCCACAGCTGTAAATTGAGTAACTTGTTTTTGGATGCCCATGTTCTAATGAAGTAGCACATGCTTTTGAGCAGCATGATGTGAAAAGATATAAAATACTATACTTGTGATCTAAGAAAGGAAACTCTTCTTCAGAGACCCCTGTCTGACCCAGGCAAACTGCTGCCAGCAGTTCACTAGGAGCAAATGGCTGTTGTTGAAAGGTACTCTCCTAAATCAGTGAGAGTCAGAATATCGTGGTGTGTGGGTTGTTTTTCCCCATTTCATGTATCTGTTTTCCTCCAAGCAGGGGAGACATTCCTGCCAAATATGTATACCATGGCTCTTTTTCCACTACAACTAGGTAGAAATGCTTTCAATATGAAAGACCTTTATAAATCAAAGTTTAAACAAACAAAAAGAAACAAAACCAGCCAAACAAATTCTCAAAACACCCAGCTCTCATGTGGTCAAAGAAGCCACTTCTTGGAGTAAGCTGACTTGTTTCATGTTTGATCCCATATGGAGTTACGGAGGGAAACCATTCCTTGAGTGCTTTTGTTAAATAAAGCTGTTGCCATGAATTAAGCAACACTGCCCTGGAATGTTTCTGATCATGGTCTTGCAGAGCTTGTGACCTTTGCACTGAACATGTGAACTGAAACTTCATCTTCCAGTGTTCAATAACCATGTTAAAAATTCAGAGGTGAGGCAGTCTTGGGATTTCCTTAGGCTAGCTTAAATGCAAAGTGAAATTTAAGTACTGATTTATACAGTTACTCTTCCTCTTTTGTAAATTTAAGTAAAATTGGAAAAGCTAAAATCTTTATTCTGAAGCTGAGACTTCTTTGTCAAGTTAAAAAAACAAACCTGCATAGACAATCTCTTACAATGCTTTCATTTATTGGAGCCTACTAAACCACTAAAATATTGCTGCCACCTTGTCTAGAAGCATCCAGTTACTATTAATCTGGATGTTTGTAGTAGTATACTACTACTGCTACTTAAAAGCAATTGCTTTAACCAAGAACTGGATGTAGTGCCTGAAGAGGCTATTCAGTTTAACTGGGCTGTAGCTGAAAGGGAGAGAGGAGCAGTTTAAAATCTGCACCCCTTTGCAATGTATCACTGTTGGATGCCACTGGACTTCCTACCCTACTAGAATGCTATAAACAATTATTTTAGCATATTTTTAGCAAATCTTATTTACCAGATAGAAACACTGCCACCTCTTGGCTATTCATTGTCCTGAGCTTTTTTTTAAAAAATACTTCTAGTTTCTTGTGATGTTTTCTGATGCTGTGTTTCAGAATAATCAGGTGGTTTTGTGGTGAAACTATTAATATCACATACTGTAGACTTGAGATTTTGTATGGAAATCTTAATTGTTTACTGATTCTACCCTGGAAGAAAAGGAAGAGGGGGGTGTACTGCTTGGTTCTGTGACTCTCAACTCTTCCTGACCCATCTCTGTCTATACTTTGCTTGAAAATATACTAGGCTAAGATGGGCTTCTGTCCTTGCTAGATCAGCTGACCAGACAATTTGGCAACAGTGCTGGCATCTGAAAGTAATGTCTGGCACAAGGGAATTCAGCCTTTATGAGCCTAAAAGAGGATTGACAAGATATTTCCTACTGATATTAGTTTCGACCAAATTCAAATAAACAATGTTGATTAAATTCTGAATTCTGCAGAGTTGGGGAAAGAGGGTCATGTTAGGTTCTGACTATGTTTCTGATAGCAGTTTCAGTGAAGCTGACTTGACGAGTTGTTTAAAATATTGCAGCTTTAGTATTACCTATATTGTGTGGGGTTGTAATAATTAACCCTTAATTCCAGAAGACTTCCCAATTGAGAGGAAAGTTATGCTTCTACCCAAATGCTTTTTCTTGCTGTAAGCACCCTTGTCTTTTCCTATAAATGTCCAGTGTTGTGCTGGCCGTGTGTGTGTCTCTGGTCGTGCAGTGAGCCTTATTCCTGAGAACGCATAGAGAAGGGTGACTTCTTCAGCCCAGTCAACCTGCCAAATATGAAACCAGCCTTGAGGAACACCCCTGAGGCTGGCTCTTACTCTAAAAAGCCAATCCCAACGGTGTGCTGGAAAGGCTTCCTGCTTAAAACCTGCCCAAGTGAGAAAGAAGTCTGACTTGCCACTTCTCGGAGGGCTTTTCCCATAGAACAGCTCTGGTGCAAAGCAGTAACACCCGTAACCCAAAGGGCTGTAATACCAGTTAGTGCAATCCCCACCCTAAGCAGCAAGTTTTAGTGGAATGCAGAAACTTGAGACAGAGACAAGGTGCTTATAGAACATGAGAGGACTTCAGTGGTTGAGGGGGATTGTCAGGACCCTGACATCCTGACTTCTATATTAGCGAATGGAATTAATTTCTTGATGTGTAACTTAAGCTCCATGATGGGGATAGAGGATCTGGGTTTCCAGCATCTGTTCAGAAGTTGCAGCTCAAAACCCTTTCCTGAAGGCAGTCTCCTTCTTACACCCCCTATCCCAGCCCCTTCAAGTGTGGGGGTGGGAGATCACGGTGGAGAAATGGCTTTGCTCTGTTGTATCCCTATTGTATGCACCTCTCAAAGATGAGGCAGGTGTAAATCCAATTTCCTGTGAATGAACTCTCAAGTCTAACTTCTGGGATGGTGGTTTGGAGTCTCTTGTGGGAGCAGTTCAACTTTATAGAGCAGAACCTGAGTGACTGGCCCAAGAGAGCAAGGATGAGCCTGGCTTCCTCATCAGTAGGAGAGGAGGGGGGGGGGATCTGGGGTGCCAGTCTGTGCTCCAGTGGCTCTTATTTCATGTCACTAAATTCTTTATCCTGAATTAAAAAAAAAACAAACTCTGACTCCTGTATTACTGCAGTACAAACTAGAAAATAAGCTGGAGTTGCTTAAAGACATTGTAGCCATAGCAAATAAGGTTTCACCGTGCAAGCTATATACTTCCTTTTTCCACATTTTATGGTGAGGAAATAGAAAAGGGCGAAAGATACTATACAAGCTTTACTAAGCCTTCTCTCATGTCTTGACTTTTTGTAAGCGCTATCAGTTGTCTAGCTTTGTGAATCATAAGGTTTAGAAGAGCTCTGAAATGTCATTCTTGGATTTAAATGGCAAGTAATATGACAGTCCCAGGGGTTCCTAAAATATTTTTGTTTAGCAGCAAAAAAACCCCTATGTTGTGTTCAGTTTGGATGGGATACAGATTAAAGGTATATTGTGCTGATGCTGTGTCATTAATAAAACTGCTATTTAGTGTCTGTTTTCCAGCATCCTTATTATTGCAGAGTCAGTCATACTGGATAAGCAGCAGTGACTGATTTTTAAAATGGAGGCTTGCTGGAGGGAGGAAGGATTGGCAAATACGGTGCATCTGAGAATTACTGGAAAACAGTAATTTTCAGTAGTATTTTTGTAGTGGCAGATTCATTAGGATAAAATATTAACTGAATAGTTCTGGCTAATTTGTGATAAAAGTGAACAGATAATGGAATTTTCTGAATTGCTTGCAGCTATTATGATGGCTAAGTATTTTGAATGGAAGAACAAAAACCTACCTTTAAGATTTTTTTCAGTCTTTTTGACAAAGCTTAAGAGTTTTTAACATCTCAAAACATGTTTGACCTCCCCACCCTTAAGCCATTTTGACACTCTTTACCATTGCATTTCAACAGGAAAGAAAGATCCTTTTTATAGCCAAATGGCTTCCTCCTTCTCTTCTCCCTCTTTTCCCTTCCATCCCCCACCCCAGAGTGCCTTTCTAGTGCTCAGGCTTCAGCTGCTGCCTGGATACTGGCTACATCTGTCTTGTTTAGATGGTCCTAAGGAAAAACAGCACAGAATGTGACCGGAGGGCCAACAACAAGATATGTTTCTTTTCAAATTTGAAAGGAAGCCCTGCACTTGCTTCTGCCTGTTTGCCTAAACTGTTTTTAAATCAATCATGGCTAGAGCTGGTAAATGCCTTCTCTTCCCTCTCTCCCTCTCTCCCTGAAATGGTCAAAATCCGAAACATTTGAAAAGTCTAATGAATTAAATGTGGTGGTGTTCCCAGGACTGTTTCCCCTTGTACAACTTCCAGTTTGATGAAATAAACTCTTTTTTTATGGGCTCTTGCTTTGAGACAGCCATTGGGAAAAGTTTCAAAGAGGATAGTGTTGCTCTGGGTGGAATTTGGAGGTTTGCAACTCCATAAAAATGTTTGCACTGACAGCAGATTGGGCTTTTGTACTTGAATTAGAAGGGACAGCATTAAAAACTGATTTTTGGGTCTGAACAGTGCTTGATGTTTTGTGGGGATTGTCGTGTAAAAGATGGTGACTGTCAAGGAAAGAGTAATTATGCGGGGCAGATAGAGGACAGTGTAGTTCCTATTTTGGGGGGAATTTTCTGATACTTTAGTGCAGGATGAAGGCTGGAACAATGACAACCTATGCCGGTCAAAAACGATCTTATAAACTTGCGGGGTGGTGGTTCTGTTTTTTTAAAGGTTAATCAGCCGCGGGGGGGGGAGTAATGCGACTTGATCCTGTTCATAAAATTCAGCTGTAGTTGAAATGGATTTGCCCTTGTGATAGTATCTTGCTGCACACAAAATAAGAGGAGACTGTCTTAAAACATCAGCATGTTCTCATGCATTTACATCACAACCTCTGTGTGTCTGGCTCTTCTGAGGTGCTAGCTTTTGGTTAGCAGTCCCTTTACCACCCCCCCACCCTGGATAATGTGTATTATAATGAACTGCAGGGAACAGAGGAGAAACAAATAGCAGCCACAGAAATAGCTCTTGTAAGAACTCATGTTACCCCTTGTTTTAATAATGGTTACTACTACTTTTATCTGTTCAAGGACTTATTAGCCATTTCACTTTTAATAGGCTTATGTTGCAGTGAATGGCTGTAGATGTATGAGCTCTATTTTATTGTTCATTGTCATGGGATAAGGACAAATAAGTATGCAAACTTAGGAGATGCAACCTAAATAGTTTGCAAGTTACTGGTGTGACAGAGGTGTCCAAGAACTTGGTCCTTTAAATTTTGTGGAAACATAGCTAGAGTGAGACTCTGGGTTTCATTTCAGCATTTCCTCTGTAGTAACAGTGCTTGAACTTTGGAATCCACTTTCCCGGCTTTTGTGTGGGGAGGCAGAGCAAAATGGATGTTTGCACTGAACTCAGCACGTGCACTGAGCTTCAGATAACAATTATTTGGCTTTTTAACATCCTTGTATTTGGCATGTTGAACCAGCCACACGGAGTTGTCCTACGTATTTGCGCACGAGGTGCAGAAGAAAGTAACCTGGTAGCTCGCAGGAGCTTTAGCTTTCATTACTCCTGTGTTGCTGAAAACTGGCTTGTGATTCTGTGCAGAGATGTATAACAACCTAACCCAGCTCTGAGGGTGCTTCGGCTTGTGTTGGGGAACAAAGCTTCTGAAGTGTGTGTCTAGGATGTGTTAATAAGGACAGTCTCTACCTCAAGGCAGTCTCTCTTACTGCATGTTGCGGAATTTGTTGTAGAAGGGGTCATTTAGGCCTAAAACGAAAGGAATGTTTTAAAAATGTGTTTTCCCTATGAAAATGTGGATTAAATAGGGAAATGGATTTGCAAAAGGTGAATTTAGTAACTCTGACTCAATTTCCTCCAGACTTGAAGGGCTAAATTTCTATTTCATTCACTGATTTAATAAAAATTAGTGGTCTAACATCTGTTGATTCCCAGCAGACCTGAAAGAGGTCACAAACTGGAATAAGCTGTGCCTGCTTAACTGTGCCTATACTGGTGGCATTTAAGTGCTGGCATAAACTGACACGTACACTAGCTGGATTTTGTCTTTAAGTAGAAGAGCTGTGGAGCCTGCTGAGTCCAAACGTGCTTGTAAATAAACTGTAGCTTTGTCTTAAGACTGCTCTTGAAGGGTGAATTTCCCTGGCTGAAATGACCCGCTAATGCCAAAGGCCTCCTTGCTTTGAAACCTCTGTACTGTTTTACAGTCTGTGCCTTTCCCCTGCAGAAAAATGGGGGGCGGGGGAGAAGGATGCAGATTAATACACTGAAATCATTAGCCCTCGCTTTCACTTCAGATTTAGTAAAACACAGAGATTTCGCGTTTCTGACTGACCACGCCTTGAGGATTGGTGTGGCTGCCAAAATCCTGCACTTGGGCCATAGCTCTGCGTGCAGCAGCCCTCTGGTGGGGTGGGGTGGGAGGGGGGGCCCAGTGCCCAGGTTACTGGGCAGGCGCAGGCGGACCTGAGGGATAAATACTCGCTACACGCAGAAGCGGCATACGACGGGAGGGAACGCGGCGGGCCTTCCCGACGGCCCGCGCTGGAAAGCGCAGGCTGCGAGTCTGCCATTTTTATTCCTAGCCATTGGACGCTGACGCTTGGCCTCCCCGGGCTGCCCTGAACGCCTCCGGCTCCTCAAAATGGAGGCCGTTCGCCGGTACAAAGGCAATCGGCGGTGCCGCCGGAGGGCGTTCCCCCGCCCCGCTCGGCTCCTTCAGGCCAGGCCGTGGTTCCCGGCCGGCCCGGGGCAGGGGGCGGCAGGGAGGAGGGGCGCGCCGGCCCCTCTCGCTCCCCGGCTGGCCCTGGCCCTTCCCGCCACTTGCTTTTACACCTGTAGCAGCGTTCCTGTCGCTTCCCCAACATCAGTGCCACAAGCTGCTCTAGGGAAGTGGGCTGAGCTGCGAGCAACCTCGTTCTTTACAGATTATGGACAAGTTCGGGGTAGTCTTCAGCCGGATCCGTTCTCTGATGGCACTGCAAGGTGCTGATGCTTGCATGAGGGGAGCTGACTAAACGGGGGGGGGGGGGGGGCGGGCGGGGTGGTGGCCCTTTAATAGGAGGGTTCGCTTGGGTCAGCCTTGAATCAGTTGTGAAACCCCCACTGCGTATTTGCAAACACAAATCTGTGAGGTCATGCTGCATGCCGCATCATGGAATTGATAAATGCTTTATGTAAGTTTGTAGTCTCTTTGGAAGTAGGGCTGACTTCCTCTTGACTGCTTCCACGGTGCAGCCCTGGGGACTTGTAATGCTGGGTAAACTAGAGGGGAGAAATGGTGTGGGATTGGGATAATTACCTGGAGCCGAGAATCTGTCAGGACTGCATTGCTTCTGTTTGACACCATGAAACCACAGTACTAAACGGCTATCTCCTACAGTAAACCTTGAACCACATGTGCCTTCAAGTCCAAAGTATTGCCCGCAGTGAATTTGCTTCCTCTTGTTTCTTAAGCACAATAAACTATGCCACTAACAGAAGAGCAGTCTTTATCAAGAAGAGGCATTGGTCCACTGCATGAGCTGAACACAGAAGTCAGTGGTACAACTGAAGTATGTAGTAGCGGGCTCTTCGCTTGTCCCTCAGTTTACTGAAGCCTTCTGCAAATACTATCTTAGAATGGAGCTCTTAACACTTGCAGGGATGTTGAATTGTAATCCTTTATCTTTCAGATTTGCCGCTTGTCTGGCACAGCAACTTTTCACCTGTCTTCTAATTCAACACTTGTTTTTTGAATCTGGCTTTAATGAACAAATGTAACTTCGGGTTAAGGAAGAATATTCATGTACAGTGTAACTGGGGCTTCTGTTCACTGTAAGGGTCTTTTGACCTGCTTATTAGTGGGGGCATTGTTCTGGTAAGCCATTCCAGGACCCATCCTGCCAGTCTTCTGCACAGGATTAATCATTTCCTCTTGACCTCCTGCTCTCTTTTCCTAACATGTTGCATTGATCAGAATCCTTAACTCGCAAGTTTGCTCCTGTTTTTTAAAAATGGGAGGAAAAGGAGTGGGGGGAGGAATGCAAAGAAATTAGATATAATGTCTGCTGTTAACATTCTTAGTAAGCTTTTTTCCTTTTTTCCTTCTTGACTCCTCCCTTCTCCCAAGAAAAGAAATCCCTTCCTGGTATGTATTAGCTCCAGATCTCGAGCATCTTGAGTGCCTCTGTTTCACTGGAATTACTTTTTTTTTTTTTTGAGCATGCAACTTCCTGCAAGATCAGCTTTACTTATAAAGGTCACATTTAAAGCTTTACCTAGCTGAGACTTTCAGCTACTGATCTACCAGATTAGAGCACTATATTAATCTTCTTAATCTGTAGTATTTCCATCACAGGTAAGGCAGCGTCAAGAATACTGCATATAACTCTTAATTTTCCTTTATTTTTTTTTATGCCAGCAGAGGAAGGTATTTGAGATCATACAGGCTGCTTCCTAATAGAGAAAACTGCATGTTTGTCTTTACTGACAACATCTTTGTTATGCCTTTTATGGAGCTGTTGACTTTAAGGTACAAGGTTCTGTTGCCAACCTGTCCCAGATTATATCAGTAGCAGAAGGGAATACTTGTTCTGTTCAAATCACCCACAGACCCCTGTATTCCCCTACTGGCTGTGGCTGGCAGCTGAACCAAACTTCCCAAGAGCAGACCTCTCTAGACTTCAAATTTCACTTCTCCCTGAGCTGGTAGTTCTGATCCGCTGCGTCCAAGCATGATCTGGCTTTTGAGAAGGCTGCTGTGGCTTGTGCTTCCTTTTGTAAGGTGTTAATGGCAGCTCCAAGGGAGAGAGTTAAGCTGAAGAAAGCCAGTGGGATAAAAGCAAAGGTCTGTTTCCTCTTCTCGTAGAACCTCTTTCTGTGAGACTGCATGTCAGAGGTAGTCTTCCACTCTTGGCCCTTGCTTTTCTCCAAGCAGGAAAGAAACAAGTGGTGGAACTTAACATCTCCTGGAAATAAATCATTTCATCTGCCTAGTGTCTCTGAACAGAGTGATGCTGACTCATAAGCTCTTCTAGGTTCATGGCCTTGCTCAGATCAGAGGAATGCTAGATGTCTGTGTCTGTACCCAGGAGCAGTTTGTGCTACTCTGGGCTACAAGGGAATTAATCTTTGCACCCCAGTTTAGGCTCAGAATGGCTCCAAAGGGGACTGAGCCATGTGATTGACAAAGCACAGAGCTGAACACGTACTTCTAGTTTTGTCATTTCTGCCGTTCAGAAGCAGACCATGAGCTGGAAAGTAAAACTGGATGTGGTTCTCCTGTCAAAAGCAAACAGGTTGGAAGCTCTGCCTCTAGTGAAACTCATAGTCCCATGGAGTGAGAGAGCTGACTAGAAAGCCCATCCACTAAGCCCACAGAGTCTGAGATTGAGACACAATAGCCCTTTGTTCTTGAAACTGTGGGGGTTATTAGCTTTTGTTAACTACTGGTTTTGGAGGAATCTCCAAATTCCACTTTGTTTCCTGCCCTGAGGTAGGGTTATGGGATCATCCTCCCAGTAAGAAAACTGTGATGGCTAGTAATGTCTTCTCACTTCCCAGAGCAGTGTGTTAGGACCAAGCAAAAAGACCACATCACAAACAAACGGCTTTTTGTTGCTTTGTGTGCATCACAAAGGATTCGGAGGCAAGAGGGCCTTTCGCCAGAATGCCTCTGTGGAGATGGAAGTGGGCCTGTTGCCTGCATGGTAATAGGCAAAGTAAAACAAAGCACCTGCACTGAAGGAGGGTTCAGGCAGATAGTTCTGGCACTATGCATAGGAGGTCTGGGGCTAGGCGAGGGGAGCCATACATCTTTCCTGCTACTCCTCTCAGAAGGTACTGTGGGGTGGGGTGCTTTCAGCCATGCCCAAGACTTTGCATTAAGTAGTTGTTTTTAGCTGCTGTTGGCCACCACACCCGAACATCCAGGCTATTGTCCCTGGCTTCTGCTGCGGGCTGTTGTGCTCTCCACCAGCTCCTCTAGCATCTGGCTCTAGTGATAAGATGAAGAGGAACATGCAGTCACAGATGGGGGGCCTCTTCGTTTCCCCGGTCTAACTCCCAAAGGCCTGTCTTCCTTCTCCCTAACCTTCATTGTAGAAGGCTACAAGGTCCCTTACCGTCATTAGGTGATATCAAATGGGGCCCCTTCAGTTGGGATATGGAGGGGCATAGTTGCCTAATACTCTACCCTTTTCGTGTGTTATCTTGATGGACTGTATTAGCAGTTATTACCCTATTCAATCAAAAAAATGGCCTATTATTTATAAAGCTTCAGCCGTGTGGGCATTCATAGGATTGTTTTCATTGCTGAGACTGGATGCTTAAAAAAATCATTACATTAGTGATTCTCTAGGAGTTTCTTGTGAATGGTTTCAAGTTTTAGGGTGTTTTTCTTCTACTGTAAACTTAAAGTCCTGGCTCTAGTCCATTCACAGAGGTGAGAATGGAGGTCTAATGGAAAATATTTTTTTTTCTAGTATAAGCAGAGAAGATATTTTTCAGTTTTGCATGGCAGCCAGAATAGGGCTGAGTCAAGATCAGGGCTAGTCAGTCACCTGAATGACTCCCATCTTGTTACACTCCCATGCTGTGTTCTGTTGAAGAGCAAATGACTACCTGTGCTGCTGGTCCAGCACTTGGCTGCTGGTTATGGTCCAGAGAGTATACTTGAACCCCTGAAGAGGTCTAGGGCGTAGTCTTGTCTTATTTCTAGCTTAAGCAATAAACAGAACCATCTTTTCGGGAAAGAAGGTATGCAAGTAGCTGGATTTCTTTAAGTTTTTGTGGCAGAAGCTCTGTCAGTGTAGTATCCAGTTCCAGAAATAGCCTTATTATCCAGTCCGAAACCAATGTCATTTGGTGACTGGCCTGTTTATGAGAACTATTTTTTAAACTAGAAATGTGAGGAATAGCTATTTTTAGCAAGGCCTCTTTTTAGCTTTGTACATCTTGCACCACTCTCAGGACCATGGAAGGTAGTGCAGCAGCAACCATTAAGAGTTAACTCAAGTTGTAGCTTGCAGACCTGATGCAAGCTTTGGTCTTTCTCCTTTGGAGGGAAATTTGCAGTGGTAGAACCTATCCTCTTGTCTAGGAAACAGTGGGCACATGCAGGCTGCATGAAGTGAAGGTGACACTTCCATGGTATCTCAGTAGTGAATTTGACCTTGTGCTAATGTGAAGTAAACCAGAATGCTAAGCAAGCAAAAAAATCAGTTTGTTTTTTTTCTTTCTCTGAAAGGCCTTGATGAAGAAGTATGTGTCTTCCAAGTCTTTGTAATAGAAGGCTTCTGATTGCTTGTTTTGCTCCTTCAGTGCTACCTGCAGAAAGGATTAAGATCAGCTGCCCATCTGTATCTCTTAAATTGCCAGCTGGATGAACTTTGAAGTTGCTTCCTCTAAGAAATTACCAGTGTGGTCTGTCAGTGTTCTGTTTTGGTAGTACTTGTTATTAAAGCAGACTTAAATATTCTTCCACTGGTTTGAGTGTTATAATGTCAGGTTCTTTGGAGAGAGAAATCTTGCTTCCTGTGGTTAGCTCTGTGACCTGTGTAGAACAGTCTGTATGTTCATAATGTGTTATGTTTATATTGGCTGTGTGATCTTCAACCTTTTCTAGAAAGAAAGGGTGCGGGAAGAGAGGTTGTTCTGCTCATCCTTATTCACCAAGGTGTTTATTAAGGGTGGTGCCCTTTCCACCTTGCCAGTGAAAATACTGATTGTATTAGAAAAACCCCAAAACTAAACACACCAAATCCGGGTGGCTAGCAGCACAGAGATGTATTTTTACTCAAGTCATTAATGCCTAATTGCAGTTTTCTGAAAATACTCCTTCCCCCCCCCCGCCCCCGTCCTTAGGGGTTGTGGATATATGACTCAGTCCATGCCTAAAGTTGCTGCTGTGACTCTTAGTTTCTCACGTGAAGAGCTGGTAGTGACTAATCCTGGAACACTGGGGCATAGGATGGGGAGAAGGCTCTTTATGTTCTGTTTGGACAACTTGCTGCTCCCTAAAACACAAAGCAAAGCAGTAGCTTATAATTTTTTTTAATTGCTCTTACAATAAAGTGTGGACTAGGTGACCCTTTTAGACTAAGGAAATTGCTTCATATTACTTAAAAAAAATGCACATAGAAATGTCTTAAATACACATAGAAATCTCTTAACAGCTGATGGCATGCAAACTGGTTTTGCATCTGTGTGCATGTGCTCAGCTGCTAATGGAGGATCAAACATGCTCTTCAAATGTACCTTGGTTGCATCGGAAACCCCTTTGATACCTGTGCTGCTCTTTGCCAGGCAGCAGTAAAACCAACCCCTTTCTAGGAACTTGGAAGCAGCCAGACCAGAACTTAGCATGCACAACGCAGACATTCAGCAGGGCAGTTTAAAAGGACCAGTTGGGAACTATTACCAGAGGGCAGTAGCAGATGAAATTTAAGATCATGGAGGCTAGAGAAAGACAAAACAACAAACTGGCCTTTGCTTTCTGTCTTTGCTACCTCAGCTATGTAAAAAAGTGATCATTAATGGGGATACAAATAGACTAAAATGCAGTGTTCTGGTCCTTGTCAGTCTGAAGAAGCATGATCTCTATCTCAGCTGTATTGTTTTAAAAATATGCAACTAAGTAAACTACTTTCAACTGTATTTTCTGAAAACTTAAATCATTCCAGGAAAGAATTACAATATTCTAGTATTCTCTGAAGTGCATTCATTATGCTCTTAAATTCTACTTGCTCCCCTTGCTAGATGAATAAAAGCTACTTGGATGATTCAAATGCTTGAGTGTCTTTGCTCTAAAGTTTGATAACTTCATATTCATTATTTGCACTTAGAGCTACACAGTGCAAATTTGGTCTGGAGAGATTAAAGAGTTAGTTTAATCTTTGCCTGCAAGACCATAAACTCCTCCTTCCCTCCCACCCACCCCTTTCAAGGATAATATTCCACTGTGCCAGATTGCCCATATTGCCACCAGAAAATTGCTTGGACCACTTCTTACAAAATCAAAGGTCAACTCCATGCCTTGGTGGCAGCTGGGAAACTAATGATTTAATGCTGCTTTGACCTTTGGCTTCCTAGTCCGTTTGAGTCTGACCCAATGTTTTAATTTTCCAATACTGCTGGGCAGTTGGCTTTTGTCTGTTTCCAGATGTAACTTGCATATTGAGGCCTGTTACTGAAGTGAGAACAAAACAACAAAACATTTCAGTCTACAAGAAGAAGGAAAAATAACAGCACCTAATTTTTTTTTATGCTACAAAACACAGCCTGTCCAGTGAGACTGACTCTTCTACAGCTAACAAGGTCAGGTTTAGAATAACAAAATGTGAATATTTGTCCAGCATTTACATCTAGAGTTAAAGTATTTTAACGGCAGTCTTGCAGAAATGCTGCTTTTTTACAGGTCTGTAAAAAGTAACAGAGTGAAAACAGTAGCTCTTTCCCCTTCTGCCTTCAATCCCTCCAAATCAGTGTTTCTTTTTTTTATTGGAATAAAAGTCAGTGTTTGATCTGATACTAGAAAACATCAGAAAAATAACCAGTTGGTTCTTGAAAATGTGTGTGCTTGCTGTTGGTGGGGGAAAAGAAGTGTAAAGCGAGATGGAAAGCAGTGGTGACTTGCCCTTTTAGTGTGATTAGGAAGTTCCTTTTTTTTTTTTTCAAAAGCACTGCAAAGTTTGATCAAGAGTACTTTGTAATGGATTTTTGGTGTTTATACAAGGTGAATATTGCATTAGGTATTTGCAATACCGGTAATTTTGCAACCTTTGCCATTACAGTTTGAATTTGCTATTAATGGTGTGATAATGGCGGGGAAAGCACCCTAAGGTGGTTAGCCTTTTCTTAATGAAAAGACTGCTGATTGTTTGGAAAGATTCCCCTTGAGTACTGATGCATATGGAAACTCCCCCTTGAGTACTGATGCATATGGAAACTCCTCTTTGCCTGAAAGTGCAAATCTCTTGTTTTGTCTGGTCTGCCTGCCCATCACAAGTGCCAATCGGACTTGATTCCTGCCTGAACTACACTGCAGCTCTCAAAGGTCAGCTCGTACCCGGGCTTGTGTGCGAGAGGTTAGTTTTGCAGAGCAGATGGGCTCCTAAAACTTTTATGGTCTCCAGTCAAATCACCTCAAGCTGTAATCTCATTAAATCTTAAGTGAATCAGTGGGTCTGGTTATTACTTGAAAGCAGCGTTACAGGAAGCGATGGTCCTGATGCAGTAGGTCTGTCTTGGTAGTAAGCTACCAGAGGTACTTGCCTGTGTGTGGCTCTTAAAGCTGCTCTGTTACTTTGATAGTAAAGGGGCTGTGTGGGGTGCAGCAAGTTAACCTTTTGGCAGAGGACAAAGGTAGAGATGCAGCTTTTCCTGAAATCCTTGTCGTGTTAACTTAGGGAGTTTTCTCCCTTGCACTCTTGATCACACACCCATTACACTGTCCCAATAAGCCATTTGTGTCTTAGAGTAAGTTAACCTAATAACTTAGGAAACCAGCAGAGTGCGTAGCACTGTGTGCATAGTTGCAAAAAGAACTGCATGACAACATTGGCCAAAAGCTTGGCCTTCTTTTTTAATTCAGCATAATTGTCTGTGGTAGTTCCAGTGCTAGGAAACACTATATAGAAGAATATTCTAGAGGCAGGCGGGTAGCTTCCTTGAAAGTCTTTTGACCAAGCAGATGACTCAATAGGTTAATTGTCTTGTGCTTGGAAATCTGGTTAAGCATGTTTTGTTCTTCTGCCTGGATTGCAGAAAGTCGTCGTCTTTTTTGGAGAGAATAAATCTGATCTATGACCTCCTCAAACTTTCTTCTTAGCAGGCAGGGGACATGTAGGACTAGTTTGGCAATACATAAAAAATTAATGATAATGGCTTAACATGCAAGACTTGTGTGTACACAAGTTCATAAAAACTTCCTGCTGATTGTGCAGAGATAATAAAATTTCTTCTGCCTTGCCTACCTGCTTCCTCCCTTGGTGAGGGATGGGGGGACAACGACAACAACCCATACCTTGCGTAAACCCAGCCTTTTGGTGAATTGGTGTACCTAAACTGCAGTCAAACTCCTGCTGGTGCTTGTCAGAAATAGCATGTTTCTAATGTAGATGTTCATGGTGTACTTTCACGTGGCTTTCGCTATAAGAACGGTCTCTCCCTTAGAATTTGTATTATGTATAACAAGACAGTACGGATTTTGTAATAAACCAGCTTTTTTTGGTAGCAAGACTAGTCCGTATTTTTCTCTTTGGGAATTGGGCAAGGATTTAATCTTTTTAACCATCCCTTCACCCTTCTTTCTTCCTTTGGTAAAGTGAGTCACATTTGACTCTTCCCCTGTAGTTCAGCCTGGATAGTTTTTCTTCCCTTCACTGATGATTGAGCAAGCCTTCTGTATTTACATTTATCCTGATTTAAAGCTCAAACAAGGCTACAGTTAAAGTTTAGGGTAAGGCTGACTTGCCTGCACAATACAGAAGCAATCTAAAGCTAGTGTTATCTGGAATGGTTGATGCTGCTATTGAAAAGGCTGGTGCTTTCACTGAAGGATTCAAAGTATTTAAGCATTTTAAAAATTCAGAATGCTTTCAGATTCTTAAAGGGTCCTTGAAATACATTGCTGAACCATGATAGAATGTACCAAACCACTATAGTTTGGTTAGACAAAAACTATAATGCTCTGCAACAGAATTTGTTTGGCGGCTGTATGAATACATACACTACATACTTGACCCATGGGACCCCCATGGAATGGGTTAAAAATAGATTGTGTGTATCAGTCATAATTTAAACCTTGACTGGGATGGAAGATTGTCCTCCCTCTCCCAAAACTGAACCTACTACTCAATAATGGTGTCTATGGTGCAATGACAAAGTGCAATTATTAGTGTTTCTTATTCATTGTCTGTAAGCACCTCGAATCTACCCTGCAGTTTGAAGTAGTACTAATTCTGCTCTCCTCCGGTTTTCACTTAATTGGATATTCATCTGGGAATGCTTATCTCTCCCAATTCAAAAGGAAAGCAATCTTAAGTCCTTTCCATGTGGAAAAGGGCTATTATAGTAGGACACTGTGCATATATCTATGACAGAAAGGCAGAAAGTATTTGCGGGGGGGGGGGGGGGGTGGTGTTAAAAAAAAAAAGCTGCAATGAAAAAGACCACTTTGTCATGTCGGGGGGAAACACAGGCTTTAAACTTGCTTGTACCTGTATTTTGCCCATTTGGAAATAAGTGAGAGGCAGGTAAGTGATTAATCTAGAGGTTTTGCTTCTGCTCTGTTGCCAGAGAGGCAAACAGCTAGAGATATATGAAGACATACTTAATTGTCCATCAGGACTAGTCTTAAATCTTCAGATAGAAATAAAAATGTCTCTCATTTTGTGTTAATGGCTTGTAAACAAAGGTTTATCCGTTGTTCTTACTGTTCTATAGTGATGGAGAAAAAATTATTCTGAGTCAACACTTCTGACTTCCCGGGGGAACACATGTCCTTATTCTTAGATGTTTTTCTTTCATGATTTACAGTACCTTTTTGGCAGTAGTTGTGGAGCTGTGTCATAAGATAGATGGACAAGAATTTACTCATTCACTCGCAAGGGATTAAAGAGTAACCTGCAGTAGTGTTTGTTATATGATTATTGAAATGCCCTGTGGCTGTTAAGACAGCTAGGTCTTCCAAAACAAACGTTAAATACTGGAGTTCAGTTGGAAGTAGTAGTGCACTAGCACCCATAGGATAACACTTTCGTGAGGGGTCTTTCATAAAACGTGATTGTATAATCCTCCTTAAAATTAAGAGAAATTGTAACAAGTGTATTAATCTGACAAATTTAGCCTGGCATTCTACTACAAGCAGCAAAGCTTTGATCCTCAAGGACAACATTGTTTCTCTGAATAAGATACTCCGGTGTATGTGTCAAGTCCTCTGCTGGGAGCAGATAATGATTATTTTTGACATGGATGGTACAATTTGATGATGTTAGCTGAGGAACCCTGATACGGTATGTATATAATATGCTTTTAGAAGCTACTGCCTGGGTCTGGAGCAAACCCAATTTTTTTTTTCTTTCAATGCAATCCAAATTTGTTTTTGCTTAATTAAGATTCCTCATTTATGAGGAATCCCAACCAAAACCTCAACATGTCGTAATTTTTCTTCCTGCTCTGAAACATGTGTACTTAAGCTAGTAAAATTTTTACACTTGCATATTTTTAGTCTGTGAGCATTTGAGAGGATGATGGTATAGAGGGAGAGCTTGAATGCTTTTTGAAAAGGTACCTTCCAAATGTTCATGTTAGCCATTCTTGGGTTTCAGTGAAGAGAGGTTCCTTCAAAGGCCTTATTCTGTAAGGACTTGGTATGTGGGTATATAGTTGTAAAATAGTCTTTGGGACCAAGTAAGGCAAGAGGAACAGGGAAGGGAAAGAACAGAGTGGGCCAATTCAGAGCTGCCTTTGTGCTTTCCACAAAACCTGTTCCACATAAGCAGTAACTGAAAACATTGCAGTATAAAACACTTGGAATGGGTTTATATGTCAGTTTTCCCAGACAACAGTCTTGCCTGTATTTCCTAATAAAAGGCTATAGTTGGTCATATTCACTTTGACCTGAGTTTGATGTGCATATGGCACTGGTGGTAACTGGACTTGTTTAATAGGCATGGATTGTTTCACAATTAAAGAAGGAAAAAAAAAAATTAACAGCCCCTGCTGTGGGGGTTCAGTACCATGGCTGTTCTTGTTACAGCTTTCCTCTGAAGACAGAAGAGGTGCAAGGCAGAAGTGGGAGGAACAGCAGAACTGGGCTGTTCCCATCAGACATCCAGGCTGCATCAGCAGCCAATGCCTAATGGTGGGGTGGTGGGGGGAGAAGGAGAGGAGAGAAGGATGATGCTTTCTTCCCCCTCCTCTGCCTCACAGGCTTGGCCAGCTGGGCAGTTTCCCACTGAGAACATGCATGTGAGGAGGGAGGAATTCCTTCTTATAATATCCTAGGTGACCAGCTTATGCCATAATGCATAAATTTCTGTTACTGTTACTTGTTTTTACTCCCCATAGTTTAAACTGCTGTAGGACCACTATGGTTCTGTTTCTAAATTTAAACCAGTAAAGGTATTTAATTTTTTGTATATGTAAGAGTCTAGGCCTTACCACAAGGAGTCATTGCAAGCAGCCTAATCCCTTCAGTAATTGCTATCTCTGTAGTGATACTAGCTTGCGTAATACTAGGTAAATCTCTGTTGAAGAGCTGATACTGGAAATGAGGGGAGGGACAGTGTCTTGTTACAAGTATGTGGACTGATCTTGCCTACCAGGCTGTTACTCAAACTGGAATTACCAGAGTCTAGTAGTCCTGGTGTTAGATATCTGAATGCTAAATGTATGTTAACAACCCTCTTTGTTAAAAGGACTTTGAGATTTGTTAGTCTAAAAGTTGATATATTTTTTCCTTCCTTGGAAAAGGTATAAAGAGATGCTTTTTTAATTCTGTAGGGATTATGTAATGTTATTTAAATGATTTTAAACAAATAATGGGTACAGAGACAAATCTCGCCCAAATACAGTATGCACTTGAAGATAGAAATTAAAGATGTTGAGCTAACCTCACGCTTCTGGTTTTATATTAATGGTACTTCCATATAAAAAAGTCTCTGTCTGAAATTTATTACTTTTGAGCACTGTTCTCTACTAGTTGTTTTGACTCTGGGTTCTTGTGCTCTTTCCCTATTAATGGCAGTAAGGCCACACAAGCAAGGGGGGCCAGCTAGATAATAAAGCTGCAAAGTGGGCTCAGAATTTGTAATTGCTTAGTTTTCTAGCATTCTCTAGCTACTGCGTTTTGAACTGCAGGTTAAATCTACACGGTGGTTAAACTGTGGGAGTTTTCAAATGTGCACTTTCAATCTTTTTTCTTGTAACAAAGTACTAGATAACGTAATTGAAGCATTAGCTATGTGAAAGAATAAGTGCAAATGTGTGTTCTGAAGAATATTTTTCTGAACCAGGATTTCTAGTACTGCTTAAAAGAAGGGGGAAAAAAAAAAAACAAACCAAAACAACAACAAAAAAAACCCCAAAAAACCACCAACCCCAAAACCCCACATGTGAAACAAAAAACTGAGGTAGAACCTATCACAGAGTTAAAATAGGTAAAGCCACAGTTTCACTGGCTAAATGTGTTCTTTCTCCTCTTATTCATTTTTTCCCTAACAATTGAGCATTATGAGTTTAAGATGTCTAGCCTGATAGGCTTTCTGACCCCCCAGAGAATTCCTCTAAAAATATTAATGGGAATCTGTTGCACCAAAGTAAATTTTCTTAGGTAGTGGTGGTTTGACTACAGACTAGCTCTATAAGAAAATTAATGCTACAAAAGACCTGTTTGTGTTGGGATCAGGAAACTGCTCTGGCAAACTTCATGCAGCCCATCGGCTTAAGACGTTGTTTCACAATTTGCTTGTCTTCAGCATGAGGACTAGCTGGCCCTTGAGTGAAATCTGGGAACTTTAGGGTTTGTTTCTCTTCCCACTGCCTTCCCCCTTAGATCAAAAGGAATAAGGTTTGTTTCCAGTATATTAAGAGACAAAAATGTTTTCTAGCTATTTGTTTGCAAGGCATATAATAGCATCCTTGCCGTCAGCTTTCCATGTGAAGGTCAACAGTTGCCAAGGACCTGAATGGAGGTAGTGTTCTCTGCAGTGGTGTAGGAACAGCATGGAGTTGAGGAATATAGATTTTGAGAGGTGAAGCCTATACTGATGTTAGTCACAGAGCAGGACGCAGGAGCCTCGAGTGTACGCTGACTCTTATTCTAACCCTTCCTGTGCATAGAAGGAAAAATTTCAAAAGCTCTAATGCTGAGCTGTGCAGGAAAAGGGAAAATGTGTTGCATAAGGAGTTTGCAAAAATGTTGAAGTTTGTTGGTTCTCTCTAAGAAACAAAACCTCATGTGCAATAGCAAAGCAATTGTCAACCCAGTACAATTTACAGCATCACTGAAATCATGGCCAAGCTTTGGCTGAGAACTGTAAGACACTAGCTCTTCAGAGAGCTGAAGAGTTAGGGAGGCTCAGTGAAGGATTTGCAGGGACTTACAGCAGTGACTTGGACAGATGGGCTTGAGAGTGGAACTGGGTCCTGACCCACTCTAATGTCTGCTTCCACAGCAGGCTGTTAGCTTGCTTGCTTGAACTGTTGAATATTTAGATCCACCCACTGTCCCCTGTGCCAAGACCACCCTGCTGCTTCTCGTGTCATGTAGATTTGGCATAGAAGCTGCTTTTAAACAGCTAATGAGTTGCATGTTGAAGCACAGGCTGGTCTCCCCTATTGAAATCTGTAAAAGAACTGGTGGTAAGTCAGCTAAGTAATCTACTAGCTATTGATACTATTGCATCTTTTCATAGACTGACCATGTTACCTGCTTTAGTGCCAAAGCAGATGCTGTGACCTTTTTAAATAAAGGAAGTGCAGATTTTCTTGCCCCAAACAATTTCTTTAAAAGAAAATTGTGGAATGTAGAATTACTGTAATGCAGTAATTAAATAATAGCCCATTGTGGGATAATTACACCTGTGCCACCTCAGTATTAACATTAGAAGTATACTAAGCCTTGCTTATCCCTATTTAGGAAGAACTGGAATGATGAGTTAAGGTGGATGTGAGGTGTTCTTTCCAGTCCATCAGTAACAGGAATCTCTGAGGTATTACATTAGATCAGCTGACCAAGTTACCTTGCACCCAAGAACTTTTAGAAAGCTAGCTGATGAGATGTTAAATCTTCAAGCGCTGGGCAAATTCCAGGTGAGTGGTGTAGTGCTCCCTCCATACTTAGAGTGGCTGAAGTGGGGGGGTACTGCAGCTGGCAGAGGTGCTGCTGAGAGAAATGCTTGGGATGCTGCAGTTCCAGGTGGGTGGCTATAACCAGGAGCTACTGTCATCATGTGAAGTTTTATTTATAAGATTTTAACTCAAAACACAGAGGATGCAATGTTATAGCACACTGGAGCCAGCAGATCCTTAAACCAGCTTTGTCAAAGATGTGACTTCCTGTCTTTTAGCCCCAGTTTGCAGCCTGTTGTCGCACCATTACAGTGATGATTTGGCCTTCAGAGCAAAGTGGATCTTGCCTGTCACTTCTAACCCAAGTCCTTTTGAATTTGCAAATGCTGTTTACATTGGCAAAGACAACTTAAATGGTCTCTGCTCCACTCCCAGCTGTCTGTTAATACCCACTGGGTTTTCTAAACTTGATTAATGGAACTGTGTGTTTTCCAAAAAAACCTGCTTTTAACCTAGATGATTTGACTGACCCAATGTTGCCATGTCACCACTCTCTAAAATATGCAGCTGTTTTTACTGGCTTCATGACATCACAGCAGGATTGAAGAAGGTAAACATCAAGAGTTTTGAGAGTATGGTAGTCTGATTTAACAGCCTGTTTAGCTTATCAGACTCAACTCCGGTTAGATACTGTTCATCCAGTTAGAACTTGAGATGAACACTATCAATGGGAAGATTTACACTGATTTCCAGCTGTGAGTTTGGTGAAGTACCAGAGCTGAACCATGTGGCTTAGTACTGTAGCTCAGCTGATTTTTAATAGACAGTTGTCATCAGATGTCTCCATGTCCTTAGTTGTGGGTTCTTCTTACATTGTGCTGGCCTTACTGCTATTCTGATCCCAGGGTGAGCTGATAGAAAATAAGTTCATTCAAAAATTAATTTTCTGCTGTTTGTAAAGATCTCCAAATCTCTTCACTGAGACTGGAGGAGCAGTGAAGAGAGGAGGAAAGGAGGAAGGCAGGAGGTATAGGGCTTCCTCATAGAGTGGTTGTCGGTTTAACTGTGGAGTGAAATGACAGCCTTGAGCTGTGTGTGGTTTCACATTGGGAGCAGTGCTGGTTAGATTGGGGGTTTTATTAGTGAGCTTTCTTCCCCCTCGTGCTGGGCCAAGAGATACCTGTGTGGCTGAGAAACTGGAGCAAGGAATAGAACCCACTGGAGCTTCTGGGGAAGGAAGGGTATTAGCACTAGTGCTGGAAAAAAATGCATGTGGAATTACAGTTTTATTTCCTACAAACAGATTTGCATGAGTCTTAAAGTCTTCTGTTAGCTGGGCTTTTATTATTCCAGGTGGGGTAAGGAAATCAAGCCAAATTTAACAGAAGGGCTGAATGATCCTCTTGCACTTGATGAACTTCTCTGTTCATCCAAGTGGCAAAGGAAGGTAATAAAAAGCAAACTGGTTTCACTAATCCCACTTGGTACAACTTTCTGTGCATGCTGCATGCCCTATGTAGTATAGGGCTGTAATGCTTCAAGGTGCCCATGTTCATGTTCTTGTAGAAATTTTGTTATTAGAATATTGACCTGAATTAGAGAATTAACTCTGGTCTGCTGGGGAGACCCTTCTGGAGTTGGTGTACCATTTCCCATTACCACTGGATGCAGTGAGGAAAATTGGTGTTAAGCCAGTCTTTTCTACACCAGAGCATTAAGTCAAATCACAGATTTTAAGAGTAATTTGATCATTAACTGGTACCAAAAAAAAAGAGGTTTTTAAGTATCTCTGAAAGTGAAATGTTTCAGGTATACTGGGAAATAGCCTGTAGTTCTGATGTGTATCACGTGGCTTGCACGTATCTTCAGTCTTTATATTAGTGCAGAAGTCCCTAAAGTGCTACTCTGATTGTGGTGTGAAGCACATTAACTGTTATGAATTGCTATTAAAATGGAAACTAAGGACCAGCTTCCGACAAAGTAAAAATATTACCTCTTTCCACTTGCAAAGATTATCCGCACCAAACTCTGAACCAGTCATCCCGAGCGGTGTATTTATATGCTGTTTAAAATAATTGCTGCATGCATGGTACAGGGAGCCAGTTTTTTCTCCAGTTCAGGGGTGGAGGAACGAACAAACACCAAAACAAACAAAACACAGTGCTGAGGGAGGAGGACCAAAATTCATTGGAAAATTAGTTTATACTAAATTCATACTCCTCTAAGCCTTACACACTACCTAACAAAGCCACTGGTGTTTGAGTTATTGTCAAGGGAACTAGATAATAAAACACCTTTAGTAATGGAAAACTTTAGACTTGACTATGGTAGGTATGATTTTTTTTGGTCATAAACTCAAACTAAGTTAACTTACAAATGCTGTACTGAAACTTTTCCAAAAGCAGAAACCAAGAGGCTACTGTTTTGTCTGTAGATTTTTTTTTTATTGTTGGTTAAGATTACAGGGTAGCTTTTAGAGCATCAGACTTACATTTTAAAATAATGTGACCTTATGTATTGCTGCCTTGTACAAATTCTTAACACAGTAGGCTTAAATAAAATCATTGCAAGACACTGAAATGTCATGACAGAAAACAAATGCTTAAACATGGTTAGATTTCATATGCTTTGTTGACAACTGTGTGCATATATGCTCTTAAATGTGCCCTGAAATGAAAGAAATCAAGTGGTTGCAAGCAGGGAGGAGAAGGGCGCTGGAGTATTGCTGAAGGAACATTTATTTAAACACAGGTTAAGGATAAGCCTTCTCAACTGTTTTTTCTGCTGAATTCTCCTCTGTCATGGTGCCTACTACATTCCATTGCTTTTGTCTGGGCTTGGTATTTGGGAAATTTTGGTGAGGGCTGGAAGGCGGGGGGGCACTCTGGAAGCTGGTCAGCAGCAAGGAGAGGAGGGCTGGTGTGGGAATTGTTGAGTGGGGTCAGGGTTTAACTTTAGTGGCCATTCATCAGATGATGATTGATTGCTGTGCAGTCCCAGGGGACGTTTAACAACATCTCCGCCCATCCCCCTGCCCCCTTTGAAAGCAGATGGACCAAAAAATGGGGAGAGCGACACCCAGGAATTCCTGCTGTTGTAAAATGTTTTTACGGTGCACTGTACAGCCTTTCCTGAAGCAATCACATTTATGGCCTTGCTGTTGTATTTCTTGGGCTGCTGTGGCTGTAAAAGATGAATAGCCCTGTAATATGGTTCACTGATTCTGTTTAAATTGAAGTAGGCTCCCTTTATTGTTTTGTGTCTAAAATTGTATGCCACCAATTCAGAAATATTTCCTGTTTGGGAAATAATCAACCCATAGCTGATTTATTTTAAAATAAATCACTTCTAACTATCTCTAAAACTATTCCCCTCTTGCTTCTGACTTCTCTCTTCATTTAATTTTGATGGAAATTCTAAAATACTAATTAATGTAGTGAAGCAGTTTGGTAGATTTATCATCTTTTTTTTTTTTAAACTTGCTTATGAATCTTTTTTCCCTTACTAGATAGTTACCAAAATGGGTGTCAGAAAGGCACCAGTTTTTATCTTAAAACAATTGTACTTTTACTTAATTACTACAGAAAAACAATTCATCACATGCAATTTACACAATTCTGAATTTCTTTGAGAGGAGAAATCTGTCTCTGCTTTTCTCACATTTCTCTCTTTCCTTGCTGCCTGTCAGAACATTTGTGTGGTTTGGAAACACCAGTGTGTTTGAAAGTTTTCGCTTATAAAACAGTTTTTTCATACATTTGGGAAAATAGTGAAATTAACGGGACAATAGTTAATTTACAGCTTGATGGATCTTTTGACTCTATCATCTCTGCCTCTTCAGATAAGGTGGAGGGGGGGAAGTTCTAGGACTTTCCTTGAAGTACTGTGTTTTGTTTGGGTTTTTTTGGTGGGTGTGTTTGGTTCTGGTGTTTTGTTTTGGTTTTTTTGTTTGTTTTGGGTTTTTGTTGTTGTTGTTGTTTGGTTTTTTTTTTTTTCTTTAGCTGAGTATCATAAGCTGATCTCTGTTATGGAAGACTTGGTATTACTCTTCCCTTCCTTCTCACTACCCCTGCCCATCTACATTTCAAGACCAGTCTTGTTGTTTGTTGTATAAGCATAGGAGGAGCAGTATGTTGCTATATTAACAGTGCAACTGAAATGTGGGATGGCCTTTTCACATTGCTGAAATTGGAAGAAGGGGAGGCTCTGCCAACCTTTTAGGTACGCTACAAGTGCATCAAATCTAAATTGAGAACACAGTCGCCTATTGTCCTACTTAAATTGTTGGTATGAATTTTTTGCAGGGAGTTGCTTGTTGGGGGGGTGTGGGGAAGGGGATTTGGCTTATTTTCTCCCCCTTCTATTTAGAAACAGGCATAGAAACTTAATCTAGCAGTACGTGACCTCTGTGGCCATGACCTAGGGATTGGGATGTGAGCAGGTTTGAGCTTAACAATAAATGCCTGGTTGTGGTTGCAAGTGCAGGCAAGCTGGATGCTGTGCTCCAAGCTCTGTTGGCCCGGCCTGGCTGGCACAAATCCCCCTTGCTGTTGCACCCTGCACAGCTGAGTACTTTCCAGTTTAATTCTCTGGGAGTGTGGCCCCACTGCTGGTGGAGCTGATGTACAGCCTGTTGGGTGCTCCTTGACAGTGAGTATGTGAGAGTGACCACAGGAGAACTGCTCTTCTTGTACCTCTGCCAAGCTTGGGGTTTGTGTTGTAGTCTTTTGTGTCCAGAAAGGAGTTTCTGGGGGGTTCCCAGTTTATCTTGAAGCTGGCTGAACTTCCAGTTCTCTTCTGGTGGCTAACTCCCTTCCCCACTGAGACCAGTAGGGATTATGCATTTGTGCTTTCTCCTGTGTGTATTTAAGGTAACCATTTTAAATAACAGTGTAATGATGGAGATCAGTCCATCACTGTCTACTTTTCGCCCAAGCCTGTTAATTCTCTTACTCTCAGATTTAAATCTAGGTTGTTTTCACCATTTTGTTTACGAAGAAACAAATGTGAGGCTTTATCAATGGCTCTGTAGTATTTATGCAAGACTTTCCCCTGCCATGTCCTACGTAATCTGCATATTTCTGAAATGAGATTATCGCTCTTGTCTCTCTTCATTCTAAATTCAGGCGTGATGTTTTCCACCACATTTTGGTGGGTGGCAAGAGGCAACTGAACAGCTTAAACTTAGTTTCTCTTTGGTTTGAATGGCTAGATTACTCTTTACCACTGGATGCTGTTACCTTGCAGCAGGAATGCTTGGGTGACAGAACTGATCTGTGGTGTTTTACCAAGTTTTTGTTTCTGGTGTTGACTATTTAGGAGGACTAATAACAGATTTAACTTCTGTTCTGGACTTCTGTTCATATGGTCACCATTTTCCTTTCAGCTGCTGTGCTTGATTGAGGCCCCAAATCCCTGCTGTATGTTTTTAAAGTATATCGGATTCATATGACTTAACTTGATACCCTGTCTTGGTTTTCATTCTCTCTCAACTTCTCAGTTGTTTAAGTGGAGTCATTCAGCAACATGTAATAAACTTTCCCTGTAATTTCAACAGCAAAATTACAGAACTGCATGAGCAAGTGAACATTGTATACAGATTTAGACAACCACAGTGTAAAGACAAGGAACCCTCTAGTTGAGGGAGATGATGTATTTGAATAATGCATTTCAGAGCCAAGGCAGCTTTTTGCTTATAAAAGATGGAGGATCTGAGACACTGCTTGGGGATTTAGTATTTGAACAGAAGCAAAACATAAATCTGTTGCAGTTTCCCTACAGCAAAAGCTAACTTTGAAAAAAAAAAAAGTTTTAGTAAAATCTGACATGTGTGCATAAACACACACATACCCCTTTGAGAAATTAATCCATATACCACTTCAGCTGTTGCGCTTATAGGAGCTTAAAATGTCACTTTATGCAGCATAGGCAATCTGAGGGAATCACCTGTCCTGTCCTCCCCCTTCCTTTTGAGGGAGAAGGGAAAGGGGGATGTTATGCACCATATCATGAACTGTTAGCTGGAATCGGGAGTGGCTGGATGACAGCTGTGAGAAGACAGGCATATCAAACACTTGTCGAATCTTTGTTCTGCTCTTGCTCCATTCTGTGAGGTAGATTTCAAATAGCTGGTGATGGAAAAATTGTTTGTAGTATGTAACCTTGTTTGCCATTGTATTTCCATTTGACTCTTCCATGGTAATCTATATTTTCTAACATTACACTCTAACAAAAATAGTGTATGTAGTTAAGAGCAAGACTTTGAATACAGAACTTTCTTGTGTGAAAGTTTTGTACTCCCTTCACTTGCATCTTTGAAAACAAAACAGCTGATTTCTGCTTGCCTCAGAAAACACGCTTCCATGGAAGATGCTATTTCTGTGTGCTACTTCCCTCTACTGGGTGGAATGGGAACAGTTATGGCCGATGAATGGATCCAACTTCATAGGCTAACATCTTGGTGTAAGACTTTCATTGTGATTTGTATGTAGGGTTTTTAAGTGCTTTGTGAATAGAATGGGTTTTAGTGGTTACCCACAGTTCACTGTAGCATTCAAATGCTCTGATAGGCATGCTAATGTTGCAGTCTTGTTTTCCAACTTAAGCATCTCTTAAGTATCACTAGCGTAGAAACACTGTCATAGCAAAGGTTTTTTGCTTTGCTGTTGGGAGCGGCAGGAGGGAGCCTTGCCTAATACTGTCACTGCTCTGAACATGAGGGATTTCTGTATTTTGAAAACATAAAGGATGGTTATCAGCATGCATAATTTGTTTTCCCCTTCCGGGGGGTGGGGTGTGCTGGTGCTGCACTTCTCCAGTGCATTGATTATTAAATGATCCACTTAAGAGAATGTGGTGTTTGTGTATGCAGGAAAAGTCTTCACCTGAAACATGCCATAGATGACATCTCCAATCTGCAAGTGTTGGCAGATGGCTTCCGCTCTTAAGAGGAGCTGATGTGGACACTCTTCCTAGTATTGTATTGCAAAGAAAACAATGACACTTCCATCTAACTGAGACTATGATTTGGAGCTTACTGGGAAGGATAGCTCTTCCTCTGTGGAGAAACTATTGTGAAGTCTTTGCCTATTGCTACTGCCTCTAACCATCTCCTTTATAGTTGAGCTGTTGGGTTTTTTTTACATCCTGGCTCTATTTTCTCTTTAATTCTTCATTAGATAGTGGTACAGATTTTTTTTTTCTTCTAGGTACTGCATTTCTACTGTGATACTTGCTCTGTCCCCATATGTCGGGAATGTACCATGGGACGACACGTGGGTCACAGCTTTATCTACCTCCAAGATGCCCTACAGGATTCCAGGACTCTCACCATTCAGCTCCTGGCAGATGCTCAGCAAGGACGACAGGCTATTCAAGTAAGATACTCCCAACTTGAGTATTTTATTTCCCCCTCTGTCTTCCCCCACAGCTTGTTACAGGGCAAGGTGTCAAGGCAAAAAACTCTCTGCTTCTGCTGTCAGTCTTCTCAGCCCTTCTGTTCTCTCAGATCTCTTACAGAAGTGGCTGTGGAGCTGAAAACAAAGTGCTGTTAGGAGTTTTGCATTCTTGCAGCATAATCTTGTCATGTAAATCACAATAGATATGAAGCTCTGTACAAATGCACTTGAGCGTGAAGAATTTTGAAGAAAGTTCTGATCTTGTATAGCAGTGCCAAGCCTGGTTTTGTTTTTACAACTGAGACTTACTTCAGCTGTCTTTCATGCCTGTATAGCATCTAGCACTGTAACTACCTATGGCTCTGGTTATGTCTTCAGTGTTGCCACCAAATATAAAATACTGATCAGCTGTTGGATTAGTGTGAAACTTCTAACCTGCCTGTGCAGAGGATCTGGAGCTATCCCCATACAAGGATTACTCTGCACACACAGATGCATGTTATAACTGCCTGTTATTGCATTCTACTTCAGCTATGTTTTATAATGCAAATATAAACACCTGGCAAGAACTGGAAGGAAGGTTAGCACAGTACTTCAGACTACAGAAGGAATTTACACAAGGAGTTAACCTGCAGGGATATGTAGATAGTTACTTTTGCTGAGTAATACCTAGTAGTAACTATTATATGGTATTAGCAGTAGTTTTGCCTGTATAAAGAGACTTTGGATGGGGAAAGCATAGTGGGAAGCTTCACTCCACACTACTACCTTCTAGGTTTTTTGGCCTCATGCTCTAGATTTGAGCTGGATATTCTGAAACTCAACACTTCTATGTGATTTAACTAACAAGAATTTTTTGAGTAAACATTGGTAGAATGCCATGTATAGGAAGTAAACTTACTTTCTGAATTGGGTGTACTTTCCTGGCATGTACATGGTACAAACAATAATTTAAAAAAACCCAAAAAACCCATTGTCCACCCATCATTGCTTGTTTCTAGTACATGAGGAAATAAGTTTGTTCAGTGGAACAGGAGCAGCTAACTTTTCTCTCCTTAAGTCTTTGCACCTGTGGAATGGAATGAAATAAGTATTAGGATGGTATAGATAGTAAACTGTTGTTGATGTCTCCCTTTAGTTTGTGATGCTAACTTGTTACAACAGAACAGCAAACACCAAGTTTTTGGAGCTGTGTTTCAAACTGCATCTTAGGACAGAGTCCTGCAAACCGTAGCTTCTTCCAAGATTTGTTTTAAATTGGATCATAAGGCTCTTCAGCAGTATCCATACTGAAATATTTCACATGTCCCCAAAATGAGCAAGAAGGAAGGGATTATACTAGTTTAAAGAACCTCACTGGTGCAGTGTTCTGAATTTCTCCAGGCTGTCCTAGACAAGGGCTTGTCTGTTAGTAATTAAATTACTGCTTTTGACCTCCAGGGCTCTTAATCATCTAACTGGTGTGGATAAATCATCTAAGGAGGGACTGTCTCAGAGTAGAAACTAGCTGAATGTCATTGAGTACCACCCTGCCACTATTGCATGAATGCTTTTGTTCCTGCTTGCTTCCTACTGGGTTTACTTTGCTCATTCCTCCCCCATTTTCTTTTGGCTTTTATGTTGGAGGCTCCTGCCGTTGTGGTGAGCTGACTACTTTATGATGGTACAGGTAAAAGATGGGTGGTACTGACTATGCTCATGTAACTCGAACAAGCAGCTTAATTGAACTTAGTTTGTGCAGTTTTGCCCTGGTTTAGCTAGAGCCCATCCAGGTTAAGAGGCTATCTTGGAAGTGTTAACTGGGCAGCTTGTGTAAAGATTCTGTAAAATGAACCATGCTTTTCAAGAACTGAGTTGTTTTATTAGTTTAGTAGGCTTTTTAATCTGAACTACTGTACAGCAAAAGGGTAGTGAGCGAGCAGATCAGTGATAAAGCTGAGGAGGTAGTAATCTGTGTGTGCATATGAAGGAATGGGCAGACTGTACAATTCAAGACAGCTACTTACCTAAGCAACATCAGCAACAACTAGAAGAGCATGTGATGCAGTTAAAAGCAGAGGTGCCTGACTCAAAGGTTGATGCAGGGAGCCTGCTGTGTAAGAAAATTCCATGGAGCAGAGCTTTCCTTGTTCTTGGGATGATAGGGCTGTGAAGCTATGTATTTATCCTAGGGAGGAGACAGCATGTCAGCATGAATTTAAAACAAACTTTAAAGTAATTAGAGTCTAAATTAAAAGAAATTGGCTTGAGTGCTTTTCTTAAAGTTTGGAAGCAGTCAACAGAGAATTAAATGCCAGTACAAGCTGCAATATGAGGAACATAGACTAGAGCTCATAGATACTGCTGTACTAGTAAGTCTTTCTTAATAGACTCTGAAAGCGATAGCTTTCTGACACAAGATGTTGAGGATGGATGAGGAGGGGTAGTTGAGAGTAAAGGGGAAAATGTGGAATTTGAAGGGCTTTGCAAGAGAGAGGAAATCGAGCCATGAGTCAACTGGCTGGAGAGTATCTGGTTAACCAAAGTTGAAGGCTTTTAGGAAGAAATGTTTATTTAAACTCTTCCTGGGGCTTTGGAGGAAAGATTGTTTTTCAGACTTTAAAAAAAAAAAAAAAAATGCTGTGAATTGGGACATATTTCAGCCTCTTCATCCACTGAAGTCTGATGGAGTCTGTCACTCCTGGAAAGTCCAAACCTCACTTTTCAAAGGAGTTGAAGTCCTCTGTAAGAAATAGTAAGACTGGCAGAAAGAGGCTTGCTTTTTTCCTCAGTGAAGTTCTGCAGCAATGGAAGGCTTCCCTGGCTTTCCCATGTTGGTCCTGGCCTGGATCATGCATTTCTAAGCCTGTCCCTAATACCAGAACTTGTGCTTGTGTGCCTGAGTGGTGAGCTGATCCAGCTGAAAGGGTAACCTTTCTATGGGATTACTTTTTGGCTTGGTCAGCCCCCTGGCTGGTTCACTGCAGTGCTGCAAGGACTGTTGATGGTGCCAGGGAATGGAGCAGAAACACCCAACTCTGTTGCTTGTAGGACCTCTTTCTTGTCTCAGTGGAAAGCTATCCTCCTTGCTGGGATACTTTCCTAGCCTTTTGGGAGACTTGAATTGATTCACAGGATGATATGAGAGCCTAAGCTGACAATTAGATTAATGGGGTGGGGGGAAGCAGGACTGCTGCCTTCCTGTACAGAGAGCTTGTCCTGCTCCCTTGTTTTACCTCATGAATGTGAACACTTAGCTGTCTTCTTTCAGAATTTTTTCCAAGGACTGGGCCACAAACTGAATGTAAATCTGTTATGATGAAAGATAGATGGCTTCTTCAAAATGTCATGTTCTTAAAATACATCTATACATGTGTAATTGTATATATGTATGTATGTGTGTGTAATCTAATGCACTTGGGTAACAGTAAAGCATTGAGTGCTCATTCCAATTTAGGGTCAATTTCCAGGTGAACATGCTAAAACACAATTTGATCTGTTCGTGTCAGTTGTCTTAAAAGTGGTTTTATTGGAAAACAAATAAATTCTTTCCTAGCTGAAACTATAGCTGGTTTTGCTGGGATGTTTGACAGTGCAGGCTTCCACATTTAAATTAATGCAGTGAGACTGGTCATGCGCAGAACAGAGAGCGCCACTCTCTTATCTACCAGCATGTGAAAGGCTTAGGCCTTGGTGGTAAGGGGGGTCAGCCATTAAGGCAATGCCTCTTCTCTCCCAAATTGTGGGGGAGGTCATATGAAGTAGATTAACACCTTTATTCTAGGGAAGGCAGGGAGGCAAGTACTGTGAGTAACTTGGCCAGCCAGAGGAGGAAGCTGATCCGTTGCCTTGAGCCTCTGCCCCTTCAGTGGAAGCTTCCCTGTGGGTTGCTGTATGGATCTGTGCTGCTGGGAGGTCGATACCTGAGAAGGATGGCACTGCTGTGCTGCAAGGGGTCGTTCTGGGCTTGTCACATAGAGTTAGCTCAGGCACCACCCTTGTGTGGGGCTTTGAAGTCAGGCTTGCAGGTTTGAGAATCTGAGATGAAGCTTTATAAACAAAATGGAGTCAATTGTGCTTTTCTAAATCTAGGATTTATATCAACATAAGCTGAATTTCTTTATACTTCTAGTTATTGTTTTGTGTTGTGTTTTAGTGAGTTCCTTAGTGTAACATATGAGCAGATGGTTATCGGGGAAGAAGATGGATTTGACGTGTCATTGTCCAAACTACTGTTCTGCCTAAAACTTAGGCAAAAAGTCTGTTCTTGCAGTACAAACCGAAGTGACTGTTTGTTGGTTTCTGACATGAGTTAACGTGGCCTCTAGCCCTCCCTCTATCAAAGCTTCTTTTAAAATTCTCTTTATGTGAGAATATTTCTTTTAAGTGAGGATATTTTAGTGTTTTACAGTTTTTAGGCTGAAACCTTTATAGTGGTCCAACTACTGTGATTTGTGCTATAGCTGCACCAATATTACTGGAAAGCCACTGCTAAGCCTATTAATCCTAGTATCTTTACTGCACCTATACTTTGTATAGGATCTTCCAATTATTTTTTCTAGTATAAGAACATTAGGAAGTTGATATCAAGTTCTTGATGCTGGAGAAAGCTGGCTGTTATGTCCTAGTTGTTTTATCCTGCTCTGAAACAGTGATAAGTAATTGGAAAAGTTCTGTGAAACAAGCCCTCTGTACCTTTTTGTTACCATACAGAACTGAAAACAAACTATTTATGGATGGAACACCTTCCATTTGGTGGAGGAGGGCTAACTTGAGATATACAGAAAGGTTTCCTTAAGTTTTTTGTATTTAATGTGCTTTTAAAAGCTAGAGAGGGATTTGCCAGAGAATATGCATCTCAAAGCTTTTTCTCTTCTAAGTAGGATTAATTTCCTCTTAAATTCCTTAGTGTTTAAAGTGTAGATCCTCTGTATTGAGGTAGGGAAGTGTGTATTTAAGGTTCTTCAGGCATTACCTGTGGTCCATTCACCCCTGAAATACTGAAGGATTCCTCTGGAGAAAATAAAGTTTGCTTTCAAGTTTGAATTTTCTCTCCAGAGGTTTGCACCTTCACTGGAAAATTTAAACTAGCAAACTTAAATATTGGAATTAATGCCTGAAAAATTATACCTCCCTCCCATCTTTGGATGGATGGAATTAAAAATCCAAATGCTTATGCAAGCTAGCATTGATGAGTTGCCATACAGTTACCATAAGCAGCATTTACATATCTCATGGTGCTGCCACAGTGGCACGTTGTGCTGCAGTTTGTTCAAATGGATAATTTTCTGAACTGAATTGATATAACCTAACATCATGGCTCAGCATCTGGATTAACAGGCTCTACTGTTTCAGAGACCTAAGTTAGCCTCTTTAAGCACCTGTGTGCTGTGTGGACATAACTGGACACATTGATTTAATTTGGGTATCGGACTGTGGAAGCCATGCAGTGAGGGCATCAGCACCTTTACAGTACCTCTGCAGTTCTTGTTTGTAGTATGTCAGAACACATGCTCTGTAATGTGGTTGGTTGTTTGTTTTTTTTCTCCTGGAGTGTTATATGCTTCTGATCATAATTTTTTGTTTAAAAAGGCAGCACGAGTGAAAACTTGGAGTAATGATATTTCTAGAATGTTACATTTAAATATTGCATAGGAATATTTAAGTTAAGTTAAGATTAAATTGTGGAAAGCTTTTTGTTAACTTGAGGCTACAGTTCCTAATGTCCAATTGAAGACCAGAAATGTGAAAAATGCCTGAAAATTGCCATTCTACAAAGTGGCAAATCCTGATTTGGGCCTTTCTGTAGTCAGCCCAGATATCCAGAAGTGCCGCCAGTTCTATGGTACCACTTTGCCACTTCTGGTTCTTGCAGTTGGTTTCTTCAAAGCTTTGTGTGTAGCATCAGTTGCCATGTCAGAGCTGCTGTAGCAAGCTCATTACTAGTTGTTCCCCCCGCCCCCCCCAGGTGATTAAATGTAGCTAAAGGGGCACTCACAGAGGTGCCCAGGTAAAGGAGGCTTGCAAAGGACTCCTTGGGGGCCAATATGACTTTGCTCTTCACCTTTTACTCAAAACTGGCTGGAGCATGTAGGAACTGGCCAGGCATGCCGGGTCTGCTGTCTTGCCCTGGAAAGGAGTGTTTGATTTAGCATTTTGTATGTAGGCACTGGCACTTGAGCATGTTGTATGTAGGCACTGACACCGTGGGTGCCAGTGACACTTTACGTAGGGGTGTGTTTATGCAGAGCTAGGTCTAATAAGATGCAAGATGGTGTATGAATTATAGGAATAGCTACCTTGAGGTGTTAACAAAGTAGCCTTTTCTGTTTGTACAAAATATCCAGAGAATAAAAACTTTGATACCTGCACATTTAATAATCCTCATTAAATGCTTTGAAATCTGAAAGTACAGGTAATGCTGCATGCTATTGTCCTCTTCTGCTAAACTGTGTGTTTTGAATATGTTTTGCTGTTATTTGGGTAGGTGTATAGAGAAGAGCAAGAAATTCTGAAATGTGCTGGTAGCAATAGCTAGTGATAGATGTCTGCATTGCTTTCCTTCATGAAAACATGCTTGTCTGCCCCACTGGAATATGTGCAAGGTTTCCTTTGTTGTGGCCCCCTGGAACATATCACCTGCACAAACACTGTTACTTAAATTTTACTCTGACAAATTAGAAATACCAGTTTCAACCCTGAAGTTTTCAAGATACATTGCAAAGTCTTTTTTTTTTTTTTTTTTAAAAAAACACCCACAAGGCACTGGTGATGTCTCTAATAGAATGGGGAGTGGTATTGGCCATCTTGGGGTCCCTGAGAAGGTCATAAGTGAATAGGTACAGCTGCAAATACGTGATTTACTGTATCAGCCAACAGCAGGAAACAAAATAGTTGTTCTCAATCTCAAATTCAGTAACCCAACATGATTCTTTGCTAAACACAGGCTTTGTCTTCTGTTTCTCCAACATGTGAACTAGCTGACCATCTCATTCACTAGCACTGGAATAAGTATGACATACCGTGAGGGGAGTGCATCATAAAAGCTGCTTTTCTTTAAAAGGATTTGTTGTTAAAAAGGTTGTGTGGTGTCTGACCAGAACAAGAAATGCTGCTGCTTAACATGTTTCCTAAAAAGTTGACCTCTCTGAGACAAGTTCTGCACAGGAAATGCCTGCAGAAAGCAGGAGAGAGTTATGACAGAGCTGTGATATTTTACAGTAATCAAAGAGAATAAGGGATTTCCATGTAAAGAAGACTCCCAAAAGTTGTACTTTAAGCTCTTTGCTTTTGCTTCAAATAGATAACTTGCCTATTGCTGTCCCCCCTCACCCCCGCCACCACTGTCTGCTGCTGTGTTTGATGCTGGTTAGCCTTCCTAGGATGCTCTAGCCTGTTATGGCAGAGTGCAGGATCATGTGAATTTAACCAAAACTTTACCAATACCCTGGACGATATTAGAGCCTTAGTGTTTTGGGCATCTTTCACTCATCTGAGCTGTTCAGACTCCGGCAAGTAAAAATAAATCCACATAATGACATGAGTGGTTGTGCTATTGAATATAGTTACTTGCCCTACCATAACTGGTTCCCACAGACAAAAGATCACAGCATCCACAGGGAGTTAATACCTCTCCTGCTATGATGGAGTTCTTGGAAGATGGACTCTGGTTTTAGTGAAGAATTGTGAGGGAAGTTGAGATTGCCCTTAGCTATAAGGTATGAGGAGAGCATACACACAGATCACAGTCCTAATGGGTACTGTTGTACAAAAAGCTCAAACAAGTAAATCAAGACTTTCTTGCTTTCATAGATGTGCTTGCTAGAATTGGAATATGAGTGGCTAGCATAGTTCTAACACTTCTCAAGGAGATACCTGTTTCTTCTTGAAGAAGAGGACGAGGGTGTTTTGCTGTACTTGACCAGAATCAAGGTCTCTTTTGGGAAGAAATACATAAATTTTCCATGCAGTAGAAGCTGGTTCTGTATATGAATGGCAAAGTAAAGATGATAGCGGCACAGTACTCTTACATGTGGACTCTTCCAGCTAGGACTGAGACTTACTGGCTTTTATGAAGCCCTGATCTGTGGCCAGTTGTGACTTCATGTCTGCTTTGCTAATTGTTGTAATGAGTTTTTCACTTTCTGTCAACTTGAAGTGTTAAGTCAACTTTGTCTGCCAGAAGCTTTGTGTGAAGGCAGGTCAGGTCTGCCTCCAGTGGGACTGGGATATTTAGGCTGTCCATGAGTTTGAAGACATTCTCTGTTAAAAATGTAGCAAAGGTGACTAACCTGGGAGTTGCATGAGGGAGGAACAGCTGAAAGGCATGCTCCTCTTGACAGCCCCTCTGCAGCACAGGGCTTAGTAAGTAGCACTCCTATTTTCCTCTGCCAGTTTGCAAGAGACTTCTTTGGATTAAAGATCAGAAACATTGCCTTGTCTTATTTTCTCAGCGTTGTCTTCATCTTGTCTCCAGAGACTAATCACCTGATAAGTTAGGAGTCTTCCTTTTCCTTTCAGTTCTCTACTCCTATGTGACCTGGAAGGATACATCCGATTCAAACTATTTGTCTTAAAATAACTACATGGAATGAAAATGTCCAAGTAACAGTACACTTCGGTTTTTATGTTTTAGCATTGCCATTGTTGGCATAAACTAGATGCTGTTGAACTTGCCAGATCATACTTTGAAAATATAAACAACTAATTCCATGAAAGATAACAAAAAGCCCTGTCTGACTTTCTAGACAAAGCTGGATCACATTGGGTAGTTCATAGATTGTTCCATCAGGTGGTTCTTAGATTGGTACATACTTATATACATAAGTAAACCGAGGATATTTTCCATAAGGCCCTGAATGTACAGTAAAGCCTTTAAATTACATTTTTGCCCACTTTATCAAGCCTGCATTTCTGAAGATAAAAGATGTTTTCTGCCAGAGCATTTCCTGGCTACCTAGCCTGAAACAGCTCAAGTTCTGAAATGGACCAGTTCCTCAGACCAGAGTGAGGGAAAGGTGTTGTAAAGTATCTAAAATGCTGTATTTAAAAACAAATACCCATGGCTATTTCCGTGGCTTTCAGTATGTAATGTGGAAAATGAAGGCGAGTTACATTCTCGGCTGTCAAACTTGTCGAGCTGCTACAGTCAGTGTAGGGTGTTGGTAGGGGTTTAGATGTCTTGTGTGTGTTGCTTAATATTAAAATTCTAGAAATAAAATACTGTGATATGCCAAAATTACAAAAAGAGAAAAAAGTAAATGCTTGATGGTACAGTCACAGAATCACAGGATGGTTGAGGTTGCAAGGGACCTCTGGAGGTCTTGTCCAGCCCCCCAGCACAAGCAAGGACACCCAGAGCCAGTTGCACAGGACCGTGTCCAGATGGCTTTTGAGCATCTCCGAGGAGGGAGGCTCTACAATCTCTCTGGGCAACCTGTGCCAGTGCTCAGTCACCCTCACAGTGGAAAAAAAGTGTTTTTCTTATGTTCAGAGGGAACCTCCTGTGTTTCGGTGTGTGCCCATTGCCTCTGGGCCTGTCACTGGGCACCACTGGAAAGAATTTGGCTCCGCCTGTCCTCTTTGCACCCTCCCTTCAGGCATTTGTATGCATCGGTAAGATCCCTCCTGCTCTTTCTCTTTTCTAGGCTAAATACCTTCACAAACCATCATTTTGTTCTAGAATTTTGTAACTAATAAACTAGTATCTTTCTAACCTCTTAGAAGCTCACAATCTCATCTGCATGTTAATGCTGGTTCACTGTATGACAAAGGTGTTGAAAAGATTCAGTTAACTGATGCTATTGAACCCATTAGGAACTGTGATCCTTCAGATTTGCCTGCTCTTTATCTTGTTTGGTTTTATGCCCTTTTCTGAAATATTTTGTGAAACTGGGAGCACTTCGGGAAGTGTTTTTTCAAGGAAACAATTTTTTTTCTTCAAGGGGAGAAGAGACATGTTCCTGCCAGATGTGTTCTGTGTATTTGCAGAATAGTACTACAGAATGTTTTAAAAACACTAATATTACAAGGTTATATTAGAATTTGGTCTCTATCCAAGGTGTGAATAACTTTATGAACGCTTTCTAATGTTAACCATCTGATCTTTGTTTTTTCTTTTAAAATTGATTAACTTCACATTCTGTTAGGGGTATTTATCTGTGCAGCTCAGATGCATAGATAAAACAGTCCGTTCCCTGCAGTGTCATTTCTTACTAGAAGCAGAACCACTGCACAACAGTCTGAACCATTCTGAGGGACAAGACAAACTGAGTTGTCTATATGTAGGAAAACAGGTGTATGAATTTCTGTACAAGTCTTTTGTTTGAGTTCATACTAGCAGCTTGCTGGAATTGCATGGGGAGTTTAGTCCTGTGGTGGTGGTGCATGGTACAACAAAGGTGTAAATTCCATGTAATAGATGTATTAAAAAAAATTATGTCAGTTTTCAGGCTCTGATGTATGAAATGGGCGAAGGCCTGGTAAAAACCCAAGAGTTGTCACTTTATGCCTTCACCTGAAAGCATAGTCAAATATAAGCAGCAGTCCTGATGCATTTCTGATTGGTTTGGTTGAGCCCTAAGTGTGTCTTTTTTTTTTCTCCCCAGCTGAGTATTGAACAGGCCCAGGCTGTGGCAGAGCAGGTTGAGATGAAAGCTAAGGTGGTACAGTCTGAAGTCAAAGCAGTGACTACTAGACATAAGAAGGCCTTGGAAGAGCGGGAGTGTGAGCTGCTCTGGAAGGTATGCACCTTATATTGGTGGTTTGAACTGCTGACAAGTGTCTTTTTAAACTGAGAAGATGCTTTTTAACTAGTACGTGGCCAGATTCTGATATCCTCCCAAGGAACACTAAATTCAAACACTACAGTTTACTGCAAACTCATTTTTTTCTGTAGGTAGCAGGATGCTGGATTCTGGTCCTGGTTGGTTTTGTGCTGAAGGTGTCTCTTAATCTGAGAAACTGGATGGGTTTTTGTGTAGGGACTACTGTATCCTGAGGCAAGCTCAGCCCCACAGGTAGGGTGGGCACTCCCCCTGCTGGCTCAGCAGCTGTGCCTCACATCTCAGTACTGACCGGAGAGGGGATCAGATCACCTTTAAACACCTTGTTTAAAGAACACCTTTAAAACCTTTTTAACACGTTGCTGTAGAATTAGGTATGTACTATACAGGTTTTCTTATATGATCCACTTCTCAAACAAAGGAAGGGAGTAAAGCTGTATAGGCCATGTGCTTTCTTAGAAAGACTAGTAGAAATTCTGCAATACTAACTTTCATTGTCCCCACACATGAAAGCTTACTTTACCCTCAATCAAGATAGTGTCCCCCTGATTTTTTTTTTTACTAGTAGAAGAAAAGAATTATCTCCAGTAAGAGTATCTGCACAGTCCCAAACTCCTGCACTCCAGCCACGATGCACACGTGGTATTTCGAGAGCAGGAAAGGATGTAACAGCAAAGTCTTTTATTCTGGAAAGGTAACTTAGTGTCATGGCTCTTCTCTGCTTGTTTAGCACAGATTAGTTTGGATTGGCCCTTTGGGTCCCACTTGTAGAATTGAACAGAAACCCTCTCTCTGCTGTTGGATGAGGTCTTTTAGATCAGTGAGTCAAACTTGTCCTATGATTGCATGATAGCTAGTACTGGTATGGGGAGAAAAAATGTGTCATCAAGATGGGAAAAGTTTAAGATTACATTGCGAATGCTCCTACAGTATGCTATTGCACCAGATAAAGTGTAGCAGGAAACCATGTGCTGTGTGGCCACTGTCTATGCTAGCAGAACCAGGCAGGATGGCGTGTACATGTGGTTGGTGAGGCACATGCTGCCAAGAAGCAGTGCCATCTTGCTGAAGTACTCCTCCCCTGCCTCTTCTCCATCAACGTTGACTGGAACAGTAATTTTCTGGTTTATTATCTGTTGCCAGCAAAATGACCACTCTGGTAAGAGTTTATTGTATGGAACTACTCTAGCTACAGTGAGACTAATAATCCACTAAGAGAAGTTTGTTTTTCTGTAGTTCTTTTATAAGTGTCAGTGGCAAGATTATAAATGCACTTTATATAGTTACTGTACTTCTAATGCTGCTTTTTCTGAGGTATTGGGATTGAGGGAGATGAGTTCGTGTTCCACTGTTAGCCTTCACCAGGAAGCTTGGCAGCCTTCTCTTTTGAGGTATTCCTAGTACAGGAGAAGTAAGAGCTGCCCCTAAGCTATTTGTATCCCAAGAGGCTGCATAAATGCACTTTATTGGAATGTCTGCACTGAGAACAAGTTCTCTTCAGGTTATAATACATTATTTTAAGAAGGAAACTTGGTGGTGGTAAGTTGTTCTAGCAAAAAGAGGTGAATGTATTAATCCCTCATGTGAAATGTGTTAGTGAATAACAATTTTGGGTACAAAGCTGAGGCCAAGGATTAAGCTGAGACCTAAGATTAGTAATCTCCTTTGGAAATATATTGGAGGAAGCATCTCTGACTTTAAAAAGTCTAGTAAAACCTGCATGCCTTAACTTTAAATGAAATGGCGTGTTTGTACATCTGTTAATCTAGTCAGTGTATAACCAAGGAGTCTTCAGACAGTGAGTTGTTCCTCATTAAAATACATTGCTGGTATTGTTCTGCAGCCAAGTAGGTATTCAGACTTAAGGAAATGTATTTTTACAACAATAAAACAATTGCAATTTTAATTAGTTTTACAAGGCAGGTGTGTTTGCCAGATGGTTTAAAGTGATTTTTCACAAGTAAAGATAAACACACACACACACACACACACGTAAAATTATATAAAATAGTTACAAACAGACGACTTTTGCTTGGGCTTCAGTCCCCCAAGCGGGGACTGGCAGCAACCTTTTGTGTCATTTGAAGTGACGTTACAAAGCATCCTGTTGCAAAGCACTAGCTTGGCATGACTGCCAGTATTTGCAAGAAAATATTAAAATAATTGGACCCTAAAAATCCCTGGAGATAAGTGTCTGGTATTATCCAGTCACGTAAAAACAGTTCTGACAGGCAGGGGAATGACAAGAGCCCATGTGCATTAGCTGATGCTGACTCCTAGCCTCAGCTTTGTGTGATAACAGCCTACCTTCTGAAATCGGTCTCAATTCTGGTTAGAGAAGCCTCAGCCTCTGCTCTTTAAGAGCCTGCAGTAACCTCTGTCCTCCCTGGAGTCTAAAAACCTCAGATGATCTGTCAAGTACCTTGCAACTAGAAAATAGAACAGCATTTGAGGAAGCAAATTATTATTAGTAAGCAAATGGCACTCTGATGCAGCAGGTCTGCAGAGTAAGAATGTATGATTTTGGCTGGAGGATGGGAGAGAGTAATAATCCTAAATTTGGATAAATAATTGCTTTTTCTCATTTCTGCTTCTCTACATCACAGCTTTGAGGCTTGCTCTGCAGTTCTGTGTCAACATGCTGCAACAACTGCACAACTGGTTTTCATGTAGAAGAGCGACATTAGGAAACGTTTCTGTGTTGCAGGTTGTCTTTTCTGATGTAAGTGTGCTTTTCTCTCTCCCCTGTTCCTCCCTTAGGTGGAAAAGATTCGTCAAGTCAAGGCTAAGTCACTCTACTTGCAAGTTGAAAAGTTACGTCAGAACCTAAATAAGCTGGACAACACCATTAGTGCTGTTCAGCAGGTCCTGGAGGAAGGTCGTACCATGGATATTCTTCTGGCTCGGGACCGCATGCTGGCTCAGGTGCAGGAGCTGAAGAATGTGAGAGGCCTTCTCCAGCCTCAGGAAGATGACAGGATCATGTTCACTCCCCCTGACCAGGCATTGTATATGGCCATTAAATCCATGGGCTTTGTCAGCAGTGGGGCTTTTGCTCCTCTGACCAAAGCCACCGGGGAAGGCCTCAAGCGTGCGCTGCAGGGCAAAGTGGCCTCTTTCACAGTGATAGGCTATGACCATGACGGTGAGCCTCGCCTTTCAGGAGGGGACATGATCTCTGCAGTGGTGATGGGCCCAGATGGAAACCTTTTTGGAGCAGACGTCAGCGATCAGCAGAACGGGACCTACCTGGTCAGCTACCGTCCACAGCTAGAGGGAGAGCACCTGGTATCCGTGATGATGTGTAACCAACACATTGAGAACAGCCCCTTCAAAGTTGTGGTGAAATCTGGGCGCAGCTACATAGGCATTGGGCTGCCAGGGCTCTCCTTCGGCAGTGAGGGAGACAGCGACGGCAAACTCTGCCGTCCCTGGGGGGTTAGTGTAGACAAAGAAGGCTACATCATTGTGGCTGACCGCAGTAACAACCGCATCCAGGTGTTCAAACCGTGCGGCACCTTCCATCACAAGTTCGGCACCCTGGGCTCCCGGCCGGGCCAGTTCGATCGCCCCGCCGGTGTGGCCTGTGACATCTCGCGTAGGATCGTTGTGGCTGACAAGGACAATCATCGCATCCAGATCTTCACGTTCGAGGGGCAGTTCATTCTGAAGTTTGGGGAGAAAGGAACAAAGAACGGGCAATTCAATTACCCATGGGATGTGGCCGTCAATGCAGAGGGCAAGATCCTGGTCTCTGACACAAGGAACCATCGTGTTCAGCTGTTTGGGCCCGACGGCGTGTTTCTCAACAAGTATGGCTTCGAAGGGGCACTCTGGAAGCACTTTGATTCCCCCAGAGGTGTGACTTTCAATCATGAGGGCCACTTGGTAGTGACAGACTTCAACAACCATCGCCTTCTGGTCATCCATCCAGATTGCCAGTCAGCACGCTTTCTGGGTTCGGAGGGCACCGGGAACGGCCAGTTCCTGCGCCCACAGGGAGTGGCGGTGGATCAAGAGGGGCGCATCATCGTGGCTGATTCCAGGAACCACCGGGTGCAGATATTTGAGTCAAATGGTAGCTTTTTATGCAAGTTTGGCACTCAGGGAAGCGGCTTTGGTCAGATGGACCGTCCTTCAGGTATAGCCATCACCCCTGATGGCATGATTGTTGTGGTCGACTTCGGAAACAATCGAATTCTCGTCTTCTAATCTGTGTTTGAATTAGGAAGAAACTGTCTCAGGGAAATTCTTCTAAGAAAAAATGAAAAAATACAACGTTAATTCAAACCTACCTCATCTTTAATTTTTTTACAGATGAATGTACTTATCTTTTCTGCAGGGAGTGAGCCTGTAAAGTTAAATTCTATCTACCTCATTGTCCTCCCTTTCTTCCCCGGTTTCTCACCCCTTCCCCATCCCCACACACTCGCAGTTCAGAACATTTTACCTCTCCCCCCGATGGGGTTTCATGCACAAACAAGTGTTGCTGTGCACATTAGGTGGTTTGTGTGGCGAGTTCTGTAGACTAAGCCAAAAAAGGCTCTATGTAACTTTTTAAATGGAGAAAATGGTAGTAGGTGTTTGTAGGGAATTTGTGTTCTTGACCGTACTGCAGTTCTGTGGGTGGGGACATGGGAGGGGGGAACTTTTGTTTTTTGAATTGCTGCTGCAGCAGAGAACTTTTTCCTGTTCTCCTTTTTATACCTCAGTGTGTTTGATTTACTGGTGAGCACAGCGTCTTGTTCCCAGATGACTTTGAACGTTTTGTGAAAGTGAGTGGGATTCACTCGCCGGGAAGAGCAAGTTTGCATCTTTTTGGCATTTCTGTGTATTTTTTTCTGAAACACAGTAATCCAACAGCACAAAGTGAAGCTGATGAAAATGCACAAAAATTGTTTAAGTTTAAACCAAATTGTTCATTTTAGTGGCTTAGTGCAGTTGTTGTAAAGTTTAGATAGAAAGCAAGGCTTCCTTTAATGTATCCTGTCATTGAGTATTTCTTTTTACCCTTTTTACCTGAAAGCTAAATTAGTTTTAAAAAGTTACTGTTTCTTTTATCAATGCACCTCATCTGGATAACAGAAGAGATTACAAGGAGCATTGAAACAGGGAAAATCAAACCCTTTTGATTTACTTTCTTGCAAAATGACTAGCTTTTTTTGCCCCTCCCCGTAGAGAGACTTTAAGGGAATAACGATTGATGGATTTGTTAGACCAGAAGTGGTACCTTTTTCCAAAAGTAAGAAATAAGCACAGCTTTGGAGATTCAGGGTGTGTTTTGGAGAAGTCAACAGTTTTTTTGTGTTTAAAGAGGATTGCAATAACTCTTATCGGTAACAAAAATATATTTTTTTCATCTTCTGGCTTCCCCAAAGAGCTGGACTGAAAAATTCAGGAAGGTCTACTGTAGTTTTTAGGGTGGGGTGGGCCTGTAGCTCCATGTATCTCTTGCTACAGATCCAAGTGAAAAGTTACCAGTACCAGCATAAGGCAAACTGTGTCAAGATGAAACTTTGCTGCTTTTTTCCAGGGCAGTACCAAAGAATTCTGTGTAAAATAAATGTATATGATCCTTAAAAGCTTGGAGGCAGGGGGAAGTTAGCCCTTTCAGGGATAAAAAAACCAGCTTTTCTGAGAAGCAGAAACTTGTTGGGAGAATAGGTATGGTATCTCTTTAGCAAAATGTGACTTTGAGTCCCTGGAAATATTTGGTCTTATTCTTCAATTTATGGCATTCCAGTTTAGCTGTTAATGCAGATATGGTCTCTACAGAGCTGTTTCTTCACCCTCTGGATAGGGCCTTTGGTGGCAAATAGGAATGGTTAAAGTAGGGAACGGAGTGCTTTTCTGTCTCTCTGCAATGAAAAAATTAATGTATCAGTCCTCTTAGGCTTGGAAATGCCATGGTATTTACCTTACTGTTTGCAAGAGAAGATCTCTGAAACATAAACATGGTCATTATCAGAAAGTCTGAAGAGCCTTAACCATCCTCCAAGGAAAGGGTTCATCTCTCTGCCAGCCACCATGCACAAAAGTGACCTGAGATTGAAAGGCTCTTCACAAGTTTGTGATAAATCACAAGGTGCACTTTCCTTCTTGCTGCTTTTCCCCTCCAAGGTGTGTTGACTTTCTGGGTTTTGTAGACATCATGATGATGTGTGCCCACAGATAGCTGCTGCTTTTGAGGAGGCTTAAACTGAAGGACCAGAAAGAGACAGACAGATTCATGAGATGGCAACACCTCTTTTGAAAGAAGGGTGAGAAAAAACACCTAAATTAAATGGGATAAAATAACTGTGCTGCCTTTCAGCCAAAGCCTCAAGGAAGCAAACTCTTCAAAGCAGTGTGTTTCAGTCAGGCTTAATCTTAGGATAGCATGGTTTAAAAATAGTCTTTAAAGGATAATCTTTTATACAGATGTCTGTCATTAAATTTCTGTGGCCACTCAAAATATAGGTATGAGAGAAAGCTAGTTTACCTTCAACTTTTTCAAGTTCTTGTGTACATGCCTCCCTTCATGGGGGTGGTCTACAGTTGTGACAGATGTCCATGTTTGTCTTGTATTATTCAGTCCAAGAATTATTTGCAACTTGGGCTGTGAAAACTAATAGCCTGCAAGATCTAGATACCAAAGAAAACTGGTTTAAAAAGCTTTAATGTTTGGTTTGCAGTGTCCTTGCATTTATCCTATCATGTCTTAATAAAAATGCCAGGTCTCTTACTACCTTGACCAGAGTGGCTGCTGACAGTATTGGAGTATGCTAGAAATGCTCTTGTGCTTTAATGCTTGTTGGGTTCCCCCATTCTCTGGGACTAGAAGGGAGTTGTTTTTCAGGCATTAAAAAAAAGTTAAGCGTGCATTCAGGATGGTGTTGAACTACAGAAACCTTTTTGCCCCTCTCCAGCCTGCACCGCATAGAAGGTGACAGACACTGAAGTTGCCCTTTGCTATTTTGTATGGAGCCATTGCACAAACCCCCAGTCCAGCTCTGTCAGAAAGAGGAATGACTTTAACTCTTTCTAAGTTGCTGTCTATTTAATTCAGTGGGATTTGCTTACAAACCAAACCTCAAGTGTTTGACCTCATGTGTTGGGGAGCTTTTTTCGTTTTAAAAACACTACTATTTAGCTACCCAAAATAATTCCTTATCTTTGTCATAGTGCTAAGCACACTTGGTCTCATTGAGAAGTCGTAGTGTAGCTTATAAAATGGAGTGGTTTATATGCAATGAAAATAAGTAGTGGTAATATACGATGCCAACATCAGATACCCCATAGGGGCTTTTAAAAAAATTAATACTTAAATGAGATTCAAACCTTGCTCTGTTTTTTCCATGCATATATATTCTCAGGCTATGCATGTTCTCAGGTTAGTGCCCCAGTATCATAATATACATAGTGCAGAGAGAAAAAGCAAGGCTTTGAAGCTGGATTGCAAACTGAACAAGCATTCAGAGTAATCTTCTGAACTAGTGGAAATGGCCTGGAGAAGGGTGAGGTGAGCTTGTGCCTCTTTCTCTTAGCTCTGACATTGGGGAACAACAGATATGGGTGACAGACCTGTCTACTAGAACTCCCAAAGGAATTTCACTATGCCAGGTTAAACAAGTGGCTCTCGGTAAACTTTTTGCATGACAAAATGTTATCAGCAGTCAGTATGGCTGTTTTGTCTTCAGCCTATGAAGCAATCTTGTCCTTTCTCAGAACTATTTAAGCAGGAACTTCAGTAGCAAACTGAAGCAGACTCAGTACTTGATAATGCAGGTCCTCCAGATAATTCACTCCTTTTTATTTAGTACCTTTTAAATATAATTTATTTAAGGAAGCCCATAAACCTTAAACTTGTAAAGAAAGCAAGGGAAGGATGGCAACACCTGAAAACTAATGCATATTGGGGCCTGATGTAAGCAAGTTGGGAGAAAGAAGAACAAGGCACTTGGATGTGGCATTGCCTTGGAATTGCAGTAAAATGGGCCCAGTTTGTCATGTTGCAGTTAAACCAAAATTAATTTCTGAAGAGAGCAGATTTATAGGCTTATCTTGCCATAACTTTGATAATAAGATTTCTTTGTTCAGTTCTGGTTTAAAAAAAAAAAATGTGCCAAAGTGTTTTGCTGGGGGTTTTTTTGTTTGTTTTTTGCAGGTTTTTGGGTTTTTTTTTTTTTTTTTTTTAAAGGAGTGTAAGCCAAACGGTGCCAAAAGGTAATAGGGTATTTAAAGATAGAGATATTTAGACAAACAGTTTGGAGCTGTATAAAAAATGAACACTGGTACTTGCGTTAGGCAAATGTTGTACCTTTGGTCTTTGAGTCCTTGGGAGTTTGAAACCCAGTTTGCTGTGGTACAAAATGCACAACTAGAGATGCCACTATCTTTTTCTTGAAGTTCTACCTCACTTTGCAGAAGTAAATCATCTACCTCAATTTAGCATCAGACATGTTTGAGAAAAATTTGAGAATCTGCCTGGGGGAAGGATTCATCCTGCCTGTTGGACAAGCATTTTAATTGAAACAGAGATAGTAAGTGTGTACAATGTGGTGACTTCTTGCTTTTGTTTGCTTTTGGTTTTTTGCTGTCTGCCCATGGAAATATTAAGCTGCCCTTGCTAGAGGATCTGTAAATAAAACCAAATGTTCAGGCAAACTGGACTGAGATACCTGAAACGCTTTTCAGTTTGTTCTGTTTTCACTACGAAGTATGGAAATGTAAACTTTTTTCAGTATTATGACACTACTAGCTGACATGACATACTTCATGTTCATTTGCAGTGTTCTTATGTCCGTAAGACCCTTAGGTCTTCTCTCTACAAGAGAAAAACTTTTATGCATGCCTACAAATATGTCCTGTTGGAAAGACTAATGTTACGATTGCTGTAAACACAACGTTATACCAAATGCTTGAAGGGAATAAGATCCTGATTTTTTTTGACTTGGTGATTGTATTAGTAGCTTTCTTGACTCAATGGGATTTTTTCCACCATGACAAAGCAACCAAGTTCCTATTCCTGGAGGGCAGTTTCGGTTCAGACATTCTCAGGAGAGGCAGTTTAAAATCAGTATGTTGGGGTTTTATGCAACTTTAATAGTGACATGCAACATGCCCCTTGTTTTACCTGTGGAGTAAAGTTGCAGAAGCACATTTTCAGATTACTATATTGAAAAAAATCTTTTTTTGTCCCCTGCTCATATTAGGGGGTGACAGAAGTGGGTACAGGAGACCCCTAATAATGATAGGCTGTGTTGGGTTTGGTAAATGTTATGGTGGAAAATGTACATTGATGTCTCTAAGTGATCTTACGGGTTAACAAGCCAGACTGGCATCTTTTTCCATCATTGTTTAACCAATAATGGTTCTAAAACTGCTTTGTGTACCTGCATGGTCTTAGACCTTCTATTAATGATTGTATCAACTTACAAACTCAGGTAGATAATTTTTTAAGCTCTTTTCATAGAGCCTTACTGACTGAATGTTAAGTGTCTGTGTAGCAACGTAGTTAAGTAACTTCCTTTTGAACTACCAGACTAGTTTAAAAAAAAAAATTCCTTTTATAGGTTTGTAGAGTACTTTTCAGACAATGTAGTAGTTTTTCCTTCAGAGGGAGAGATGTCTGTTTCTGGGTTTTGTTTTTAGTTTCTTTTCTAAAATGACTAAAAAGTTTTTAACTAGTTTGTAATGTGTGCTTAGTCACCTGAGTTGGTGGGGGTTTCTTACTGTATGTGACTCTTGTTTGTACTGTGCATTACCTGTCATGTGCTCCTTGGTTCGTGCACAATTCATTGGAGTAGTGAGGGTGTTGAACACATGCCTGCAATTTAAGTCAAGTAGAAATTGGAAGCCTTGAACAAAATGGAGGTCATCCACATGAAACCAATGTCACAAACGTGCATTTTTCTCCCCTCATCTAATTGACTGTAGTTGGTATTGCCTGTCTTACAAAATTTCATTGCCAGTGTGTAAGTAGAGTTGCCTTGGTGCAGGTTTGCATCGGGTTCCAGAATGATTTTGTCAGTCCTTGGATGTTGGGCGTCTTGAGTTGATTTGGTTTTGTGGTTTCCTTTTCTGTTGCAGTTGTTTCTTTTCTACTTTAGTGGTTAATCATGCTGCTCTTCTAATAATAATAGAAATGTCTCAGCAGGACAGACAGTGCTCTGCTTTTAATGAGCTGCTCAGAGCTTTTATATCTAATTATATCTATTATATCTTTTATATCTAATTGATAATGAGACAGGCTGTGACAAGGACTTCTGTGCTCCAAAAAAGGGCATCACATTTCTACTTGGACAAAATGTGACATAATTTTTAGATGTCAGATGTTGAGTACCGCAGAGAAGAAAGCATGACAGGTTATGTGCAAACTTTTATGTAGAATAAGTGAGGAAAATGTTAGAACCCTTGTGTTAACGGAGGCTTCTGAATGTATCTTTGTGGTCCATAGGGAAGGCTGAAGGATGTAGCAAGGAGACGATGTATCAGCTACTGGCAGCCTTAAAACAAAGTCAGTGTCTCTCTGGACTTTAAAATGTTCCTATGCAGTTTATTTTATTTTTGTTTAATCAAATAAATGTGAGCAGTTTTTTTTCATGGCAAATCTGTGTATGTGTGTTTCTGTATTACTCAGCCAAAGCTGCCTTTTCTGTCAGGATGGAGGCAAAAAAAAAAAAAAAAAAAAAAAAAAAAAGCTCTTGCCTGAATTTGAACCTGGCTGCTTCCAGGTGATGACTACTGAAAACTTTAACCAGAGGCACCTGCTTTGAAAGGAGAGAGGAGAAGTGTTGGGGTGCTGTGGAGAGAAGTGTGTGTTTAAAAAAAAAAAAAAAAAAAACCAAAAAAACAAAAACAAAAAAACCACTTTGATGCAGTGTCAAACTCTTAGTTGTCTGGTCTATTTAAAAAAAACAGCCTCACTGTCATGACTGGAGGAAATGGCTTTGATACTGGACTCACCACCTGTACTCCATGCAGTTTTTCCAGTGTTTTGCCAGAAAGTTCCTGGTTTAACTTTGTTAGGTCCATTTCTAGGTTTCCATTTCTTCACCTTTGCAACTGTGAAGTATTTTGAGTGGTAGCGTAAAGCAAAGCCACCAGAACATTTAATAATGTATCTGGCATCTTGCAGAGCAGACTACCAACAAAGTGCAGAAAAGGTGCTCTTTTTCCTTACTATTTTGTAAAAGGTTTGAAAAGAAATGGTGAGCATGGGAAGATGCTCTTCAAGGAGGGTTTGAGAATTAAGGCCACTGATGGAATTCCCAGCATGAGTAGCAGTGGACGTGGATTGCAGTCTCTGAAAGTGCTGACTGCAGTAGCTCTTAAAAGCTGAGAAGCTTTCTGGCCCCAGCTGTGTACAACTGTAGGACAGCTCAGCACCATGCTGTGCTCTATCCATCAAAATCCTTGACCAGACCATTGCTCGCTCTTCCTGCTGGAGCAGCTGGTGACATAGCAGTACAGAGATCACTTCAAGTTGAAAGGAGGGAGGGAGAAGACCCTGTGAAGGAGGGGGAAAAGGCTGCTCAGGTGAGTTTCAAGACTACCACCTTGGCCAGCTTGGTGTGGTACTGCCTGTACTCCCTTGACTTCTTTGTGCTCTCTCCCTGAAGACAACTGGAACTTGGAAGCTCATTGAGCACCATGAGGTGGCTCTGGACACTGCTGAACAAGCGCTGCACAGGTCTTGCGCCATGGCCATGGTCACTGTTGTCCACTTCCTTGCCAAAACCTTTAGCTCTAAGCCCATGCCAGCATGTGGGCAAGGGGGCCGAGATGATGGCAACAGTGGTTATGGTGCTTGGAGGGGGAAAGGGAGTGCAAACCCTTTCCCTTGCTGTGGGGATGAGATTGTGGAGGCAAGGGGGAGGGCAGGAGGAGAGACAGACAGGCAGGCTTTCCTTCGGGAAGTGGCCCAAACCAAAATAATAAGCATTATTGACTTTACTAACTTAACACACAGCCCAGCTTGTGCTGCTCCTACTCTCTTCAAGTAGCAACGCTACAGCCGGGGGGGGGGGGGGGGGGAATCCCAGAGCTGCTCTGGTCAATGCAGCTGCCTTAGGGCAGAAGAGCAGTCATTGTTAGGGGAAAGCTGGGGCTGAATGCTTCTGCTCACATGCAAATGCAGCTGTGATAAGATGCGTGGTATCTGGGGAACTACAACTGCATTCTTCATCGAGCCCTGAGGAAAGCGTTGGGTGCCTCCGGGTGGAGCTGGGCACTGCTGAAGCCAGGCATTAGCATCTTTTGCATGTGAATGCCCCGCATTCCTGGGGGCGACAGGGAAGGGCAGAGAAGAATCTTCTCTATTCAGGGCCTGGGACCACACAGCGAGCATCTTTCTTTAACCTTTTTGTATTTAATAGTCAAACTACTTTGACTTGAGGGATGTTATCAGCTCCCTTTCTCCCTTCTTTCAGAAATGTGATCTCTACCCACTTTTTCCCACTTGTAAACTGCTTGGCCCTACCTGAGGATGGAATGGGTACCACCTCCTACAGCACTGGAAAAGTTATTGAAGGAGTCAGCTACTTGGCCATTGGTCTGAAAGCCCTGAAAAGTAGCGAAGAAGCCAGTTATCTAATGGAAGAGGGACAGTAGCAGGTTTCAAGATTTCTGCTGTACTGCTTCACGATGGCTAGCTTCCTGCTGAAGGGACACACACTTGTGCTCGTTCTACAACTTGCACATGGTTTAATAAACTTACTAGTCATCTTCTGTCAGTTGTGCCTTGTTTGTTCAAGATCTTGGCAAACCCAGGACTGTCCTGCTGGCTTCCTCTTCTATGCCTAATCCTCAAGTTACTGAGAGCAGAACTTGCATGCCCTGCAGCCCAGGTGGCCACTTGGAAAAGTAACCTTCCTGGTGGTAGCTGGAGGCAAAGTACAATGCCAGCAGCACAGGGAGAGAAGGTGTTATCCCAGCTCTACCCTGGAGATTATCTGGGCAAAGTTTTAGAATAGGTGAAATGGCACAAAACAGCCAGGGAGGGGAAGTGAGGAGAGATGCTACACTCTGTGCTGGGCTCTGATTATCTCATTGCCTGGATTAAGTCCCAAGGCAGGATGGCTCATCTCTTCTCCTATGCTCACAATAAGTAACTAGGGGGTGCTTGCTTATGCTGCTATCTTACAGCCTCTTGGTTTCTGCCTTTTGCTCAAATTTTTTTGCAAGACAGAGGTAATCCTCTGAAGTGGAAATTGCATTTAAAAAAAAAAAAAAAAAAAAACCAACAACACCCACAGCACAGACTGGCTTTTTGCAAGGGTGGCTTGTACTGACTAATGACAGTTAAAGTCGCTACTGCTTGGGAGCAGTGCAACGTTAAGGGCTGTCAGGGGCCTTAGTGTGTTCATATACCACAACCTCTTTGATTCCTGTGACCTGCTAATGCTTTCAGGCCAGTAGCACAGCTGCTAGTTTTAAGAACAATAGACAGAAAGATTATTTGAAAGACACTGCTAACACAGGGCACTAGGGCCTTGCATTATTAATGCTGGAGCTGTGCTATTTGCACTTAAAATAACGAGGTAACCATAGGAAACTTGGGGGGATGGGTGGGGTGTGGAACAGAGGTGGCACAAACCTCTTCCACCCTTGGCTATGACCTGCAGAAAAAAGCTCCTTTCCTTGCCACTAAGGCCATTTACCTGCATATGCCCATGCACAGACACATAGACACCTGTCCCCATGCCTGAAGGGGCAGCTTCAACTACAGCAAGGCACAAACTCCCAGCTGCTGCTTAGTGGACTGTAGTTACATCAACCTAGCAAAGTGGGGCAAAAGCCTCTTCTTCGAGGAATACAAAACCATACCTCACTGCACAGTAGCCAACACAACAGCTCAGCTGCTATGTCAGCAGGACTTTAGTTCAGGTAAATGATACTTTCCTTCCAGTCACTTCCTTCCCATATACTCTCTTCAAAAAGAGCAGAATTACGCATTTGATGATTAACCATTTCTTTTCTGTAAGTAAACTGCCACTCACATTCAAAGCATATACCAACCTCTCTTCCTTTATGAAATAACCTTTACAAACACCTCCAAGTATGCCTTTTTGTTTACATGTTTTATTAAAAATTTACAGAAATGAACACACTCCAGCAACTGGGGTATGCAGGTGTCCTAGGTTAAAAAACAATATACAAAATCCCAAGCCCTCATGGGCAGGGCAGCAGCACGTTGAAGCAGGACTTCACTTCCTTTGAACAGTGGTGAAAGCTGGCATCTGAATGGGCTGGATTGAGTGGACTGGCTGAAACACAGGCTTCTTCCGCATGTCGGAGAGTGTTTTGACAGAAGGGAGAAGCTGGTTTCTCTTGATGATCTGCAGGGCCAGCTGCGTGTTACCTACAAGACAACTTTTAATTAAAAAAAAAAGTACCTTTGTATGACCAACTTACAAATGTTCTCAGAACAGAGCTGACAAGCCAGCCTTGGGCCCAGGCCCAGGCCCAGGAGACACGAGCAATCTTCCTATTCAGTGAAATGCTGACATGGACATGAAAAGTATTAGACAAAAGTAAATGTGAAACAACAGTATTGCTTGATTCTACCTATTGTTAGCTGAAGACATCAAGCTTTAAGCTCAGATCTTGAAGATGTCAGAGCACCTGAAGGACACCTCTTCTCTGTCCCATCCACATAGTGAGACTCTAGATCTCACATGAAACACCCTCACAATGTGACATTACAGACAGTAATGCAAATGTCAAGGGTGTATATAAAACATGTTTTTAAAACAAGAAATCTGATTTTCAACTGTATGCATGGGTCCATCAAATAAATACCAATATAAACGGAAAAATTATTCTTTGTTAAAAATTAAACCTATAAAATTGTAGGAGAAAACCTGCTAAGTTCTGAAAAGAACATTGCTCCCTCTTATCAAATACTTTTCTTCCACTAAAGTTTTAGTTTCAGAAGAGATGCACCGTTTTGCCATTTATAGAACAAAAAATGTCTTCAGCTCCTTTTGGTTATATACTTAGAAGGGGGTGAGATATGTAAATCCCACTTTCTACTCTCTTCTGCTCTGTACTTTGTTGCAGAAAGAAAGGTTTCCAAAATTCCAACTTGGAAACATCTTTATAAGAAAAACTTTGTAGCTCAATTCTGAACACAAATGCTCAAGTCCTCTGCCTGCCTGCAATGCAAGACAACTGAAGGGGAACAAGCACACTGAACATTTCACAACACTAGGATATTAAGCTCCAAGGGGCACAGGTCTGCAACCACAACAGCTTCAATAGTGCAGCTGCACCAGTCTGTTCACACTGCAGAATTTAAGTGCAATCTTTCCAGTTTCCCATTATGTGCAGTTTTCTTCCCATGCAAACACAGTGAACCTTCAAAAGGAAGGATTTTGGAACAGAGTCATCAATATTACAAGCTTTGTTGCAGTACTTGCTACATATGCCTTGACATGGCTTCTTCAGGAAGCTTGGACTGCAGTTGTCTTTTAATGAAAAGTCTTTCGAGCCCTCCTCATAGTATAAACCTCATCAAGGGTTTTACTGAGCCTATCCAAGACTCCTGATTTCTGCACAAAGTACAGAAGATTTCAGCTCAGAAGATGAATGTTTAGGAAGTCTAGAGTGTGTAAGAACAGGATGGCAATAAACTATGCAAATGAAGGTGTGGATACATGGATCCATAGCAGTGTAAAATGGAGACAGGGCCTAAAGGGTATCATTCAAAATACTGGCACAACTCTATAAAGACTAGGAATGATGACTACCGCCCTCCTCCCCTTGTATCCCAAATCTACATCAACAGAACATTTCAAAACCTACCGTTCTGTAATTCAAGATATACAGCCAGCAGAATAGCCTCTGGAGGGATCTCTTTGGGGTGGATCAGTGAAGCAGCCTTATTGAAAAAGAAGAGGGTAGGGAGAAAAAGTGCTTAAGAGAAACATTCAGCTCAGAGAAAGTGCCCCTTGACAAGATTGTTACCACCATCTTAGCTAACAAAACCAAATAACAATTCATAAACTAAGATAAGATTTTTTTCAAACTAATACACTCCACTCCATCAGGTTTATGCATGCAAGGAGAGACTGAAAGATTATCTGCATTGCAAGATTGTTTCACACTAATTAGGAGGACCATCTGCTGTATGCTTATGTTAATATGAATCTGTAATTCTTGGGCCAATCTACTGTGGTTTCCTCATGAGATGACAGGTGAAGAAGGTAACCTTCACTGCTCCAAAGTTCAGAATACAAAGTTAACAAGGATCGTTCATTAGCTTTCCATAAACAAATATTTTTCAGCTATGAAGTTAATGAATTTATTGTAGATGCAGACACCTACTATACTTTACATCCACAGATGGCCTTACACATGTGCTACAGAGCCCAGGCACACACACCTGCCCAATCCTAAGAAGCCTCAGGAGGAAAAAGAGCAAGACAACTGCCTTAAGTGGTTGAGAATCTCACAGAATTTGAAGCTGTTCACCTACACAACTACTATGAATTAATTTGGAAGACTGCTGTTTCAGTTTGCAGCTCAACAATGCATTTAAGTAGTCTTCCTGACAGACAGGAATGGCTGCAAAAAGAGACAAACATCATCATTGAAAGAGCTGTGTGCCAGCCATAAGAAAGACCAAATGACACAGGCTAAGTGAGGACAGAGTTTCAAAAGCAGTACTTGAGAATTCTTGGGAAAAGAGGCAGGCATAGAACATACCTCTAGCAGAACTGCAGTTTGTTCTCACAGCCCTAAAGTTAATAGCTTAGATGGTGAGTTATTAACTGATTAGAAAGAAGAAAACCCAAGGCCCTCAAGAACTTTCTCCTCTGAAATACAACAATTACTATTGGACCATTAAAAAAAAAACCCAAAAAAACCCCCAAACAAACCCCAAAACAAACTTGGTGGAAAAAAAAAAAAAGTGAAAAGGCTTCCTACTCACATTCCACTGTTTTGATTTTGGGTAGAAAAAACCCATGCTTCCCATAGTGGTAATGAACTATTTACACAAGAAAGAAATTTGGAATACTTCATTTTATGTTACTGATAGAGATTCGTTCATAAAGACAGAAGAGAGCCACCATATCAGCAAAGTCCACAAATAAACCTGGGCTGTGAAATCACCAGGATTTGCTGTGATCTAAATGTCACTTTGAGGGAAGTGCATTTGTCCCTAAAGCTGTCTTGAGATTTGTTTCTCATACCTGATGAAGACACTTTCGAGCTTTGTCATATTCACTCCTCAAACAGTAAGCACTTCCGAGGTTAAATAACATCATTGTTCGTGCAGATGTGACCGAACTGGGGTAACACTGTGGGGTCTGCTTGCCAGCTGCAATTAAAAAAAAAAAAAAAAAAAAAAAAAAAAAAAAAAAAAAATTCATTTTTCTTCTTAAACTTCTATTCCAAACTGGCCAAGTAAGTTCCTGTGGCTGGTACTTACAAGATTCCATTGCCTCATTCTCTCCTTTGTCAGACCCTGCAAAGAAAAAAAACCCACAAAAACCATCACGTTCCATGAGCTTTTTAAAAGCTTATTACAAAAATACAAATTTTCTTCTTTCTTCAAGGTCTGACATTAAAGAGGGAAAACATATCAGTTTGCTCAAAAGTTTACGTCACTTAAGACTTCCTATCTTTAATGGTTTGCTTTTAGATTTGCAAAGGAGTACAGTGAAGTTCAAACTGCAGACATGTCACTGAAATCAGAGCTGCTGTAGACTTAACTATACAGATGGGCTCTGAAGTATTTTTCTGTTACAGAATTACACACTCCTAACTGGAAGCACTGCAAGAAGATTAAAGATGCAGATTAACTACATTCTCTCCACTCCTATCTCTCACTAAACAATGGTCTTCACTGGTAGTCCAAAGCCTGGTTTAGAGACTAAAAGCTGGAAGAGAAGGTATGAAGCCCAAACTTAACCATAATAGCACATTTAACAAAAGCAGCTTTCAAAAGTTACTTTAAACAAGGCAGAATGCTACAATATACATTTCTGTTTATGTTACAGAATTAGCCACTTCAAAGGAATGACAAACATGCAAAAGACAAACCAAACACAAAGTAGGAACTAAAGCCAGGAAAACAAAAACACAACAACAAAAACACAAACAAAACACCCCCAAACAACCTACAGTCTTAAAACAAGATGTCTTAATCATCATTATATTTGTGTATAGAAAGTTACAGCAGGAAGCCAGCTGAAAGCATAACCAGTTCTAATGAAGTATGGATTCATTAACCTTGGTCCTGCTCATTTGAAGAGATCCCGAGGGAAACATCAGTGACGTTCTCGGGGTTCAAGTGAGTGATGGCATCAGATATTCTGTCTAAAGAGATGAGAGCTTCTGCTGCATACAAATGCCCAAGAAACCTACAATAGCAAAGGGTTAGGTACAAATGTCAGTGTAACAACCCCCACAATTTGTTATGTAAGACAAACTGAATGCAGTTTTTAACATGAGCACATGAAAACTATTACTTGAAACACCTGCATGGAAGTTAGCTTGCTTTTATAGTATTGACATGATACCCAGTTCTGCCATTTACTGCTTTTAGGCACTAATGCTGTGAAAAAATCTGCACCTGAGTAATGACAATTCATTCATGCACAGGAATTGCCATTCCAGAAAGACAGTACCTTGGTATGGCTTTATCTCAGAGAATTAAAAAAGGAAACCTTACAAAAACACCCCAGGTTATAGATACATCTATAATTTGAGGTGTTAAGTGACTTTATATTCAGTAAATATCAAACTAATTCTGTAAGATAGCTGCATTTCTAAGGACAGCAACTATACAGGCCTGTCCATGGGGCACAAACACCTTTCCAACTGCAGGTTTTGCAAAAGAATTAAGCAAGTCTGACGTTTGACACTTGTAGTTCAGCTCAGCTAATCAGCAGCTTTCCTTTACAACTTTGGAACAGAAGGAAACCTGTCGATCAAGAGCACAGTTAGTTTGCAAATATTTAATCTGAAGCAAAAGTTGAGCAAAAGAGTTCACACTTGTTCTATGCAGCTGTACACTTCAAACTGGCTGTACAGTTGGTTGTAATGAATTACAAAACATCAGGTAAAATATCAGTCAATCATCCAAAATAAATTCTGCAATTTAGATGTGATACAGAAAATGTAACTTTCTACATGCAATTTATTTCACTTAAGAAAACAGGAACACTTCAATATTCCCAATCTGCACAAAAGCCTCGTTTCCTGGAACCAAGATACATGGCTCTTTCTCTTTCCAAAAAACTGTCATCTAGCATTTCTTGCATTACATAATGGTAACACTGCCTTCACAAAATTATGTGTTACCTTGCAAACTCTAAAATCTTGCTTATACAATGACTGTGCAAAAAGATGAGCTTCTGCAGTACTCTGAAGCATGGGAGCCAAAGAATCTAATTGGCATGGACCATTTTAGAGTATGCTGCCAGCATATAAAAATAAGCACAAGTTACCTTGCTTTCTGCAAGTACACTACCAGTTTTGAAAAATATTACTACCATAAAAACCTCTGCTATATTTTATCTGTGTATGACACAGGAATTAAATGCACAAATAAGGTCAGAAGGATAGAGCTAAAGCTGCCTTTTTTTGACTTTGCAGAAATGTATGAGAACTGGTGGGTAGAAACAGAATGAGCTTTGAATATCCCTCCAAAAAAATACAGTGCCAGATGAAAACTTAAAAAGAGAAACTGAAGAATGGAACCTATATAAGCAACAGTAGCAGGTGAAGTGACAGTCTTGCACATCCAAGATCTGGTACCCTGCTGACCGAGCAAACCTTCCCCTCCAAGGCTGTAGTTTCATAAGTTAACTTTCAGCAGCATGCTGGTTTGGGCTGATGTTGTCTACCCCCAGCTGCTCATTCCTGCCCTTTGTGCTGTGCCAACAGGAGCACATGCTGCCACACAGTGAATCAGGACAGAAATCTGACGGTCCTGCCACTGCATGGGACCCATAGCTGGAGACTAACAAATTGCAACAAAAGCAGCGATAGATTCTGAATTACATGGAATTTGTACACAAAGGAGGGGACTCACGTTCCTGCGTGTCAATGAACATTTAGTCAGGGCTTCAACAAGAACAGGAGCGGGCCAAGCAATTCTTTGCATCAGATACAGAATAGGAAAGCAGCTACAGACATTGGAAGCTTCAACTCAGAACTCTCCAGCAAAAAGCAGGGCTGAGAAAGAAGAAATGACCACATCAGACTTACTTAAGAGACCCTGACAGCTTTGGTTGCTGAAGAAGTTTATCTGCATGATTCAATGCCATAAGGTTATCACCCAAAGCCAGAGCCACGTAAGCACTACACGCAAGTATTGAGCACCTGGAGGGGAAGAAAAAAAAAGAAAAAAAAAAAGAGGGGGGGGGAAAGCCAATATGTTAAATGAAGAATTCTGTGATTCCAAATGTAGCTGTTAAGTTTCTTTCTTGTTAAGTACTGAATAAATAAATCATAAACTTTCAATAATGTCTTTGTGTGAAACTATGAAGTAAAGGAGCTAGTGTGCCGTTATCTGTGGCCCCAATTGCATTCTCTGAATTAGGAGACATATACATTGTGTTCTACCAGTATAAACCAAGGACCATCATGGTGTGCTCAGAAAGATTTTGCAATTTTGACCATAAATAACAGATTAAAAAAAAAAAAAAAAAGATGGATCTCATCACATGTCATTTTTCTCATGGACAGTTTCCCTTTTGCACCCTCTTTTTAGTCGTTTTGCCTTGGACTCTGATTTGTACTTCCCTGCCATCCCCTTCTGCTGCAGCAAAGGGTAGCAGATTTGTAGATTTCTATAATGTACAATCTACAGACACATAGTAGCAATCAATTAAGTTGTACCATATTTCACTCTTGTATTGTACAGTGTTTGCACACAGGGAGACAATAAACACTGGAGAATTTGGCATTTCCAGTTTTGTGTTCAGTTGAGATCTGAAACCCACTGGCAAGACTGATTGAATCTGTGGCATTTTGTTGCTGTCACAGACTTTCTTATCTTTCCAAACCCACAAGATCTCTGACAGTTCCTGTAACGAAATCTGAACTACTCGCATTTTCCATCTTCAAACAATAACCCCACATCAGGATGCCATCATTAGGCCAAGCTTCACACTTTGTAATAACTCCCCCCCCCTTCCCCAAACACAGCACTTGGGGATATTTTCCACTTCGTAAGACATCATTCAGTACAAGCTGCCTTGTCCTCTGGGCACAAGCCTCTGCCCGTGATGCCTTGCTGTGAGCACGGACTCTGTCCTTCTCCAGGGTGTAAGAGTGGATCCTCTTAGTGGGGTCTCACGTTGGGAGCAATGGGAGAAGAGCCTTCGACTCTGCAGCCAGTAGGTGGGCTATTACCGCATCAACCTTCTGGCAACTGTCAAGCCCACTTTCGGTCCAGCAGTAAGTCATGTAATTCGTGGCAGGACCTGGGGTGCCTTTATTCCCCTTTCCCAGGAGGCATGCTCCTTAATTATGCACAAGCTGGATAAGAACCTTCTCCAATGTTTCTCCCTACCCCCCACTTCCTCTCCACCGTGCCCAGATGTCACATCAAATCTGAACACATACAAAAGCTTGAGAGAGGGAGAGGAAAGCTTCACCAGCTCAAGTCCCAAACCTAAAATATTTCTGAAAGGTTGCAACTGGGGAGGGGGAGAAAATGGGGGGGAATCTCTGTAATAACAGCCTGCTTCTAACTAGCCTCTTTTCGTCTCTGCCTCAAGGAAGCACAGCTTTTAAACAAGCAGAGATACTAAGCATCACCAGCTAAATACCCTTAGACACAAGTCAAGGCATGCAGAGGTGATTGCTACTGCCCTTCACAGCAATGTGTCTTCTATTTCCCTCAGCTTTTTTAAAGCCTATTTTTATTTCTGAAAGTGTAAATTCAAACACAAGATGCACACCAATCACAATAGGTAAGTCCAGCAAAACTGAAACCTACTCCTCTGCTCTAAGGACTCATCACTGTTTAAGCTATGTAAGAGCTGGCAAGATTTTTTAGCAACAGCTATCTAAAGAACAGGAAAATATTCAGGTTTTCTTCCCTGCAGTACTGTTCTTGCACACTTGGATCCATTGTTGAGCCGGCTAAACCAAACACTCAGGAGACCTGACAGCTAACCGGAGCAGAAGAATTGCACCACAAGGGAAAAGACAAACTAGTTTTTCACCCCGGTCAGGATTCTGACAAAACTCCACAGGTCGCCTTTGAGCACGGCAGACTTCCAGCATCACTGAGCCTCTGCATGCCCTAAAAAACCCTGCCTTTGCACTAGGAAAAAGAAAAATGTTTTTTTAAACTGCCAGATTATGTCAAACAGCCTCTTGGGTAGGTCTAGGCAACAAGATTTGTCAGCCCACACTGACTGCAAGTTTACAGAACCCAAACTCCACATCTGACTTGGCTTATTTCTCAGGCAAAGGGCGAGCCAGAGCAAATCCAGTTCTTCAAAACTTACTATGAAGGCATCAAAAATAGCACTTCTAAACCATTTAGAGAACAACACTAACCTGAAATAATTTCAAATAGCTAACTAAGCACAACAGTGGATATAAACTATCTACTTTTTACATTTCAACGTAGGCAAACCAATCCAAAATATTAAGAAATACAGAATGCAGATGGGGTTTACTCAATGGGGAAATTCAGCACCAGCAAAGGGGAAATGGGGGAGAACTACACAGTGGCTGAGAGTGAGGAAGAAAAAACAGCTACGGGTGATAATCATTGTAAGCTTCCAGTATAGTGACAGGGGGGCCAAACAGACCACTGCAACCTTTAAGTGGATAAACGAGACAAAACTGGGTAGGTGTGGAGAATAGACAAGGTATATTGGTGGGCAATGGTGGTCCTTACAGTCTTACCTGTGAAATTATTAGCAATGTCAGTGATGCTCCTGGAATACCACATACAATGCTAGGGTATGCACACTTCAAAAATACACAAGTAAGTACAATAAATAAGGCATAATGATGGACTGGAGATGGCCAATAGAAAAGTCAAAAGAAAGGAAAAAAAGGGTAAAATTGGATCACATGCCTTATAGCAAGGACTTGTAGTTCAAATCTGTTCAGGACAAAGCGGGTGATCCTTTAGCTGCTTTGAAGGGGAAAAATTAACACTCTCACACAAAGTTGTTCAATCTAGAGAGAAAAAGGCTACAACAAAGTCTGTTGCTATCCTTCTCAACTTTTACAATAAAATCCACAAAATTTTCCAAATGTAGCACTGTGGTCTACCAGAACTTTACTCTTGATGTATCCAACAGTGTTGGGATCTTCTGGCCCGCCGAAACATACCACAGGCTGAGCGCAGAACAGGGAAATTGGCTTCTTGGAGGATGAGAAGCAGCAAGGAGCAGAATTGTTTAGAAGAAACTCAGAAGAAAAATCTGGAGTTTCTACTTCCTATGCATAAATCCTTAGCAGTGTTTGGTGTCCTCAGGCTTCTGCCTGTTGCTTTTAAAACATTGCAATTGAATTACTGCTTATTATGAGAAGTCTGCTCAACTAATTTGTGCACAACTACAAAACAATATATATGACACATAAGCCTTCTCTAGATGGTATTTTTAATTTTTAAGAACTATTTAGGGATAAAGTCAGTCAGTCATTTTAAACTCTTATTAGGATGTGCAACTGTACAACGTCATGCAAAATAAGCATTTCAGTTCTAGAAGCAATAGTGGTTTTTCAATCCAGTGACTTTACAGGGAAAAAGTGAACTGAATAGACACCTATTCCTCAGGATAATGCTTGCCAACATTCAGAATTTTTTTTCTTCTTAATTTTCCCTGACTAGACAAGAATTTTAATTTTCTCACTTAGCTCCTTAGTGACCAGGACTGCGGGAATATACTAACATTTGTGTAACATATTTTGGTTTTCACAGCTATCTGCAGAAACTTAGAAAGAGTTTTAACAGAATCACTCCCTAGGGATGTCTAGTCCTCTGGATTTAACCACCAAAGCAAGTATTGCAAAAAAAAAAAAAAAAAAATCAATGCTTTTCCTTTCCTTATATGACGTTCTTTACAAGAAGCAGTGTAATTCTTGCTAAACCTGTAAGTTTTCCCTGACATGTTGTCATCTACTGATGAAACCTGACAACAGCTGATTGTGAAAGAAAAGACTATGTATTAAAAAAAAAGAAATATCACAATGTGACACCATGTAATTTTGACATGTGGTAACCACATTTTCAACAGTCAGGAAAAAACAAAAAAACCCTCCCAAAAAACCCCAAACCACAACGAACCCATATCACTGTTTTTAATCCAGCACTTTCAATTTCAAGTGGCATACTCTTGTACCACTTCAGAATAAATAATCAAGGTCTCAGCAATGTCTCCTCACAGATTCCTGCTATATTGCTTTGAAATGAATACAAGTAGATTTGCTACACATAGTGAATCAAAGTTAAGGTTAAGCTGGTCATAATAAAACACAGGTTACCTGCAGTTAGAGTGGAACAGTGTTTACCCAAGAGTTTAAGTGGGAAATTACTGTATGCTTTGTCCATAATGGAAACTTAAAACAGATTTCTTTTTTCTAAACAGGTGCGAGCTTTATAGTAAGAGTGATTTTCAACACACTGGCAGCCACCTGAAATAATTAACATTGCCAGCAAATGATAATCTTGTTGGGGAAAAGTGAAGAGATTCTAGATAACATACTTAGACACATGGAAGTTACTCTGTTTGGAGAGCACTTGCACCACTGAACAAATAGTTTAAGGATCTTTGAGAACATGAAAAAAATCTACAGTCAAATTTTACCTATGTTCTTCCATGGTGAGGAAGTCAAATGCCTGGACAGAGGCAATTTTTATTTCTATTTTATGCAAACGACAGATTTACTCCTGAAAGAAGCACCGTTCTCATTTGAAAGCAGCATAGCTGCTTTTACCAATTCCATTTTTTTTTTCCATCCAACAAGCTTATAATGTTGTGGGGGCTGAATTCCAAACTAGCCTTATCGAGGCCTTAAAGGGAAAAGGTACCATACAATAATTTCCACTCCTTCCACCAATCACAACAGCCATTGTCAGTTTTAGCTTTGCTGTTTATGGGACTTGCTTTTTTTTAGTTTTGCCCAATATATAATGCCAAGCCTGTAACAGTGGGATCAGACAGACTGATCTGCCTTCTGAACTGAAGTCTGCATGGTTTCTATTTGTTCAGATTCAAAGCCCAGAAGAAAGGAAGCACACGCATTTGAAAAAAAGGCATCCTTAGATTAATAGCTACAATTCAATGTTGCAAGTGTCTAAAAAAAAGCTAGGAATGACTCCAGAACCCTAGTGGTAAATATTTTATATTATTTACTTGCCTTAAATTTTCTAATTCCTGTTTCTTCAAAGGCGAAGACGGTGGAGCTGCAATGAATTTATCCCCTTCATGACTTTTATTGCTAGAATAAAAACAGATTAGTTATAAGGAGTGACTGTAAATAATTAAAAAATTCTCAGTGTAATAGGCACTTATATTTATTCACTCCATTTAAAAGGCCAGCAAAAATTCTATAGCCTAAAGAACAGGGAAATGAAGCTATGCAGAAATTGAGGCACATGCTCTTATCCTAACTGTTCTATTTGAGAAGGAAGAAGGAGGACATTTGCTGGGAAGGATTTGATTGACAGTCCAAACAACCCACACCATTCTCCACAGCCTTGAGCTATTTTTGAAGTTCAGCGTAGGACAAGAACTTTAAACTGGAGAGACACAGAACACGCTGCATTTGTAGCCTCTGTTCTTTTAGCCTGTAAGAAAAGCAGTAAACTAGTTCTCTCCCTAGACATCCTAAAACCTAATTACGTAAATATTCTAGAAAGATAACCCACAAAGTACTACAGCTTCCTTTAGACTTCTAGCTGCCCTTAATTTTTATTATTTCAAAATGCCTTTTTTTTTTTACCCCCTAAATAAAATTCCACTTTCTTAAAATTACACTTGGCTCACTCTGTTTAAAAGGTATGCAACTTTGCTTTCCAATAAGCTGAAAGCACCTCCTTCTGCAATGAGAACTGAAGAGAATGCTAACAGCTGCACCTTGGCAGAGAGAGACACTAAGGTTTAGAAACAGATTTTAAAAAAAAAAAAAAAAAATCTGAATTGAAACCGAGTCTGTCCACTTAACAAGAACTTTTTAATTGATAGTTTCATATCTGTTTATTACAAACAGGTAAGATAACTCCAACTTAGCCCTTCAAAACAGATAGCAACATATTCCAAGGAAACCTGTACTCAATACTGTTGTAGTGTATATACTTCATGCCTTTGCCAAAAATTAGATTAAAAAAATACCCTTAACCACTGAAAGTATTCACTGTTTTCTTGTGAATAAGAGAAGAATCTGCCTCAGAATCAGCTTGCTCAATTAGTGGGATTTGCTTCAAAACCATCCTGTTCAATTAGTGTGATTTTCTTCAAATGTCTTATATGTTTTACTGTTCTCTCACAGAGGGTCCCTTGTCAGAAGGAACAAATCCTTAGAGAACCTTTCAGAATGTGACACACAAATTCAAGAACAGCCTGCTTTGCTGCTGGATATTTTGAAATTGACAATGACCACTGGGAGATATGAGGCAGTCTTTTGTAAAATTTTTTTTTAAGCTGAAGAAGCATCTGGTTTTTCCTTTCCTCACTCCTACAAGAACAAAGCAACACCCCACCCACCTACCCCCCCCCCCCAACAAAACAAAAAAGGTGGTCTTGTCTGAGTAAGGGCCACCATTTTGGTTTTATCACTGCCCCTCCATGGGCCCCGTAAGCTTAAAATTGAAGTCTCATTTACGCCAGAGAACCTTCATCTCAATAGGCTGCATACAGCTCGCCAGGGGAAGTTAGTTCATAACCTCCAACCTCGGTAAGGAAAAAAAGAAAAAAAGAAAAAGAAACAAACAAACAAAACAAAAAAACCCACACCCCACCCCCCCCACCCCCCAGATTTTTAGAATTCATTTGGTCACTTGACAGAAAAGATTGTCATTGGGAAAAAAACAGTTACACTGAACAGCCTTCAAATATTACTGTAGCAGTAACAGCCACCGACCATCAGCCCTAGTCTATCCCCAGGCAACCTCAGAATATATGAGGGTACACCTTGTGCCTGTGCAACACAGCGTATGTGCAGTAAATCCTGCCATGTGACAAATGGATCTTATCTTCTTAAAATTTATCTGTACTTGGGTCTGACAAAAACATTGTGGTTTTTCATTACTCTTTAAGTAGTTCAAGTTCTGATATAGCCACTTTTTCCAGATTAGTTCTTGTCACTCTTCCCTTCTCAAAATGGTCATTAATAAAGGTGCAGGCTATGGTCAACAAAGTTACTCTTCAAAAGGAAGTTTGGAATGTTATCAGGATCAACACGAAATATTAAAACACCTTCCTGCTATTTAACATTTGACATACGTTGTCTACAAGCTACTTTTTCTGAAGCTTTGAGGAGAAAAAAAAAAAAAGATATTTTTCTTAAACTCTTTTTTGTAAAATGCAATTTATTAAGCAATAGCTCCATGCTGCTTTCCTACTTATGTTCTAAATCTAGTTTCCCATTTCTAGTCTAAACCAAACACAACAAAGCATACTAAGGCTGATGAATGTCAAATCTTACCATGGGGAATTGTTTACAACTGAGTTGCTAGACATTTATATATTGAATCAAGTACATGGCGCACGTGCACACACACACACAAAATCACTGTAACATGTGAAACTTCACTTACAATTAGAGAAATACCAATATGCACAGCAGGAGGGTGTGGGAAAACACAGCACAGAAAAAAAGATGGCCAGTGAAAAAAAGAACTTCAGTATCTAATTCATTAAAGTTGTTAGGAATGGTAGGAATCAACTCAGTATTTTGTTCTTAAATTAGCATACCAGCAATTAAAACAACAAGCAGCTAAACAATTTCCTTGGATATCCCAACACTACTAAGAGAATTTACAAATACGTTATTTTTTTCTGCTGGCCAAACAGACACAGACTGTCAGCCCAGAGTTACTTTGGACAAAAAGAAAGGTTTATATGCAATTTTGTTTACCTGCATGCTTCACTGCTTTCACTGTTTTCTGTATTTCCCCCCAGCTGATTACTAGTTTTAGATCCATTTTCCTGCTTTGGCTCCTGCTGATCTTCTGGCAGTAGCAGCAAGGCATTTCTTAGACAAATCGCTGCAAATTCCATACTGGCTACAGGTATTGCTGAGGACTGCCCATCACTTAAAGAGACACAGAAGTTAGCCAGTGAGTAGCAACCCTACTAAATTAAAAAATAAAAGCAGAGCTCCAGAAAGATCTGAATGCAGAGAAAACTTTATCCTAAAAAAGTTAAATCATGTTTTAATATAACACATTTAATCTATGAAGACATATCTATCTTGCTATTCTTATATATGGGAAGTACATCACAATGCCCAAATAGAGTGAGCAGATCCAACCACAGAATTACAGGAAGTTCTCTTGTTTTTCTTGACTTCACTTCCTCAAGTTTTATGACAGAGCAACTAGATTCTTCCCGCAATTTTCTAACGTGGATTACTGAAAAAATATATTTGGTGAGAAAAAGAGGACAGCTTTAGCTAACTGGAAACATAAATTTCAGATAAATCAATTTTAAGCTTTAATGCCCTTCTTAGTTACAATGAATACACAGTTAAGCCCTCTGCTGGCCATCACAGAAGAGGCATCCAAATGATGTTTAAGCAGGACTCATTAAGCATTTCAGCATGCCTCTCTCTTCACTACATTAATAATTCCAAAATGAACAGTTATTCCATGACAGTTTTAAAAACTCCTGATAAGCAGATACATATCCTTAAAAGCTATGATAACGAAATAAATAGCCCATGGAAAACATACTTACTTATAAACAACATTCTGTATTGACTGGGATGCTAGGACTATCTTACGGTGGTAGCCTTGACCTACTATAGATTGCACAATTCCCTTTTTGCTGGGAAGGCCTTTAGTCTCTTGTTCTGATGTCTAAAAGGAAGGAAAAAAAAAAAAAAAAAAGGACTAAAATATCAAGGTATCAAGGCTGTGGAATGAGAGCTTGACAAAATAAGTGAAAGCTGGAAGAAGACTTTGAACCTTGCTAAAATGTAAGAATTAATAGTTTATATGGGTACAGTTTTAAATCTTAAGTACCATGAAGGATCAGGCACCTTCTATTGTCTTTGTGTTGCACAGGGATTTTACTGCACACAGTGTAACCACAGATTAGTTCTGACAGCTTGTCTGATAGCCTACTGACCTAGTTTCTCCTCTGTTTTGAAAGCAAAAGAACAATGAACCAAGTTGTATTAAAAAAACTCCTAGGATATCTAAAGAGAAATCATACGATCAGACAAATAATATTCAGAACTAGCACTGTAACGCTTGCCGTCTTCTCCCCTGCTTATACAGCATTCAAAATGCTCTCTGAAAAAGCTGCTCTCAAACTGTTCCATGGGGAGCATGAAGCTGAACCGCAACATATGCAAAGTCACATTAAATTAACTTGTTTAACAGATTTTTGAGTATGCAGATATTCTGGGGGTCAAATGAACTTAAAGCATCCTAATTGTAAGTCCCAAGAATTATCTCTACACCACATTTACTAGGGTTTATTTGTTTTATGTTAAGTAAGGTTAGTGATGAAGAGTCACAGTTCTAAGGAAAAACTTATCCTAAACCTGTGTTTTAAATAGCTACCACTTTTCAGAAAATTTATCAGAATCTATTCTGAAAAAGAATATTGACATTACAATGGTATTTACCATCAAATTAAAAAAACACATACGAGTTTGGATATGAAGCACATATTTCAGAAAAGGTGTTAAAAAAAAGGCAGAATAATCTTCGATCTATATTTTATAAACTAAAATACTAAAGTGGGTGAAAGTTCACTTCAGTAAAATTACTTTTCTGGATGCTGTTCAGAGAATAAATATGAATTCATACTTAGATATCACGGAATATTATTGCAAATTGAGTTACAAGTTCCAAATTAAACACACTATTGATTTTAGTGCCTTACTTGTCATGTTGCAAATCTATCTTATAATTTAAAGAAAATTCCCCTTTGTCTTTAACATTAACAGCATCCAAAGTTAATTTTTTTCTCCTAAGATTCCAAATTTAGGAAACAGCAAGCTGGTTTTGTGACCCGAATTCAAGCTCCCTGGTATATGACAGAACATCACAACTGTAGGAGGAATAAAGCTAGGCTTCAGGAGCCTGGCATGATCTACTGCTTTGGCTAGTATGTAGTAAATGAAGTGCACCATGAGGGTCTGTCTGTCCTTTTTCCAGACTGCTAAACACTGTCCTTGTAAACAGAATCCTAGCTTTGTTTTTTGCCACAAAACCTATGCTAATCCAGTCTCCCATACCCAGCTTTCCATTAGAGATGATCAGCTGTGCCTTCTTTATCTATGTGTGATTTGTAACCAGTAGAAGAGACACAGAAAACTGCAGAAATCAGAAAGCTGTTCTTCCTGCACTCACTGTGCTTTATAAAACTCAGAACTATCTGACAACAGCTAGCACATACACAAAGTCAGTGCGTTTTTGACCCAACATTCTTGAAACTTCAATGCTATGCCTGTGAAATGGTGATATAAGCAAACCTCATCTATAAAGCTATAAAGCTGTGAATATATTTCTTAAATTTTCTGAAATAGACACCAAAATAACAAGCACCATCGAAATTCCGAAGGGAAAATTTATGGATTTTGTATTTGGAAGGATTCAGATAGTGTGCAGTAAAAAAAAGGCACAGAGGCCACTCTAAGAGGAAAACAGAGAGAATTCAGGGTCAGAACTAAAAATAATAGAGTGAATATAGCCGTTTGTTCAATTAATCCCACCCATCCTGTGCACCAAGTGAAATGGACATACTGTGGAGATAGCTGCATGGGATCATGTAATTACAGATTACATCATCCCACCCACACACAAGAAGGGTGAGTTACAGTTAAACAGGGAATCAAGTACGGTATCTCTTAATGTCACAGATGTACTACTTTGGTGCAACCTTCTGTTCAAAAGAACAACGGATCCTGTCCCCACCCCTCTGAATTAACATACGGGCTTATCCTAAACAGACATAGATCAACAGGTTGAAACGAAAATGCCCCAAAAGGACATGCAATATGTCTGCTGTCAGCAGGTTTCCACAAACTGCCAGCAGAGGAACAAGTCTCAGCAGTCAGGGATTCATTTCACCAGTCGGTGGCTGTGATCGTGACGGCTTCAGGATGGAGAAGGCTGATCTCAGCTTCCTCAGCCTATGCCACTTTTAGGCTAGCCACATTACAGTCTCATCCCTCTCAACCTCTAGTGGCAATTGAGTGAGGAAATAATGAATCTTTAGATGAGTTTTGGCTGCATGAAGAGAAGGAAGATCACATGCAAAGATTTCAGTGGAAATCAGAGCACATCTTATTATCTCCATCCAGTTTAGACCTACAAAATGAGGCCACGCCTGAACTTGGGTAGTGTATTTACAGTAGACAGAATTAAAAAAAAAGGAGTTTATATTACTTGTACATCAAGAAAACTGTAACACCACCCCAGGAAGGAAGCTTCTCTTTCACCAAATACTTTTAGTAGTCCTCTACAAGAGTCTTTGCATCTTCCAATAAAGTTCTAGGACATAGCGCTATATTTTCTTTTTAAACAAGATTATTCACCAGTCTCATCCAATAACCATATTCATTAAAACATAAAAAACCCTAACCTTACTGTCTGCTAAAACAGTAGTGTATTGGGTCTGGCTGAGATGGAGTTAATAGTCCCCATAGCAGCCCTCATAGAACTGTGCTCTGCATTAGTAGCTAGAGAGGTGTTGATAACACACCAGTGTTTTGGCTACTGCTGAGCAGCACTGGCACAGCATCAAGGCTGTCTCCCCAACATTTTTGCCCCCTCCCTCAATGGCAGGCTGGGGCAGGGCAAGATCTTGGGAGGGGACATAACCAGGACAGCTGACCTAAACTAACCAAACAGATATTCCATACCATATGACGTCAGCCCAGATATAAAAGCTAAGTAAAGGGAGGCGGAAGGGAAGGCATTTTTTGTCTTCCCGAGCAACCACCACGCGTACTGAAGCCCTGCTTCCCAGGAAGTGGCCAGACATTGCCTGCTGATGGGAAGTAGAGAATAATATCATTTGTTTTTCTTTGCTTTCGCGCGCGACCTTTGCTTTCATTTTATTAAACTGTCCTTATCTTGACCCACGAGCCTTTTGTTATATTTTCTCCCCCCTGTCCAGCTAAGAAGGGGGAGTGATAGAGCGGCTTTGGTGGGCACCTGGCACCCAGCCAGGGTCAACCCACCACAAGTAGCAACATACTTTCAGTCATACCTTTTACACCATAGTATCTAGCCTTAAAGTAGAGACAAAGGATCTCTACTGGATAGATACATGTTTTCTCCTACTACTCCAACTAAAATTTAAGACAGAACCTCATCGTTTCAAAAGTGGTAAAGCCATTCCTAGAGTCTAAACATAAAAATCCAAGATGTTTCTGTCAAAAATTTTCCAAAAAAATAATTAAAACAACCCTTCCACCTCAAAGTATCAGCAACAAAAGTTATCAGATTTGTTTCTGTGCATCAAGCCTCAAAGTGAATATAAAACCTTCAAGAACAGCCAAAAAAATTTTCCTTCCTTAGACACTACAAATGGTCACTGACTCCAATCTCACCTTACTATTTCTGCAATCTAGGAACAGAAATCCTTGGAAGTACAGGGAGTACAGAGAAAAGAGTCTGAGCAAGTTTAATTCTTCCATTCACACAAAAAAAGACAGAATTACTTGCGAGGTGACCGAATTACTTGTGAGGTTGTTTTTTTGTTTTCAACATATACCATGTATTATTTTATATGGGTTTTACGTATATATAAATATAGATAAACCCCAAGATTTTTCAACCAATGTGAAATGTGTGTGGAAAGCTGAGGCATCACAAAATATCCATAAATAGTAATTCAAACTATTAATGTCGACACCTACATTTTAAGTAGAGAGCATTCACTACAGAAAGAACATACTGTTTCCTGTTATAAAGTGATGCCTCATTAGAGAATAATACAAGTTTCTTTCCAAATAATATCTTTATGTTTATTTCTAAAATTATTCAAGACAAAGTAAGGTAAACCATCAGATGACTTGGAGAAATCTAACATGCTTCAAACGAATTCAGGATTACCCCTTCAGATTATGAGTTGGAATGCCAAAGGGGTGTGACAGTAAATTGCCAAAACAAAATGATGCTTAACCAGTCTCTCCAGAAAAAAAACTTGTAACTTTGTAGAAGAGCAGCTCTAACAGCCACTTACGTGCTTGTTTCATCTCACGCCAATCTTTTGAATAGCCTACTCTAATTGTTCTGATCTTAGAAAAGTCAATTAAACACTGGGTATCAAGACACTGTTTCTATGGCAGTTATCCTCCACCTGTTGCAGCTTCAGACTAAACACGCAAACACACGTATACAGAAAAATAATTAATCTGGACTTACACAGAGGTGTTGCAACATTAGGCCTTTAAAATGCATAGTTCAACTCAAGCTATTATTTCTTCCTTTCTGTGATCACATGTATTTCATAACTACAATCAAAATAAGGAATCTGCAAATCTACTTACCCCTTTATTGGCAGCAATGCAGCATTCTGCTATTCTCAGCCAAAGACGAGGGTTTGAGTGATAAACCTGGACTGCTTCAATCAGGCATTCAAAGGCAGCTAAGGGCCTCCCAATATGCAAGAGCTGAATTCCACAATTGTAGAGCAACTCATACCGTTTGTTAGTCAGTAGCGTACACATGGGTCTCCCTGAAAATTTTTTACCTGCAGAAAAGGATTACATCATATTGGATGTGCAGTTCAGGAGAGCAGAAAACATAACTCTGGGACGAGGAGGGAAGCTGTGGGAAACACCCAAAAACTACCAAAAACCTCTTTCATCACAGAAATTCACTAGCTTCCCTCTGTAAATAAATTCCTTCCGCATCAAAGCTGATATCAAAGACAAATTAATTGTAGTCTTAATAAAGTTTGAAGTACATTAAATGCTAAGCACTTAAGCTCCTTGTCACTCAAGCCAAATGTTATATAATAACATTGAATCCCATATTTGTGAGAATACACATCTTTATTACTCATATAAATTCCAGAAGAAAACCACTTTGCTGTTAACAAGCATAAAACATTTTCTGTCTTCACACTGGTACCTAAGACTGCACTTAGGTACAGGGCCAGGGGAGAAATAGGAAAACCAATAAACTGTGTGATAGTAACTAGATTTTAAAGAAAACAAGAAAGGAAAAAATTATCACTTCATCATGAAATCATTTACTTGGAAGAGAAAAAAAAAACTTAAGTATTATTAATCAAAGCAAGAAAACTTATTATAATGTTTATTTTCTTGTCTTTTGTATACTTACAACAAATGTAGACAGATAAAACTACACATAAAACTAAACAGTAGAAGAACATTTCTCATACAACTCTGGAAATTGTTCAGTAAGACCATTTGAGAAATTCACCATCTTCCAAATGTTAATTTAACAGTATTGCACTCCACGTTTTCTATATGTTCCAAGTTAAAAACAAAACAAAACACCCCCCCCCCCATCCTTCAAGTCCTGATGATTCTATCTACTGTCAGCAGGACTATAAATAACATCTTTAATGATGCATAATAGGTCACAGAAACTTTATTTTGTCATATCTCCCTGACTGATGGCCAAGGACTATGAGAGAGGAGTAATGGCCCCGGCCCCATGGCACATCAAAGAAAACAGCAGAAAAAGAACATATTTTATCATCAACTATTTCTGGCAACAGCAACTATACTCTGAAATCAAGTTACAATCAAAATTCTTACCCTCCTTATCTTATCCTCTGCAAAAAGATGAAATAGGAATTTTGCTGATAATTACTGAAAGCTTCTATCCTCCATTTCCTTGATTCACCCACCCCTCTTCCACCATCTATTTTTATCTCTTAAAAGTCCTACCTGGATCTGAGCTGCCCGTTCCTAGCTGTGCACACGCATTATCGTTTTCTTGCAAGGCTTTTTTAAAGTAAAAAATTCCTAAATTGTGCTTTCCCATTGCAAAGTGGATGCAGCCAAGATTGTTCCAGAACATACACCTTAAGCATTCACCTGAGAGAACAGAAAAGACCATCTTTGTAAACTGAAAAATGTCACTGAGCCCATAAAATGCTCCCACTGCTCTCTCATGGGTCAGCATATTATGGTAGTCTATTAAACATGTTCTTCAGCAAGATGTTCATGGATTATGCAGTTACTCCCTGCCTTGCAAGCATTTTAATAACCTACATTGCTGTATACCATTCTAGTTCTTTTGGACAGTTGACCTGAAATGACCTATGTATCAGCAGCCACAGATTTCCAGATCTTGTGCACCATATTCTGAGAGAGCCAGGTAAAAGCAAATGTGACAGATTGCAAATTCAAGTTCACCTGGAGGTTTTCATAGAACTTAGCATGCAAGCACTTCAAGCTTTGTAACAGACAGCTCTTGTAAAAAGGAAATTCTCAAATGATGTTACCTTCCTAAGTTTTATAAAATAAACAAATATGTCAACCTAACCATACAAGCAGGAAATGCACTCTCTTTCCTAAATATATAATGTTCAGGTAATACTGTAAAGAAGTTCCTTCTAAATAATAAAGAACAGAAAATTAAACTTTTGACTTATCTACTGCTAACTGTAGCTCTACAGGGTTACCACTGATAAAAAAGAAAAAAACCACACCACCACTCTAAAAATCCAAACAACCAAGAAAAAGACCAGTAACAAAATAACCAGACATTATTTTAATTGTAACCTAGGAAGACTATTAAGTGAACATTCTACTGTGCAAAAAAGCTAGTGCAAAAGAGTTATGTGAAAATGAAACTTCCCAGAAATTTTTAAGTTATAAAGAGAACTCTAAGCATAAAAACTGTCAGAAAGATAAGTTAGAGTAAATTCTAAAAGAAGTGTCAAAATATGCCAGAATAGGCATTATGGCAAATATTTCGAATGTTTTCTATGAAACTTATCTGTAAATACAGAAGTTTAAAAGATTTACTCAGAGGGCTAACTCTGCGACTTCTATCACCTAATTGCAATCTATGTAACAATATCTACTAGATAAAAGATCTTACAGCACAAGAAATTAAAAGTACTATCACACAACCATCATTGAACAAAGTAGTAAAGAAATTCAGTAGTTTTAGAGTACAAGTATTTTTTGAAATCCTAACTCTCTACTGACACAAGACACAACTTTCTCTCCATATTTTTCAATTGATATTTTAAACAGCCAACTAAAATTTCAAATATATTTAAATAATACCATATACAGTAAGGGTATATATACACAGCATATATATTTATAGTATATAAATAACTTTTATATCTAAAACATTATACACTTTTATGTGCTGTTACATTTCTGTGCACGTCTACACATATACACTTCCTAGATATAAAAGTAACTTAAAATGGCATACAGTAGAAGTCAAACCTTAACACTTCATGAAACATTTGCATTTCCCTCCAAAATCTTCATTATAACTGCTATAGTCTCCTCTCTGAGTACAATCTGAAATCTGATTTCTAGATCTAGTATGTTGCCTTTTGTTTCATGTCTTGATTTAGAGACCCAAATATGAGCCTTGCAAATTCTACATTTACACCTTCACAAATCCATTTTCATAGAAAATCACTACATTGTCTAGAAAAACGTTCAATAAAAACACAACAGTGTCACATGAAGGAGCACAAGAAAGATGAAAACATATCCAGCATATAAACCTATGACATTCAGAGCCTACTCCCTTAAGTAATCATTAATATGCTTAAAATTAATATCAACAAGTAGTCCTATTACAGTACACACATTTAAGTACTTGCAGGATGAAGGTTTTCTATTTTACCTGTTTTCATGAAGCCTGGATGTTCAGCAATGTTTGCACTGTTTAAAAGTTTGACGGCTTTACGATAATTGCCCCTCAAATACTCAAAATTGCTCTTAAGAAAGAGAGAAGGAGCTGACTGTGAAGGAGAAAACAATAGGTAATTATCTTGTTTTAGGATTTCTACTGCTAGTGTTAAATCACTCCACAAACAGCTTGCCTCTGCTGTCATTTAAAAAATACATGGGCTTAGGCCCTAATACTTTCAAGAAGTAGCATTTCTTTGTTGAGCACCTGATTAACACTCACCTCCTCTGAACTACAAAACTATGCATACTCTTTGTTACAGCTCTAAACCCCAACATTATTCTAGAGAACTCTGTCACAGCAATGCCTAAGTGCAGAGGATCTCTTTTTTTTTTTTTTTTTTTTTTGAGAGTATCTTTCTCCAACCTGTCTTCTAGCACACTCCTCCCTATGCTTCCCACCCTGCAGAGTTCAACAACTTCCTCCTGGGCTGTCATCTTCCTGGTCTGCCAACAGAGACCTCATGATCCAGAATGATTTCTGTCAAACTAGCAGCTGTTGAGACTGGCAACAAATGGGAAGTGCTCTCCTCCCATTCCTTGCTCCTCAGTTAATGTAGAACTTATCTGGGATGGTGGACGTAATTCTGAGTTGAGAATTCCTATATAAAAAAAGAAACTGCTTTCTAGCAAGAGGTAAGCCTCCAAAAATTTTCAACAAAAAGAAAAAACCCCAAACCCTGCATATCCCTGAATTAATCTTTTATGAACTAGTTTAAACCACCAATGACATCAGAAGTTTGTAATACCCATAACATTTATAGTAAACTAAAACTTATTTTGCGCTGCTTCAATTATAAAGCAAACTGAACATCTTTATTATACAGTGTTTCACTGTTATTTTGGTATCATTAACAATAAAGTGCATTTTTCTGAGCAACTGAAAACGGCGCAAATAAGAAAATTCTACATTAATTACACTTGCAGGAAAGAGATTACAACCCCAACTGACTACATAAAGTGTTATTTCAGACATCCATCCTCAATAAGACTTTTCTTTGTAAAAAAAGTTAGCAAATACAGTTTTAAGATAGAAAACAGATCTAGATTAGAAAAACAATAGCCTTAAGAATACTTACATTCCCAGCTGTATTCATAACAGACTTGATCTCCCTTTTGCATGCTTTTAGTGACTTCATCTGGATATAGGCTCTCACCTTATACTGTTAAAAAATTAAAATAAAATTTGTTAAATAAAAACCAACAATTTGTGCAGGTCTGCAAGTTGAACCATATCTAGAGATTTAGTACAGAGTATTTTATATACAGCTTAAAAATAGGTAGTAAAAAGCTGTTCAAAAAGCCTTCCTAAAAAATAAATTCTGTTCAGACTTTCAACAACAAATTTATAGGCTTCGTATTTACAGTAAGCAGATGCACACTTTGTTCAAAGGTCAACAGCTACTCTATATTCAAACACAGATACTAGCACTTAAAATGACAAACTAATTAAAATAATCTAACCTCTTAATTCCAGACATTTACCTACTAAACTGAAAACACCAATAAGTGAATGCTGATAGAGAAGCATTTTGTTTCTTCACATATTTTTCCACAGAACAGTACAGTGAAATAAAACCTCAGCTTTAGACTGTTGGAGGCCTAACAGTTATAAAGTCAGTACAGCTAACTGCAGTTTAAAAAAATTATGATAAACTGCAGGGGCTGAAATAGGGTTTTTTTCTGTGTTAGGTCAGTTTTTCCTCTACATGGATCTTATAAAAAGGAAGAGTTAGATAAATTAATTCTTTTGGTTTACAACATGAAATTCAAGGAGAGACAGAGTATCACAATTCATGCTGAACTAGATTTGAAGCAGATGGCACTCTGTTTCAAGAAAACTTGAACCCACGTTCTTATATAAATAATATGCACTTACCTGATGTATCTTAGATTTAGCAACTTCTATTAAAGCTCCACTTTCAGCTTTTTGATTCGAAGAATCTTTATTTGTATTATTACCTGACTGTCAAACAAATAAAAGGAAGTGTTACTACTAGTCACGCTTTAAATTCAGTTGACAGATTCTTTCATAGGCTATTTTTATCACTCTCACATGAAGAAGAAAAACAAGTATTTAATAGTCAAAAAATACACATCCCACCAAATACTGTAACTTGATCTTAACAATCAATATCCACGAACAACCACACCAGCCTGTGAAGAGCAGAATTATATATTAACATTAGTGTTATACTATGCTGCTCTGTGGTTGAGGTGTTTGAAGAATTCTCTTACCCAGAAGGATGATATGCACATTCTAGAGTCTCTCTAATATTTTCTTCAGTAGAATTACTATATACTTAAAGATAAAATGTTTTATCTTAAGTGTGACATTCCATCGACAGGAAAAGACTGAAGAGTCCTGTTTTCACTTCCAAACCGCTACCCATTCTACTGATTTTTCCAAAAGATACATACAAAAGATTTCATTTAGGAGTATGCCTCATACTTTCAGATGCTATGTAAAAAAGATGCTTGATTTCCCATACTATAGTACGCAATTGCAATTCCTCTCTGACACTGACTTCCCCTTTGAAACTTAGGGTCTCATATGGTCATAATCCAAGACAAACAAGAAAAACTATATATGTTTGTCCCTGAAGACAACTGTCTTTCCAATGCAAGTCTCTGACTTAAGAAACACTTCTTAGCTCCCTGGGAATAAGAGAAAAGGGTAAAAGAGAGGGAATAAACAGCTGCTGTATACAATTAACTCAGTTACTAACATGTATAAGTTGCTGTCTGAAGTTACAGGTGATCTGACAGTTTTATAATTCAAAAGTATTTTCAAAGAGTAATTTTGGATTGAGTTAAAGCATACTTCTGGTAAAGACTTAGTGGCATTCATATGATTTTAAGCTTACCTCATTTTTTCCATTCTTGCTGTTATTGTTTCCCTGTGAAATCATTTTTTCCAGAACAGCAAGGAGATGCAAGGCTTTCTCAGCTTGGTAAGTTAGCAGGTATAAGTCTACAAGCAAGAAGCACACAGCCTGGGCAAACTTCTCTTCTGTATAAAGCAAAGAAGTAAAAATGATTTTACAGCTCTAATACCAATCCTGCCAAACATGACTGAAAAAAAAAAATTAACTATGAAGTGCATCTATGTAACACAACGAGAAAAATCAATACATTAGGTAAGAAAAAAAAATGCAGACATCAACACAATACAGATAAGTACACATACGGAAAAAAAAAAGGTAATTCATTCAAACGGCATCAGTATAAAAGCATAGACTAAAGACAGCTTAACATGTATTTCACGTTTCTAGATTCTGAGGATTGGTCTAAGCAGATCAGCACCAAAGATCCAGCATCTAAACAGACAGATGGAGCCATACACATATGTAGAATCCCACAGAACTTGAAAGGATTCTGTACAAACACATCTCTGCTTGGCTGGCCTCACAGAGTAAGTCCCAAATAGGCATATTGAAAACTGGGAGGAACTGAAGAAGAATAATGGTAGCATTTACTTAATTTATTGAGACACACACATATACATCCTTCAGCCTTATCACCTCTAAAATTCAACGAGAATTATGAAATTACTTCATACAAGTATGGCAATTCCACTACACAGTGTGCCATACCTCATAAAACCTGGAGACTTTATATTCAGATATGAGCACATACAATTATGTACGACTTAATGCAGGTATTTAAAACTGCGAGTGCCCTGACAAATACACACCCACCCATGAAGTTGTATGATGACTCAAAATACTAGATTTTCAATAATTCAACTAGTTTGTACATATTATTTACATAAATACATTTTAAAGTTGTCAAAAAATCCATTTCAGTTTCATTATACTTGTCTGCTAAATGTCTCTGAAATGCTTTCCCCCCAAAATCAATTGTTGTCCTTGATACAAGTAAAACATATTCTTTATTCCGAAGCCTACCTACTTTTTAGAGCCATGTTAGGCAAATTACAAATCACTTGTCTGATAGCGAGAAAGACTGAATGATCTTCCTGTAGTCATTGCATGAACAAAACTCTTCTTTCTGTCTACATACCAAAAGGCTCTATAAACTGGTACAGCTTCTCCCCAACTGATATAGCTTCAGTATACTGACGCAGATGATACAAAATAACAGCTTGATTGTAGTACAGCATACTATTTTCAACATCATCTAAACCATCCATTTCTTCAACAACAGAGTGAACCTGAAAAAAACCCCACTCGTTTCATTTAACTTTCAATACCTACAACTTTAAAAAATGTCAAATATTTAAAATAATAATCCTAAAGTATTAATCTGTCTGAAGATAGGTCAGTAAGAATTATAAGCTAATAAAATGTATTGTTGTTCCACATAAATCCAGCAAAAAATTTACAACGAAATAGAAAGCTGTTAATTGAGTAGTAAAGTAACATTTTCACTTCTTTATTATTTCACAAACTATTTCAGGTTAAGGAAATTTCTATTGAAAGAACATAGCAGATCTTTCTAGGGCTATAACCTCTGAAACATTTCAGCTTCAGATCAATTTCAACAATAAGTAAAAACTTAACTATAAAAAGTGTCCTAAATGATTAAACAGAGGTTTAAAAGTAATGTTATTATCTTATTTCTTTATTAAATCTAGAGGACAAGGGGCAGAAGTTTTATTCCTATTTCACTGGAAGATCTCACCACCATTAATAGTACTCAAAATCAAGTACCATATCAATATCTTTGCGTTACCTGGTTCTTCAGCTGGTTAAGGGTTTGTCTCAAATTGTCTGTTGTAGTCTGGTTACTTTTACAGAACTCTGCAACTGCAGTATTCAAAGTTATTTTGTAGTCATCTTTGTTTATGTCTTGAAGGGTATTTAGGTGTTGTAAACAAGCATCATAGTTTCCAGCCTGGAAATTGCAAACATACCAGAAACATGCATTAGAAGATACAAAGCTTAAACTAGCAGGCTACTAAGTTTTAATGAAAGTATCCTCTGTAAGTTTAGAGAGCAAAGTAGTATTTCCTTTTATCAACAGCAAGTGAAGTGAACTAAACCTCTACGCACATACTTCATTATTTATGCAGATTAATATGTATGAGAAGAAAGTCTAAAAGTTGAGGTCATGTCCAAACTTCAAAAGAATTTTGTGGAGGAAGGACAAATGGAGTAGCCGATTATTACAAACAGATGTTTCCATGAAAAGTATTCTGATTTCTCTTTGTTGCATTATTTTAAGTTTCAATATTCTTTATTTCCTCAGTTTTCATGGTCTTTCCCCATCACATGCATATTGAGCAGCTTCAGTTGCTTACTTAAGTCCCATCCCATCATTTTATGTTTATTTCTCACTTAATCTGGAGAGACTGTGAGTTACAATTTAGTCTGTGGAAGTCAGCTTAAGACAGGTTGGAATAAGAAGGTGTCACTTTCCCAGTAAAGGTTTAAATAATATTTTACAAGTTTTAGCTGTTGAATGAAGTATTCAATCATCTAGGCATGCCTAAACAGAAACTAGGATCCAAGCATGATGCTCCTCTGAGGTGTGATTATAATCAAGAAACCCCTTTCTTGGACCTTGGGAATAAGCAAGAACTTCAGAATGGCTCACTTCTTTCTGCTTTCAGTTTTAGTCTTTTCTGTGTTTGTGCAGAAGGAATTTAGTGGCATCGAGGAATGAAACAGAACTCTAGACCCTTTCAACTATGTTAAGCCTAAATGATCCTTTACTCTCTACTGTTCAGTTCCTATACAGGAATAATCACCTTCCCCTCTTCCATATCAGGGTTACTTCCAATCTGGTCAGTCAGATAAGCAGATTAATTTCTATCTCTGTCAATGCTTCACAATCAAAAGCTATGCTCCTGGGTACCACGACCACTCTCCACTTCCTTTTTAAGTGCTATTCCATGGAGCTTCTCCTGGGTTCCCGCCTAACTTCCTCTATTAAGGGAAGAATTACAACAGAGAAAGGCTCTGTGGTCCATCTGCTCTTCCCAAGAAAGTTGCCATTCTGCAGCTACTTTCAACAAAGCCATCCCAGTTCCTTCAGTCTCCTGTGAAAGCACAGTTATACAGTTTACAGAGAGACGTAGCAGGACATTGACACACAGTATTTCCACAACTTTAAGTATCAACAGCATGGATTGCCTAGTGATCACGTGCATGAACACAGGGACTTGCAACTCAACTGCTGGCATGCTCTTTAATTAAGACAGTTCATCTCCCAATGATTTTCTTCACATGTTCACACTCAGAGCTTCTCTTCAACAGGAGTAGCTTTCAGATCACAGCAACAAGGCTTCTAACCATGGTTGGACTAAAAACTTTGAACCCTTAAATGCTCAACTTATTTTGTGATGTTTTCCTCAGCTAACAGTCCTCTACTCCACTCTACTAGACAGGATCTAGAATATACTATACAATTCTATAGTAATTCTATCGAGACTGAAATCGGAAGCACAATACAATAAAGCAGCACGCAAGGCAGTCCACAAAGCTAGCTACAGCAACTCGGTAGCAAGCAAAATTGGCAAACAAGGCACCAGATTAATTCTGCTCACATCTGTCACCACCTCACAACTCCATGAAATTAGGGAGTTCTTAAAGCAAGCAAAAAAATCATGAAATAAACAAGATACAGTGGACCAGTATAAAACTAAAGATGAAGTCATCAGCAGACCAAAATATTTTAGCACATAGATCTGTGGGCAAGGTGGAAAAGAGACAACCCTTTCATGTGCCTTCAGTTCTCAGGATCAAATGCCAATGAGCAAAAAGTTACTGAAAAAGAATAATTGAGCTAGAAAGCACTCAAGAAGACATCAGTGAACAACATCAGCTGTAGTCAGCTTAAGGCCCAACTACATGCACTTCATGTCACAACATTCCAGACAAAATGAAAGTAATGAGTGAAATATACAAGCAGGAATCTCAAAAGACAGTATTTAAATTCTTCCCCTGATCTATTTAACACATCCAAAACTGAATTATGCAAGGCATTGTGATAAGAACACAACAATTGAAAGGAAAAGCAATTATACTTCCTGTCACTTGCTACACTAAATAAAATTAGAAGACAAAGAAGTAAACTGAAACACGTGGTACCTGAATTTTAACACACACACACAAAATCTTCCAAGAAACACAAAACAGGTAGTAAATACTGCCTATAGGTGTTATGTGTTCAAGAATATGTTTTAATGTAAAGTGACAGAATAGTATACAATGCTTTTTGTGAAGGAATACAGCAAGATGCTAAAATGAAAAACGTTTGTTTGGTTGCTGTTTTTTAAATACATGTGGTTCCTTTAAACCCTTTAACACAACATTTTTAGCCTGAAGCAATTAATTCTTCAGAGAGATCATGCATTTCCAACACTGATACAGAATAGCAGCCTGCTGCTTCTAATTAACTCATTATACAGCTTTTAAGGCTACTGACTTTTGAGAATCAAGATTAAACGTGCTCTTGTACACTTTGTTCAAGTATCCCCTTCAGTCTTCTCACATCATAGCAGACAGAAAATGCATGTGCTGGTTTTATAACACTACTAGTGCTACTTCTAATATAATATCTCATTAACACATTTGCAACTGTGCTAAGAAAACAGGAAGAATAATTATATAGGCCCATTTAGCAGTTATGTGGTAAATTAGAAGTCTCAGAGTTTGGCTTTTTCTTACCAGAAAAGCTTGTAATGCACTGCTTGACAGTTCCTTTTCCTGATCAGTAATCCCAGAGGTACCTGCTCCTTCATGTTTCTCAGTACCTTGATCTGTAAAGTGGACAGAAGATTACAAGACAGTTTGCAAATGTGATGACAGCTATTCAGCTTAAAAATTTTGTTTCTTCCATTTCTTAAGATCCTCCTGCCAGTACAAGTAACTTTCCAGGTAAATGCAGCACTGAATCCCTACTACACTAAAATATCTCAAGTTATCCTACACTCCTAGTGAATTCTTCTCCAAAAAATGTAAATGTTATAATCCTAGCTAAATTACCGTGCTCAATCAATAAACAAAGTCCTACAAGTTAACTGACAATGCATACACTTTAGATTTCTCTTTAAAGCTGCAACCGTACACTAGGATTGTCTTTATTTGCACAAAAATTAGCTGTGAAGGCCACACATCATAGAATAAATACCACACTGGGTTAGATGAAAAACCCATGCATCCTGTGTGCTGCTTCCTAAACAGCAAGAGATACTTTAAGGAACAACACAAAAAACAGAGCAAACACTGGAACTTCCACCCACCTCCCTGCTTTGGAAGAATAAGTCTCCCTAAATAAGAGGCTGCAATCGAACCATCATTAAAAATAACCACTGACAGACTTGATATATCTTTTTTTAAAACTCTCTACACTTTTGTACTCTTTAGTATGCTCCATCAAATGCTATCTAGTGATTATACTGCATGACATGAGCAAATGCTGCCTATTCACTTTCTCAGCCTCACTCCCGATCTTGCAGATCTTTCTTTGAATCATCTCTCTTCCAAGGTGAGCAGGCACAGTTTATTCTGTATCTTCTCCACTTTTTTCCCAGAATCTTCTCTAGTTCTACTATATCCTTTTCCAGGTTAAGACAACAAGAACAGCATGTAGCAATTACGATGGTGGCCCCTTTGAGCATTTATATTCCAATATAATAAGATTTTAATTGTCTTCAATTTCTTTTACACAGAATTCCTAATGTTTTACTTTTCAGTCACTACTGAGCATATTTTTCAGAAAGGAGTCTACTGAACCCTTCTGTCATCACACAATTAAGAATTCAGTAAAGTTGCATTAAAAACCACAGTACAGACATTCCATGTCAAAGAAGCTGAAAAAAACGCCACCAAACTCTTCCTTGTTCTGAACACAAACTACTGGAGGAAAAAAACCCAATGCAAAACACGACACAACCACCACACCAGACAGCTTATTTGTAGAAACATTAACTCGTGGTACAACATACAAAAATAATTTAATGTTTTTGAAACAAAGACTTTATAAACCAGCAATGGTTTCCACTCTTGCAGAAAATTACTTCTTGAATTTCACAGTGGAAGCTTTGTTCTAACCGACCTTTTGCTATCTTAATAGCCTAGGTAGCCTTTGTAAATTCAATGTCTTCTTTCTCTTCCCCAGAATTAGCACTCACATGGCAAGTCCAGGATAAGAAGGGGATCAGGCCCAGTCAGCATGGGTCCATGAAAGGCAGGTCCTGCTTGACCAACCTGATCTCCTTCTATGACCAGGTGACCCGCCTAGCGGATGAGGGAAAGGCTGTGGATGTTGTCTACCTGGACTTCAGCAAGGCCTTTGACACTGTCTCTCATGGCATACTGCTTGAGAAACTGGCGTCTCATGGCCTGGATAAGTGCACTCTTTGCTGGGTGAAAAACTGGCTGGATGGCCGAGCCCAGAGGGTTGTGGTCAATGGGGTTAAATCCAGTTGGCGGCGGGTCACAAGTGGTGTTCCCCAGGGCTCGGTGTTGGGCCCTGTTCTGTTTAATACCTTTATCGATGATTTGGATGAGGGGATTGAGTGCACCCTCAGCAAGTTTGCAGACGACACCAAGTTGGGAGGCAGGGTCAATCTGCTTGAGGGTAGGGAGGCTCTACAAAGAGATCTGGACAGGCTGGATCGATGGGCTGAGGCCAATTGTATGAAGTTCAACAAGGCCAAGTGCTGGGCCCTGCACTTCGGTCACGGCAACCCCATGCAGCGCTACAGGCTTGCGGAAGAGTGGCTGGAAAGCTGCCCGGCAGAGAAAGACCTGGGTGTGCTGGTTGACAGCCGGCTGAACATGAGCAAGCAGTGTGCCCAGGTGGCCAAGAAGGCCAATCGCATCCTGGCCTGTATCAGAAATAGTGTGGCCAGCAGGAGCAGGGAGGTGACTGTTCCCCTGTACTCGGCACTGGTGAGGCCGCACCTCGAGTACTGTGTTCAGTTTTGGGCCCCTCACTACAGGAAAGACATTGAGTTGCTGGAGCGTGTTCAGAGGAGGGCAACCAAGTTGGTGAGGGGCCTGGAGCACAAGTCTTATGAGGAGGGGCTGAGGGAACTGGGGCTGTTTAGTCTGGAGAAGAGGAGGCTGAGGGGAGACCTTATCGCTCTCTACAACTACCTGAAAGGGGGTGTTGGTCTCTTCTGTCAGGTGGCTGGAGATAGGAAAGGAGGAAATGGCCTCAAGCTGAGGCAAGGGAGATTTAGGTTAGGTATTAGGAAAAATTTCTTTACTGAGAGGGTTGTCAAACATTGGAACGGGCTGCCCAGGGAAGTGGTTGAGTCACCATCCCTGGAGGTATTCAAAAAGCAAGTGGACAGGGTACTTCAGGACATGGTTTAGTGGGCTTGGTTAATGGTTGGACTCGATGATTTTGAAGGTCTTTTCCACCCTAAATGATTCTATGATTCTATGATTCACAGATGTAATGCAAACTCTGCTAATTTTGTTTTCACTTTGAACAAATGAAAACACTTATCTGTGAGCTCCACTGCAAAATCCATTCCCCATCACCACCAATATATCTGGATCGTCTGCTACTGACTATGAAAATGTACAAATATAAGACAAACAACAACAGTAAGGGCAACCAAACCTCAGAAGATTCATCAATTAACATCCACAGTAGGAACAAACCAGACTTAGTAATCTATTCATAGTTTGTGCTTGTTGCTGGGAAGATAGCGAGATCCCTTCCATTGCCCTAGGCAATAACACATTTGAGCAAGAACTGGAAATATTTGGTTGTGATTTTCATCCTGCATCAAGATGCCAACAAGGTTCAGATTTTAAAATCTCAACAATCTTCCATGTGCAAGTTACAAAGTAACCCACTGCGATTTAGACAAAAGTCAGGATTCAGCAATTTCAGTACTCTGGAGGGATGGATCCTCAGGGGGCTACAGAACTGCATGCACCTGCTATAAAATCTGACCGTGCATAAGGCAGTGATCAACACCACTTGCACTGCCTTTTCTTTGAAAGGGAAAGGTGGGAGAAAAAATTAAAACAAAAAAGCTCAGAAAATTTTTGACGTGCCAAGGTTTTCTGCCGCAAAAGAGGAAAGGAACCAGCAGCACTTCTCCTTCAAGCTAAATATAGACTAGATCCAATTCCTCCTCTAAATCTTGTGGTTGTACAGCTGAACAGAAAGCTATCACTCTCCAAGGATCTCTAGAAGAACAGCGAATAAGCAAATGTATCTTCCCTCAAACTTCCATGCTAAGTTACATTATCTGCTTTACTTGCTCAGCACACCCTTTAGATTATGCTAGTAAAAGTAACCATAGTGCAGAGACTTGAGACTCTAAGACTTCTGAAGTTGATAATGCTCGGTCTGGTCAAGAGTTTCCTCACACGCAGGTTTACATAGCAGAGTGCCATCAACTACCGAGTGCATTACTCATTACTGCCATTGTATGCAAGCTCGTAAAAACAAGCATCTCAAATGAAGGTGGGCTTATGGAAGTCTGAATCCCAAAGTAAAACGTCTTCAGTTAAGTGAAAGATAAACCAAAGAGACTGTTATCTAAGTTGTGTAATAAAAGCACCACTTACGTAGCTGTTCGATGTATCTCCTAGGGAAAAATCAGGATAGGTCTACAAATTTCACGGTGTCTCTAAGTCTGCTGGTACATTAAAAAACCCAAAATTAAACTGGGGAGTACTTTAAGCAAAAACAGAGCTGTCCCTTCTCCTGTAAAGTCAATTTTATGGCTGTAATCCAATTAACTGGACCTACTACGACTCAGTAAACAAAGCAGGTTTGCGAAACCTGAACTGGAAGCTTATCAAGAAAGAATAAAACTAAAGTTCTGCTGACATAGTTCACAGCATAGCTCTTTCCCTTGAAAAAAAAAAAAAAAAAGAAAACAAAAACAACAAAACCACTTTGGCTACTCTCTACCCTTTTTGCCCAGACACACTTGAAACATGTTAAAGAGCTAAAGGTCCTTCTAATTTACTGTAATCCTGCCGCTCTTGTTTAGACCAGGATCTACTGCTTCAGTTGATCTTTATTATCAAGAGATCTCACATACAGGAGTCACCTAAAAGCTGGCTGGCTCAAGATACTGAAAAGAACCCTCCAATTCCACCTAAATGGGGGGAGAAAAAAAAAGTACTCCTGTTCTCTCAGCTGCAAATGGCAATCAAGAGCAAGATCACAGCAAGTAAAACTATTATTTCCATATTTCTTGAGGCATTTGAAAATGAAACAGGTAGAGGCATTGTTCCCTGGCAAAACATAGAGCATGCCACTTGCTCACTCAGATCTAGTGATCTTCAGCATTCTTGCAGAAGCATGTGGTGTGGGTAACACAGGGTACACCTGTCACTACCAACATGCTCCTATCCATACAGTAGCTACAACTATCAGCTGAAACATCTGAAATGGTGCAGAATCTCTGCTTTACAAATGACAGGACTCGATTTATCTCTGTAAACGGTATTTACACATGGACCTGTTAGCTTAACTTTTCATTTTGTCCAACTTTCACAAGTACAGAGCAACTCTAAAACTAATACACATCAGGCTAGCGATGAGGGGCAAAAGGGGCAAACTGGAAAAGGATGTAAAAATCAACTGCTCAGATTTTGATCTGGAGGAAGCTGCTGCACTGAGTTCGAAGTTAAAGAAGCAAGTGAGGAAATTATCTTCCTAGTTAGAAATCCTGGGGCTGAGCAACAGAAACACTATGTCACGGAGGTTTGTTTGCTTTGCACAAGCAGGCAGTTGTTCCTACTGGAGAAGTTACATCACAGTGGACAGCAGAACTTTGGAAAAACTGGCTCTACGAGAGGAGAACAAGGAAAAGCATGAGACTGCCAACTCAAAAGAAAGACTGCTCTCCTCATTGGCTTGCTGCCACATCATGTAAGCAACAAGAAGCCACATCTCCCACATACACATACCCGAAGACACCTGGAGAGTGACTGCAATCATTATCCTTCTCATACCTGTTCTCTGTATCTCCAAGCACTGCTATTCCTGAGCTCTCTTGTTCCTAGGCCCTGTAAATTATGCATGAAGTGTGCTGTTGGATACTAGAGCACCTCTGGAATTATCTTTTATTTCCAAACTCTACAAGCAGGGGGATAATCTCTTCCTTGGAAGGGGAGGAATCTATCACCCGACCCTTGCCCCAAAAGCATTTTGAAGGGTATGAAGACCAGCCAGAGTGTTCAGCCTTTATAAGATGACAGTTTGTGGCACCAAGACTACAGTTTTCTATGAGGCACTGTACTACTAGTATAAATGTAATAGACTTCAATATTGTATGATAAAAAGCAAACACTTCTCAATGGAAAGTTATTTGTAACTCACTGCTATGAACAAGTACAGTATGTAGAATATCTTGCCATAGCTCACATCTTTGATTCATTTGGGCACATACTTTCTTTTAAGGAAGTACAACTGAAAAGTTCCTTCAACTCTTCCAAGAACAACAACAACAAAAATATAAAAAACTTAATGCCAATTTTTTTTTCTTGTATTTTAGGAGACACTTACAGTGCTTATAAATAAACACAGGATAGTTTAGTACACATCACTCAGTACAGTAGACTAATCTTTCCCACAATCTTTTTCCAATACTGAGGAGTTTCATATTTGGCATCCAGAAAAAAAAATGCTTAAGGCAAATTTAAATAAAGCTCCCAACCACGTAAAACCAACTGAAAAAAACCAAAGAACACAAGTAGATCCCTTTGGGTTTCCTCCGCATCTCCCTCTTCTCCGTCCCCACTGAGTTGCCATCTGAGGGAAGGACCTTTCCTGCAGAGGATTTTTTTGCATGAAGGGTGGTCTTATGGGAGATGAACAAGCAGTAGCTTATCAATGCTAATGAGTTACACAGCAACTGTACTTGAGATTTATTTCGGGTGTTTACCAGAAGATGATTTATTTTTTTATCTCGGTGATTTCTTTCCACAGTGTCTTTTCCAGCCCGAGCTTAGGAAAGACCCACTCATCCCCTGAGACCAAAGCGGCAGCTCAGAGGGAATCAGACTGAACTCCAGAGATTAAGTAGCAACACGAAGCGTTCAAATCTCGCCAGCACCTTCCGAATGCCCCAGTTTAACACATTAACCCAGAAGATCAACTTCTGCCGCTGTTGTTCAGCGCTGGAAGACACCCACCCCCGCCGATACGTCCATAAGGCCCTCCCCACCCGGCCCTTCCAGGCCAGGAGGCTGCAGCTGCTCAGCCCCCCTCGCCGAGGGCACTGGGGGCTCCGTCCCCACTCGGCCCGCCCGGTGACCCGCCAGGACACGCGCCCACAGGCGGCGGGCCTCGCCGGCACCTCACGTCGGCCACCTCGGCCGCCGGCAGCGGCCCGCAGTCCCGCCGCCGCGGGGGCACTACTTCCTCGGCGGAAGGAAACAGCACCGAGCGAGCCGGCAACTCGTTTCTCCTTCCGCCTGGGACGTGCCGGCACTCACCGCCCCCCGCGCGGGAGCGTATCCCTCCGCGCCAGGCGGCCCAGGCCCGAGGCGGGCCCGGCGGGCGGCGGCGGCTCCCCTCGCACTCACCCGCAGCCTTGTCCGCCGCCATCTCCCCGGCCGCGCGGTGCGGCCGCCCGGTCCGAGCGCGCCGATAGGGCCGAGGTTCCCCGCGCTGCGCCCAGCGCCGACCGCACCACCGCCAAACGGCCGCTGCCTCCCGGGACTACTTTGCTGCTGCCGCCGCCGCCGCCCTCCGCGCGCACTGAGCCCGCCCCGCTGACTGCGCCACTCGCTCCTATTCGCCCGCCGCTTCCGGGTTCCTGGCGGCCTCGCGACGTCCGGCCGTTGCCGGGGGAGCGCGCGTCTGATGTCAGGACGCTGCAGCGCTGCCCGCCGGGGGGGCGGGGGGCGGTGAGGATGGCGAGGCGCATGCGCTTCGTGCCCCGCCCCGCCCCGGGGGCCGTCGGGGCGGGGGCGCCATGTTGGCTGCCGGGTGGCAGTGTGAGGGCTGGGAGCGCGGGAGCGGCCGGGGGAAGGGCGCGGGCCGTTTCTGTGTAGACGCTTCCGCGGCACTGAAGCGATTGGCAAGTGTCGGCCGCTGCATCGAAAGTACTTTGTCTTTTCTGCCCGGTTCAGGTGTGCCGGGATCCCCTCCGGGGCAGCCAGTGCCGGTAGCGGTGACCCGGGGGCTTCCTTCAGGTGTCACCAGCTGGTGACGAGGAAGCCTTCAAAATGTTAACTAGTTCATGTGGTTTTATGTGGATTATCAGCCTGACTGTCTTAAGTGTTGTTAAGGTGCTCATCACCATAGTAATTAATGCCGACAAGGTGGCCTCCTGTCTGCATCCTGAATTCCTTCCTAAGTGGATGTCGGAACACCCGTTCACTCCCGCCGGCAGACCCGAAGAAGCCCAGTTTCACACCGTGAGTTTGGAGTGTCCTTGGAATTCAGTGTGCTGAGGAGCAAAGTAACCTTCATCAGACTGAAGACTCCAATTAGCATTTGTTATTGTTGTCATTATGTTTGTCAATAAAGTACCAGACATGGGATAAATGACATTGGCAGCGTCATAAATATTCAAGATTCTTAAATGTTTATAGTGACTTGGATATACTATATATAGTATTAAAGCGCTCACCTTTGCTAAGAGGTATCTTTGTAGGCTGGGCAGCCATGTATTGTTCTGACTCTTGGGTAGGGACTGTGGATGAGTCTAGAGTCCACCTTCTCTCCTGAACCCCCCTTGTTATATACAATGGGAGGTGGGATGAGGTTAGGAGAAGGGGCCCTGGGGGTGTCCTGTCTTGGGCACTATAAGGCTCCCTGTGTTTCTGTCCCTTGGATTCAAGCTCCTGAGACACAGGGACAGTTACTCTTCATTGCCATTCTGTGAATGTGGGCTTTCATCGTCGTGCTCTCTGTGTGCTTCCTCTGTGTCACAGTGGGGATCCTGTAAGACACTGCTTCCATAATTTTGTCATCTGTTAATACGGGAACACTTTCTTGTATTATTTCTCCAGATGCGGGTCTCCAAGACTTCCCCCCTTCCTCATTTATTCCTGTTAAACATCAACTTGTTTTTCTACTTTTGACAGTAAGTGTGGATACACCTGCTTCTGATTAACAGATTCTGCATTACATGATTTTGACGTTGTTGCCAGGTGGACAACATGTGTCAGGAAAGACCAGATCTGAGGACAAAATTTGTCCTGGGGGAAGTCAATGGCAAAAGTGATTTAGCGGAAGCAGGGTTTCTTCTTATTAGTCTTGCGGCAGGCCTCCAGCTACAATGTTTTCCCTAACTCCACTGCCAGGCACCTCAGAGAGGTAACGTTTGTAAGGAAAGGTGATACTTTATTTAACAGAGGGATACAGTTGGAAAGAAAGAAACGCACTTTAGACACACCAGCTCTGAACACCTTTAAACCATCACAGCTTTTAATGAGCCAGGCCCTGCAAAATGAAAGATTCTGAAAACATTATTTCAAGAATTTCAAGAGCAGGATGAGTCTTTTTATTTTGTAATTGAAATTCTGAATATTCCAAATTATGTTTAATGACTCTATTAATCACCGCTTCTCCAATTCCTCTTCACTAAACTCTGATCTTCAGACTTTCTTTTAGACATACATGTATGAGAGAATCCTGCAATCCTTATTCATAAGTATCTTATTCCAAGTCTCTGAATTTGTTGTATCTTCTTTTGTAAGAAACAGCTGCTGGCCCAGATCATTAGGTTATATCTGTATTATAGAATATCTGCCAATAAAGTTGTAATAGCAAGTCCCCCTAATGTGTATATATTTACCAATGTAATTATTTGTTTATGCTGGCATTTTATTTATATGTGTATTTATATACACATACATATATATGTGTAAAAACCATAACTGGTTTTGCTGTTTTGGTAAGCAATAGAACCTATAAAAACAAAAGCACTGTACAACTAGTGTAACTGCATATCTCTCAGACTTTTATCAAAACAAGAAAGTCACCAAAAATCCACCCTGAGTGATGGAGCAAGAATATCAAATGTGGACCTGATGTGAATGTACGTCTCCCTCTCTCACAGGCTTGGTACGGTGCTTATCGCCAGTATCTAAGCAGTAGTCTGCTTGTTCCAGAGCATGCTGCATCGAGATGGGCACCACAACGAATTTACTATTCCCTACTGTACCTTTTCTTTAACAATCTTGTCAAAGCTCATTCAGCTTCAAGTATGGCAGCCCTGGTATCCAGCTTCTCATCTCTTCTACATCATGACATCTAGAGGACAGTCGTGAGAGTTTGCTTTATCCATCTGTGGTGGTGCGTTTCTTTCCCCCTCTCCAGGCTGATTTATGAACTCAGGAAGGCTCACTAGGCCTCAGCATAAGTGTAATGAGTCGGGCAGTTAAGCAGCCCTTGACTGTGCCAGGAACTGTTACACAGCTAAGACAGGGAGTTACGCTGTGCATCTCAAGGACTCCGGCTGCCCAGCAGAGGCGAGGGGGCGGGAGTAGAGATAGCCAGTTCTCATAACAACCTACAGCCAGTTCTCTCTTATAACAACCTTGAGACATTACAATCCTCCCCTGACACTCTTGGAGCATCCCGTACCTATGTTTTAAGTTATTCTCAGACAGTCTTGGAATTTTCCAGCGCAGCTGGGATTCTAGCAATTTGTTGATGATGAAAGTCAATCATCTCCCAAACCTATAAACAGCGGTACTAAGTGAGGCCCTTTGAGCTCTCCTGGACCGCAGCAGGCTGTGACCAGCATCTCCCTCTGAGTGGGACGCCTCTTTGCACAAATCACAAGAAATTAATTCTTTGTAACATTCCCTTTTACCCTATTACATTTTCAGTCCCTTATACGTAAGTTTAGTTTGATTCTAACTTAATTTTCCTGTGTGCATTTCATCCATGTACTAAGTAATAGAGTGAACCTTGCCATCGAATTCTGTGAAGTCGTGCTTTTATACAAATGTCTATTAAATCATTTTTCTATTGCTAATACAATTGCAGGTGATTCTTTAAGCGATCTGACACCCCCCCCCCCCTTTAAATCCCGCCCACAACACCGTCATGCTATGGTTTTACTGCAGGGCTTGTTTACCTGAGGGATACTTAGAGCAATCTTTGGTTTATCTTTCGGCATCATTTTGCCATGTTTGTGGCTTGCGCTTCCAAAATATTTTTTTTTCCATTTCTAAGGAACAGACAAAGCAATTTTTGTCAGCTGGCCTTTTTTCTTTTTTCAGTGTAGATGATTTTTAAAAGGAACTTAACACAAATAAAATCAGGTTTCCCTCTCCACCTTTCTTATTAATAATCAAATCTTAATTGCTTATGTGTGTGGAGGGTACTGAAGGAAGGGAAGAGACACCTGCCCTGTATCACAGTTCAAGCATACAGTCATGCAATCGAAAATATTGTGATAGCATCACTACCTTCCTGTCAGGACAGGGGAGAGAGGTTCTTGACTGCATGTATGTATAATCTGCATTCTGCCTGAGGTATAATAGATCTTGCCAAGTGAGCAGATCACAGAAAGTGTCTCTGGTCTTAGTGAGGCAGGTATGCCATCTGCTGTGGAAGATACGGAATAAAATCAAATACCATTTGAGAGAATAAAAATAGTGTGTGGAAAAAAACACTTCTAAAATATTATCTCTCCTGGAGCTTTGATTTTTCATGAAAGAAATGACCACAACTCAGGCTTCTAGCTCAAAATTCAGTTTGAAAAAACAAACATGGTACACAGATGGGCAGATTTTTCTAGGTTTCTTTTGCCCATTTCTAGGCTAAATCAAAAGAAGCCAAAAGGAGCCAACAGCAATTTGTCATGTGCGGGGGGCAGGGAAGTTTCAGGAGGAATAAAGCGTATCTGCTCACAGACAGAAAGTAGTCCCAGCATCTCTTTCCTCCCTTGTACAGCACCTTCCTTCAGTAGACTAGATTAAGTAGAAGTAGGCCAGGGTTTCCTCTCTGATTTTGGCCTCACACAGCAAATTTTTCAAGGCTCTGTTTTAAGTTCTTGCAGACTCAAAACCAGCAAGACAGCAATCTCCTACCCAACTTTGCAGCAGTAGGTGTAGGTAACCTCTCCACTGATCAAACAAGCAAGACCTGGCTAGTAAAGGAGAAAATCAGGATTTGTGACACCCCCAATCACTGCCAGACTATGGAAGAGGGAAAGTGTATGGCCAGCTCCAAAGGGAACTGTGAAGGTTACAATTCTTTTGCCAGATACAACAGTATGGAAATCTCGGCAGCACTTTGTTAGCCTAGTAAATTCCAAAATACAAATGATTTAATGTTAAGAAATACTTTCTCTGCTATTAATAGGGCTTCCTATCCTTTGCCACTCTTAAGTTTAAAAGCTTTTAAGCCCTAGGTGGCACTATACAATAAAGTGAGGCACGTTGAAGTACTATTTTCCCCCTACAGATGGAGTTCTTATTTAAAATGTAAACTAGCATAAATTTGAGTATGTTGAATGCAGCTATTAGTCTCAGCTTGGTAATCCTCTTTTTCTGGGTCTGTCTCTCAAAGTGAATAAAATATACTGCTGTGAATCTCATTTAAATACAGTATTTTTGCTTTCAGAGTGCTATGGAATATATTTTCCTGGAAAATTATGGTACATCACAATCTATGACAGTTTTTGTTCTGTCTGTGAGCAGTGAATAAACCAGCATAGGCTGTGTTTACTTTAGCAATTCACTTGGAGCAGCAGGAGTAGATTGACAGCTGTAAACAGCTGGTGCTGAGGTTCCTCACATCTCCAGTATATTCTCACACAGATGTTTTGCATTGGGTGGGAACTGGCCCAGCACCACACATCTCCATTACACATTTTGAAACTCCCTGAAGTAAAGCTATCTCACAAAACTTCCTCAACCAGGGGACTTCTAGGAAGCAGCAAGTTCCCCTTCACCTGTCTCATGCAGATGTTTCACACCAGCCTCCACTGCCTACATAAAAACTTCACAGGCGGAAGGAAGCCCTCTAATTTTTCTCACTCCTGCAGTTTCTGAGTGACACTGTTTTACTTGTTTCGGATCCTGCTCTTCACATGCATTGCTTGGTGCTGCAGGGGAGTAACACTAGCCTTCACCCTGCAACCACAGTAGCAGTGCCAGGAAAATACCTTAAGGAAGGCCTTCTTACACCTTGCTTTCACAGACAAAAATAGGCAGAATATCTTTCTGACAGTGCTTACCACTGTGACAGCTTTGCTCACAGTCAAATAGAGATGCTGAGCCTGGGAGACAAGCTTAGGCAGACAGGAGCTCATCAGCGTTGGGATGTGGAAAGAGAGCAAGCGGGTGCAAAACTTCTGAGAGCAGGGGGGTACCACTGAGAAACATAGAGAACAATTGAGCATAAGGGATTTTGAGGAATGATGCCACAATATTCTCAATAAATTTCTGTGATTCCTCTTTTGAAAAGAGGTGCTCATCTTTTCCTCACATTATAGTACCTGATAAATAACTCCTTCATGGCCTCACTTACCTCCTCCTTCCCTCCTTCTAGACCTGCTCTGATTTGCTTGATATACAGTATTGTTATGTATTTTCCCTCCATTTGGGTCTCATAATAGCACTGTTATGTTTTTCTGTTAATGGGTTTAAGTCCAGGGATCACCCCAATTGTGCCATGCAAGGCTTTCCTAGGATAAGAAACAAAAAATGGTTTTATATCATCTTTGTAATTTTTCCCTTCTGGTGTCATCCAGAAGAAATTTGCACACCCAATTACAATTACTCTGGCAATCAAGGTGGTTGTGGAAGGAAAACTATACATATATCACCATATATTTTGGGTTGTTTACTTTCCTGTAGAGAAGGCTAGCCTAAAGCTTACGGAACTTTGGTTTCCACTTAAACACTCAAATTGACAGAAAAGCCTTTATTTCAACAGAAGTATACTAAGGCCCAGTCCTTAATTTGCGGAGGGGCAAAATTTGCAGTGTTACACAGTTAAGAGCAAAAAGATCAGGTTTCTAAAACATTCTGTGATTACATCAGTGGCTTTTAGCACAAGCAGGAATTGATTTATTCATAACAGTAGGATGTCTGCATGACATATGTGTTTGTCCAACATGTCAAGCACTACTTTATGCCCTTCTACATTGCAGAGCGCTTTGACCCTTTCTGAGATACAGAAATAGAAAGCGAATGTACCTGTGTCGAATCAAAGGCTTTGAGTAAATGTTGGTTCTTTCAGCCCAGCCTTAAGAATTCTTCCTGTGCAGGCCTAAGCTGATACATACACTTTGTAGGGAAGTCTAACGCTTGATGTCTTTGGTATTGCAACAGTTAGAAGCTGGAGTTTATTGAGAAATTATGTCTCCAGGCAGTAATAATCTATAGACCAGAAAAGTAAATTCTTACTAATTACTTGTTTATGGTAGTTATTATTCTCAGCACTTCTCCAGACATTCAGAAAGAGATGGTTTCTCTCTTGAGAAGTATAAAGCAATTCTTTTTTCACTAAAGATACAAATGAAGTATTTCACTGATAAAGCCTATACGAGATGTTGGAAAAGCCAAAGAATTGTTCAGTAGTTTTTCTACCTTCACACAGTGCAGTAGAATCTTTGTGTATGTTCTCATTATGCTTCCTTTTTTTTAAAGTTATTACAGGCATTTAAGTAAGTTTAAAGTATTTTTTCCTCCAAAACTTCTAGGAACTTAAGAACATAAGATTGAGTGTATTTTATATGTCACACAATTTGCTGAAAGATGCTAAGACTATTCTGATGGAGTTGTTTTTTTAAGAGATAGGAGGTTTGTTTATCTATTATTTGCCTAAAATAGTAGGCCTCTCAAACTTGCATCTAAATGCTTTCATACTGCACATCTGAAGATTGTATGAAGATATCCAATTTTTTTGTTTGTTTGTTGTGAAAACCAACAGGAAATACCCTGTTGGCAGCTACCATTTTTCTCTGTGTGAGACTGTAAGGTTCTGACTCAGGTGGTCTCCAGTTCAAGTTGAAACCTCAGTATTTAATGATACATGATTAATTACAAAGGTATTCTCTTTTTTGAGGCATTAAATTTTAACTTGCTGCATTACATACCAGCAATAAAATATTGTATATGATCCTGGATGAATCCAGGACAAAAATCCCAATCCATAAAATGTTCTCTTTACTTATAAAGATCAATGTAGATTTTGTTTCAATAGTTCACGTTGGCACTTCAAGTTCCAAATGTATTTGACTGCAATAGTAATCTCTGAAAGCTATTTTAGCTTCTTTCTATCAGTCCTTTCTGCCTAATCTAAATCAGTTGTAAATGCATGTGGCTTCAAAGGAAAGAGAAAAAAAGCATAACGAAAATAGTCACATGTTGCAAAATGTTAAAAAGATGGAAAGCTATTTAAAGAACAAAACATGTCTCAGGAGCTAGAGAATCACTGTGGACTGACATATGGTAATCGTATGTCAGCATATGCCTGTGCTGCATCTACAGCATATATCCATTTGCTAAATTCTATTTGTGTCCAAAATTGTAACAAGAAGATCAAGTTTCAATGCAGTTAGAAAAAGGTAGAAGCATGATGATATGTTTAATTTTTAGTTTTCTGTAGAAGCAATCTTACACATTATTCATTCTTTCCTTGCTCCTTTCCCTGACCTCAGAGACCATCCTGACAGTTAAAATAAACTTACCCATCTCACCCCCTGTTAAATTCTCAGTGTCAGGGAAGATGGGACCAACACTAAGATTAACTAGAAAACAGGCACTACAGACTTTCTGAAGTTTTTACTTTTTTTGGCCTCTATGTGAGAACAAAACTGCATGCAATCTCTTCAAGTTGCAGGGAGAGGGGAAACAGTTTCAGCTCCCTACTCTGAATCTAATAATTTAATAACCTAACCACTGAGTCATTGTGTGTATTTGTTTCTGATTTCTAGACCAGAAATCCCATTCCAAACGTGAGAAATCTCCCTTTGGAAAATTTTGCTGAACTTAATATGATTTTGGTTTCAATGAAATAGAAAAATTAGAAAAGTGCTGGGAAATTTCCAACACTAGTCAGCTGCAAACGAGTTGCGAGATACGAGCTAACCCCAGTTCTCATGTTGTTTCCCCAAAAAATATTCCTTCCTCCATCCCAAAGTTGAGGATAGCTGTTCCAGTTTCAGGGCCCGTATTAGAGCTGATAAACTATGTGTTTGACTATTCTGGCAACTAGAAAAGTAGGTTATTATGAGCTGCAAAAAACGTCGACAATTAACAGTAATAATAGTGAATGTTGTGTAATACTTGATGGGTCTAAAATTTCTTCCATTACTCAAGTGTAAATGGAAAGTGAGCATTTTACTTGAGGGTACTGCATGATTGTGAAATACGTTTGAGTGAGAAGAGAGACAAAGCTGTAGAACTTCCAAGTGTAATACAGTATTGTTTCAGTTACACAGATAAAGTAAATGGAGTATGTATTTCCCTTCTATGCAGAAACATGCAGTGAAGAACTTATATTTCTAGTCAGAAGGTCAGGAAATGGATTCTCCTCTCAAGATAAATCCAAAATAATTTTGCCAAAGGAGCATCACTAGGTTGATACTGCTATACTTGAGATGAGAAATTCACCCACATTTTTGAGTCCCAAGCATGAATGAATGCAGCAGACCAGTGAAGCAATCGTATAGTCGTTTGGTTTCATTAAATGGGACATAGGATAACTACATGTGTCAAGAGCTAGAAAAAGGAAAGCTACTTTTAACATACATAGGTCCTGGGATTACACAATCACCAGGATTTCTGCCCAAGGATTGTTGTACTGAAATGTGTTGAAGGTTATTGTCATAACCAAACATGGAGGTGGTGGTTGAGGAGAGACTGTGTGATGTTAACTGCGGTTTCTGCTTCACTGCATTACCTTGTAATGACATTAGCACATATTTTACATTCTGTGAGGGGAATGCTTCCCTCCTCCTCCCTGCCACTTAGAAACAATGAAGAGATGAGATCTGACACTTGAAAATGCTGTAATGCTCTGACCTTGTCAGGGTATAAGATGGTCTTAGTAGATGCAGAAAATTCAGCTGCCCAGAGTATTTTTGCTTTGTCCAGCTGGTGTCCTACCATCTCCAGTACGATCTAAAATACAAAGCTGCCTCCAGACAGCATTGCTTTGTTATTCACTTGACTTTACTAGCCTTGTCAAAGTTAATTGGATTTGTGACATGGTCAGATGTTTCTTTCTTGATTCTGTTGTCCCTTGCCTTACAGGACACATATGCCAGGGGAAACTACAGTACATCTAGCAAATACTAAAAATATGAAAATGTACATGGACATGCTACCAAAATTTTTAGGAACTAAATTTTAAGTAGATGTGTGCTTAAAATAAATTTTTTAAATTCTAATATAGGCCAATATTGTCACTTAGTTCCTAATTTATCGAGATAATTAAGGCACTTACAAATCTTTTTATTTAAATATATCCATAGCGCTCTAGACAGTCTAATATCACACTCATTAGTTTGGTCAGGCATAAACGCCCAACTAAATCTTACTGCAAATGAATGCTGTTTTGGGGAAGAATGCACATAAATCACAGAAATATGAGGTTACACTTGTGGTAAAATTTCTTAGTTTATTAAATATTAGAAAAATCTATACTGTTTATTAAAGCAGTAATTACAGCCATAGTTTTATTATACTTTGTGTAATAACGTTTATGTTTTGTATACGAGATGACAGTCTCAGGCTATAAAACAGCTCTTGTGCAATTCACTTTCTAAATATTTGCTACTATTACTACTGTAATATTTTGCTGTAAACATTTTTAAATACAATGAAAAACAAATATCAATAACTGTGATAAACATTAAGTGATTCAAATCAAAAGCCACAAAAGAAGAGGACTTCATTTACATCTACTGTAAAAAGCACGAGTTTGGGAGCAGATTCACTAGAAAGGATTTATTCTGAAATGCAGTCTATCTAATTACAGAAGTTTTGGTTAGACAAGAGGCCCATACATTGCCTTTGAGAATAGATACACACACACACACACACGCTTACGCCCAGAGTGCACACACACATTCACACCCAGAGCATACCACTATGGAAGTCACAGTGGATACAGTCTTTTCTTTGGGCTTGGAACAAGAGTAAATCAACCATGGTTTTGGGTACAAAGAACATATAGAAATAGCTGAACATTCATTTGTATGTCAGCATGAGTGTCGTGGTTTAACCCCAGCCAGCAACTAAGCACCACGCAGCTGCTTACTCACTCCCCCCCCACACCCAGTGGGATGGGGGAGAAAATCGGGAAAAGAAGCAAAACCCGTGGGTTGAGATGAGAACAGTTTAACAGAACAGAAAAGAAGAAACTAATAATGATAACACTAATACAGTGACAAGAGCAATAATGAAAGGATTGGAATGTACAAATGATGCGCAGTGCAATTGCTCACCACCTGCCGACCGACACCCAGCTAGTCTCCCCGCGGCGATTCCCCGCCCCCACTCCCCAGTTCCTATACTAGATGGGACGCCACATGGTATGGAATACCCTGTTGGCCAGTTTGGGTCAGCTGTCCTGGCTGTGTCCTGTGCCAACTTCTTGTGCCCCTCCAGCTTCCTCACTGGCTGGGCATGAGAAGCTGAAAAATCCTTGACTTTAGTCTAAACACTACTTAGCAACAACTGAAAACATCAGTGTTACCAACATTCTTCCCATACTGAACTCAAAACATAGCACCATACCAGCTACTAGGAAGACAGTTAACTCTATCCCAGCTGAAACCAGGACAATGAGCTAAATTTCATAGATTTTATATGATATTAAGAGCAACGAGAGAGGGAGAGACAGACTGACAAAGCAGTTAAGCATGGGCTTAACTTTAACTTTATATCTAAATCCTCATGAAGTCAACAGCTATGCAGTTGGCGCTGTCAGTATGCAGCTGAAGATATGACCATCATAGTCTGCTGTTCTATACAAGCATGTTATTAAGTTTGTAAGCAGTAATGGAGTTAGGCAACTACTTTTAATCTGTAAATGTTGTGAAAAACATGCTAGCAAAATTTTTATATTGACTGGTGCAAAAGAATAAAAAAATCAAAGAGAAACTAGTTGTCATCATTTCAAAGACATTTTCAAGAAACAGTGTGTATGATTTATCTCTATTTCACTCTAATTTCATTATTAGCACAGCTCCAATGCTTTCAATACACATAGAGCTGGAGTAGCACAGAGGCTAATCAATTGAGCTTGGTTTCATTTTGGACAGGACATTGGAAGCATCTGCTAAACGCACAACAAGGCCAACCTTCTCCACCCTTGGGGATACAATATATATTGTATTAGCTGAGAAACAGGAAAGGAGTATTTATTTTATTTTTTTAATTATAGTGCTTCCATCCTTCACACTGATTTTGATGAGCCATTGGTCCAGTCAATGAAGGCAATGTTTGGTTCTTCAGTTCTTGCACTGCTAGATAACACTGTATAAGCAAAAAGATTATCCACCTAGATTCTGAAACCATTATTCTACCTTACTAGGAACTTCAGGAATGGACTTACCAACTTTAGTGGGTCAAGGTATAAAGTAAAGTTACTAAGTAAACTTGCTGAAAAAGTTACAAAGCTGGAGAAAATCTATCAGAATGTCATCTTTATAGTTTCTGTTTGACAAATTAATGATAAGAAGCATTAATTATCTTATGCTCTAGTGTATTTTGTTAATTAAAAATTCTTCATTAAATTTCCTTGAGGGTAATTAGTAAAAAAAATTATCATCTCCAGGCAAGTCTATAAAATATTTGGTGTATGACAGTTGCTTCATTACATTAACATGTCTCTTTTAATATCATTTAACTTCAGTAAAAGAGAGATTTATTTACTTATATGGCACATAGTAGCAATCTACAAGCAATGGCTGGAGCAGAAAAAGTTGTTCTTCTCCAACCATGCCTACTACTGTGGAATTGATTTATTTTTGGAGCAGAGGTCTGTTAGGAAAGGTAAGTTTTCTAACAAGCTATTTAAAATGCAGTGAACTATTAAAGAATAATCAGAAAAAGAAAGCAGAATTGCTTTGTATGCTTTTATTTTACTAACCTGTTTGAGTAATGGTTAGCACTTAACTTTTATACAGACATGAAGAGTTACAATCTCCAAAACTTCACTAGCATTGCTCTGTGCTATTAAATTGTACTGTTCTCAGCACTAAAAAGATAGGAGAAAAACTGTTAAGGTCAACAACAATTTACACATCAACACAAAGCTTATCAGCTTTTACTTATTATTACAGTCCTTCCACAATACATTAATACCAAGGGTGTATTAACTACCATGAATATCTGAGTAAAATATTGCACATTAGTCCACAAGATATTGCTGAGGTCTGGTTGAATCTAAATAAGATTGGATATTTGTAGGAGAAACAAGAATGTCTGTTAAGATAAAAAGAAAACCCAAAACCCCAACAAAACCTAACCTCTGTCAGAAGCCAAATTTCAGCTTAAAAAGCAACATTCCTCTAGACACGCTGTTGCATTTTGTGTCATTTCTACCTGAACCTTGGAAGCAGGACTGCTACAAAGTAATGTGTTAAATGCACACATCCATCTTTTCAGATACAAGGTCTTCCTTAGTGAAAGGAATAGGATGTCCACTTACAAAACAATTTCTTAGAAAACTACTAAAAGCTGGCACAAGATAAAACATCTCCAGACCTGAAAGTTTCTTAGCCTACCTCCCAGCCTGCTGGGAGGCTGTCTGCACAGCACATCACCCCACGATGATGGAGTCCCTTTGGGTGGTACCTCAGAGGAAGTCCATCTGGCCACCCGCTCCGGAACCTGCAGCCCTGGAAGTGCTGCCATCCTTGACGCAGAGGCAGTTGCAGCTTTTGGAAGGCTGGGCAACCTGCCAAGTGGATGGGTAGATGAGCTGGCAGGGAACCAGCAAGTTTCTGGCAAAAATCTGATAAGCTTGGGTTCCACAAGATTTGTTATTTAAAACATAAGAATGCTCGCTTCTGCTCATACCAAAGTACTGGATAGTTTATATTAGAAAGTGCATTTTGTAAAAGTCCATTTCCTCCCTCCAAAATAAACACTGAGTAAAATTTAACCTGACAGTTTTTCATCAAGTTCAGATAAAAACACACGTTAAGCAATATATGCCTAATTAGAAAAAATACCATTGAAGTAAGTAGAATCATATAATCTACCTGGTAAGTCATGTCATTGATTGCCTGCACAGTGCCATACAGTGCATTGTAGAAATTCTGCAGCCAGTTCTAAGAGACATTGCTGAAATATCACTAGCAATGTGTCTGCTTAACCATGGCACTTCCTCAGGTAGGCATGGGCAGACATTGACTATAAAAATGGTTTAAAACATTATCACTCTCCCAAGTTTTTTTGGCTTCCCTTAGCTAGAACTAGTAAAAAGGATAATGTGATCTCCTGATTTAGCTCAGTATGAAATTGCCACAGCACAAACTTTAATCAATCTCCAAAAGTATTTTAGACATCAAGTAGCACGTATTTATGTTAATGGAGTTATATTGCTTATTGTATCCAAGCTAGAACCTTCAGCTTGGATTGTGCAGAATTTGCTTATGTATTTAGAAGACCAGAAAAATCTACAGCCCTTCCATTACCAAACAGTATAATAATTAAGTAATTAAGTAACAACTACTTAGCTCTTGGAGTAGCTAAACTCTAAAGAAGTTTAGCAGCCTTTCTTTGTAAAACATTATTTTGGGACTGAAGGTTGAAGCCATGCTGATGAATCCAATTTTCCTTCTGCACTTGTGTCAATGCTTTACACTCTGACCAGGTGGCTGGCAAGCCATGACCCAAGTACATATTGCTTTACAGCCAGGAGTTCCTTATAAGGAATGCTGACAGCGTTACCCCCTGTGAGTATCTACATCTCACTGCATTTGGTTTTCAATATTCCTCCTTCATCATCTCAGAACAAATGCAGGATTCATGCACCCACCTAAGTATTATTTAGCCTGAGGCCTATCACTTGGGAGCAAAGTAGCTTTATGCCATGTTATGTTCCTTCAGCTCTTAAAACTGCTAGAACCAATTTCAGCTGTTATGTACACTCTAAGTTCTGCTTTTTTTCAGAAACCTAAAGAATCTGTTAGGGAAGGTAGGAATCACTGTAGCAAAGAAGGATCTACATCAGGTATTCTGTCCATTGCCAACAAGAAAATACAAGCATGTATGACACCCTTTTGCAACCTGGAATTTCTGTTGTACCAGTACAAGACTTTAGAAAGAAAATATCTGGCAAAAGACAATGAAAAGTGAAAAGGTTTGTCTCAAAGTTTCCATTTTATATATTCCACAATTCAACTTCTTTGACCAAGGAAGGTGGGGGGCAGCTCTTCTTTCCTGATAGCCAGCAGGAATAATAGAGCATAGAGGTAGTCAGTACACATTTTAATTTCTCATGCATTCTCTGGAGCACCAAAAGAAACTGTGCATTCCTATAAGGCTTCCACTATAGCGAATCTCATCTGTTTGTCTCCCTTCCTAATATCTAGTAGCATGCAGCATACACGCTCATACTGTATTAGAATATAACAATAATTCTGTAATGTGGAAAACATCCACATTTTCTGAAGTCAATGCCTGCAGCTTGCAAAAGCCATACCATACATAAAGGACTGCACTGCAGGAGCTGGTCAGACCACCTTGTGTATGTCATGGCCTTTTCTACAGAGAAGGATACCTTTATGTCATGCATTGGTATTAAGCTGAATTTCTTCTTGCACCTTATATGTCCTTGGTCACTGGCATTTTTCATGAGACAAAGTAAATGCCAATTCTCTATGGGCTGTAAGGGAAACCAGCTGCTAGTTATAATGGGGGTTTCAAGAGCACTTGGTCAACCTGAATCTTCATAGAAGGCTTAAGTACCTCCAGACTGTATTACATCTGTCAGAGCAGCAGCAAATACAACATAAAATGTAGAGTAGGTCCAATTTTTAGTGTGTCAGTAGAATCAGCCTGCAGTTATTTTTAACTGCCTTGGAAAGCTTAGCAGGCAGATACAGTTAATCCTTTAAAGGATTTGCAGGTATTCATAGCGTAATAAGTAAGCATACTGGATTAAACCAATAGAAGATTGTAGACAGACAAAGACAACCTTTACATGCTAGCATTCAAAAAATAAAAAGAACAATTTCTTTTATATACTTTTTCCTGACAATCACTCTCAATTGTCGGTATGTGCGAGAATCCCATACTCTGATGAAATAAAAATGTTAATTAGAGCCATTAAACTCAATGTGTGATAATTAAATCATCAAATAGCAGTGAATTTCTGTTGTCTTGTTTTCCCATTATTCTACAAATTCTTTGAAAAGCAGAACTACATGGTGAAAATGAATTAAAAATGCATCTACTTATGCAATAAATAAATAATGGAACTAAAGTGGTAAAAATTCATTTTAGGAAGAAGAAAAAAAAGGATGAGTGATTTTTATAGGTCAGATTTTGTACTGCTTGTATTCTTTTCTTCATAAAGAAATATTCACACTGAGAAAGTATCAGGATTCACTGACATAGGCTCAACTGAGAGATCTGCGCCCTTCAATATATTCATAAATGATATGGAAATGTACACACATAAGACGACGGCAAAGAAAAAAAATCAGATGACACAAAACTATGAGGCTGAGGAAATCTAAAGCTGGCTATGAAAAGCTTCAGAGGATGGTTCAATACTGAATGGGTGACAAAATGCCAGAGGCTATTCAATGTCAGTAAGTGTAATGCACATCAAGAGACGAGGGGAAAATACATATATACATGGGGTGTTAGTCAGTATCACCAGGAAAGCTGAAAACATCTGGTGCTTAAAGAAGCAAACAGAAACTTAGGAAGTATTTAAAAATTAACAGAGAACAAAAACAAAAAGTCTGCCCTGTATACTTTCATGCCACAGATATTATGAATACTATATGCAGTCATTCCATTATCAAAAAGGTTATGGTAGAATTAGAAAAATATCTGAAGAAGGATATCGTAGAGGTGTTTAAGTCATTAATTTTATGAAAAAGGTGAGCTGGAAACAGTTATTCACTAGTATTCATAATATAAATATTGGAAGGCATGCACATTTTTTGGTAATAATAAACTAAACTCATTTTCATTAGATATTGCAAGGCCCAAACTATACACGGATCAAAAAAATCATGACTTCATGAATTCAGCAGTTCTATTCAGTAGGTCAGCAGTAACTATTAAACAAAAGAGTCTCCTAGCCACTGAAGGGTAGAAGAGCATGATGGAAAAATCACAGTAAGCATGACTGCCTTCATACAGTTTTTCCATAAGTATCTTCTTACTAAGACAGGATACTAGGTTAGGTGGACTTCTCATCTGGCTGAATTCAGCAGTTCTCAAGTCCTCATGACTAGAATGACTGAAATCACAATGTAAAATATTGCATATTTTTACAAGAAATTTGACCAGGACCTGCCTGATTCTATCACTGTTATTTAAAAAGAATCAAGATTAAACAAAATTGTTTCATTAACCATACAACTGAAGAAGCCTAATTACCTAAATGTTTTTAAGGTTATATACTCTGACTACCAGAAAACCCACTCCTTTCACCCCTCAACTCTGTTAACTGAAATACATATATACAATAGTTGAAATATATGTACAAAGATAAGAGCAGATTATTACTCCACACAGTTATAATTAGGACCCTGCTCTTCCCAGATTATTCAATAGTGGAATTTTTTTGTTGACTCTGCCACTTGAACAGAATTGTGAGACACAGGAGCATAGGACTAGAAGGCAACTCTTACACTTGCAGTTGTAACACTTAATCCCTTTCAGAAACTGACCAAATCCCCTTTTATAACTACTTGATCAGCTGGCAGCCCCAAAGTGCCTCTGCCCTTGCAGAAAATTCTTTTTGATTTTTAGACTCAACATATTCCTAGTCAGTCAATGACTTATGCTCTTCTACTTAAACAGAGCTTTACCTCTCTGGTGGTATAGTCAAAGAAAGAAATTCTATCTTCTGTTAATACTCATTTTGCCTAGCTAATCAAGTCAAGCTGTTTTACAGCACATCTATCTTACAACATGGTATGCAATGCGAAGAGGTTCAAGCCAAGTGGGACACCATGCCAGTCAGTGCGGCACAGTGCGGACACTCTTTACCCACATGCCCCTGATTCTAAGAGCTGTATAGAAATGTTAGCACATTCCTTTCAAGCCAATGTGCCATGTCACCAAGACAGCCAGTCTTCCTGACCATGTATTCCATGCCAAACTAATGTGGTTCTACTGATTCACTTCCAGAAATAGTTTAGTGGTGGTTAGATCAATTATTTCTATACCATACTTCACTGTGTCGTGTAATTAGGCTTCTAATCTCACACTGTACACTTCTAATCCCATGGATCACCATACTCTTCCTCCTCACTGACTCTGTACTGATTTGCCTTTCTGGAACACAGAATTTCCGTGGAACAGACTCTAATTTCTTCCATACATATCAAAGTCTATGATAATCTTTGACATGCAAACTGAAAAGATTTTCAGAGTTTGCACCGACAGCTTTGCTGGAATGCTTAGCCTTACGAGTCACCACAATGACTCTAAAGTTTAGTGACAACTCTATTATGAGCATGACATCAATTCTTATCATTTTGGAAGAAACATCTCCTTAATATAGTAGTGGCAGATAACTGGTATCATCACCAGGTTCCTAACAGAAGCCCAAGAAGGGAAAAAATGCAGTTAAAACTGTAAGAAATTAAGACTGACAGAACACTTGACAATGGTTCTGCACCTTTTTTTGCTTTTTTAAGAACAGTCTATCTTAATTTCTCACATATTCCAATCTTTCCCCTATACAAGCCAATTTGCTTAGCTAGCCTGGACATCTTTCATTCTTCATGGTTTCTCTGGCTCTGTTCCACACTGCAGATTTGTTACTGCGAGTCAGTCTTACAGATACTGCACAGAGAATGCAGTTTCAGGAAGTCTACCACTTATCTGACTGAATGCTTCACTGTCATATTAGTTAGCACTTCTTTTGAATTGAGGAAGGGCATTCTTGGGAGAAACTGAACTCTGCTTTCTGTACTGTCATCAGGACCTTACCTCCCTTGCCCCAACTACTACTTGATTACTGATAGGCACCTAAAATAGGGTTTTTTGGTTGGAAAGGGCCTGTGTCACTGAGGAAGGGAAGGATGAGGAGTGGAAGTAAGGGTGTGATCTACTGGCTGTGGGGAAAGTGAGAAAGCTTGCAAGATGTCAGGCAGCTTCTCACCTTAGGGAAAAAGAGGGAATGAGAGCAATTGCTTGGACAGTGGACTCTATCCTGGCACAAGCATGAAACGAAGACTGGGACAAAGATCAACATAAATCTTAAAAAAGGATCTGAAGGCAGAAAAGGGCTCCAAAACATAGGGATGTAGGAAGAGCTTTATCACAAAGCAAAGAAAACATGAGAAGCTCCAGGACCCTAATGGCCCAGAGTGACTTGGTGGATGAGAGGATGAGGGGCATTCATGTTTTACAGATGAATTAGAAATGGTGAGAGGAAAAGGGCTGTGAAAGACACAGTGGATTAGGAGAAAGGACATACTGAAAAACATTTTTTAAAAAATCTCGATTTTTAAAACGTGTGGCCTTCTGCACAAATTTAAATTTAGTTATTGAATATAACAACATAACAATAATAGCTGTATATACATATTTTTTCTTATGAAAGCAAGGCAAAATTTTACTAAAGTCAAATATGCAGACTATATGTATTTACCACAACATGAAACCACAAAATGTTTATTTTAAAGTAATTGATAATGGTTACAACTTGCAGGCTTTAACATATATTTTGGAAATCATAGAATCATAGAATCATTTAGGTGGGAAAAGACCTTCAAGATCATCGAGTCCAACCATTAACCATGCCCACTAAACCATGTCCTGAAGTACCCTGTCCACTCGCTTTTTGAATATCTCCAGGGATGGTGACTCAACCACTTCCCTGGGTAGCCCATTCCAATGTTTAACAACCCTCTCAGTAAAGAAATTTTTCCTAATACCTAACCTAAATCTCCCTTGCCTCAACTTGAGGCCATTTCCTCTTGTCCTATCTCCAGCCACCTGACAGAAGAGACCAACACCCCCTTTCAGGTAGTTGTAGAGAGCGATAAGGTCTCCCCTCAGCCTCCTCTTCTCCAGACTAAACAGCCCCAGTTCCCTCAGCCCCTCCTCATAAGACTTGTGCTCCAGGACCCTCACCAACTTGGTTGCCCTCCTCTGAACACGCTCCAGCAACTCAATGTCTTTCCTGTAGTGAGGGGCCCAAAACTGAACACAGTACTCGAGGTGTGGCCTCACCAGTGCCGAGTACAGGGGAACAGTCACCTCCCTGCTCCTGCTGGCCACACTATTTCTGATACAGGCCAGGATGCGATTGGCCTTCTTGGCCACCTGGGCACACTGCTGGCTCATGTTCAGCCAGCTGTCAACCAGCACACCCAGGTCTTTCTCTGCCGGGCAGCTTTCCAGCCACTCTTCCCCAAGCCTGTAGCACTGCATGGGGTTGCCGTGACCGAAATCTATAAAACATACCTGAAATCAGACTATGTAATTAGAGAGAGAGCTGTATTTGCTTAGTAGAGGAAGCAGGGCAGTGGTACTTCCTCGTTCCCCTTCTGCCATCATGGTAGATGTCCTATTGGCACTGCACCTGGTTTCTGTGTTCCTCACATGTTGAAGCAATGAATGAATAAGAGGAAACAGCCTGCAGAAAGTCTCTGTGCTTGACTATCCTTTCCATGCTCATTTTGTGTTGCTGCAATAGCTCTGGCTTAAGCAAGGTTTCACTTGATTTAGTTCAAGAGAAGAATCAGCCCCGCGATGTACCTCACCACCACTGAATCCCTATACCTATGCAACAAACCCTTAATGATCCTGACTAGCATTTTGAACATCTGTCCAAAGGCAAAACAAAGTAATCGGAGATTTCAGATGCAATCTGAATGTAATATGATATGAACCAGACAAATTCTTCAACTGAAGTGCCACTGTTAATCTTCTTCCAAAACACAGAACATTGCATTAATAAACATCAATACTCATTTCAAAGTCTTCAGAGTACCTAGCTAAAATACTTTTACTCTATTGCTACAGTCAAGGGTGAGCAAGTTTCCTCCATAAATCATCACCTCAAAGACAGATGCCAAATTGGCAGTTTGCAAAGAATTTGGAGAAAAAAATTCAGCCAAACCCAGCAACCCCCACTGAGAAACGGAATGCTGGACAACTATCAATAAACACTTTTTTGACAAAAAAAATCTGAATTTCTTATAAAATATGCCATGTTGAATAAAACAAGAATCTTTCCTTTTTCTTTGATACTTCTACTTATTCAGGTATTCTTGCGGTGAATCAGTTTCATCGCATAGTACTTCCCTGAAGTAAGATTTGGTCCTTTTTCTTTACACTAGCAAGATTCTTACCAAAGTAATGAGAAATTGTTATTATTAGCCATGAGGTGCAAGATTTATTGTGACTAAATAAATCTATAAAATATTCTGGGTTTTTTAAAATTATTATTTTATTTTTATATAAAAGACTGAATCACATACTTTTAAATGCAGATAAAATTAACATTATTTTAAAAGACCAGTTAATCCTCAGCTACATCCATAGACCTGCTCCCACCATATAGGGATTAATAATTAAACAGAGGCCTTTCACTTGAGCATAGTTTCACTGAGTGAAGGGCAGGGATAAGAACCTGGGAGGGTGCTGTGAAAGGGACAAGAGCGGAGCATCTGTTCCTGCGTAGATTTTTCTGTCCTCCCACACATTAAACGGAGAGAAGCATATGAAGTGTGTACAGTGTTTATTTTTAGCCAGTCAGGCAAGGGGCCATCACATGGCCCTGTCCCATTATCCCATTTATCTCAAGGACAGCTACAAATGCCTGGTGCTGAGATCTGATTTTCTCCACTCATGACTTGATTCCGCCCCCTGTCCCTTACTTTTTAGATCTTGTCTTATATGTTAAAAATGTGTCTGGACAATACATCGTCTTGGCACTCTGGATGCAGTTCTGCTAATTGTTTTTGCGCATAACATCTCTTAATACAACATAAGGATAGATTTCTTCAGGACTTAAATAAAAGCCAAACCCCCCCAAAACAACCAGACCTCCTTCCACTCTAAAGAACCTTTACAATTCTGTTTACTGGACATATTATTTCTTTAAGGTTTGCTTTCAGGTGAGAACTCTTACTGCCAGTATCTCCCTTCTCATCATATCAATAACTTTTTAAAAAAAACAAATTATCCTAAGACACTGTGAGGCTATTCTAAGGCAATTCTTCATATTGCCAATTTTTGTTTATTTTCTATTTGGGCTACATTTTACTATCAATTCACAGAAAGTAGAGTACAGGTTATTCTTACATTCATAACTTGATTATACTAACCAAAGTCATCCATTTACGCAGTTCTGAGGATGAGGATGATTTTAACAGGCAGTTTTATTGAAAAGGACATCATCCTTATCAGAGATATTATTCACAATTCACAGATATAAAAATATGGAAAAGAATATCTTTCTCCAACATATGAAACAACATATCACTTAGTTAAAATAGCAATTTCTAACCCAGTAGTTTAAGGAAGTATATATATATATTTATTTCTGAACTCTGTAGATCTTCAGTGACTAGACTTTTAAAGGGAAAAATGGAAGGAATGACAGTGGTTTGTGTAAATAAATAAAACAAATTCCAAAGTTTTTGCTTTTTAACGGATAGCAGACTAAAAATAGAGATGTCTTTTGGCAAGTAACAAAAACTGTAACAAAACCTGTAACAAAACTTCTAACAAAACAAGTAATCTCTCCTGTGCAGAGGCAGGATAAAATGGGAGTAGGTCTCAAGATCATTCAGCCACTCAGATGACGAAAACCTAAACCCAATATATTTAATACAATACTCACATAACTAGACTATTTCTTTCCAAGCTAAGCACCCTAGAATGCTTACTTAGGTGGCAGCTAAAAATACTCAGTGTCTTCAAAGGAGGACCCCGAATTTTGAAACAGTAGCCCCTTTTAGGGTTTTTATAAATAGTTTTGGAAATATCACCCAAGGACTGGGCCAGAGGGAAACGACCAATTAGAAACCAAGTGCTGTAGATAAGAGATTCTCAGACCACACAACAGAGCAGTTAGGTGACAGTTTGGCAACCCCTGCTTAGAAGAGCACATTTACATAAATTATTGCAAGGTAGCCTGAGTACAGGTTTACACTTTTTTAGCTACTCTGCAGTAATTGTCTCTAAGAACACTCTTATTTTGCAGTAAATGGAAGATATCTTACCTTATTCCTACTGAAGACAGAGCAACTACAAATTTCTTCACAGATACCTTCAGACAACATCCATGAAATAGCTACCACACTACAAACACACATCCTTCCTTTTTTTATGGTAACCTGTCCAAGTAGCCATGCCATCTGACAACCAAAAAGCCAGTATAAAGCAAACCAGCTACTCAAGAAGCAGTCACTCAGCTCCCTGAGGTAAAGAACTGACTAAAGGAGCAGAATTGTAAATAATGCACAAGGAAATGCCTGCTGCTGACTGTCTTTACAGTAATTGGAGAAATTATTCATTTGTGTACATTTTTTCTGAATAACCAGTATTGCCTTAAAAAAATAATTAACTAAGACATATCTCTCTCTGAAGAAATGATGCTGCTCAGGCCAAAGGAACAATCATACTTATATCGTGTGGCCCTGAAAGAGCTGAATGTGCCTTGAGAGGGAATATACCTGGTCTCCTGATGGAAAGTCAGGGCATGCAGCTCTTGGCTGATCAGATCCTGCATAGTTACCTTCTATAAATGCATAGCAAGCGTATATTTTTAATCATCAGCCAGACATGTAAAACATATTTTAAATCCCATTGATTCCAAGCAAATTTAAGGGTGTACTTAAAGATATGTTTAAGGTGCTCTGCTGCATCTGCTGCAGAATGGTAACAAATTTAGATTAAAGAAATAAAACATTGTCTCTGTGAAATGAAACAGTCTTTGTCTCCTTTGCAGCAGGCCATAGTACTCTGCTTCATAAAATTAGTTAGCCCTGCACATTCTTGAAAATTTACAGTGCAGTATGTAGAAAATAAATTTAGAAGTAAGCACTACATTGCTGGATGACCTGCAGAGCTTATATTACCAACCAGCAAAAAACATCATTGGATGAATAACAAGACTTATACTTGGTCAAGCGAAAACCAGAAATGTGATACACAAAACTGGTCATAGTCTAATATTTCTTATGGATTCATCCCATTAAGTCTCCTGAGATGTTTGTTATTCCTAAGTATTATCCATATAGTTTATGTTAACAAATTTCAGCATACAGATTGAAATATTAATTCTGTGTTGATGTTATCCATTTGCAATTTGTGCTATTGTCAATTATTCAGCTAAGTCATACAGTATTTTTTCATTTCCTGACAGAATAACTTAAGCATTGTAAACAAGAAAATAATCAATAATTCACTTTCAGGATTAAGTTTCAGATGACTAGCTGTTAATACTACAAAAAAGGCACTTTCAAAAATCATTACCACCTTCATGAATGCTTTCTGAATATTAAATGCACACAAATTCAGATCAACAAATAATGGCAAATCACACGTGTCTTTCTCTTTTTAAGGTTTAGGTTTGTACTGTTTAATAAACTACAGCCAAAGGCAACAAAACATCTTGCTGGAAATTCTATGTATTCTGCTTCTTCATTGCTGCCTTTTCAAAGAGATGCTTTCTGCACAGTGAACTACTAGTATGTATTGAGCACTGTGACCTTTACGATTTTGGTTTCAACAACAAGGTCAGCATTGCTAAGAAGCCAGTTTTGCCTTAAAGGCAAAATCTCTCTAACAACCCAAAATGGATCTTTTAAATGTAATTGAACTATAACAATTCATTTTCATAGGCTTATGAAAAAAATGCATTCTAAATTTGCAACCAATTTTATACTATTTGGCCACTGACAATACATGCAGACAGAGAAGCTGGCCGATTACTTTTTGGATTTCATACAATGCCAACTCAGACAAAAGTTTTACGTGAAGAGAGACAGCCAACAAGGACCCCTATGTTAGGAACAAGCAGAGGGGTACAGAATAATCAAAGCTCATCAGAAACTGAAAAGGTACAGAATATGAGAGAAACCAAGACTCCATTCCTGCGATTGCTAACCAGCTGTGCGCAGGAGGTGTCTTTCCCTGTTGGTCCCTCCTTGGTCAGCATGGCATAGCTAGCTCACAGCTACACAACTGACCCCCTCTCAGGGTCTGCACTTTGGCATTGCCCCAGGGCAGCTCACAGAGAGATGCAGATCATGCCTCTATTAGGAAATTACGTTAATTTGCCAATGAGATGTTGTCATAGTTTGCCCTTACGTATGCATGTAGTTAAGCCACTGGCAATGCTTTTTCAAGTTAAAACTGTTGCTAACAATCAACAGCTGAAACAATGTTATTTCACATCGCAGCTGATGGACCTGATTCTTCATTATCTTTGTATATCTTGTACAGTCATACCTACCTCTGCAAGTATAACAGTGACTGGGTATAAGATACTGTCAAATCAGAATGGTTTAAATGTTACAATTTGATAGTTGGGGAAAACCTTATATTCACAACTTATGTGCCTGGATAAATAGCTACAGGTTCGGTGAGGTAGGAGAAAATGAGGCTTTTATGTTTGCCGTGCATCATTAACATCAGTTCCTCTTCACAGTTACCTTTCGGAAAATGCCGGATGGAATGGTTGTTCCCCCACATTCACAAGATCATTTTGGCAGACAGAAACTTATTTTACAGTGGAGGAAAGGAAATAATGTCTTATTGATTCCCCCCCCCCCCCCCCCCCCCCGCTTTCCTACAGTTGCTCCATCTTCATTACAGGCTTTTCCTAAATTTCCTCTTGCTATCATGCTGCACAGCTAACTTTATGAATAATTTAATTGAGAAACTGTATCAGCATACTGCACAGTTGATGAAGACTTGATTCTCTTAGCATTTTTGTTTCCATCTTGATTTTTTTTTTTAACCTAATCTGAGAGTATGATGACCAAGCATTTCCATTTTCACCTTCTCTGCAGCTCCCGAGAGAGAAATAAAATGGAAAGGAGGCAGAATAGGAGGGAGGCATTGCTTCTGGTAAAGGTAGCAAATATACCACACAACCATCATTAGAACTGTCAGGTCTGAAAATCTGCTAAGTGAATCCTCAGAGAATTTTGATCGTACACATCTCTTTCAAAGGCACACAGCAAAATCCTCCATTACAAGAGGATGAGACAGTGAAAGCCACCTTAAAAAGACTCCAGAGTGAATGGATGTCAGGGGAAGAAGGAGGGGAGAAAGAAAAGAGGTGGTCTCTCTTTCACTGCGAATAATCTTTGGTAGATTTACAATCACCAGAATTTTTTTTCTTCCAGCTAGCAACATTAGCCTCTATAAAAGCAGAAGAGCAGGAAAATTGCACCGTCTTTTTTCAACATCAATATGTTCCCTACTCAGCACAAAGCAATATGCTCTTACCGTAATTCTTCCATGTAGCCTTTTATTTTCTACTACTTTCTCATATTTAAATATTACTCCCTGTCATACACATTCTGGTTTCAAAAAAGTCCTAGGGGAATATCATTTACATACCTCGATTTAATATAGTTCACATGCAAACAATATGATATGGAACATCATTTAAAATAATACGATATAGAGCATCATTTAAAATAATGAGCAACATGAAGTAGCTTAAAACTCTCATTATTTTCAGTGCCTTTGCGAGTGAGGTGTTATAAGCTAAATAATTGAATTTTAGAGATTTTCCACATTTTAGTAAAGCTTTGTAAAAATCTCAAGACCACACACCCAGATAAATAGCAATCTATTTGTCAAATTGTGTTAAAACCAACGTTATCCCTTTTGATTGAAGCAGGTAGCTTAAGTTTGGACTCTTGGAAATTGTTTCAGTTAGGAAACATATTACAGAATCTGTTGGGGTTTTTTGTTCGTTTTTTTTCCTTTCTCTTAGAACTGCAACTTGACCTGCAGCTGAGCCGACCTAACTGTTAACTGTCACTGAAAGGGCATGCCCATCCCACTGCTTTCCAAATTCAAACTCCTTCTTCCTTCTGGTCTTCCCTCTCTCCTCACTCTCTGGTCAGTTCTGTTCCCCACCCTTTGTTCTGGCTCTGCCACTCATCAAACCTTTTCCACAAGCTGATTCAACTCACTAAATTGGAAGAGTTCTTCCGCCATTCTCGTAATCAATTTTCTGCTATTTTAGTGATTTAAATCAGTTGACCCAACAGTGATGAAAACTTTCAGAGATAACAGAGATATGAAAGGAATTCGTAGCAGACCACAAAGAGGCCTTGTGGGGTCATGTAGCAAGTGTTTTTTCTTGGTGGCTTTTCAGCAGCATTTCCCTGTTTAGCAGTCACTGTTTACTGGATGACATGTCTCCACCAAAACTTTGCCAGTTTTCTGCATCTGCATTCTGTCCACAACAAACTACTTCTGACCAATAACTGTGCACCTGTTATGACAAGTACATGTAATTCAGTATATGGCTGCCATCATTTCACCTATTTTATACTTAAAGGACCTTACTGAAATTTACTGTCATGAATGGTGACCTACAAGTTCCAACACCTGAACTCTACCAAAACAATACATGAAAGGAATGTCCATAGTTTGGGTTGCAAAGCAACAGAAAGCCACTGAGAGGAACACATGGATTAAAAAAAAAAAAAGGGGGGGGGATAATTTTCTTCCTGTTTTAAAATACTACTTAAAAAGCAGTCTTTTCTCAGAAAAATAAAAATTAAACACAGCAGCAAGAAAAAACTTAAGGTCAAACTGTTGGCATACATAAGTTGCTAATACTGCCATTACTCTTCTGTATATCCAGAGGCTCTGGGAACATGCATCCTTGGTTGGAAAGAGAGGTACACAGGGAAACATCTCCTGTGTCAGGTTTTCCCTGAAGCGAAGGGACAAAATTCACCTGTCAAAATTTACAGAATTTAAAGCCCTTCATGTGTTACCCTAGCAAACATGTACCTTTGTAAATTGAGGTTAAACAGTTGACATGATTGCTTGCTTGCTTGCTTCTTCCAGGACTTTTAGGAAGAGTCGAGTTGTGAAAACGATGGTGATGTGACCCATCTTTTACCAACTCTAAGGCGATACTTGTGAGAGAAGAACAAGTAACAGGTAGGCCTCTTGGAGAAGGTAAGACCACCCTGCCCTCCCCAAAAGGCATACCTTATCCCCTAGCCGCACTTACTTTTCTTGGATGTAAGGTGCTTCCTTCAGGGCTGGGGCTGCCTAGGGAGCAAACGGCACTCTGCACACACCAGCAGCAGCAGCTCCCGGCCCCACAGCAACACCTCACAGCAGTAACCGGCCCGAAGGCAGACGACGGCCGCGTCACCTCACTTCACCAGAGTGCCCTTGCCTGCGGGGCTGCGACCTGCACTGGAGACAGTCCCAACGAAGGCGCCCCCCCCCCCACTCACGGCCTCCTTCTCCCCTCCCGGGGCGGCTGACCTGAGAGGACGGCGGGAGCCCCGGCACCCCCAGGCCCTCGCTGTGGGGAGGGGGAGGCAGGCGCGACGCCCTCAGGAGGAGCGGCTCAGGGGGAAACGCTCGCGCGCGGGACCCCAGCGGCTGCCTCCGCGCGCCCCCGCCCCGGGCCCCGCCCCCCCGACCTCCCAACATCCGGGTTCCTGTCAGCCGCCGCGGCGCCGCCGCCCGCTCCGTGTCTCAGGGAGGCGGCGGGGCAGGGAGGAGGCAGCGAAGATGGCGGCGACGGTGGGGAGAGCCGGTTCCTTCGGTTCCTCTTCGTCCGGGCTCGGTTCGGGTGCCGGCTTTTCTTCTCCTTCGTCCGCCGGGACGGCCACGACCAACAACAACGCGGAGCTGCGGGCAGGCGGTGATGAGGACGATGGGCAGAACCTCTGGTAACCGCCCGCCCCGCCCCGCCGCTGGGGGCCCGGGCGCGCGCGCTGACCGTTGCCGCCCTCGCAGCGACTCCTTTGCCCTGCGGGGGAGGCGGAGGGGGGGAGGGCTGCTTAATCCCCCCCTCCTGGCGTTCAGTCCCCCTCAGTCAGGGAGCCGAGGGGGTGGGGGGCTCCTCCCCTTGGCGGTGGCAGCTCCTGCCCTGCCCCCCGTCCCCCATGCCTTCCCCGCCCCCCCCCCCGGGAGGTGGTGAGGGTGGGGGGCTGGGAGGAAGCGGGAGCCCCCTCCTAAGCGTTGTCGTCTCTCCGCGCCAGGTCCTGCATCCTCAGTGAGGTGTCCACGCGCTCCCGCTCTAAGCTACCTTCGGGGAAGAACGTGCTCCTGCTGGGTGAGAAAAGCATCCTGATCCCTTTCCCTTCCCTGCCGCACACAGGCTTCCTCCTTAACCCTCTCTTGGGCGTCTGGAGCTTCTCTTGTTTAGGGCCCGAAGGGGGAGGGGATGGGGGGGAATGAGGGTGGCAAGGTGCTGGCTTAACCCTCTCCCTTCTTCCCTTGCATGTTTTTGCTTCGTTTTGGATATCCAATATCCAGAGATGCTTTAGATATCCTCCTCATCGTAGGTACCTCGCCATGATACCCTCGCTATCCTTCCCCCACCCCAGTTCCTTAGGTAGGGATGGCTTGGAAGGGTGGGTTTTTATTGTCTTTCTACCCCGATGAGTGTTGACTTCGGGGTACGTGCGGGTCCTTCAACCTTTTCTGAAACCTCTCCCGTTCGTGCAACCAGTGCTGCTTGCTGGTCCTTATGGTGTGTCATACAAACACAAAAATTGCTTCCGTGGCCCGAACAGTATCAATGACGGCTGCACCCTGTTGGCCGGAGGGTGGGGTAGGCTGTATGGGCGTGTTGGTTGTGTCCTGCCCACATGCACCGAGCCTGTCAGCAGCAATATCATCAGCAAGTTGTGCAGCGGCATCGTTCACTGCTGCTGGCTTTCATTGTGTTCAGTTATCTCCACCCAGAGCATTAGTCCAACCTTGCGTCTGGCAAGAATTAGAAGTTACAGAATGGGACTTTGATAGGGCGATAATGAGAGACCCAGCTATTATTCAGTGTTGAGGGAAAGAAGAAAAATAATATGCCAAGCAAAATTTAAAACTTCATGGGGGAGGGGGAGAAATGGATGCTCTCAAATGTGTGTGTGTATATATATTATTACTGTTATTATTGGGGGGGGGGGGGGGAGGGGGGAGGTTGGCTGAAAGACTAGTAAATACTATAACCAGTAGACAATTTAATGAATTCCAGAGGATAGATTTGTTAAGTAGCTGCTGCTTCTCTCCTCTGCCAACCTCCCTGTCCCCAGAAAGAACTGTGTGTTAGTATTTGGAAACATGGTTAAAACCCAGTAAAGATATTCATATGGACTCTATGCACACTATGATTCTATGTAGTCTTGTGGTTTGTACTCTCTTGAGGTTTTTGAAGTTAGTTTTTTTTCCCCCATAATCCTAAAGTAATCACTGTGACCCTTTTCTTCCTGTTTTCATAAGCCGAGTGGTGACTTAAAACTGACTATGAAGGAGAAAACTGCGCAAAGATGATGGGATGGTCTAGTGAACCTGTTACAAGACCACTATCCTTTAATTTGTTGCTTTTTATGTTATGTAATTAAGTAGGATATTGAGATCGGACGTTCTACTGATATTAAAGAAAGGAAAGATTCATAATGATTGACAGCTTTTTATGTGATATTTTGAAACTAAATTGGATGATTGTCCTTGTTGAAGTTGGTAGGTTCTTCAAGCTGTGATCCTTCTCAAGAAGATTACACTCTTGTTTTTCCTCTCTCTTTGTAGTCGGGCAATCCTTAGTACTCAATAACTGAAGACTGCTTCCTTCAGAACTAGAGGGAGCACCACAGAATGTTTCCAAATACTCATTTAGTTTGTGCTGTTTAATCTGTTGTATAGAAACTTTTTCTTTACCCATTTAGGTAGAGCTTATAGAATGACTTAATGTAATACTTTTTTTTTTTCTCCTTTTTTTGACTGAGGCATTTTTTAAAATATCTGCAGATTTGTAGAAGAAATTCTATTTCTTTCTTAGGAATTGTGTTTTCTAGAAGGCTGTGGTCCAAGGGAAGAAAAAGTTTGGCATGTGTTTAGGAAAAAGAGCATCAGATCTGAGGAATGGCCAATGAGGACCATGGTCATGTTCTTTGTGAGAATACCTAATATATGTATTACACTTTGCTGTTCACTTGCAAGTCATGATACTGCTTCTGAAGCACGCTGGCATAGGAAAACAAGAGGTCTTATGTATTCTGTATTGCATGGATTCAGTGTGTGAAGTTCTGTCTCTTCAGGTTCTTGAGCTGTGTGTTTGCAATTTCTCCATTATCTCGCATTTCCTCTATTTTTAAGCTTTATTCTTTTAAATAGTTTTGTACTAGCTTTTGTTGTTAATACAGATTGCTTCTTGCCCTGGCTATTTTCAGTTTCATCATTCTTTGAATACTTTTAAGCAGAAATTGTAAAGCTGACCAGGGTCTTGATGGTATTCACTCATTTTGTGGTAGGCAAATATTTGCAGCATAAACAGTTACATTGGTAAAACCTTCCCAGCTGAAACATGATATATAGTGACAATGCTTATTTTCAATACAAACTGCATTCAAACAAACAAACAAACAAAAAAACCCAACCCCTAAGCCTCCAACCTACCCCCTGCCCCCTACCACACCACCACCACACCCTGCCCCGGAAAAACCAACCAGAAAACCCCACCACTTAGTGTTCTTTTGTTTGCTAGGACAAGTTTTCTAATTTGCCTACAGCATTTATATTTTTTCAAACCCTGCATATACTTGTACGTCTAGTTGTTCTGGGAACCTGGCTATGTCTGGCATGCTAATTCTGCTATTTCAGTATTTATTTTTAGCTATGTTAACACCTCATTTTTAAGAACCTGGAAAGCAGTTCAAGACAACACAGAAATAACTAAAGGAAACTGGAATGCCAAATGTTAATCTCTAGATGTGGCACATAGTTTTGTAAAGTGAAGGTTAACATATAATACTGGTAATTCTCTGCTCAAAATCAGCCCCCCAAAATTAATTAACTTATTGTTTTACTTCTCCGAAATCGTTTCACTTACAGACATTTTTTTTCGATAACTATTTTTCTGTGAAGACTTTAAACTTTGATTGGGACTGCATGTAGCATAAAAGCATTTTTGTGTTCTTGTATGAACGGATAATAAAAATGCAAGCTTTCCTAAACTTTTCTGTAAGGCAAGTATGCTCTCCTTCCTAGGCAGTTCTGTCACAGTGACCATAGCTACCTCATTTAGCAAACTATACCACTAGAAAATGTAAGATGTCCCTGCTTTTTTAAGGAAATTGGGTGCTCTCAGTGGCATTTCTAGCTACTTTTTGCAGATAGCCAAAGGAGTGTGTTTTTGTTGTTGTTGCTGGTTTGTTGGTTTTTTTTTTTTTCTTTTTTTCTCCTGGACTGTCTCTTCTGCTCACTTGGGTAATAAAGGTAGCTGATCAGAGGAAATGCATTTTGTTGAGTGTGATGAGAAAACTGATGCTTATAACTGGGAGCCCTCTTGTTCGTTCTCTTCCTGGTATATCTGAACCAGCAAGTGGAATAGAGGGAGCAGCTAAGAAGTCAGTCACCGTTGCAGGTTATGGATGCAATCCATAGTGCTACAGAATGTGTGACGGCTTGGATTCAGATACCCGACCTAGCCATTTATCCAATAAAATGCAGCATGCATTCAAGCAGTAATGTTCTAAGTCATTCCAGGATGCACAAGAAAACAGGCTCCCAGCTTGCAAGTGAACTGAATAGTTGCTTTCTATCTGGCTTTGTATTTCATACATTTCTCTGTCTCTGAAGCATAGTAGATTCTCTGCCCGCAATTCTCATGATGTCAAACCGTTCAGTGACACATGTACACCTGACTTAAGGTCTGTTGCACACTTACGCTTTTACTGAATCACTAGCATTTTGGTTGTCTTTATGCATTTTACCCCACTTGATGATAAAGGCTTTGAGTTTAGTGGGCAGTGAGTGTTCAGCTGCTTTGTGTCCACATTTTCTCTTTACCCTAGACATCTCACTTTTCAGGGCCAGGCCTGTTTGAATCTTTGAGCTCTGCTCCTGTCCAGTGGCTGTCAGGATGCTTGAGAAGAAGCCTCCACAGTCTACAGCCAATTTACAGGTACACTTTTCTGTGTGTACATGTATTGGGAATGGCTGTCATTGTAGAAAATGGTACACCTTGAAGAGCAGTTTTAGCTTGCCACTTTCTTCTAGTGGACCCATGGAATATAGTGAACTTCAAAATTAAGTTCTGATACAGCAAATTGTCATGAGAGTAAATAAAATCAATATAAAATCTGCTTAAATTTGTACTCAACACTATAAAAATTACTTTTCCAGTTTATTTTTTCTTATTCAAATAGCTGAAAGTTTCACTGTGATCATTTTGTCATTACAGCTGATGAAATACTGCTTGTTGATACAGTCCATATTGTTCATCTCAAATGTTTCTAAATTCTCTATTACTGCAGAAGTTGTCAGCTTCTTTTCATCCTCTTTTTGCAACTTCTTTGCCTTCTACAGGCGATTAAAGCCTTCCAAACGTAGCCAAGTTTTGTTTCAATCAGCAGCGTTATATGTCTAAAGTGTCAATTGTTTTGATGGGGCATTGACCTAGATAAAATTCTAATTGCTTGTTTTGCAGCTACATTTTTTTAGAACTAAGTAGTACTTCTTCATAGTGTTCTTCCTGCTATAATCCCTTTCCAAGAAGCCAGAATTATGTGGATGCTGTGTAGTAAAACAGCACAGGAAGTTCTGAAATTCTTGAATTGCATTTGTTTTAATTTGTCTCTGCTTTGCCAGAGGTGCTGCTGATTACTGGATCTATCTCTGAAATAGCTCTGAAGGTGAGGAACAGTGAAAGGAATTGTGCTTCTGTGTTCTCCAGGCAGGTTAGTGGCAGGAATACCACTAAAGGTGTCCTTTTGATAGTAACACGGGATTATTCTATATACACTAGATGACTTACTGCTGTGTTAAAGGAGAAGGCTTGCATTAGAGATGTACGCTGTTCATATTCACTATAGAATTGTCTGCAATATTTGGCTTTCTCTGACTGTGGCTTTCTCCAAGCATAAGTAACACTGTTACTGCTGTACCTGTTTCCACAGTCAGGCTATGTATTCTTGTGCAGTACTTGACAAAAGGCGTGCTGGAGCAGTTGTCTACAATCTGCTTTCTATCATGGTGTAACGCAGAAATGCAATTAAGGTGCTCCTCAGAAAAGTTATTTAATTTCTCAGTGCCACAAAGAAACCGAATGAATTATATGTGAGGGGGAAAACTTAGCTGGTAGAGTAAAACAAACTTAGAGGAGAAGTTTTTTGTCCAATGAGTAAATCATAATTTAGTGCCAAGTTATTTGAAGACTTGATATGACCTACTTACTGTGAACTTCCATGTTGTTTTGAAGGATTCTAGAGAAGGATCTCATCAGCATAATTAATTTTGTTCTTCAGTTCCCTGAAAGCAAACTAAATTTGGCTTACTCTGATTATTTTGGTCTTGTTCTGCAAAAGGCATTCTTCAATTAGTTTAAACAAGTCTCTTTCACTAATAGGCGGCTGTGGAAAAGGCAGTTATTAGCTTGTGAGAAGTATTTTATCTTGAAGATAGCTATAGTACACATGTGCTTGGTCCTAGCAGGAAGAAGACTGTTCTGCCTCTACTCCGCTGTGTTAGGATTCAGACATTCCACATGGTGTAGAATAGAGATCGCTCTGTGATTCTGGGAAGGCATCTTTGCCGTGTTTGATAACTAAGGTTTGGGTTTGATGACTTTGTTTTATCATATTTAAGTAAGGTGGGTTTTTTTCTATTAATAAAAATAGTCAATATTTTATGTTAGAAATATTAGATGTTGTGAATTGTTCTATACAGAAGCTGTCTTTTGTTTTGTAAAAAGTATAAAGCTAGTTCACAAAAATGTGCCTTTTGGTGGGCGGAAGGGCTTAATTAGGACCATTATTTTTAGTTTTGCTTGGCCTTGCTTGAACATATTTTTTTAGAGATGAGTTGTATAATTCCCATATCAAGCTGAATTTTAATTGATGGTTTTAAAAAGCAAGAAAAAAAAACTCCATCAAGGAGCCAGTAGGATTATAAATTACACACAATTAAGTGCTTTTCAAGAGCTTTTCAAAGAGCTGTTGGGGGGAAAAAAAAAATAAAAATCAGAGCCCTGGATGGAAGCGGGGCAGACCAACAATGCTGATGACACAAAAGAAACATTCACTTCTTGCTTCTTTGCCTTGCCATATTTTAAACACACTTAACACTTTACAGTGGAAAAACAATTTAAATAAAAAGTCAAAACTCACGTCTGTCCTGGAGACAATACACTGATTGCTCTTCCATGTACAGACTCCTGTGAAAAGTAAGAATTGTCTTGTTTTAAGACAAGTGAAAATTTAGTCCTGTTTTCATTTTCTAAACTGAGATAAATGTGGAAATAGCATGAGTAGTAAATATTCTCCATTTTAAAATGTTTAATTGAAAGTTTAGAGAAGTTCTGTAATAGAGAGCCTAAGTTCTCTCTAATGTGGTAGTTTATGGTTGAAGAGTTTAAGTAGCAGTTCATAGATAAGTGCCTGCATTCACAGGTGATTCATTCACCTCATTGCCCATCCTTTCCATTTATGGATGACTGTTCTGCTAAATTCTGTATTGTAGGAGAACATTTAGTGATACTCCATTTTCTGCTCAGTAAACATGCTTTTTGCCTGGAGTAGTGAGAAGGGAGGAGGCTGGGCAGGGTTTTGTATTATGGCTTCCTGTACCTTTGAGGGCAGCGACACGAAGGATGTCATCAAACTCAGTTTTGTAGACAGAGTAGCACCTTGGACAGAGAAGCTTTAACAGGCACAACCCCAAACTTGAGCTCATCAGAGGAGTGAAGTGTAGCAGTGTGGGGATAAAAATGAAACGGCTTTTGTTTAGCTGAGTATAAGACATCCCATTTTGTTAACAAGATGGTGAAATACTGTGTGTAAGCAGATTGGTTTGGCTTTGTTTCAACTGCTTCCTAGCCTGACTCTTCTGCAAAATTAAATCTGTTGTTGTCCCTCTTTAACTTGGGTTCAACTTTGGTGTATAGCACTGCTTGCTAGAAGCATCATTTCTGTTTCCTCACTGTAGTATTAATGTATAAGTGCAGTTTGATGTAATGGAGAATTTTAGTTCTTTAGGATTTACTCTGGAAAAGGAGAACCTTTTATGTTACTTGCAAAGGAAGGATGCAAAGTCTTAAATTTGCAACGATCTACTTGGGTTTTTTTTTTTTACCTTGCAATTATATATCAAGAATTGTGTGTCAGAAATGCTTTGCTCTGAGCTTATGTATGGAAGTGAATTGTTAATTTGATTATCACACAGTTAGTAATAAAGAAGAAGCTAAAGGATTTTCCATCTCAAAATTTTGGAGGGAAAAGGAGGAGGATAATGACTCTTTTTGAAGGTGCATGAGGCTCTGTTTTATATATTGCTTCAGTAGTGCTTTAAAAGAAGTCTGTTTCATAATATTAATATGCAAAGATGTTTAAGTCTGAGGAATATGAAACTTCCCTTTTGTCTGGAACTAAGCAGCATTACTTTTTCATATACTTTAGAGATATCCAGAGACAACAAAAAAATAAATACGCTTAAATGTCTTCAGGTTTGCAATTTCAAATGCCTTATAGTGTGCGTGTGTGTGTATATATGTATTCTTAGGGAAATTTTTTTTTTAAAAAGCATATGTAGTTTTCTGTATGTCCCTGGTGGTACTTAACACTAATAGCATTACTATGCTGTACGTTATCCATCAAATCTAAAATAGCTAATAGACTTTAATTTCCTCACAAATATTTACCCTCTCCTCTGGTGGAGAGCAGCTTCTATATGTACTAAAGGCATTACAAGAAAATGTTTGAGTTTTGAGAAGTCTTAAAAGCTAGCATTGTATGCTCTTAAAATTAATTTGCTAATGAGATTTGTAATAACTATTTGGGAGTCTTAGATAAACACTGGTTTAAGATTGATTTGTATTTTGATATTCTTGCTGAAGAGTAACCACATAGCAAAATTATACTGCTACTCTCTCCCAGCATAACTCAATATATTCAAAGTGTGTTGACTTTTCAGGTGTTTTATACTGAAGACTTTAGGTTGGAAAAAATAAAGTAATAACAAGGATACAAATACATTTGCAGCTGTCACAGTTTTAAAAGGTATATGCAACATACTAAAAATAGAAAGTAGAGGTAGATGGAACCTCAGGTCTTAGCATGTTCTCTTGGCCAAGGCAGTCATCTTTACCTAACTTTTTATGATGAATTGTGTGGGCAAAAAGGAGGAAGTCCTTATGTCCTATGCAATGGTCCTGGTTTTACTTTCTGACGGCTTTTTCCATAATATTGACTCTAATTTGGCTTAAATCTGTTGAGAACTCTGGATCTCCTGTGAAATAGGGCGCATTCGGCTAGGCAGCTATCTTGCACCCTTGCGAGTCGTCCTATTTGTAGACTAGTTGGTTTATGCATTGCTAACTTGTTTTGGACCACTTGTCGGTATTGCTTTTAACCCTTTTCTCTACAGATCTTTTAGTTTCTCTTGTATCATTTGCAAACTGTACTATTCTCTTAATTTACCTGAGTAATTAATGAAAGTAGTACCAATCCCTTCAAACTTCACTGATGCATCATTCTGGCTTTCTAATGAATGATAAGCGTTGCTCTCTGCATGCAGTAACTTGTATGATACAGTTATGTATGTCAGTGATCCACCTACCTGATCTTGCTGTTTTGAAATGGGTGGGTATTTGCTAAGGAGAAGGGAGTAGAGAATCTTCTTCACAGAACGTGTTAAGTAATTCTGTGATGGAAGGCTGAAATGACTACTGTGTGTGCCTATGTGTCCAAAGGTACTAATTTTACATCAAATCAACTTGTCTTATGCTGTACTTGATAAATTTTCTTTCTGTGTAGGGTATAAATATAATTACTGCAAAAACTCAAGGAGCGAAAATAAAATTCCAGCTCTTATTTTGCTGTAAGATATTAACTTAATGGTATCAAACTTCCGTTTACTTCAGGCATTTGGAAATACAGGGGTGGGGAGGAAATCACACAGCACACAGCTGTGATAAGTAAGGGGTTTGTGGGATGTATATTTCAAGTTTGCCTGTATTGTTTAGTGTGAGCACTTTCAAACAATAAAGTTGCATAGATATTAGCATTTGGATAAGTATGTTTTAGTTTAGACTGCTTAAGTGTATCTTGCATCACATTTAGAACTTTTCATAACCACAGATGTTTCTTAGACTTAAGTTGCAGCCACTTTTGTTAAGAACTGGCAGATGTACTTTGCAGAAGATGCTAAACTTTCCCAATGCAAACAAGTTGTAATCTTTATTGCCACCTATGTGAAACAAATTGGTATGCAAGAGAGCTTAGCTAGAGGTCAGCTGTTCTGAGAAACTATGAAAGCTGTTAAGTGCAACCTCTCTTTAAAAGGAATAATAAATTTTGTTTTGTCTTAGCTTTTGAGCCTTCTGCTGGCATAAATTAATTGAAGCTGCCTGTTCAAAAAGGTAGAATAACAGAATGAATCATACAGAAATTGTTGGCAAAAGCGACTTCAGCAGCATGTCAGTGCAGCAGCTCTTAGTATAAGTCTCTCTCGTTATTTGTAGATGACAAATTTAAGAAGCTTGGATAAGTACTTGGGTGAGGGCAGAGGAGGAATTGTAATTCATGTCTGGTGATGAAGCTTGAATCCTTCACTTCTTGGGCAGAATTTTTATTTAAAAGAATATTTTCATAAGAGGAGGAAAAGCTTGATGTATGAATAGAAAATAGCTGTACTTTCCAATGTTTATTTAAAACTAGCTATAATTGTTTTCTTAGGTGCATCTTTATTTAATATAGTTAAGGAACTAGTAAACAAACTCTTAAATGTTTAAAAAGTTAAACTGATACAAGTTCATTTTTCACTTAACTTCTCTATACTTAAGACCAGAACTGTGCCTTTTCATTTCATTGACTATAATCCCCTGGGCTACCTAAACAGTCGAAACAGTCTTGTGCTTTCTGGTAGCTTCTAGACTATAGTGAAATCCAAACGTAAAGCTGAACTCTGAAGACTTTATGCAGTAATCTTGGGAATGATACATTGAGTAAATTCAAAATCAGTCTATCAAAGTATGATTTTTCTGCTCTTTTCTGTGGTTATATCTGTAGTCTTTTTAATGTAGCCATAATATTGGCTGTAAGATCATGGTCAGTTCCCTTTAAAAGGAAAACTTCATTAGGTTTAGCAGTGAAAATTACTGTCCTTGAACTCTTCTCTTTGTTATGTAGTTGAATATGTATGAATATCTCTGCCTGTATAGGAGAGACTTGAAAAAATATGTTCTGTTTGGCATAAAACTGATAAGGTACTACTTAGGAACCTGGTTTTAATCTTAATTTTATAACCTCTGAGTTGAGTTCCAAGAATTTTCTGATGTCTAACTGTTACGTACCCATTGTACTGCCGAATTGGAGTGGCAAAACCCCGCTTCGTGTCCAGATTCAGCTTGGTTACTCTTTCAAACTGGAAAAACTGCAGGTGAAGTTTTCCAGCTCTGAGACATATGGTTAGAAATAGAAGAGTCCCTGGCGGTAGTTGAGGTGTTTACACTGTGCTTATGCTGTAAGGTTCACTGGTTATCAGAGCTACCTTTGGAGAGGAGAGAATAGGAATGAATGGATCTGGATTGCAGGCTTTTCACTGTGTGTGTACCCAAATACACATGTAAGGTAATGGGCTTACTGTTTGTCACCACCTTTTTAAGTTTTCTTTAGACCTGTAACAGAGAAAAGATTCAAAGAAACCAACCCATAAAAGCTAAGGAAACAGATTTGCCTTATTCAGCCTGGTGGTGTGTGCTGTTTGATATGAAAGAGTTCTAAATTGTATTCTTCTGATTGTAAGATGAGCTTACTGTGACTTGAACTCTACTTTAGAAAGGCTTTGTTAACGTTTTGGTTGCAGTTGAAAGACTGAAATTGTTAACTAGTCCTTAAGGTATCTTTTTAAAGATATGTATAAAAGCCTATTTCAGGTAGGGTACTTAGTAGCATAATTGCATTTATCAATAATTAGAAATAAGATTTGAAGCTGAGGCATGCACTTTGAACAGATGGATGAGTTGGGCACTGTCCGCTATATTTAAAAACTTTAATAAGCTCAGTCACCCTGTTAGTATATGGTTTCCTTCTTGCCCCAGGTGGTTTTTAATACGTAACTGTGATTAAAGATTGAGCAGTATTTAACTTCTGTCTCTCCAGGTGAAGATGGAGCAGGTAAAACTAGCTTAATAGGAAAAATTCAAGGAATAGAGGAATACAAAAAAGGAAGAGGAATGGAGTATTTGTATTTAAATGTGCATGATGAAGATCGAGATGGTAAGTTTGTATTTCTAATAATACCTTAAGCCAATTTGAAAGCAATGGTTCAGTAGTATGATATTTTGAATGATTGTGGGATATTTTTCTTTCTTTATAATTTGCAGGACTTCAGCTTAGGCCATGAGTGATTTGTATCATGAGGAAGTTTCTCAGTGTAATTCCTTTAGTAGATACCATGAGTGACCACGTAAGTGGTAGAGGAGGAGAGGAACCAGTCAAAAGAAAAGGCTGAAAAGACCAGGGAGGCAGTCTTAGCTGCAACATTGTGAATGGATGTGCATTCTTTAGGCCTAGAGGGAAAGGTGCCTAGGCTTTTACCTTGCATCTCAATTATTGTAGCAAGTACTAATCTTTTTGAACATACAGAGAAATCTTTGTCTTGGTGGTATCAGAATCTGCAAGACTACGTATCGTGTATTGATGGGTAGGAAAATGTGCACAATGCTAAAGGAGATTTTTAAAAACAAACACCACCACCACCACCACCAAAAAACCCCAAACCACCAACCAAAAAATTTGGAGGAAGAAATAAGTAGAAGAGGTGTTTCAACTGGCTTAAGTTGGCTTATGGCTAGAAGGTAAAAAAGATGTTTAAGATCCTGACCCCAAATACCTGCAGTTATGGAATGGATAATTGATGCTTATGTATGGGGAAACAAGGGAAGGAGTATGACCAGGAACTGTAGAGGTGTGATGAATTATCTAGAGGCAATACGTGGAGACACTGGGGTGTGAATAAGGACTTACTGGGAGCTGTGGGGGGAAAATGAGTACTCTTGTCTATACTATAAGAACAAATATAGATAGAAGGAGAACCAGAAGTTGGTCTTTTTTTTTTTTTTTTTTCTGAAATCACCCGCTTTCCTGATTTCCGTGTTTGGCTGTTGGTCTCGAAGATGACTTGACCAGGGTTAAGAGGATTGCGAGTTTGATCTAAATGTTACAGAAGTTCTGAGGAAGACAAGTAATAAAAACTTAACTGAAAGCAAAATGTTATTAAGCTATCTAATTTTGAATCAACAGCTCTTCATTTACACTGGAGAAGTGTCTATGAATATTGGAGTATGGTCTTTTGGGGGGAAAAAAAGCAGTGGGATGGTCTATTTGTATGGTGATTGTCCCTTTGCAAATCTGAAGAATAGATGGTCTGTTAAGTCCATCTAAGTCATTAAAAAATTGCTGTTCTGTTCCAGTTTTCTGAAGGGTCAAGGTACATTCTGTACTTTTTAGAGTTATACAGGCATTTCACATTGGAGTTTTGAAGGGGAGATGGCAGTCCTCAAGAGATGAGCAGACGAAGGACTGAGAAGGGATGGCTGAATTCACCCAATTCCTTCCTTTTAAGTTGCATCTTGAAGAAAACATTTTCCCTCTCTAAAATGGTCAGCATTAATTGGAAATGTTGAATGCTACATCTGGATTCTCACCTTCAGATAATATATTTAAGATCTTCAGTTATCAGCCATTAAACATCAGGGTTGGAAGAGGAGGAGCTTGTGTCCACAAGCTGCAGTTTGCTGTGTTATGTATGTTCAATTGACTGATCAAACATGTCATCTGCTTTCTTCCTTGTATTTACATGTCTAAAGAAGACATTTAATAACTGTTTCAAGTAAGTCTCGTAAAATGTTTTTCCTTTTTTTTGTAGATCAAACAAGATGTAATGTATGGATTTTGGATGGTGACCTGTATCACAAAGGTCTTCTTAAATTTGCGATGGAGGCAAGCTCTCTAAAGGACACTCTAATTATGTTGGCAGTAGACATGTCTAGGCCTTGGACTGCACTGGATTCTTTACAAAAATGGGCAAGTGTTGTAAGAGAACATATTGACAAGTTAAAAATTCCTCCTGAAGAAATGAAAGAAATGGAACAGAAGTGTGAGTATTCTGCAAATATGTAGGAATCCATTTAAATCAAATATGCTTAATGCTTTCTGCACCATTTAATCTCTCCATTGCAGTCTCTTTCATTCTTTGGAAATGTTACTTAAATTTAGGAGTTATCAAGTGAGTCAAGCGTCAGATAACTCTCAAGTAGCTATATGGAAAAATACTAGTGTTTCTTTCTAACAGAAGTACCTTAATTGGGGGAGAGAGGGGAGGGGCGCTTTCAGAATGAGCACAGCTGGGTTGAATTTACAATCTGGCTTCTTACAGATTTTTCTAGATAAGATTCTCCCAAGTGAAAAAATTTCTTAGCTTCCAATTTGTTTGTTTTATTTATTTATTTTAAAGGCAAAACACTGCATCAGCTTCTTAACTGTTCCTGTAATTAGTCAGTCTAGAGAATCTGGGACCTGTTCTCTGCCTACTAAAAGTGTAAATGTTGAAAGGATTCATGACAGCATAGTAATATCTGGGCCCTTTCTACTTGAAGGGTTTTATCATAATTATTATTGACACTAATGCAGCTATATGTTTGCTTTGGCATGGATATGATATAGCTCTCTGTCTTTAGTTTTGAACATGCAGAACACAAAGATTTTGCAGGATTCCTTAAACTATCTGACTGAGCTCAGTAACATCATAGCTCTGTATTACTTCTGGGCAGTCATTGTATTTCCCTTGGGGTACTAAAACATGAGTCTCTCCCATTCATCTCTGAGTGAATTACTACAAGGAAGAGCATTTGAGAAAGCTGCGTGTTAAGATCAAATAGCATGATTAAACTTGGTTTATAAGTCTGATGTTGCTCTCTAGAACTGGTACATTTCTTAAGCAAGAGACTACCAGATTGCTGAATAGCTTTTTCAGAAATGCAGGTTGTAGCCATGCTGTGATAAAGTAGCCCAAAAGGTGACAGTTGTAGGTACTCTGGAATGGGGGAGTGGAAGTGGTTGTTTTGTTATTCTTTTAAGAGATTTGTCTAAGGGAAGCATAATCCTTGAGAATCATATCTTCCACAAGAAGAATGTATTTAGGAGGGAGGAGCTGAGCTCTTTTGGGTGTGGTTTTTTGGTTTGTTTTGGTTTTGGCGGGTGGTGTGTCTGTGTGTGTATTAAACACCCCCAGACAGTTTCAGGATGGGATTTTACTGGATGAAAGTAGTAAGGAGACAATATCTCTGTTACCAAAATTTGTAGGCTGATACTTTTGCTTCTTAACTGACTGAGTGAACAGAACAGTAAAACTCTTAAGTGATGAAGTGAGTCCAAGAAAAACACCTACTCATTAGAAGTTTTATCTGCTCTCTTGTTCTTTTATCATCTGGTCTAATTCTTATAGGTACTGATGGTCTGTGTGTTGGGTATAATAGAAGCCCTAGACACAATCCAGATGTGACTGGAAGCTGGTTTTGTTTTAAACCTCCTGTGACGTGGCTTCATGCATTGCTAGGTGGGCAGCAGCTTGTTGCTGCCAAAAGAAGGAGGGAGGAATCTTGCTTGCCTGACTTCTGGCTACATGGTCCTACTTCATTCTTGTGTCAGGCTCCATGCTCCTGAGAGGCTCCTGTGAGCCAATTTAACTTGCTAACAGGACTGAAATCTGCTGAGGGTTTGTGTGTGGTGTTTTCTGGAGGTGTGCTGCTGTGTTTGTCTTCCAGTTCTAGCAACTTAACTCCACTCAAAGACAGGCCCTGTGAGGACTAAAACTGGTATGGGAAGGCATTACATGATACATAGCTGTGTGTGAAGGGTTGGAATAGCTCTTCCTGTTACTGAATTAATCTGTGTATCATGAAGCCTTGTGGCCTGGTAATTTTAATTGCGTCTCTAAGGGAGACCTGAGACTGTATTTCACAGTCTTTGAGCTGTGATGTACTACATCAGTCCTTCTTTTTACTGTTTTCTATACTTGTATAAAGATTAGTGTGTTATGGGAATTTTAGGAATCCACTGGAGGACTTCTAGCACTGGAGTAGTGTGATTTTTATTTTAGCATGCAATTATCCCAGAACAGACAGGATATTATGTAGGAAAGACTCCCTTGAGTGGCAGGCGTATCTTGGTGAGAACTCTGGGTTTAAAACACAGTCAATTTGGGAGGCTCTCAGAAGCTCTCAGACCAGACTGAGGTAGTAGCATTCCATGAGTAAGAGCGTGAGTTGACTGTGCAAGTAAAGATGATAATCTGTGCGTGTGCTTTGTTAACTGTGAACTGCAGGACCTGTAGAAAAGTTGAATAATCTTGGCCTAATACATATTTTTCTCTAGGGTGTTGAAATAAGTCTTGCTCTGTTAGTTCAACTAAAGCTTTTCTAGGTATGAACTCAGAGGGCTTCAATCAGTTTAGTGAAGGTGGTAGTGGATTAATGTAAATCAGGACAAAGTAGTGAGAATGTACTGGAGTAGTTAGCTGCCTGCGTGCATGATGCAGCTGAATTGTCTTGCTGTCTGATGTTTTTTGGCCTAATCAGGATGTGCTACTCATGGAAGAGTAATCAGTGGTGGGGTTTGGTAGTATCCTGTTTCTGCTCTGTGAAACAGGACATGTGATGTGAAAGGTACAGACATTTTATGCCTAATATTGCATCCCTGACAGTCAGAATAGTAAGTGACCGTGTAATTAGAGGCTTGGGTATATACATCGGAACCTGACAAGAGAGTTACACTTGAAACTTTATCTTTTATTTCTAATTCTTGTTATATACTGATTTACCCTCCTTGCTAAATTTTAAAGTAGTATCTGGTCTACTGTAAAAGCATACCAAATATTTAATATGCTATTAACTAATTATAAAGCTAGTTAATAACTAATGTTTGTGTATTCTATTTTTGTACATTACTACTGTAGATTCACTGTACAAAGAGAGAAGTGTGGACAAAGGGGTTTTAGGTAAAACCTGGTATAAGGTAGCAGCTAAGCAATATGTGTAAGGCTTAACTCTGTTTATTCTAACAAACCATTCCATTAATTTTGCCAAGAATGCAAGGAAACTTAAGTCCTTTAGGAAACATATCAAGCAATAATAGTTAATAGCAACTTCCTAGTGGTTCCACAATGATAAAATAAAAATAGTTTAATGTTGTCCTTATGGACAGTTTTATCTGGTCATGTTCTTCTGGCTGCTGATCAGGCAGATCTCAGACTTACTAGTTCTCTCTTGTGCTGTATAGAGCAAGCAAATAGTTGGCTCTTGGTGCATGCTCAATTTTTTCAACGTAAAGAAGCAGAAATACTATACAATCAACGGTGCTAGAGATCAATGCCAGTGGAAATCATTGTTGAAATAATAAAGTAGCTGATCTTTTAATATAACTTTTTTTACTTTCAGTGGTAAGAGACTTCCAGGAATATATAGAACCAGGCGAGGATTTTCCAGCTTCTCCACAGAGAAGAAATACTTCATTACAGGAAGACAAAGATGACAGTGTGATTTTACCCCTGGGTGCAGATACACTAACATGTAACTTAGGCATTCCAGTAGTAGTAGTTTGTACAAAGGTTTGTTTTACATTTTAGGTTTTTTGCATATTTTATTTAAGCAACTCTGTCAATTATGGATTTGGGGTGGGAAGCCCATGGTTATTAAGTCATTCTGAATACCTTGCATAAGAATTCTTTAAAAATGTTTAATGTTGAAGGTTGATTATCTGCTGGAAGCCCTCATTGCATGTTATTTTGGGATTAGTTTTTCCTTTAGTTCTACCAGTTTTCAAGGAATTGAGGAATACCTCAGACCTGGTGTTGCTCACAGAAGTGAGCTAGTCAGTAAGCACCTAGAATTACCCTTGATCTCCACAGTCCTCCTTATTCCGCAAATAGTGTTTTGGTAGTTTTTTTAATATTTCTGATCTTTTTCTGAAGATTAATAGAGGGTTCTAGTTAGTAAAGTGCTGCTCTATTAACTCTCCTCAGTTCTTAGGGTGTTTCTGTGATCTGTTTTGGTTTCTGTTAGATACATAATCATATTCTTAGTCTAAAGAAAAAATGGTGTGGTTCTCTTGTGGCTGTTTTTTTGGTTTTGGTGTTCCCCCCAGCCCTCTTGACTCTTCAGTTCTCACTAGCATTAAGTATACTGCATCTGCAGCCTCTGCTGGCCCACAGTGAAAGAATAAAACTTTTGATGCATATGCTGTTCCTTTACTGGAAGGCTAACCCTCTCATTTGAAAAGCACCTTTCTTCCTCACCTGCTAGCTCTCTTGTTATTCTTCTCACACACACACCCCCCCTTTTTTTTCTCCTGCTTCCACATTTCTTGCTTTTGCCTCCCTTTGCAAAGGGCTAGTTAGTAAATGGATAAAAAACACTATGTCTTAAAATACCACAGTGTGTAAAAATACACTGGGCAGAAAATGGTGGTGTCATTCACTGGGTCAGTCTTCAACAGAGACTTTAAGTTATTGCATTGGAGGGGGATTGAATGAAAAATGGCAATCACTAACTCCCAAGTTAGTCCTGACCACAGTACATGCACATCAAGTTATATATTATTAAAAAAAAAAGGTTCAGTTATGGTTTTGAATTATCTTAGCAGGTTTTTGTTTTTCTCTGCACCACCCACCCCACTCCACCCCCCTTGCCCAGTTGTGAACTGGATATGTAGCAGCACTGCTATTTCAACAGTTAACTGAAAGTGGTATATTAATTTTATATTTATTTTACAGTGTGATGCTATCAGTGTTCTAGAAAAAGAGCATGACTACAGAGATGAACACTTTGACTTCATTCAGTCACATATCAGACGGTTTTGCTTACAATGTATCCTTTAACATGTCATAAAGATGATAATGACTCAATTAAATGTTTGCATTAATTATGACAAGCTTAAAATAATATTTGCATCTCGGCCAAAGTAGGATGCCACTCCTTTACTGCAGCTGGCAGTCTGCTTCAGCTACCCCTACAGGCATTGTTGAATTAAACTTTTTTTTTTTTTTTTTTTAGAGCTGCAAGAGTCTAGCATGTCCCCTTACCATGAATTTGTTTACGTGCCTTCATTTCCATATTTAGGAGTCAGTTTGCAAATTAGCACGTCTTAGCGGACAAGCTCCCTAAAATAATAAGAAGATAACTCATTTAAGTATGATCTTGCTTCAGATGCACATAAGGCATGTTATTCTTTTTGACCCAAATATGCAGTCTCTTTAGTGTTCAGTAATTCTGCAGGATGAGGTGATGAGGGAAGGAAAGAAGTGTGAATTGCTGTAGGAAAGATCCACTGGCTTCTCTTGTGTTGGTAGAGACAATGCACATAAGCTGTTGCTGTAGAATTATTATTTTTAAACTTCATTTTTTTAAAAGAAGTGTATAAAATACTGTTTAGTGTTGTTTAGTCATCTAGACATGCTGAGATCCAGATTTTAGGTGCCAGTAACATGCCTATGTTGTGTTGTCATCATTTGTGCTGTGGTAAAGGGAAGTTTAAATACTGTTGGAGAGACAGCAGTTAACAGATGGAAAAACTAGTTCAAGAACTTGAGACCTCAGTTGAGTACCAAGACAGTACTCCCTTCAAAGGGCTTCCAAGACCTAATTTTTCAAAATGGAATTATGGGTAATTGTAATAAGTCTTGTGGATGGAGTAAGACTACAAAATATTAGTAGGGATTAGTCTCTGTGTGTATGCCATGTACAACTTGGAATTCTATTCTAAACTTCGCTGAATGGGAATCGGATCCCATTATATAACTTTCTTCTAGAATTTGAATTGCATGCATGTATAAGTAAATTATGGGGGGTTACTTTGGAATTATAAAAATGCCAAAATTACTCAAAACTTCCATGGCTGCTTTTATTAGTCCTGTGCATAAGCTGTTTTAATTTGATACTGAACCATGCTGGAATACTAAGCACTCTCTTGGTCTTTGAGTAAGTGATACAGCACAATTCATTTGCCTTAATTTTGTTCAAAAGCAGGTCACTGTATAATGTAAGAGCTTGCTCCCCTGATTTAAAAACCCAGGTGGGGAAGTGGAAGATCTTTGGCATTTTTGAAGCTACTAGTGTTAATGCTGTAGTGTCTGTGTTGCAGGATGGGATAATGACAAGGTATAAGAATATGGCATGAAAGCTTTTGTTCATTAAAAGCAAAAGACAGTTTTGAAGGCATCATAGTGAAACTGTTGGTATTGTGGGCTTTGAAAGTGAGAAGAGCCTGTACTTTACTCTAAAAACAATAGCTGAGTTGGCCTAAAACAAATGCAGAAAGAAAGATTTAAATTACTAAATAGCTTATTTAAAAAATTAAGTGTTGGAAGTTGTTTGAAGTATTTGATTTTGTATTCCCCCTCTAAATTCTACAAAGTAGATAACCTTTAAACTAACAAAAAAGGGCCACTTTAGTATCTCTTCCTAGCCACTAAACTGAGTTTTCTTTAACAAGTCTATTCAGATGGGGCAGCACTTATTTACACTTCAGTAAAGGAGAACAAAAACATTGATTTAGTGTATAAATATATAGTCCAGAAGTTGTATGGATTTCCTTTCAATGTACCAGCTGTTGTTGTGGAAAAAGATGCAGTATTTATGTAAGTTATCTGCATTATGATGTGTATATGACTACAAAATGTACTTGTGCAAAACCCTAAGCTGCATTTAGAGCCTTTTTTGTTTATGCTTTTTGTAGTTCCATTTAACATTCTCATGAGTTGGAGTTTGGTGAGTGCCAGTGGATTGAGATTACAAATGCTTGCTGCTCCAAAGAGAAATGTTAAACCCAGAGATTTTGCTCTTCTCTGCTATGGTGAACCAATCTCTAACTAGTTGTATTAATAATTAGCTTGCATGGGAGAATGGGAGCTGTGACAACTTTCCTGGCTTTCAGTTCTGTGCAGTTCAAGATTGCATACAAAAATAACCTGAAATAACAATAGAATTTAAAGCCAAATAATCCTTTATCTAGTCCTGCAGGTTGGGATAATGACAAGAAGATAGGAATATTGCATGAGAACTTTCAGACACTAAAAGCAGAAGACAGTTTTGAAGATATCATAACAAAACCACCAGTCAGAAAGGTAAATTGAGATGTTTTGGCATTTGATTTCTTATCTATTTATTTACCTGTCAGGTTTTTGACTGTTTCTCTTTCTTTGAGACTGCTTCCAGTTTATCATGACAATGTGATAAACCATCTGGAGTTTTTCCTTTTTGTCTTTTTATTTTGTTCTTAAAAGTTCTTCTTTAGTTACAAAAAAATCATTATGTTTTTCTGTTCTGTGTAGCTCTTCTCCAGCTTACACTGTTTTTTTTCCTGCCACTGTTACATTGTAGTTTTTAAGAACACTCCATTTTGCTCCAAGTTGCTCATAACTTTATAATGCTTTCTGTTTCTCCTGGAGTATTTAAAATAAGAAGGCTTGAGACAGTGTAAAATCAAAAATAAACATGTAAAAACAGGTTTTACATATATTCAGTATATTTTCTCTCTCATGTTATTTAACAAAAGGCTTTGACAGAACTACCTGAAAACATATGTGAGGTTGTTGAACAAAATGCCAGCAGCAGTGTACCCCATGCATACAGAAGTTATTGAAAGCGAATATTTCTATGGCTTTTTCTACCAAAGCTAAGAATTTGGGACTTATCATATTTCCAAGTGTGAATTATTTCAGCTGGGAAAACTAATACTATATCCTTTCTGCCATCTTCAGGAAAAAAAATCAAGACACATGTAGTAGTGTGTTAAATGAGTGTCCAAGCAATATACAACTGACAATTTTTTTTGCATGCTTATAAACTTCAGGCCTGGATTATAAACTTTGATATTGGTATTTGCCATGCTTGTTTTGGCAAAGTTTTTGTGGTGAGCTTATTTGGAGGCAGAGTGCTTGCAATTTGATGCCTAGAACTGGGATTTGAGATGTCTTTGTCCAGTTCATATACCAGTCTAATGCAATGCAGGTGAAGAGTCACTTTTGCCATAGTTATATATAAAATAATACCAAGGTGGGGCCTTGATCAGTTAACAGAGACATGAGCATGCTGCAGAGTGTGTGCATCTGTGAATGTTTCTTACTGATCCTGAGACCCCAGAATGTGCCTTCTAACCATTTACTTCATTCCTCTTTTACTGAACACTTTAATGAACTTTTTGATGGGTCTTTCTACAAGTACATTTAGAGACTTATGCCTGCCAGGTCAAAGGAGTTAATGATGCTTCTATTTCACTTCTAATTAACTTAGCTTAAATGGAATCATGAGGTGGCAGTCCTAAATATAGAAAATGTGATCTGCAGTAACATAGTATTTTACACATTTACTTCATTATTGAATGCCTTGGTCATATTCACCAGGAGGTATACAAGGAAATACATTTCTTTCTTTTAGTCAAAATGATGTTAATGTTTTTGTATTGCAGTTTGTTCATGAAAAAGAAATTGTAGCAGAAGATGACCAAGTATTTCTTATGAAGCAGCAGGTAATTTTCTGTCTATAAAACAAGCAGCCAGTGTTTCATTTAACAACATTCTCCATACAAATTTGGGGTTGTATTCTTAGTCACTGTAATATCTAACACTACATGGGTTTGTTTGTTTTTTGCAGTCACAGTTGGCGAAACAACCACCTACTGCTGCAGGAAGGCCAGTGGTTAGTAGTAAAAATTTTAAATATCTACATGAAAATGATTCACTTTCATATATTTAGAGGGTTCCTTGTTTTAATTGCATTATCAAATATTCTTTGATCTAATTTTTTTAAACTACATAGTATTTAAAGTCTGCGTCATATACTGCTCTAAAATTACGACACTTCACAGCTAGTCACGACAACTTGTATTGACAGCAAGGGCTAAATGTCATGGCTTTACTTTTCATATGTTAGAATGCATCTAAGCAGTTAGTTGACTCTCCTTTCTGTCCCAAGAGTTTGCCAGGGGAGCACACTATGTTGGCTGAATTGCCTTGGTGAATTTTTATATCCTAAATTTGGTGCTATCTCTCTAGGAATATTAAGACTCCAGCATAAAATTAAGGTCAGATGACAACTATGACATCTACATTTAAAATACAAATAAAATAACTAAAAAGTAACACCAGTTTAATAAGGAGCATGTGGTCTTATAAAGGTTAGCTTTACCTCTTTAGATGAACTGCAGACATGACTTGTTACCCTTGAAGTAATGAATAATGCTTTTTCTCCTGGGCTTTGTTTAGTCCTTTCCACGGTATTGGTGGTATGTGTTGTCTTTCCAAGAAATTTGGTGTAGTTCCTCTATGATTTAATCAGTGCAGTTTTCATTATGGTCAGAGGCACTATTGAGTAACAGATGGATTTTCAAGTTTCTCATTGGGATAAAATGAAAAGCTTCACTAGTGCTTTAGTTGCACTAAAGTTAGTATTTTAAAGTTAGTATTTAGAATGTTACACAAGTTTTTTCAAACTTGTACACAATCTAATCCTGTGTCATTTCAGTTGCATTGGATACTACATAATTAAAAAAAAAAAGATTAGGAGCTGTGAGAAACAACAAAATGCTTCATTTCATGTACTCTTACACTGCATGATTTAATTCTGTAGAAGATTGACCAATTCAGCTTTGGATTTTTTTTATTTTTTTTTTTGCATAGGATGCCTCTCCAAGAGTTCCTGGTGGATCTCCTAGGACACCAAATAGATCCGTAACATCAAACGTTGCCAGTGTTACACCTATCCCTACTGGGTCAAAAAAAATTGATCCCAATATGAAAGGTACCTTTTCTTACGAGGGCACAAATGCAGTTGGGGAAGTAAAATAGCTGCTTTGCCTGCTTTCTTTAATATGCTTATTTAGATTAACACACTAAATCAATATTTACTTAGAAAATCTGTTTTGTTTTGATTTTGTGGTGTTGTGGTTTTTTTCCTCCTTCCCCTTGTAGCTGGAGCTACCAGTGAAGGAGTCCTGGCTAACTTCTTCAATAGTCTCTTGAGCAAGAAAACTGGTTCCCCTGGTGGCCCTGGTGGTGTTGGTGGCAGTCCAGGAGGAGGTGGCACTGGAGGTGCTGGCAGCAACCTACCACCATCAGCAAAAAAGTCAGGTATGATTAATGATAAAAGATCAACTCAATCTAAATTGAGTGGTGGATCATTGCTATTAGTATTGTTTATCAGAAGTATGAACACTACTATTTTTAACTGAGTGTTTTATTGGATATGGTTTTTGCTTTTGTTCTCACAGCAGTTGAGTATTGCCTTTTCATGGCTCTCAGAGGATCAAAGAAGAACTTTTCATGTAGCTGTTTAAGCATGAATTGTGTCCACATGAGTTCTTCATTTTTTTCCTTTGTTCCCCACCATCATAATAAAATGGCTCATGCTTAAGTCCCTTTTAATACTATTCAGTTATATTGGGACTTAATTTCAGGTTGATTTTTTTTTTTTTTTTTTAGCAGTACCATCAGTGTTAAAATAATTTTAAATTTTCTTTTGCTAGTGATCTAGCTCTGATGATGAAGGCTTTGATTGAGTTGCGTGACAGCCTGTAAAAATACTCTATTTTCTGTTGATAGCCTTTTTTATATGATGTGATTAATAATTAGTATTAATCTAAAAATGTCTAATAGTGACTGCTCTAAAGCTAGACACAAGATTACTCTGGTGCTTCTTGCTATTCCAGATTAAAATGTTTCTCTATTACTTAAGAACATACCTATACAGACATCTTCCCTCCCCACTTCCCCAGAGGTTAGTAATGCTGCACTTGAGTGAGAATGCTGGTGTTTCATTAGTACTTGACATTAGTGTTTACTTTTATGTAGTAAGAGAAAAGAACACACTTCACACTAACATTTTGTGTAGACTGACCCTGAAAATTTTTTTACATGTGTGCACTTCCCTCTTTTAAATGCAAAGCTCAGTTGATTGAGCAAAGTTTATGAGTACTTCCTAATCTGCTGTAGGCAAAGTCAGCAGTGCTAGTTTGAACAGCATATGGAGATTGTTCAAACAAATGCAGCTGATGCAATATGTGGTGCAGAGAGCACCCACTGAAAATCCTATGGGGAGTGGCCGGCAGCAGGTTTGGGTGATGCCAAGCAGATGGAGGCAGCACTCCAGAAAAGTGTTGTGTCCAGGGCCATGGCAGAAAATTCAAGAACAGAATTAAACTACTAAGGAGCAAAAATGCTCTCAGAAATTTCCTAATATGCAACAAAAGAAGAGTTAGGATGTAGCCAGTTTAATGTTGCAAAGGACAAGGTTTTCAAGGAATTACCATAAATACCAATAACTTTGGCTTAGATGTGGCCTCTTCACGTTCCCTAGTATTTGCTGTCTTGTGTTTAGTGTTATCTATGACACTCACTCTACAAATCTGAAAATTGGCTGTTAAGACAGTAGTTTGGGATTAGAGAATTACTTTTCCCCTCAGCAGCTATGGGAAATTACTCTGCTTATTAGTTGGAATATTAGCCACTTGGATTCTGATACAGTATTAGCTTTTGTTAAATGATTTGAAGAACAGCATAGTACATCTGGCAAAAATTAGCTTTGCAGATAGTTCCTGTTAATTTGCATCTTCAGAAAGGATGCTGGGGCACTGCTAAAACTACATGTGTGTCAGTTTTCCTTTACAGCCTGAGATACTACGTACACTTTTCATGGCGTTAGACTCTAAGCTGCCTTTTCCCACACTGTCTTCTCCATTCTTGTGATAGAACATGGCAGGATAGAAGCCTAGACTGGGGAGTAAGAGTAAAATGGTGGGGGAAAAAAATGGTGTATTTAAAGCTTGGATCAGGTCTAAGTGTGACTATACAAATGTTTGTGCCATTCCAAGGTAGGGGGGAGGTAAGCGGGTGAGGGGAGAGAGGGATTTGCCATCAGCAGGTCTGTGCACACCCATGAGCAGCGGTGCCAGGTTTATGCTGACCAGATATGTAGAACTGCTGTCACTGGTCTGTGGTGAAACCCCTGATTTACATTCAGAATTACTTAAAATACATATGATGCAGAAAGTTGTGTAGAAGTATTCATAACTGCTAGCCTTAATAGACTTTTCTGTATTTTATACTTTACATAACTCTTCATATACTGACAATTAATATATAATTATGGAAGCTTCTTTGAGGAATTGGAAATATAGAAGGATGTGACTTTCTTTCTACTGTTTCCTTTCTGTTTCTTTTGAGTTTTGGCCTTAGGCCGTTACTCTGCATGCAAAGTGTGCAGTAACAATTTTTAGGATTTGTCTGATTTGAGAATTAAAGATAGGCTTTCCCAGAACTCTTTCACAAACGTGACTGAATGATACACACTTATTTTGTAGGTCAGAAGCCAGTTTTAACAGATGTTCAGGCAGAATTGGACAGAATTTCACGAAAACCTGAAATGGTCTCTCCTACAACACCTACATCTCCTACAGAAGGTGAAGCATCTTGAAGACACCAAATAAAACCAATTGTTCAGTTTTCTGGGATAATTCAAACTTGTCTCTGCCTCTTCCTTCAGTGACTGGAACTAAAGAACTGAAATATCTTTCAGAACACAAACAGTTGATGTCTGTCTTTCATATGTGTTGCCCAACTTTACAAAAGGGAGCTGTACAGTTGGAAAACCGTTATCACATCATGTAGGAGTACAGTTCACAGTGCAAGAATAGTAAAATAATTTTGTTCTGGGTTTTGTTGAAAAGTCAGTGTAATTCTGTAAAACTGCAAGTATGTCCACTTAAGTGATAGGGGTTGCTTAGAGCAGGAAAACTGATACACACCACAGGCACTTAATTTATATTGATTTCCCAACCTGTTAGGCAAGTTTAATACTATCTTAAATAGATTAACCTCTACAGGAGAGAACAACTACTAGTTTTTTGGGAGAGAAAATTAATTGCACAAAGCTGTAACAACAACAAACTCCAATTATACTTGAATGCTTCATTTGGAGTATGGTTAAAAAAATGTTTGATCTCCACTGAGATTTACACTGCATTCAAAAACCCATGCAAAAATTCATTCCAGATAGAAGACTAAATTAGTGGCCAGTTTTTTGGTTTTTCTCTTTGATTAATTTCAGACACTGAATAAAAGATGTATAAAGAAAAAGCAGAGGTGAAATGTACAGATTATCAGTATCCAGATTTGTCTATATATATATGGCTCAGCCTTAATGTCCCCCGTTATGTTTCCCACATTAGTTACGGTTTAAAATTGGACATCAAAACTGTAATCAGTTAATAAAGTATTCTCTGCATTCAAATTTAAATAACTTTCATTGAAGTCATTGAAGCCATTGTGTTCTTTTTTTGTTTATAGTTAAATCTAAGGATGTGGTATAAAATGTCTTAAAACATGCTTTTATATTTTATGCCTCAGTGAATAATATTGCTGGTAGATATTTAAACTTCCTTAAAACATTGTTTCTGGAAGGAAGTGGGCAAGTCTGCAGTGTTTGTTCCTAGGAGTAAAACTAGCTTATCTGACTTGGGCAGTTTCTGCGGTAATGTGTTTTAAAAGCACACTAGTTACACTAAGGATCCTGCTGATGACTCCAGTATATTGTCTAAGAAGTAGTTGAGGGAGGATAGGACTTAAGCTTTCAATACACAAATGTCAAGCATCACTGTACTGTTCTGTGTGAAGTCTGTGGTCGCTTTCTACTGATAGCCAAAGAATAGGAAGTGTAAAAAGTATATACTGATCAAATGATTGCCAAGAGACTTCTTTAATGAGTTCAGGTTTTCTAGGATTTTTTAATCAACAAGTCTTATGTTAATTTCTCTGATTATTTGGAAAACTTCTGAAACACTGAAGAGGAGAGGGTAAACCCTCTTTGTTTTGAATATGTTGGTACTCTTCTCCAATTTCTGCATTCTGTCGTGGTTCTAGTGAATTACATCTGTATTTTCAAAATGCCTAAATTTACTTAACATACGTTCTGTTGCGTGTTGAACTCCCTGAAGTTAAGCATACTTGTTAAAATTGACTCAAGAATATTGAATTGTGGGCTGACAAGTTTCAGTAGAGAATCTTAACTATGGATGAATTGTTCAAACTGGAGTCCTTAAAATTTTGCTTATGGCAGTGATTCAGTAAAGGTGGCATGTGGGGAAATGCATGACCTGCTGATGAACAACTGTATAGAATAAATTATGTCTTGAAGGAAAAAAATTAAGCTTCCAATCACGGGTGCATGGCATGCATCAGTATCAGAAGAGTTATCCGGATTCTGTATGTAAACTTCTTGAAACAGAATTTGAAATGTGCTTGAGAGAATGCAGTGGTATGAGAGAATGCAGAATACAACTGCAGTGGTATGTGTTGGTGGGGTGAAACTTTGGATTTTAGGGCAACATCTTAAACTAGTTGGTACTGTCCAGGTGTTTGAGAGAAAACTTTAGTTCCTGCAGTCTTTCAGTTCATTTGAGCATCTGTCAAAGCACAGCACCCTTTCCGAAGCTGGAAAACTAGACATGTAATATATTAAGACCAGTTGCACTAGGTGCCCTTTTGTGGAGGCTGGGACAGGGGAAAACCTTCTAATGACTCATTATAATTTCACTTCTTAAAACAGTTGGCAGAATGTCACTTCTGTATATTTAAAGCTTCTAAATGGATTTCTTCCCTAAACCCTGATAGCTCTTTGGTTTTGTTTTTTGTTTTTTTTTTTTATTATTATTATTTACAAATTATTATTTACAAAAATGCTGTCTCCCTGCTGTGCCTTTTGATTCTACAGGACTGAAGTAGCCTGCTTCCCTCCTTAAAGTTCAAATTCTCTTAATGCTGCTGTCACTATCTCTACAGCCTGCTCACACTGTTTTGGGGGGGGCAGGAGACTTTTAAGGTGTCTTTACCACATAAGGAAAACATCTGAGAATGTGCTTCTGTGTAACCTGATGGCTTTGGCTTCTTGCTTCCCTCTGATGAGACCAAAACTACTGGGCTGGTTGCTTTGTCCTCTTGAGTTACAATCCCCCTGACTACTGCTTTGATGAGAGTAGACCATTAAGGTGGGATTTACCAGTACTATCCCTGTTCTCCTTCCTTCACCATCAAGTCAGGCACCAAAACCAAGAAAGAAATAAATTGGGTAAAACAGTGAAGCTAATTTGGCAATGATACTTCTGCATAATCCTTTATTGTGCTTTCGTGCCCTGAACTGTAGATGGGTTAGGTTTGTGATGACCCCAATTTTGAAAAGAATAATAGCATGAATAACTTTAATTTTGCTTCTAATCACTCTTGTGTGCCTTTAATTCTTTAGTATATAATTCATTTGGTACAAAGTGTCAGTCTAGCACACAAGAAAGCAAAGAAGTAATACAATGATTTTTCATAAAGAACAATTAATACTTTTTAAATGCTTTGCAGTATGAATAGTGCAAACCCACTACAAAATAAATAAACCAAATAAGCTCCTTTAGACTTTCAGGGCTAGTTCTGTGTAGACAAGGAGCCGATTAACTTCAAACTAAACTGTTTGGGGGGAATTTTACAAATCTTCTCTTCTTCCTCCTCTCTACCATGTTCCTCTATCAGTTCTTTGAGTATACTGGTTGTAATAAAGCTGTTCTGCAGATTTTAAGCTTGAAAATCTTGACTAAATGGCCACTTTATTTCCAGACACTTCATATTTTTTGGCTGAAAATGGCAGTCTCTGAAATGTGCATGTGACTTTTAGGTTATAGGGACTGGCTACCATACTATACTAACCTTAAATTTCTAGTGATGCAGCTGAAATCCAAGTACCAGCCTGCTGGGCTGCAGTCTCTTGGGGAGCAAATTTAATTTGCAGGACTGTTGCCTATCGAATACCTCATGGCTGTATGCTTCTCTGTGCCATGCAGACACATGCAGAAAACCACTGACAGAGTTGGCCTAACCCTGCATTTGGGAAATATGAAGAGTTGAGCGGTTTTTTTTTTTCTCTTGTGCCATAAGGGATACTCAGAAATAGCTCTTTAAAATGCTAGTTCTTCAGCTGTTTAAAAATCACACATTCTAGCATGTTAGTATGGTGATGGGGGGGTTGTGAAGTTCAGTTGCAATACTGAGCCCAAAAATAGAGCCTCAAGAGCTGAAGAAGCTTCAGCAGATGCAACATGTTCAAGTCTTTTCTGAGCTCTTTGTCACAGTACTTGGAATATTCCATTTGCTAGCTAGTCATCCTGTATTTACTTCATGTAATACATAGGGCTAGAGTCGTGAACAAAAGCTGTTGAGATCCCTGTGTGGGAACACCAGAACTGAGACCAGGGAGAAAGCCATGCCTCCAACTGGCTGACTTCAGTGGAGCTCCCCAAATTGTGCCGTAGCAATAAACCACACCACCCTTCAAATGAAAACAAGTCTGGCTCCTTCAGTGGTTTGGACTTTTAAGTTGCTTTCCCATTCCTCTACTTCCTTCTCCCTCACCTTCTGAGAATAAAAACAAAAAAAAAACACAACTGCATTTATGAACATGGGAAAAGGAGAATATTAATTCCTGAGGTCAGTGGAGCCCTGTTGCCAATTCTGAGTGTGAGGGACTTGGGCTTTAGCATTGTACTGTAACACAACACAAAGCTAGTGCCAAAGAGCCACCGGGGCATCACTTTATGAAAACAGTGGTGCAGCTCTGGCCTGTATCCACCTTATTCCAGCGGTTTGCATTTATTCACCTGCTTCAAGGAGCTCCAGTCACATTTTTTTGTAAATTATTTCAACACCAGTGGCAAGGAGCGGTAACTGTCATACAGCTATACTGTGTACAGTGTATGTTATCTTCCCCTAATGAGGTGGCTTTCTCAACTTAATTGGTATTACTTTTTGGTCACTATGGTGGGTGTCTTTGGAGATGTAATGAGGGAGAAAACTAGGTCACTCATCACTAATGTGCTTCCATGGATCTCTCCCACTCTGCCTGCCTGACTGGAGATGTTACCGTAGTTCAGGATCTAACTCCAGGGCTGCTTCTCTGCCATCATGTCCTGCCTTTAGCTCTGGTCCTGCCATTCCAGCAGAGGCTGTGGAGGGTTAGGAAAGACTTCTCTTTTTGGAAAACTCTGTCAGGTGTAGCACATAAACAGAAGGAAATGAACAGATGTACATCTGGAATGAGATTTCCATTACATTACAGCCAGCTAATTACAGTTATTTGCATTAAACAGGCTTGTTATTTATCGTAACTGTTGTTTTGATTTGCATTCCCTCTTTAAAGGAGAGATACTGTACTTGAAAGACAGTGCTGATGAAAAGGGTGAAGAACACCTGCTGTTTGTGTGAATAGCAGCATTTGTACGTTTTAACATAATGCTTGAAGTATTTTTAAGCTATCAGGTCCTATGCTGTTGTCCAGTTTTCATTCCTTCTCTGTCACATGATCTTACAGTTCCTGTAGCTTTGCTGTTGTTTTGCTTTTCCTGCACCTCCTTATAAATAAATAAATAAAGTGGCCTAAATAAGTTAGGCTTTAAATGGCAAGCTAGCCTTTATAATTCATGCATCATTGACATGTATTTCCTGGAGAAGGCCTGAACAGGAAAAACTCGTAAAGACAGCAGTAGCTAGAAAAAGGTTGCTGTATATTTTATCTTTTGTAGGCTTGTCTTGTGTTTCTGTGACTCCTTGAAAAACAGTCTCTCCTCAAGACAGTTGTCGTCAATACTAACATCTGTGTTCATAATCTAGCAATGCTGCATCAAGACACTGGTAAAGATTCAAAAGGGAACAACTACAAAATAGCCTTAGATGCTACCGAACACCTGAAAAGAACAGACAATTGCTTCTACCTCTGTTAAGTCCTGTCTCCCTCAGACCACAGCACAGCCTAGTCACACACTTTGTGGCTTTCAAATTATTCAGCCAGTTTTGAGATATTATCAAGGAAGAAAACAAAACAAAAAGGGAATTTCCTTCAGAAGAGAGATGCCAGCCTCTGTAATGTGATCTTATTTATAATGTACATATTTTAAAAAAAGGTAATGAAGGCACTGGGGACTCCTAAGTGGTAACAGTAAATGTTACTGACTACACCTACCTGCTCAGTCCTGCAGTCTGGGATTGTGCCAGAGCTACATTAGACTCATCCCAACGCCAGGCAGAAGCTAGGGCACACCCATGGCAATACCTTACTTATTTTAGTGGAAACTCCCATACCTTGGGAATTGCGGGACTTGCCCTGCTCATTTGCCTCTCAAGCCAATTCCTGCAGCTGAACATAATTTATGGCACGGACAAGTCTGTATCATCCTGCCTGGTGACCCTACATGTTCCCCTGGCTTGTGTTGTCTTACTGGGAGGTCAGGTGTATGGCCTGCTGGTACGCATTCAGCACAGAGTGTGGCCCAACTGCTTTTATCTGGCCCATACTACTCCACCTGTCCAGTTAACAGTGGCCCTTGGTGGAGTTAAAAATAGCACCTGCCTCATGGGTCACTGTAGCACACATCCTTCCACTTCCCTGTGAGGTTCTGAAGAGAGGCAGTGTCTGAACAGCCTGCTCTGTTCCGTAGGCACGTATGAAGCAAATTGTCAACTTTTCTATCAGTAGACTGTATTTGACTGAATTCGAGTGAAGTATATCTGAACTTGACTATGAAGGACCATAATAGTTCTGTGGATAACACATTAATAATACAGAAGTGAATGTAACACACCTTTGCTTACATACAATGGGCTTGATCTACTCTTACATAGGCACCAAAAGCTGTTTAAAAGTCGATCTGGGCAAAGGTGTGGAAGTGTATTAGTAGAGATTCCCCAGGGACACTCATTGGTTTTCTCTCATTGACAACAAGGAATATAAGCTGGGAAAGCTTTGGCTTAAAAAATCCTTCTGATGTCGTAATCTCGTGGGACAACAGGCAAGTAAATAATCGTGTAAACTCTTCCCAATAAGCACCCGTTACCAAACTGAGAACAGCCCCAAGCCTGAGGCGACCCCTGCGCGACTGCCCCGCGGCCCCCCAGCCCCCGCGGCCCGCCGTCCCCCTCCCGCCTCCCTCGGCAGCCCCGGCCGCCGGCGGGGGGCGATGGCGCTCGCCGCAGGAAGCGCCTTTGTCCCGCCGGGGCCTAGGCGGGCCTCCGCCGCCGCCTTCCCCTTCTCCTTCCCCGCCCCCGCCGCCCTTTTGCTTTCGCTTTCCCCCAGCTGGCGGCCGGCGGCGGCGCGGCCATGGACAACGTCTACAACGAGACCACCGAGCCGCAGGCCAAGCCGTCCCGCCGCCCCTTCGGCTGCACCCTGCGGCACCTGCGCGGATGGCGGCTGCCGATCAAAGCCCTCCAAGCGGTGAGTCCCCTCCTCGCCTCCCCTCAGCCCCGCCGGGAAGCGGCGGGCGCGGCCGGCGGCGAGCCAAGGCGGGGGAGCGGGGCCAGGGCGGCCGTTGCCGCCCGCCGGCGGGCGGTTGCTGACTGACTGACTGACCGACTGACCGCCCGCCCGCCCGCGCACCTCCGCGGGCAGCGGCCGTTCTCCCTCCCCCACCCGCCGTGGCCGGGGACGTGCCGGGCCTTGCGCGGAGCGAGCAGCCCCTGGCAGAACGGCTGCCCGGCGGAGCGGGGAGAGGCCGAAAGTCTCACCGAGGTGGCCGCGCCCGGGTGCGCGGGGCTGGGACCGGCCGGGCGGGCGGCGGAGTGGGGGCGAGCAGCTGCTACCGCGCCGCCGGCTGTCGCCCGCGTCCTTTACAGGTGTCCCTACTTGCCGAAGGTGCAACTTTGGTACAGAAATGGGCGTGTTACCATGACCTCCGGCTTTGGGGCGATCCTAAAAACCCGCCTCTTAAAAAACTAAACTCTTCAGTGGCAAAGCGCAGGCTGGGGGAGACGGCCGTACGCAGGCTTCAGGGGAGTCGTTTCTGTCGGTCAGGAAGGGGCTCGCTCCACCCGAAAGCCTGACTTCAGAGGTACCGCAGGCAGAGCCGGCCTCTGCTCTTCGTCACTAAAGCTGCGCAGACTTGTAACGCAGCTGGAAAGCTGGCATGGTGTCTTATAATACCATCGTCTGTACAGGTTCAGGTTATTTTATGGTGGGGAAATGACAGCCGTGTTCCTTTTTCATGTTCCAGCTCCGGGAGCAGGTGCTGACATCTGATGGTTGCGTGCGTCATGCGACCAAGGTTCGGTGCTGCAGCCTGTGTGGTTCACCTGCCTGCTGTCATTAAGGTTAAAAATCAGAGGGAAGCCTCACAGGAAACTTAGTATTTTCTTCTGAGGGCCACGTTGGATGAAAACAGGAGGTAGAAGCCTTTGGTTGAACCTCAGGGTAGGACAGTAGAACTGGGAAGGGCTTGCTGGGTCATCAGATCTGACCTCCCTCTTCTGCCGCCCCTGCAGCCCGTTTGTAAGTTTATGACGCTGCACTGCCTGTGCTAAAGCTCATTTCTTCCATGATTCATGGTGGAAAATTGCACTAGAAATGTGCAGTGTTGATGGTGGCCTATTGTATGAGAGACATCGCAGTCCATCACTTCGTGTCGGGCAGTCCTGTGCCCACCAGGAAATAGAAGGCTTATATTCTGCTTGCGTTTTGCTATGTGTAACGATATTCCCGAACGCATTCAGCAGTTGAGTGCGTGATTCAGACTCCCATTTGTTCTACGCTCCGCGATGGGCTCTTCCAAAATGTGCCAGTGTGACTGCTGATGAGGATGGGAGGAGCATCATTCTTAAGTACTGGCAGAGAGGCAGTGAAACTGACAGTGGGAAAGGGCGGCTGACTGTAAATGTGTGTCAGGGTACGTTTTCCAGCCAACAAAGTGGCTTTTTAGTCAGATGTCTCATGCTCATGGGAATTGTAGGTGATTTCCAACCCTTTCTCATTATTTCATCATCGCAGAAAAGAGAACATTTGGTTTTTAACCTTTGTTTCGCACACAGTAAAAACCTTCAACCAGAAACATTCTAAGATTCTTGAGTGGTGGTAAAGGTAACAGTAGCGCTGCCAAAAATAATGTTTTCTAAGACTGTTTAAAAATAAATCACACCCAGAAGGCTTTAAATAAGTAAGTATAGTAGGACATAAACTTTACTTCATCTACTGGAAATTAATAAAGTAAGATCTGCTGGCTGTTGCTCCCAGACAAGCAGATCATTTATAGAAGGAGGTTCACCAACTAAAATAAACCATTACATAGGCAAATTTAGTGGTGTACCAAAGTCTTAAACTGTTTACCTGAACAGAGGCATTATTTAAAAAGCTTTCTAGGTAGCAAAAAGGAAAATTATGATTATCCTAAACAGGATGGGTAGCTGCTTGATATGCTTCTAAAGAATTAGCAGTTTATGGCCTGTACCTGTCCTTCAATGACAGGAAAAAGAAAATGGAGTTATAGTCGTTCACCTTCCTAATTTCCAACATTTTTTCCTTCCCCTTTTGTATCCCTTTATCAAAACACACAGATCTTGGAGTTCTTTGTCAAAACACTTTAAACAAGCCCCAGAAGTTCCTCAAGGTGGAAGCCTCAGTATCAGCAGGAAGAAAAATGTTCCTGTTTTGGGAAAGTGTTGATTTTTGGAAGTGCCAGTGATGGTGATGGTCATTATCATCTATCAGCCTTGTGTTACAGTAGTGGTTGTTATTGGAATTATGCACTGATAAGCACTGGTGTGGACTGCTAAACAGGGTCTTGCACTCAGAAAACCAGCTGTCTTCATTATAGAAGTGATCAAGTGTTTCACAAAATACTGTGAACTGACCTGCAGAAAACTGGTTTCTAGACCTTAGAAATGCTTTTCTTCTGATTAATAATGCCTTACATTGTAATATTAGTCTGTTTTTTAAAGCTTTTTGGGAAAATGAAATAAGGAAAATGTAACTGCCAAAAGGATGCTGGGAGGCATGCTTACTGCGTGGGTTTCTAGACTGTTGGTTTTTTTTTATATAGGTGGAATGTTTTTGTTAGTCTATGACTGGTTCAGATTCTGCACAAAGGTAAATGGCACAGCACATATTGTGCCAAGACTGAGGTAGAAATGAATTCTTATCTAAAACAGAAATACCTGTCATCAACTATTGTTTCACTCCTACAATTCTCCTTTCCAGTTAGGGCATTTTGGTTATTCAGTCTTAAACATCTGCTCTTTTTCTGAGCTGTTCACTTCCTATATTAGCCCTGATTGAGGAGACCTACAGAATTAATATGTGCACCCATCTCAATTAGAAGATTTTGTACTAGAAACTGCTGAGCATTTTCAAAGGCCTGTTGGAAAGTTCATTGATCTGCTTTTTTTTCGTAGCATTCTTTTGTAGCCTTTCAGTTATTAAATCTACTTTAGAAACTTGACACTTGTGTAGAAACTTCCAACAGTAATGTCGGTAGTAATGAATAAGTTCTTGCTGATAAGGCACAGATAAAGATGTTTAATTTCAGGTGTACATATGGACAGTTAGGACTAATAATTTAAAAAAAGACGTTAAAAACTGCGTCTCCAACGATGCTTTTCCCTTTACAGCAAGCAGTGCATGCATATGGCGACGTGTGGATTTTCCTGCAGGAACCAGCAAGCCTGGTGCCAGCCTGTCTGTGTCCCTGTGCGCCCCTCTGCAGCCCTTGCTTGCTCCGATCTGTGCCCTGACCTACCTGCCGGGTAATCTCTGCCTGCCCACTAACACTGGCACTGCACCTGCAGCAGTGCAGGGCTCTGGGCAAGAGGGAGGGAAGGTGCCGGCTGCCTGCTTTTGTCTTCAGGTGTTACCCTGGGCTTCAGGGTGAAAGAAGCTCTGCCCAGAAGATTTAGCTGTCCAGAAAATGAGGAACTACTGAGCTGCCCCTCTTCACTTGTTATTGACAGCTCAGACAAAAGCAGTAGTGATATTCTGGGCATCAGCTGCTAGGGATTCTCCATGGGATCGGTGTGGAGAAGGCAGATATAAAAACAAAACAGAAGGAGCGTTGGCTGCTTCATATAAGCCTGTAGAGGTCTGCGCTCATCCCAGGACTAATGCTGACAGATGAAGTTGGATCTCCAGCAGAACGGTTCTTGGGAAACTGAATGAAATGTGGAATCTCCTGGCTTGTTTTAAGTGGCTCATGTATTTATGCTGTATCTAATAGCGGGATGTTACTAAAATGCAGATGAATAATAGAGACAATAATCTTCTGGCTAATACTAGTAAAAACTTCTTGCTATGTTATATAGCTGTAACTATATAAACTGAAATTAGGAGCTACTTTTTTAGTGGTATTTAAAAGTGGTTTTGTTTTTTTTTGTAGTAGGACAACAGAGTAATCCCTTTCGTTTCTCAGAGTGATATCAAGAAGCAAGTTAAGAAATCCAAGCAGAACTCTCTGGCAGCTTATAAATGTGCTGTTGATACACTACTTTAATCAAAGTTCTTCAAGCCAAAGCTTTTTTAATGATGTACTCTATTTTGTTATTCAGCTTATTAATAAAAAATTGAATATTAACTTCGACAAGTCCCACATAGGACTCCACTTGGTAAATCTCACTTATTTGACACTGAACACTTTATAGCTAAGCTACTCTTTGAGTGGGATTTTTTTTCTACTTGTTTGGACACTCAGCGGAGAGTTTTTTTTCAGTTATTTAGATCATATTATGGTTATCTGGGCTTATAAATTCTTTTAAGGACAGGTTTACTTCCTTTCTGTTCTGTTTCATCCCAGGTGAAAGTGATGGCATTCAGTTTTCAGTGCTGATAAAAAAAGCTAGAACTATGCATGAAAATGTATCTCACGCTTTAGCTGATGTTGTGAAAAAATGTGAAATTGAGAGTCATTGGACGCAGCTGTAAGCAAATTTTTTGAAATGCAAAAAAATACTTAAAAATTGGAAATTCCGAGTTCAAAACATTCTTCGGACAGCCATTGTAGTCACTGTTTTAGGTGCAAAGGCTGCTGAGAAGTTTGCCTTGCCAGCCGCTGCGGAAGAGAAGGGAAGTATGTGGAGACGTGATAGTAATATTGCAGTTGCCCAGCTCCAGTTCTTTCCCTTTCTGAGATCCTGTTTACTTTATATGATTGCAGTGTTTTCAAAACATGATGCTTTGAAGTACCCTTATGAGGTCTGGCTTAGCAGGGGGAATTTACAGTTCCCAGGTGCTAAATTATTGTTCTTAGTTTTACTGTCAGAAAACTGAAACCAAAGGCTGGTGGTTATTTTCCAAGAACAGTTTTGAGTTTTAGAATTTGATTTTTTACTTTTTTAAAGAAGAACTGTCAACTTCAGTATTGCCCATATACTCTTACTAAAAATATGATCATCATCCTTCTGTCAGTCTCAATTTTATGACTGTGTCTGATTCCTACTAATGGTTTTGTTTTAATTTGGTGAACTCCTTAGTACAAGGATCTGTAATGCTGTGTCAACTTTATGGGATGAAGGAAATTAGCAGGAAGTAGCCAAAATGAGAGAACATTTAAATAAAACAGTATTCTTTCTTGTACACTAAAATAGTAGAAAATCCAGCAGCAGGTTTATGGTGACTGTACAGGAATTAACTCACATTCTTTCCTCAAAACATAATCTGGCAACAAGGTGAACGTAAGCTTCTACATAGATTAAGCACTGTCCAACATAGTTAAACGTAGTTTAAAGTTTTGGTTCCTACAAGTACAGCTGAGCTTCTGTCGTTACTGGGTCATAAGCACATGAGCTATTAGCTACATGCACTTTCTCTGAAGTTTTATTAAGGGAGGTAACGTCAGCTGTAAACGTTCAGGGAGGTAGCTGACTGTGTCAATGCCATCCAATTTCCCCCTCTGCCCTGAACCCAAATGCATTTAAAATTAAGTGCAGTTGTAAGTACTAAGCAATAGTATTTTTGCTCGTTCTGAGTGGGATGTGTGCTCTCCACGCTGCCTGCCCTGTCTGCTTCCAACTGGCAGTCGCACAAAACCACAAATCAGGAATCTTGACTGCCTAATCAAGAAGCCTGTATTTGGCGGTGTGTGCTCAGCTTACCTGAGTGTAGTTTATTGACCAACTTTTAACAGCAAGTGTAAACCATGTCACTGTGATTATTTCTGCCTGTAAGAAAATAGTGCAGAATTTTACCGGGTTCTTTGTAGAGTGAGGATTTTTCTTACAGCTGTCTTTATTAACGTTCATATCAGAGATGTCTATTTGCTGAAGATATTAAGAGACTTGATCCAACTCAAGCATGTTTTTGTTTGCAGATTCTCTCTCTTCTGGCTGTTATTTGTGAAGAAATTGTGGAGGGTTGTATCAAGTGTGGTGGACTTTACTTCTTTGAATTCACAAGCTGCAGTGCCTTTCTTTTGAGCCTTCTGATCCTGTGTGTGTATTGCACTGATGTATATGAAACATTTGGGGAAGATAAAGTACAGACAGTGGTAAGGATTTTTTTTTTTTTTTTTTTAAACAAACCATTTCTTGTAAGTGCTTAAAGACTACTGCGGAGTAAAAAGGCTACACAGAATGAATCTCCTCTATTTAAAGGGTAGATTAAAGTAGCTTATAGTTAAAAAATGAGTCAACTTTGAGAGTCCCTTTTATATTAACAACTTTTTCCAAAATTGTCATGTTGGTTACCTGCAGGATTTTAGAACTTGTGTGAAAGTCTTTCACACAGACTAATACTACTGTGTAGTCATTGCATATATGTACGTACATGGAACACAGTTTACTGCCAGCATGGTACTTGTAACTTGCCTGTTTACCCTATTTTCCTACTGGGTGTAGCCTACCTCCTTTTTGGTAATAATCATACTCGTTACAGTTTATGCTTTTATATTTCAGAAGATCCAGCAGTGGCACAAAGTTGCTCTGTAAAGTCAGTAAGAATATTACACTGTCTTATGAGTGTCCCTTCCTATTTGTCTTCAGAGCAAACAGTAGGTTTTTTACATGAAGGTACAGATAGGGGAGTGTAGTAAGAGAGTTGAATGAACACATTTACTTACAGGTTTCTGATTTCCCATATGTTTTGCATAGGGAATAATGCTAGCGTGGTTGACCTGAGCTTGAATTTGATTGTGAAAAAAGTTGGGTGAAATGAATGAAATACTTAAAGACAACAAAAACAGGGGAGTATGTCATGCAGACTCTTTTAAATAGTTGATTATGTTGAATGTTGTTTGGAATATAGCTGTACAATATATTTTCTGAAGCTCCCACTATCACCAAAGTTTCCAAGCATAAATTCACTGGTAGGTTAACTCGGCTGCTGTTATGATGCTTGTTCTTTTTCAGGTAGTATATCTACAATTCTATAACATTCATTTTTTTATATTTGCAGAATTTATGGACCATGCGAGCCATAGCTGTCTGTTTTCTGTTAGCATCAATAGTGCTTGCTGCGACCATCTCTGGGTCTGCTGTTGAAAATGCTGCATGTGTAAGTCTTAAAATTGCATCATTTACTTTGTGTTTATCTTGTATGTGAATTTCTCTGCCCTCTAAACCTCACTGAATTTGCAGGGAAGAAACTGGGCAGGGAACAGAATTCAGTGCATTGTGATGTTTCAGGAGGAATTAGCTATTTTTAAGACCTTCCAGAAACTTAACTGCAGGAAATCCAAAGAGCGGGCATTCCTCAGGATTGCTGGAAAGCTCTGCATGCACTTGCAGCTCCCCAGTGTTTGTGGCTTGCTTCTGGTTTCCTCAGACTTCACTGCCTTGGCTCTGTATTATTCCCCGTTGTCTGTCACTGTTTTGATGCTGCCATCTCTCACAGCTTCCCCAGTTCTCTGATATCTGAAATGCCTACTTTTTTCCTCAATTGTCCTTTCATAATGCCACCTCCTCACAAAGTCAGCAAGAAACCATGCCTTTTATCAGGCATTATAAAGCATATGTGAAGAATGCTGACTTGCAAAGGCTGCAGTAAGAGCAGCAGTTTCCTCAGTGACAGAAATAGAAGCGCAACAGGGCATGCATCTCCCGGGGGACACTGAAGAGGCTTTGGGATGCTGTGGATCTCATAATTCCTCACTCATTTGGCACTTCTTTTGAATAACCTTGGAATTGTGAATATGTGAGTTTAAAAGATAAATTTTTATTTTATTCTTGAATGAGAAAAAATGAGTTAGGAAAGAAAGCAAAATAATTCTGTTCCATAGGCAGCACAAGCTATTAGAGATACACACTTTTGTATAGTCATCTTCTGTGATGTTGATATATTCAAACCTAATGGTTTGAGTATAAAGTCTTTCAAGTTTTTTTTTCTGGAGTTGGAAAAAAACCCCAACTATTGTGATTTAAGACTTACTAGTGTCAAATTGCTTTGGCCCAAACCAGTTGTGTGAAATTTACGTAAAAGTTAGAATAAGGCATGTGTGTGTATCCTTGTTTGATACAAGCTGCTAAAAACAACCTTCTCCTTACCACTGTCTTGCTATGACTAATAATGAAATGTCATTAACAAAATGTCATTTCATCCCCCCTTGCTGACCCAGTAAGAACTTGCTTAGGCTCTGTGGATCTTATCTCCCTTCACCTTCCACATGTTACTCTTATTCACTTAGTCCCTTTAATCAGCAGCCATCTCTTGGATAAATATTCTGCTATACCACCAATGCCATGCTTCTTTAATAACTAATTTTTGCAATAAAATGAATATACTTTTACTATTAAGGGCTCTTTAGAACATATTGTATGGTTTACACTTGATTAAGAGAATGAGAACTGTAAAAACTTTTGCATTACATGTGCTAGAATTATGATTTCTGATCTGTTTCTAGTTTAAATGGAACTACCGATTTAAGGAGGACTGGAAACTTTATATATAAGCGTTATTAATGTATGTAAATTGTCCAGCAAATCTCTCCAAACAATGTTTGTACATTTAAAAATTATATATTCATTTCACTTTCACAGGTGTTTGGATTTCTTGCAAGTGGTGCATTTTCAGCTGAAATTATTATAGAGTGTTTTCACAGTCGGAAACAAAATGTCGACGGATCCTCTGAAAATCCTGGCAATGCTCAGAGTTACACAGAAAATCAGCCCCTGAATAAACAAAGCTAACTTTCTGGAATTATGTCATTCTTTTTGAATGGAGCAAACTAAAATGAACCTTCAGTGCGCTGTAGGTAACAACTTCTGTCTCCCTTCTCACCAATTTTGTACGCATTGCTCATCACAAATTTTTATAGGTCCTGAGGTCAAGTAATGGCATCTTGAGCATCATGTTCTAAGGTAACTGGTCCTGCTTAATAACTGGTCCTGCTACCTCTCCAGGTGACACACACTAAAAAGACTTCTGTCTAAGTAGAATAACTTAAGGACAACAGTGTGCTGATTCGATTTTGACAGAGGTGACTAATAAAGATTAATGTGTGATGCATAAATTCTGAGCTATAACCTAAAGATATTTTGTGTATAAATGGACCAGATAATTCTGTTATGAGTTATAGATTAGTACAGCAGAATTCATTCTTGTACTTACTGGTCAAACTGTGAATGTAAAAGGGATACCTAATTGGAGCCTAACAGAAATGCTTATCCTTACGTAAGGGGTTTTGTTTTGGTTTTACTATTCATATGTCTCAGTTCTGTCTGTGGAGATCAGTTTAATGGAATAGCGAGTGTAGGGTTTTTATGGGGGGGCTAATGTAATGGTATATTAAGGAGACAGTTTGCACCCCATGATCGTCAAAGTTTGGACTTGTGCGCCAGAATCTTCTTTCAGATTGTTTTGAAAGCTACAAAAGTTGCAGGAAGAAACTTGAAAAGCCAGCTGTGAGAGGAAAAAGATGAAGAATAAATATTTTCACGAAGTAATCCAGAAAGTGGCAATCTGAACATCAATGGGAAAAACGTTACAGCGCGTTGGTACTATCCTGGTGAATATTATTTGCAGGGTTAATACTATCCTGGTGAATATTACTTGCAGGGTTAATACCATATGCAGCTTCTTTTTGCATAGTTAATGGTAAGTATTGCCAGAATGGTTATGGACCCCACCATTTTATTTGTTTATAAATAGGGCACTAGCTTGAGACTTCTTGCTACTAAGGCAGCTGGTAAACGGGTAAATTAGCACTTGTACCCTTGATGTGTCTTAAAAGCGACAGGCTGTATGACTGCAAGAAACACTACTGTTGCAACACATAGCAGACAAGTGACGGACATATCGGACCAGATGTTGATGGCTGTAAAAGAAATGGAGTGGTGAAAAGGCGTTTTTCAAATGTCTGAGGTAGAAGCAAGACTGCTAGCCTTCAAAAGTAAAGCAAATTGCTGTAAGCCAGGAGATGTCCAAAATACCAAAGCAAATGAGAAAAAGCTGATTATGCAAAAACAATTCTTGTTTGAGTGCTCATGATATTTGCTGTGTCTTCCAGGCATTCAGTCCCATTTCATCAATACCCTAGTCTGACAAATTTATAGTCCTGTAACCTGTTGTGGCAGCATTGAGACTAAGCCCTCCAGAAACTGGCTGAGCAAGCTGTATTTGGAAAAGGATGAGGAAGCTGAAAAGGATGAGGAAGCTGTTGTAAGACAAAGGACTGTAAAAGAAGGTCAGAGTTTTTTTCTAGTGCTGCCACTTTCTGATGAATCTGAGTTTGTGATGTTCTCTCTCTAAGCTCTGAGACTTAAGCCTAACACTACACTTTGCTTGGAGGATGTAAAATTTTGACAGGTGGTGTGAAGCATCAAGTTTAAGCTGTAGCTTGGTTTCAGAGCCATGCATAAAAGACATACTTTCCTTCATAGCATTTCCTGCTTTGCAAAGAAGAAATGCTTTTTGGACTGGCTTTTTTTTTTTCTCCTTGTATTTATTAGTGTCCGTTTGCACTAAAACCTGATCTCAGTCTGGGTGTACCGAGCTTGCTGTAGCTGTCTCCGAAAACTGGGTAGATTAGAGATGTTTTGTTTACGAGCAGTGTTACTGGTGATATGAAGCTTGCCATAATGAAAAATATCTCTGCTATGATTTGCAATGTCTTACTTTGGGGATCATGTCCATATCAATGATTAATATTCTAAGAGGTTTTTTCTTTTTTTTTTTTTTATTGCCCAGGATTCTACTGAATTTGTTTTCACATCAAAATGTCTATAGTCTCTAAATCTTGATCTATAATTAAAAGCTGTAAATATAGTGTAAGAGTAACACTCTGCCACTGGTATTTATTAAGCAATGCAGCACCATGACAAGACTTTTATCGTAAGGTAATTTTTCTTGTAATTTTTCTCAGCTTGAAAATATGTGAATAGAGTTCTGGGTTTTGGTTGCTTTTTCTATAGACTTTTCTCCACCTAAGTGCTTTGTTATTGGTGTCCATTCCTGAATTGGAAATAGTGGTACCGACAGGGATCTGTAAAGTCATCTCTCTGCCTCAGCCTCCCTATCTATGATATCTACTGCTGTCACTTCAGAGAGAAACTGAAATACAGAGCAAGTTACCTTTATGAAAAAGTGCCACAAGGAGTTGGTGTTAGAAGAAGTGACTTTGACTGAGATCTCCTGACTCCCATGATCTGGCTATTAGGCTTTTTGAAGCATACTGCCAACCTTTGCAGAACAGTTTGATGGATTCTCTTACTACATACATGCTGGCATCCCTGGCATGTTTTGGGTTGTTAGAGTGAGGGTGTTTTGGCATGTTTTTCATTTTCATTTTAGCTGTTCCAAGTAGGTAGTTTATACCCGTTCTTTCACCAACTGAATGATCCATGCATAGATTGGAGGATCAGATTCCATCTCTGACTGAAAGGGATGCAAGCGTTGCCAGCAGCTAATGAAAACAACAAACGGTAGTCTTTGGGAAACTGGTTAGTTGTTTTCCTGTATATCACAGGAGCTTACTAATAGGAAGAGTCCTGCTATTCTTTACAACGATACACATTGCTCCACTCCAGATGCTGTTTAGCTGGCATTAATCTGTCACATAGTAGTTTAATACTACAAGCAAGTCACATATTGGTTATAGGTTCAAGGCAGTTGCTAAATTGTTGCTTCCAAACCAGTTGTTGGCTAACAAAGCAGTTTCTGCATGGTGGTACTATTAATCCTAGGCTTATTAAGTATGAGGTGTTCTTTTTGTTATGTTTTAAAATAGTTGAGAAGCAGGTTTGCTAGTGTGTATGCTGTTCTCCGCTTCTGTGGGGTCACTTCCTTAACTGCTGGATCAGCTTTCTAAGGTAAAGGGGCAGGTGTGTGTCCCTCCTGGCTCTTCTGCCCTCACAGGCTAGATGGGGGACAGACTTCCTTGCTGCAGTGGCTGAGCAGACTGGTCTCCTGCAGTCTTAATGTGCCCCCTTTGATGCTTCTGGTGTCAGATCCAGGCTTTGAGTGTCTGTCTTTTAATTAGATTGATCCCAGAGAATGGCATTGGAGCTGGATTAAACATCTGGTTTTGCAGGAGCTCTGCATGTGTGGCTGGATGTCTCTTACCCCTCCCGTGCTCTGTCAGCAAAGCAGACTGCTTGTTTCCCAGCCTGCTTCTGATGAAATCAGCCTACTTTATTTAAACCAGCTATTTAAATTGCTTAAATTAAGGTGGCTGATTTTGACTCAAGTGGTTTAGGGATTGTTCAGGAGAGTGGCGAGAGCTCTGGCAGAACTGCTGTTACAAGCAACTGCCTTAAATTTCTTCTTCTGTTTGCAAAGTAACCATCTCTGTACAATCTTAACTGGCAGTGAAACCTGTGGAAAGAAGCAACTGGCCCAGTACGTCTACCTGGGGATTGTCTTCTCCCTTCTTCACCATGGTGCTTGGCAGTGGTGTTGCGAGCCTGCTCAGACACATTAAAAGCTTTCGTCTTTTCCAGTTGAGCCCATCCAAAAATATTTAAAGGCTCTGCACCCACTTTCAGGCTTTGTTTACAGCACCTTGAGAATCAGTGCAGAGGATTCTCCAGGACATGTGAGGACTTGTTGTTAAGTGGCTGGACTGTGAGTTTCTCCTCTGAAAATCTGCACGTGTGTTGTGTAGATTGTGAATGTTCATTTTTGCGTTTGGTGTTTAGCCCACATTAAAATCACAATGCTACCAGTGCCCTTTGTGTTCTAAATATGTGAAGAAATTGTGCCTTCTTGCTTGCACTCTGTGCTTAAAAATAGTGGGGAAGGCTTGTGGTCTGTTACAGTTGAGTTCTACGTTTGCACCCTCCAACTTGAAAAAGCAGTGAGCTATCTCACACAATTCTGAGCTCTGCACAAGATGTTTTTGCATAATGGCTGTCACGGTGATCCTTGTTCAAATTTGTGCAATAAAAATACCAAGCTTTCTACACTGAAGGGAAATATATACTTGGTGAAATGTTTGAATGGTTATATATAAAATTGTAACAAATCAAGATGCTGGTAGTGCCTTTAAGATGGAAATTCATCTTTGTTTTAGTCTATTGCTGTAAACATAAGCAGTTCTCTAGATAGTAAACTTTATGCTGTTCAGAACTATATCACTTTTAATACCTTTGACGATTTAAGTGACTTCTAATGATTATTAAATCAGGATAATAATACAGTGGTTTTATATATATAAAATAAAATTTTTATACAGTCTTGTTGCCAGTGTTGCCTTGAATTTCCATTTAAATAATTTTGAAATGCTTAAATATTTTTCCATTCTAAACCTGTGGTCTTTTTTTAATGTATTATGCTTTTTTGGTTTTAAGAACTTTCTAACATATTTTGTAATCATTTTTAAAATAAAATATTAGTAAAAACTTAAGGGTTTCTCATTTCTGCTGCTATGATTTGGTGTCACTGTGTAGTTCTCCTTGAGCCAACCATAGGAAATAACATCATTCTTTGTTCCTGGTTTGGAGGAAAGAGCTTGCATTGTGTTTGCGTGTTACTGGGGAAGAGGGTCCAGCTTGCAAAACTGGATAATTGTCACTGCAGGTTTCCAGGGGGAAGGTCTGATAAGGTCAGTATTGCCCTCTTACCATAGGGTCCCACCAAATTAGTCTGCAATAGCCTTTACACCTACCATGGTCTGTAGGTTACTGTGACAAGCATAATTCAAGTGCTGCTTTCCTACTGTCTTGATTACTTGGAGCTAGAAAAAAAACAGAGTGGCAGACTTTGTTGAAGGAAGGAGCACAAACTAGCAAAAAGTGTTAAGAGCAAAGAATTTCTTCTGGTGTAGAAAAATGCAGGTGACAGTTACTTGGTTGAGGGGGAGCCACCGGATCCTTTAAAAATGTTTGTCTGATTGTCAGTGGTAGGGGGCGAGGAAAAGGAAATAAACCTGCATGCTTTCTGGCAGGGTAGCTTTTTTGTTTCATAATCGTACAGATTGCTTATTACCTGGTGGTCATCTTGTAAACAGGAGGAGAATGGCACTTTCTTCATTGCCAGCACTGAAATTGGAAAGCCACGGTATATTTTTCTTTATATCATAACATTAAAAGTGAAATTGTCTCTTTGATGAAGTTGCCAGAGATGAGTGTAACCATAAGGATTCATAAGGGAAAAAGGTCTTTAATGCTTTTAATTACATTTGAAAACTAGATGCAAGAAAACAATTGAGGCAAAATGTTGTATTAAAAGGGTACGTCAGTGGTGGATTTACACAGCATGAGAAAACTCAGAAGTCCTAAGAAAGATTAATAAAGATTTAATAATTTGGAGCATGACCACACAGTTTAAGTCATGTTATTGCTAGAATCATGACGGCTCCTTTCTCAGGAGCATAATCCAGGTTAGTTTACTGTAAATCGTGAGAATAGCGCAGCAGGGCAGAATATAGGCTGGTAGTCTGTGGCTTTCCTGGTCACTGCTGCCTGCATGTCCGTTGTTCAAGGCACGTAGGTGTTTCCTTGCTTTCAGGTGGGCTTTCTCCTTATAGCAAGGAGCACGACTGGCCACCTGCTTTATCACACAGCCTGCTTCGTTGCTGTCGTGCAGGAACTAAGCAAGGTTAACTACTTGGCTGGGTTTGGGGTTTGATTTCTCTTTGCATTCAGAATAGCTATTCTTTGCCTGCTAAAGGGAGCACAAGGAAAAGGCCAGCAATGCTTTCGCATCCTGTTCGTGGCGTCTGCATGGTGCAGTTGTCTGCACAGGGATCTGCTGAGAAGCTGCAAGAGAGAAGTTTGCCCACAAGAGGGCAAAGGCGATCCTGTGATTGAAATGATTTGGTCTGGAGGACTTCGCCCTCTTCCCACCTGTATTTTCAGTGGAGTTGAAGCCCCCTTGCCCTCTTCTTTTGTCAGTGTGGCTATAAATTGAACTGTGCGTTTTAGTGATACTGTTTCCAACCATTTGGTTATTTCTCAAAATGTAGCCTTGAAGGTTTTTTGATAATACAATCAGATCAATATTTTCTCAAGGAGATCCTTTAGCTAAGCGGTTTGAAAGGGTTTTACTTGTATTCCTTTTGTTTTGTAACCTATCAAGAGATGTTTTTAGAAATTCCTTTTTATTACAAAGTCAAGCTTCAGCTGCATGTCTACATCTGCACCTATAACACTGTACGGTGGCTTTGAAGATTTTTGTGGTCTGTACAATGCTGTGGTTTTCAGTGAAAGGTCTGTGGATCATGGGTGGGAGAACAAAGGAATGGGGAGTATCTGAGCATTTCCTGGACTCTCGAGAAGTTAAATGAGAGAAGCTTATTATCCAAAAATGCAAATTATGCACGCTGGAAAAAAAATCAGGGTCCACAAACAGAAACGTAGGCACACATAGCTGTAAAGCATGCTAGACGGGGCCTTTTGCAATTCCAGTCCTCTCCAGGCACCCCAGCAACACTTGCTTTGACCAGCCTGCCTATCCTGATCACTCATTCAGTTTGTTTCTTATGACCTATTATCTCTTGGCTGAATATTAGAACAGGACTGGGAAAATAAAACAGACTTGGCCGTTTTGAAGTTGGCAAGTCCTGAGGTGAGAGTCAGGGCTTCACAAGGAGGTGACAGCATAAGCACATTCTTCTGTAGCATGACTCATGTGCCAGATGAGGACAGCAAATATCCAGTCAGGTATCTGTTGCTAGATGTGCTGCATGAAAGCATGTACTATTCTGCAGTGCTAATTTTGGGGTGTACTTCAGAACTCTCTTTTTAGTCTTCACTTGGACTTACTGAAAGCATGCTATTGTAAGAAAAAAGCATAACAAATTTTTTATTACCATATGTCCTACCCTTGCTTAGAGAATGGTGGAATGTTGCTCAAAATAATGCAACTAACTCTGTCTGCACTACAGCCCTCCTTTTAACTAATTCCTTTGCACCAGCTGTCACTTTTCCAAAAATATCAGTGCAGATATGATTCTGAAATCCCTGTTCATGTTGAGCTGTAGGTAAAGCAGGAACAGTTACTTAATTGTTCTGTGGTCTCTGCACAGCACTAACCAAAGATGTGGAGCTGCTACCCTGGTGTGAGCAATTAGGCATCCTCAGAAAGGAGGACAGACTCTCACCACTTCTATTTTTATTAACACAACACCCATTTTCACTCTCCTATGCCTGTCTGCTCTGTTTCAAAGGCTGCAGATCAGTGGTTATTGATACTTACATTGTTAAAGCCCTGCTTCCCATCCCTGTCCCTCAAATCGAAACTAAACTTCCCCTACCAGTGCAGATCATAGCAACAAGAGCTTTGGCTAAAGCTCTGCCAGCTCGTTTCTCAAAACAGCTGGGATAAAGTGGCTATGGAGGTCTGTCTGACAGGGGGTACAATACAGCTTTAGAAACAACCGTCTCGTTAACGTAAGCCTGTCTGTTTTCTGCCTCATAGTCCTCTTGCTCAGAAAGGCTTGTTTTATGAATGAACAAATGTTGTCCTTGACTTGATACAGTTTTTTAATTGTAAATTCTTGTTTCTGGCAATTGTGCCTCTCATTTGGGGGTAACAAGGGCGTAATTATTCAGCTCTCGTGCATCACAAACTGCTGAGCATGAGGTATTAATGGAGTGCTTTGCTGCCACCACAGCTTAATAGCTACAGCTGCAGCATTGTGCTCTTGTTTGGCAGGGGTTCATGAAAAAGGGGGATGCAGATCATTAGGTTTTATGTCAAGAGTGATTTACAGATGTAGAAATAACAGTAAACTGTGCTAGATGGACAAAGCACTTCTGATTTAAACAGAGTTATTATACCAGCAGAGCTGTGATTCATACTTGTGGTGGTATGAAGCCACCAGCACTGGTCCACCTCGTACAATCCCCAATAATCTCAATAAAAGAAAGTTGTGTTAGTGTAATTGTGTGTGCTGGCAGGGCTGTACTGGGGGAGGAGGGGGGGGGAGTTATGCCCTACCATCACAGCTGGCTAGCAGATGTAATACAAGGAAGCTGCAAATGGATGCTTTTGGCTAGCTATAGATTTTGAGGTGATACACAACTCCTAGCCAGGTCTCTACCCATCCACCCAGCTATCGCATTAGCTCTGTTAAGTGCCGAGACGCAAGCGCTGGAATTAAGAGGTGGGTGTTGTCCCAACTCCACATGGGGAAGTAAAAGGGCTATCTCCTCAGTCCTACCCTGAGATGTTCCAGCTGGGAGGCCAAGCTCACCCCTACCCCCTCCGACCCCCAGTAGCTGATGCAGGAAGAGGCACTTCTAGAGGGTGAAGGGGTGGGGGGGGCGTAACTCCTGCACTCTGAGTCACTGCTCCTGTGACTGTTGCTCTTCTCTTTCTTCATTGAATATGCAAGGGAGAATGGCTGCGTATTGAGGCTAGTCCCATGCAAACAGGCTCCAAAACACACTGTGCTTTTCCCTTGGAAAATAGTATTTACTCTCTTTGGGCTGTAAAAATAGGTGCAGGATGAGTGCTGTCTCTAATTTCCTAGTCTGTCCTTGTTTGCCTAAGGGTTAGGTGGCTCTAAGTCTACACCTGTGAGGTGGTTTTTTTTTCTCCCAAGGTTTCTAGAGTCTTGCTACAATTCCTCCTATGCCAAGAGGGCTGCTTGTCTGCTGTTGCTCTTCCTGCACAAGTGCAAACATGTAAGAGAAGAACAAGTGGTTCAGACATACTTAATTTAGCAATGACTCTACCTTAGTGGCTTGGGGATATTCACCCCTGTGGGGAGAATTGCCCCACCGCTCTGCTTGACCTATCACATCATCCACACACACACCCCAGCTCCACTTCAAAAGCTGGTGTATTCTTGTCTTTCTGGTAGCCCCTTCATCAGCCACAGAAACATGCAGGTGTTTCCTTCACCACCACACATTACTTTTTTCTACACATACCCACACATGCAAAGCACAGAGCACTCGGTCTCTTCCTTTTCTTCTCTGCTATTCCCTCTTTTCCCCAGGTGCTTGGTTTGCCGCGCAGCTGCCTGTCTACCTTTGCACGGTCCCAGCCTGTGGGCACAGCTCCCTGGGGTCACAGGCGAGAGGGGCTCTGAAGGTGATGTACGTGGCAGCGCCTCTGCCCACCAGGCAGGGCTGAAATCATTTTAGGGCCAGAGTAACCCGGGGGTTTGTAGCACCGAGCGTTGGCACCGGGACGCCTGTGCCTTCCTGTGTTACTTCACACTGCTGGCTGAATTTCCTGTCACAGCGAGGAGGGCAGGACTGCTGCTCTTCTGCTAATGCTTTAGAGGTTGCAGTTTATTCCTTTCAAATGGTTGCTTTGTGCATTGCTGTTATTCTGGGTCTGTAAACATCTAAAGAGCAATATATGAAATCTACAACATCTTGGGCATTTTGAATTTAACTCGGTTCAAGCCAGGATCCACAAAAATGCATTTTAATTGAAGTCATTTTATCTATGTTCTAAGCCTTTCTCCTGTTTCAAAAGCTCCGGCCTTCATGGCTGGCTGGTGCTCTGAAGGACATGCTCTTCTCAAACACAAGTCTCACCCGAAAGCCAGTTAGCACTTACCCAGTGACAAAACTGCTTTTGAAAATATTTATCTTATGCGCCTTTCTGTAAAGCTGTAGTTCAGCAATATGCAAAACCCAGGTGCTGCTGGAGGTCATAGCGTGTTCAGGAAGCGATGTGAAAACATTAACCCAAGGAACAGCGCTGTTCTGAGCTGCTCGCTCAGGAAATGTCGCATAGCACTGCTACTCTGCAGTGGCCCTTTGATTTTAGCTTCTTCAGCTGCACTTTCTTTTCCAGCTCCGCCCTCCTTATTCCCCCCCCCCCACCCCAAAAGGCAAGGTCCCTCTCAGCCTCCTTGTTATCAGCCCTATCATACTACTGTCCCCCCCAGCACATAACAAGCAGCCACAATATCATGCCTTTGACTATTCAACACTGGCGTCTTAAAGACAAGCTTTCGCAGCACTAAGCCAGAACAATGCCAAAGATTTCAGTATCTCAATTCTGCCTCCATGTAAAAGCGAAAGCTTGTCTTAGCAGCCACCTCGCTCTTGAGGCAGGAAACTCCTGTGATGCTGCAACTCTTTTTTTTTTTTTTCCCCCCTTTTTTCTTCTTTTTTTTTTTTCCTAACTTTCAAGCTTCCTAACTGCGTGAAGTGCTGCTTCTGGGCATGGCCAGACAGCTTCAATTTCACTGTCAGTGCAGCTCAGACAGACATTTGGCAGAGGGCAAAAAGCAGACAGATTTTTTTTTTTGCCAACTGCCCCGAGGCAGAGGGGCTGGTCCAGGCAGGTGATGAGAGCTTGTCTGATACTTAATAAATGGGCAAGTCATTAACCCAGTAAACCAATGCAGATATGAAGCTACTTCATCAGTTGTTTATAAATACGGGCTTTTTTTTTTTTTTGGATGCAAGCTCCTCGATGGTGGGAACCCACTGTATACTAGTCAGTCCCTAGTAATCAACAACAGCGCATACTTACTATACTGGCCATGAGAAACCAGTGCTGACCCAGGGGACTAGTCTGATAGACTCTGGACTCAGGGACAGGCAGAATAGAAACAAACTCTGGAGTAGCCAGCTGTGGGTAATCAGTGACCTCTAGAAGGGACGGGCGTAGGAAGGAGTAGCCAATAGCACTTACTGCTTTTCCTGTTTTCCAGCTGCCATTGTACTGGAAGAAAGTAATCCTCCTTCTCCAGGAGAAGATGACAAGCACCAGTGTGATTTTCCAACCTGCTTCTGTGTAGCAGGGTTAAACAAGCCCTGGGACCAGGGACCGAAACCAAGACCTGCCTGTTCCCAACGGGATGGCCTCGCAAGCGTGCAGCCCTGTGCATCTGCAGAGGAGCGAAAGTAAAGCCAAGGGCACAGCACCTGCACTGGTGCTCCAGTCTGAAAACTGAAACGGCCTAAGCAGGAGGGTTGCTTAAGAATACCCTAGAGCTTTGTGGTGAGGGCTCTCTCCTGACACCTGGGTGTAAATCTGTGCAGGCAGAAAGAACAGGACGTGGGCCTCCCACAGACCCTTTCTCTGGTACCCACTTCTCCCCATCTCACACAACCAGCAGCACCTCCTGAATGTCAGCCCAGTGTCAGGCTCATCAGTAGGGCACAGCGATATGTAACTCAGCTTTCCTTGGCTTTCAGGTGACACTCAGTCTAAAAGCACGTCTGTACTTTTGCCTCTAGCCAGAGGGATGGCCAAGGCCACTGGCCAGCACACAGCCTCTCATGCTCAGCAGCAGCATTTTGCTCCGTGCTGTCTCTAAGAACAGTGGAGCCCTGAGCAATTTTAAGTTAAAACAGGGCAGAACATGGGGCAATTTGATGCCATGTTCTGCAGCCTCTGGGTCAGGTTTAATGCATCGTCCCACAGCTTTAGCAGACCATGAAAATCCCAGACACAGGGTATGAAGTGTACATAGCAGGCAAGCAGAAAAGAGACTTTTCCATCACTCCAGGCAGGTCTGCCCTTTAAGTACTGACACAGTCAGAAACTGTTCGTATCTGCCAGCATTTCTATTAGTGCATAATGTGCCCACATTAGTTCCTCCTCTCATAAGCTTTCTACTAATTTTTGTACTTGCTCTTCCTTGTCTCCTGCTCCTTTTTTGTCCTAATAAGCTCCTAGCCCTCTTCCCTGGAGCATCACTCAACACTGCTGCCCCCTCACCCCCTTCATTAAAAGTCATCATTATCCTAGTGTCCTGCTATCCCCCACATATAGTGATTTGTTCCCAAAGTCTTTTAGCAGCAAAGAACCCATTCCTTCATAGTTCACACAATGCAAAGCACAATCATTTCAGAGCAACAGAAAAAGTGTGCAAGCTGTCACATAACTTGCAGTGTCTTCATCCAGTACTGTGGTCCTCAAGCTTTTCAAAGCCACCCTTCCTCTTTTTTTAAAAGTTTCATCTCCCCTTCTCAACTTCCCAGTTTCTACCTGACAAAAGCACTATTCACTCTCTAACTTATCTCAAGCCCCCAGAGCTCAAACATCAGGGTTTAGTTTTTTGGCAGCATGAAACAGTTTGTACTACCTATTTTCTCCTCCCAATGTTTACATTTTAATTTTCAGTAAAACTGAACCCCAAACTCTACCTGTTTTGGCTCAAGGGATATACTACACTCTTCCTGAAGCTGAAGAGGATGGACAACTTTTGGGTGGGATAGTCAGAGACCAGCACATCCGAACACAATGGCAGGGGAGTGTTTTTTTTCTGTGGCTCCTACCTCTTGGCCTCCAGTTACAGGATGTATTCTGACACTCCCAAGAGAGAAAGTCACTGCTCTAGTAGAGGAAGGAAAAAATGAGCAAGACAACAATCTGATTCTCAAAGCCTTTACATTATCCAAATAGCAAACATAGTTTATTTCTAAAACACCTGGAATCCCATATTTGATGAAGTTGCAGACAGATGGAGCTTTCAGAACCAGGCTGACACCAAAGGAAACTTATAATACTTTTGCTGGCACGGCTACAGTAGTGAGGTGCCAAAGTCCCTGCCAGACGGAGCTGTCATTCAAAGACCCCCGGTAGAGCTGGTGATACCAGCAAAACCTGTGCTTTTCTTGGTAGACATGTTTCACAAGGAGGATTTGGGGGAAGCGAGGAAGCTTTGGCAGCAGAGATGTCAGTTTTCCAGCCTGAAAGCATCTTGCAGTAAGAGTATCTACCTGGTGGGTCTATGGACCCAGCACTGTCATAACAGCAAAAGCTGCAGGCATACCTTAGACCTGTCGACAGGCACAAAAACCAAAAGGGAACCTGTAATTTGCTTCTTTTGATCCAATATAAACAAGTGCACTTGCAGCAAAGCATATTCTTTGGATGATCACAGAGCATAGTTCAGAAATTCTTTGGTTGTCAGACTGCATGAAATTCCCCCTATTTATATTTTTTTTTTCCCCCACATGCTGACAAGTGACAGAGTGATGTGGGAGGCTAAAAAAAGATGCTAGTGTAGTGCCAGGAGAGGGGACACAATTCCAGCAGAGAGTGGAAACAGGCTTTTCTTCAGAGCAAGCTCAGGGTCCAGCCCCAATCCTTAGCAGGTGCTTCTCCCCACAGCCCACAGCCCTGAGGTCTCAGCTGCATTTATGCTGTGTGCAGCAGAACATTGGTTTCCCACAGGATTGCCAAGAGGAGTTAAAGCTTGTAGGAAGGTGCCTGCTATCAATCATCTGAGGTGATATCTTGGGAGGTGAAGGAGAAATAGAGCACTTCTCTTTCCTCTGAGAGAACAGAAGAGGTTGTATCCTTCAATACCTACCATGTCACTCCAAATTAAAGTCAGAGTGCTGGTTTCCAAAAACTGTAGTTAAGTCAGTCTTGGCAGGAGAACTGGTGATCAAGCACCCCTCTTGCAAAAAAATACATATATGTGAGTGTACACATGTGTGTCTGTGTACCTTCTGCAGGTATTTTCAGAATTAAGTCCCTTGTCATGTATGTCCTTTGGACCAGTCCTGTGCTGGCAGGGCAAGGAAGCCTGAACCATCACTGACTCTGCTGACAGTGGATTTCTAGCTGAGAAGGATGTCTGTTCTCTTAAGCCAGAGAGCCTTTGAGGCACGCTCAATTCAGGTTGTTAAAAAGAAAAAAGTGACCCATTTCTGACCAAACACAAAATATGTCATCTGAAGGTATGGGGCAGAAAAGCAGGCCAAAGTTGGACATTGTAAAGAAATAAAAAATTGTCAATATGAAATTAATGATGTTATAACTCCCTATTATATAGTTTTATTTGAATAATCCTCTATATTAATGTCAAAGCAGTTTGTCTTGGAGTGAATATGTGTACCTCCATCCACAAACAGCAGACGTTAGTGCTTTCAAATTGTTTCCTGCTCTATGTTGCTGTAAATAGGGCACTTGTGAAAAGCAACAGCAAGCAGAATCACAGAAACTGTGCACCATGAAGAGGGGGATTGCTGCCTTTCCAGGTTATCTGCTCAGTTATTTTCAAGTACTTACTCAAAATTTTTGACACTTTAGCAGTTGGCCAATTTCTCTTGTCAAAAAAAAAAAAAAAATCAAAGTAAAGATACACATATTACAATGAGAGAAAAATATCAGGTGGCAACAAATGGCAATGTACACTGATCTGCTATGAGGCACAAAAAGAATTTTCTGAGAGGACCATTAAATTACTTAGCAGTATTGATGCAGAATTTCAGACTGTGCTGGTTTTGGCTGGGATAGAGTTAATTTTCTTCACAGTAGCTAGCATGGGGCTATGTTTTGGATTTGTGCTGAAAACAGTGTTGATAACACAGGGATGTCTTTGTTACTGCTGAGCAGTGCTTACAGGGAGCCAAGGCCTTTTCTGCTCCTCACCCCACCCCACCAGCGAGGAGGCTGGGGGGGCACAAGAAGTTGGGAGGGGACACAGCTGGGACAGCTGACCCCAACTCACCACAGGGATATTCCAGACCATATGACGTTGTGCTCAGCATATAAAGCTGGGGGGAAGAAGAAGGAAGGGGGGGAATGTTCAGAGTGATGGCTTTGTCTTCCCAAGTCACCGTTAGGTGTGATGGAGCCCTGCTTTCCTGGAGATGGCTGAACGCCTGCCTGCTGATGGGCAATAGTGAAGGGATTCCTTGTTTCACTTTGCTTGCACACTCAGCTTTTGCTTTACCTATTAAACTGTCTTTACCTCAACCCACGAGTTTTCTCACTTTTACCCTTCTGATTCTCTCCCCCAACCAAACCGGGGGCAG